>NC_140631.1:16719642-17377975 GCF_057382275.1 Copadichromis virginalis | reverse complement strand
GGTTAAGCTTCAAAATAAGCATTTTTCACAGCACTGTAAATCTAAAGTAGTAACAGTACCACACGGGCAAAAACTGTAATCACAAAGCACGTTAGTGCACATTTATATGGAGCTTTTCCCACAGCTGCAATGCATGGTAAACAACAGTTATGTCACACACACACGACAACCTCAAAAGAAAACTGTCAGCACAGTGGTTCGTTCTTGTGGTAGATTTAAAAATGTCCACTGCAGACTTGTAAGCAGTCATAGGTAGATATGGCATTCACCTTAAATATGTACAGTGGGGCAAAAAAGTATTTAGTCAGCCACCGATTGTGCAAGTTCCCCCACTTAAAATGATGACAGAGGTCAGTAATTTGCACCAGAGGTACACTTCAACTGTGAGAGACAGAATGTGAAAAAAAAATCCATGAATTCACATGGTAGGATTTGTAAAGAATTTATTCGTAAATCAGGGTGGAAAATAAGTATTTGGTCACCTTAAACATGGAAAATCTCTGGCTCTCACAGACCTGTAACGTCTTCTGTAAGAAGCTTTTCTGTCCCCCACTCGTTACCTGTATGAATGGCACCTGTTTGAACTCATCATCTGTATAAAAGACACCTGTCCACAGCCTCAAACAGTCAGACTCCAAACTCCGCCATGGCCAAGACCAAAGAGCTTTCGAAGGACACCAGGAAAAGTATTGTAGACCTGCACCAGACTGGGAAGAGTGAATCTACAATAGGCAAGCAGCTTGGTGTGAAAAAATCAACTGTGGGAGCAATCATCAGAAAATGGAAGACATACAAGACCACTGATAATCTCCCTCGATCTGGGGCTCCACGCAAGATCTCATCCCGTGGGGTCAAAATGATCATGAGAACGGTGAGCAAAGATCCCAGAACCACACGGGGGGACCTGGTGAATGACCTGCAGAGAGCTGGGACCAAAGTAACAAAGGTCACCATCAGTAACACACTACAACGGCAGGGAATCAAATCCCGCAGTGCCAGACGTGTTCCGCTGCTGAAGCCAGTGCATGTCCAGGCCCGTCTGAAGTTTGCCAGAGAGCACATGGATGATACAGCAGAGGATTGGGAGAATGTCATGTGGTCAGATGAAACCAAAGTAGAACTTTTTGGTATAAACTCAACTCGTCGTGTTTGGAGGACGAAGAATACTGAGTTGCATCCCAAGAACACCATACCTACTGTGAAGCATGGGGGTGGAAACATCATGCTATGGGGCTGTTTTTCTGCCAAGGGGACAGGACGACTGATCCGTGTTAAGGACAGAATGAATGGGGCCATGTATCGAGAGATTTTGAGCCAAAACCTCCTTCCATCAGTGAGAACTTTGAAGATAAAACGAGGCTGGGTCTTCCAACATGACAATGATCCAAAACACACTGCCCGGGCAACAAAGGAGTGGCTCCGTAAGAAGCATTTGAAAGTCCTGGAGTGGCCTAGCCAGTCTCCAGGCCTCAACCCCATAGAAAATCTGTGGCGGGAGTTGAAAGTCCGTGTTGCTCGGCGACAGCCCCAAAACATCACTGCTCTCGAGAAGATCTGCATGGAGGAATGGGCCAAAATACCAGCTACTGTGTGTGCAAACCTGGTAAAGACCTATAGTAAACGTTTGACCTCTGTTATTGCCAACAAAGGTTATGTTACAAAGTATTGAGTTGTATTTTTGTTATTGACCAAATACTTATTTTCCACCCTGATTTACGAATAAATTCTTTACAAATCCTACCATGTGGATTCATGGATTTTTTTTTTTTTTTCACATTCTGTCTCTCACAGTTGAAGTGTACCTCTGGTGCAAATTACTGACCTCTGTCATCATTTTAAGTGGGGGAACTTGCACAATCGGTGGCTGACTAAATACTTTTTTGCCCCACTGTACCTTAGGTTGGCTATTTTTTAAGTGCACTAGAATAGATGGTGTTTGTATCGGTGTGGGCGCTGCATTGCACTCTGTTCATTGTCACTCACTAGAAACGTCTACTCCAGAAAATAATCTCCTACAGACATGACAATTTTTTTTTTTTTTTTTTTTTTTTATAAAAATAAACTTTATTTCCTTTTGTCTTTTCAAGCTTATTAAGAAAATCAATTTAACATGCGTTTTTAAAGACTGTAGATGATGGTTATAAAATATGCAGTAGCTGTTGGAAATACACAAGAAAATGAAAGGAAATATCAATCTGAATGACCGAATGGGAGCAGGAAGCAAATGAAACAGGCGTAAAAACGAACCTTTTGTTTAAGCAAACAATCCAAAAATAATTAACTTAATTAAGATCCAGTGTTTAGCTGCCCCCGCCTGCACCCTCTAAAATAACACGTCTATTTTAAATCTCAGGCATCACGACTAAGTGTTTTAAATGACAATTGTGGTCAGTAGTCATTATAATTGCAGTGATGTATGTCAAAGTGAACTCTGTTTAACCCCACAATGGCGTTCATTTATTCAGAAGGCAGGCTGGCCTTACAGGATGAACCTGTTCCTGCCGAAAGGAACTCCGTGGAGTGTTTTGGCCCGTGTGTCACTCTGTGCAAACCCCACTGAGCTCATTAAACTGTTAATATCTGTCTTCCTCCTCACGAAACCTCAAACCTCACAAGATACTGTGCACCACCCTGGACACACACACACACACACACACACACACACACACACACACACACACACACACACATATACAGAAGCACTCACTCCTACTCACATACAAAGCCCAGCAAAGCCTTTTCTGGTTAAATGCGTGCCTGGCTGTTTGCTTCAACGCACACACACTCACACACAGAGACGCAAACATGCACGACTGCAGCACAGGCGCTCTTATTTAAACTCATGTGAGTGCTGTCACGACATCCGACCAGTCCTATTTGTTCCACACAAGCCTTGGCGTGAGAGAGCAGGGTCACCCTACTGGCTCGCATGCAAATCCATTCAGCACACACGCAGACACACACACATACAGTGAGACGGTCACTTAATAGATCCACAAATAAGCAAAAAGACAGAGAGAAAGACAGGCAAGCTACCAGAAATTCAAGCAGAAAGGGAGCAGTAGAGAACCCATTAGGGTGAGAAAGAGCGAGAAACATGCAGGAAGGGCCAAAGACAGACAGACACAGAGGCAAATCAGAATCACACACAGTGAAACTGGTAGATATATAGCTGGACAGATATGTCTACAGCAAACAATGGCTGAGGTAGTCCTTAAAAGATATCCCAAGCTGCTTCTCTCACTGGTGGCTTCAAATGGTAGGATGAGGTACTGCAAGCATCTTTATTAGACTCCTGTGACTTTCAGGAAACTGCCTCGTGACCCGTGCAGGTTGAGTTGGGTAAAAGGTTCAGCCATTTTTGTCAAAGATATGCTCATGCATGTGTGCCAGTGATGAACCATATCTGAAAGCAAAAGTGTTTATTGTTCTAAGTGGCCAAAAACTCACTCTAGGTGACTTGTGACTATAATATAAATATGGGTAAACGGATATTCACCTTTGGCCAATCTCTCACAAAAGGTGTTCACAGTGTTGTCATTTAAATGTTTGAATAAGTGAAAAAGGACAGTTTTCTAATAAAGTTCATATCCGTGCGCCAAAGCGGAACATGGGAGCCATGGAACCTGAACAGTTTGCCATATGGACAGACACATAGAGCGATACCTGCATTTAAATTTAGATGGAGGTGACTCGTTATGTCTCATATGGATTGCAAATGGTGCCGGGTGCAAAGATGTTGGAGTCAATTATGGAATAAATAAGGAATGGATTACTAATTACTATATATACAGTATATACATGATGTTAGACTATAAATATATATAAATATAGGGTATAAGGATTTGTACAACAGAACAGTATAAGGAGCATGCTTTGATTCAACATACCTCTCTGAGTTTTAAAGACTGTGTGTGTGTGTGTGTGTGTGTGTGTGTGTGTGTGTGTGTGTGTGTGTGTGTGTGTGAGTGAGAGAGAGAGAGAGAGAGAGAGAGAGAGAGACTGACTCTAGGCCTATATCTGGGCCAGCATCTGTCAAGGTTTTGGGATTTTAAGGGACATCATCACCAAATATGAAACTGGTATACAATGTAATATCACCTGAGTTATAAACAGCAAGTCAACCAAATGTGAGCCTCTGACTGACAATGGAAGCATCAACTGCCTTAGCTTACAGTAACGCCACAGCAAAGACAAAACTATACCCATCTAACAAAGAAGATGATTTGTTTTCTCTATTACTTTTTGGTAATGTTTTAGTATGATGTTCGCCCACTCAGAGTGGGCTTGCTAAAGGAAGATTATTTAAATCAAAACTGGGCTTTAACTACGATTTTCTTTCCGGGTCTCCTATGTGGGAAAGTTAACAAATAAGTATTCTGCAGATCTTTCGTGAATCACACATGGGGGTTTCTTCTCTTACTCAAAGAGGAAACAAGTGAGTGGATGGTTGACAAAACTGGGCAGGAGAGCCAGCCACAATGACGCAAGATAACAGGTGGACATGTCTTATGTTTGCACGGAGCTGACAATGCGTGATGAGGAGGAACAAAAAAAACCCAAAACAAACAAAGCTGCTCACGTATCCACTGAAAAAAGTGTCTGGGATGGGAATGTTTGGCTTATTTCACAAAAGTTATATCCCAAAACATGAAAATAAAAGCCTGTGGTTATGTCTGTGGCACATTTGGCCATTTGGCAAGGTCTTTTGGTGAGTTCCACCTGCGTATTTGGCCTCGACATTTAATTTAATTTATTTATTTATTTGTTGCTGCCTAGCCTAAATATGTCAGGCGTGACAATATTAGTCATTTCGTGCCAAAAAAAGAAGAGTGGGTCATATTCACCCCTCCTCCCTTCTTTACTTGCACGCACAGATAGACGCACACACACGCACTTTCTCCTGTAGCCCCTCCCCTCTCCTTCCTCCCTCACTGCACACACACACACACACACACACACACGTACGCACGCAAGCAAGCAGACACTCAGCATGCTTCGTTATACACTTGCCCACACAGCATAGCGTGCCGGAAACAGACTCAATAGACGCCAAGCTCCCGGTCCCTGCAGGCTCAGAGCCCCTAAAAACACTGGAAGCACCTTACCGAAGTAGGTTAATTTGCCACAGAGACCGCCTCAAATGCGGTTCAAGGGTAAGCCAGGCAGTTATGACAGGGAATGATTATTAGTCTTATTGTTAATATATTATAAATTACAGCTCTGGCCAGTTAACTTTGGCTGGGTTCAGAATCAGAATCAGAATACTTTATTAATCCCGAAGGAAATTAGGGGTTCAATTAGCAGATCAGCTCCTGTAGATGGACAGTTATGGCAGAGTTTAAATATACGTGAAGCAATAACTCGTGACGTGACAAAGGACTCAGCTGTGGTCACTTTGTGCTCTTGTGCTTATTTTCATGCCCTTGCCATGGGGGGGGGGGGATTTGGGGATTTGGTCAGTAGCAGAGACAAAGAGGAGGTGCGTCTTCTGTCTCCTCATTTTTGTTACGGTAGGGTGAGAGGTTTATTGTCTCTGCTTGAGTGCATCCTTTCCCGCTTTTGTCACGATCACCACTCGCCCCCCCGCCCACTTTCTTTCTGCTGCCGAGGCAGATAAACAGGCACGGAAGGGAGGTAGGCTAGACTTAAGTGGGCGAATGCAATTTGCATCAGAGCGACTGAGTCTGCACGATTCATTGATGGGTCCATAAATAGTGCGGCACGCATCCCAAATAAAATCAGACCAGAGATCTCACCCTGCCTCACGCTCTCAATCTCTATTAGGAAAGACGGCATTCACAATTTTCCATCAGTCACGGGGAAAAATACAAAGATGACAGCAATGATGTCACAGGATAAGGCGCAAATGTAGGTCCAATGACATTTGTTAACCATTTACTACTATGAAACAATGTGTCCTGTAAAAGCCGACCCCCTGCGGGAATGTCTGGCCGCTATTTCGCATTAGTTCTGAGGCAATGAACTACATGCACACATCCCAAACAGCGCATGGAGTGTGTGACCTGTGCATGCGAGCAGGAAAAGCTCGGATAATGTGACTTCACGGCACTGTGCGTGTCGCTGTTTTACACACAACTCAAGTATGTCCTTTAAAAGTGACCCATTACTTCTATGGTCTCAGATTAGGCCTACATGAGGGGATCAACGCCAGTGTCGCCTTCCTGTGTGGTGCTAATGAGTGAAGGCAGCTTCGTGTGGTAACTAGGTTAAAGTTTGTAATTGAATCACACAGAGTATCAGTAGTTTTGCTTCTTTTCTTTTTTTCTTTTTTTGCCAAACTTGCCCATGTGAAACATGACACAGCTGGTCTGTTTATGCATTTAATATTTGTGGTTTTTTTTTTATTGTAGTCATACTTGCTTTAGTAATAAACTTATGTATTATGCTGATATTATTTTATTTCAAAATATACCCATGTATACATAATAAGTATGGTTATGGTTAAAACTAACTTAAAGTACCCTATGTGCCTTCAGCACACTCCAGCTGCCCAAAACATGGAATAAGCAGTTGTCTTAAGTGTTGCTCAAGAGGTTAAAACAAAGCTGCTATAGCAACAAAGCAAACGGTTTCACAAATAAGTAACCGCTTTAAACGTGGTAGTGCGTGTCAAATGAAACAAAGGTCTCCAAGGTGGCTGCTTTTATTTTGGTAGACAATCAAGTATCCGGTGCTCGCGCTGGCTAACGTCGTGGTGATCTTTGGACGTTCTACGTGTAGTTACGTCGTAGCCATAGCAACAGCCAGCGCGTGGCTCGCGCAAGTTAAACTTGTTAATGCCTTGTTGTTATTTTTACCTATTTTTCAGGCCAGATAATGGGTAGGTAGCAGTTTGTTCTTTACTTCTTTACATAGTCGACACATAAAAAAGTAACAAGGCTGTACATTCGTTTAACCCCAGTTAACTAGACCGAAGAAGAAGCGCACTGATTTGTTTCTAGTGTTAAGAGTTTATTTTTCTTTTTTTTAATATTAGCCTTAGTTAGTTATTCTCTTTGACTCGTGTCCTTATGTTTTGTTTTGTTTTTAATTACACTTTGTGACATACTGAAATTAAAAAGTAGCTGGCTGCATTCTGTACACAGCGGCTAAACACATCGCTAAGCTGATCCAGCGTTTAGATATGTGTCTGCCTTCATTGGTAATGCATGCTCAGTGCTGTCCAGTTTTTAATATTTTATTCAGATTCATTATATTATAGACGTTTCTTCGCGCCAGCTGCTGCAGGAATACAACATGGTGTTGTGTTTTGGAGGGTGGTCGTGGGAAAGCTGCAGAAAGTTTTAGGTCTATGAAAACCTCTGAAATCTCATTCAAAACCTTCTCACACCTCTGCAGATTTGGATGTTTTTCAATCATGTACACATGCAGTTTGACGCTGTATTTATTTACCAGACAGTACGGGCATATATTTGTCATACAGGGAGTGCAGAATTATTAGGCAAATGAGTATTTTGTCCACATCATCCTCTTCATGCATGTTGTCTTACTCCAAGCTGTATAGGCTCCAAAGCCTACTACCAATTAAGCATATTAGGTGATGTGCATCTCTGTAATGAGAAGGGGTGTGGTCTAATGACATCAACACCCTATATCAGGTGTGCATAATTATTAGGCAACGTCCTTTCCTTTGGCAAAATGGGTCAAAAGAAGGACTTGACAGGCTCAGAAAAGTCAAAAATAGTGAGATATCTTACAGAGGGATGCAGCAGTCTCAAAATTGCAAAGCTTCTGAAGCGTGATCATCGAACAATCAAGCGTTTCATTCAAAATAGTCAACAGGGTCGCAAGAAGCATGTGGAAAAACCAAAGCGCAAAATAACTGCCCATGAACTGAGAAAAGTCAAGCGTGCAGTTGCCAAGATGCCACTTGCCACCAGTTTGGCCATATTTCAGAGCTGCAACATCACTGGAGTGCCCAAAAGCACAAGGTGTGCAATACTCAGAGACATGGGCAAGGTAAGAAAGGCTGAAAGACGACCACCACTGAACAAGACACACAAGCTGAAACGTCAAGACTGGGCCAAGAAATATCTCAAGACTGGTTTTTCTAAGGTTTTATGGACTGATGAAATGAGAGTGAGTCTTGATGGGCCAGATGGATGGGCCCGTGGCTGGATTGGTAAAGGGCAGAGAGCTCCAGTCCCACTCAGACGCCAGCAAGGTGGAGGTGGAGTACTGGTTTGGGCTGGTATCATCAAAGATGAGCTTGTGGGGCCTTTTCGGGTTGAGGATGGAGTCAAGCTCAACTCCCAGTCCTACTGCCAGTTTCTGGAAGACACCTTCTTCAAGCAGTGGCACAGGAAGAAGTCTGCATCCTTCAAGAAAAACATGATTTTCATGCAGGACAATGCTCCATCACACGCGTCCAAGTACTCCACAGCGTGGCTGGCAAGAAAGGGTATAAAAGAAGAAAAACTAATGACATGGCCACCTTGTTCACCTGATCTGAACCCCATCATGTGGTCCATCATCAAATGTGAGATTTACAAGGAAGGAAAACAGTACACCTCTCTGAACAGTGTCTGGGAGGCTGTGGTTGCTGCTGCACGCAATGTTGATGGTGAACAGATCAAAACACTGACAGAATCCATGGATGGCAGGCTTTTGAGTGTCCTTGCAAAGAAAGGTGGCTATATTGGTCGCTGATTTGTTTTTGTTTTGTTTTTGAATGTCAGAAATGTATATTTGTGAATGTGGAGATGTTATATTGGTTTCACTGGTAAAAATAAATAATTGAAATGGGTATATATTGTTTTTTGTTAAGTTGCCTAATAATTATGCACAGTAATAGTCACCTGCACACACAGATATCCCCCTAAAATAGCTAAAACTAAGAACAAACTAAAAACTACTTCCAAAAACATTCAGCTTTGATATTAATGAGTTTTTTGGGTTCATTGAGAACATGGTTGTTGTTCAATAATAAAATTATTCCTCAAAAATACAACTTGCCTAATAATTCTGCACTCCCTGTATATTGTACAACTATTACAGACTTCATGCTGCTATACTTCTTAAGCAGACAGTAGTCTTGGTGGATTATTAAAACACAGTTATATAATCTGACTGTGCATCCTTCATGATGATGATGGCTGAAGGCAAATTTTCTTTCGCAGTAAAATCCTTTTTTTTAATGGCCTTCGATGCTTATCTTTGTGTTATTTAAGCCCCCTGTGAGCCCTGTTGACTTTTTGTGTTGTTGTGTATGTTTCCTCTCACGATTCAAGGCTTACACCCGTGCTGAATAGATGAGTTTATGAACAGCTTGCCTCTCTCACATTAGATTGATTAATAGTCCAATCAGGGCTAAAGCAGGCAAAATGTCACAGGGGAACGGTTGTCATGCAAAATCGGCCTTTTATATCTGTGTCCACGAAAAAGGGTAGGCTGGCTTAATGCTGTCACAGGGCGTCACTAATTTATCTGTGTTGTGTGAGCCAGTGATTGAGGATCTCTGCTGTGTTTTAAATGCAAAGCCTAAAGCCAGTAGGGGGGCAATCAGGATATTAGCGTGCGTGAGCATGAAGCCTGGTCTTTGATTGGATTGGGTTTATGTGTCTGCATTGCCGTGAGAGTGTGAAAGACACAGAGGGAGTACTCGTGCTTGTTTACATGCGAATTCTTGAAGGTTTTAGCGGGTGCATTGGGGCCAAACTGCCTGTCTTTGCATGACTTCATGGATTACTTGCAGTTGTTGATGTTTGTCTGTCTGTTTGCATTGTGCTGCTGGCCAAATCCTTTGTGTCTGTGCTGTACGTTTTCCCATACGTCTTCTCATTCAATATCTGCCAATGACCCGCAAAGTGCATTTAATGTGTGGCACATAGCAGGTCATCTGATGGGAGTGACCTCTGGGTCTGAGTTAGCCAGAGGTATCTAATTTGAGGTCAAGTGTTGGATTGGTGTGTTCCGTTCCCCTCACTAATGGCAAGCCGATAGATAAATGCCCTAAAAGCGTGCACTCGCACATAGACAGAGGCCTGGTTACGCTTGTGTTGCTGTTCTCCTCATGCGACCTTCTGCATCCATTCCCGCATGACTGACTTTATCTCAGGGAAAAGACCTTATCTGGGACTGTAGCAATTACACAAACTGAGAGCACAAGGCAGACAAATAATTGTTCTCTTGCATTACACCTATATATCACCTTCATCCTTAATAAACCATGACACACAGCACAGAAAGTTATTAGAGCCTTGCTTTTTTGCAAAGTCCCCAGGCTTGAAAATTGAAACAGTTTGCAGTCGAGGACAGGCAAGTGTTTGGCTGTGAAGTCAAAATACCTCCAGCAGCAAAAAGCTGCTACGGTCTCTTAGCTTAATGCTGTAATCTGAACTGATTAATCTACTGAATAGAGTGTACCACAAATGGGTTTAATATGGTGGACATCACGCTAAGGGATTTGCCCTTACATTAACCTTAGAGGCAAAGTGCTATTCATCAGTTTAAAAGTACCACCCACTTTTATGCTGAAAACAGCAGCCAAAATGCAGAAGCAGTGTATGAAAAACTAACTACACCCCATGATTCAGTGACTTTTAGAACCACTTTTATCAGCAATACCTTAAAATACTTTTTTTCTGTATGATTTTCTCACTTTCTCACAGCTTTGTGCAGAAATTTTGGTCCACTTTTCTGTATAACATTGCTTCAGTTAATTGTTCATCTGAGGTTGTACTCACCTAATTTTAAGACCTGATTTTTATGCCCCAATACATAAAAAACAGAAGTGAAAGAAGGTGTACTTTCTTTTCACTTTGCCTGCAATAGCCCCATAAAAAAAACTCCAAAAAACTATCTTTCCATTAAAAGCTTTACCTGACCAACAAAATTGCTCACAAACAATTTTTAAAATCTATTAGTCATTCAGAAATGTATTCTTATGTACCAATTTGCTGCTGTTCTCTGTTGAATCTCAGCTTGCATTGATTATTTTGGACGGCTGGTCAAAAGAAGCAATTTCAAAATGCCATCTATCCGATGTTATATAAATGGTTTGATTACTTTATTCTCTTGAAAGTGAAAGACTAACTAAGCTAATTCTGCTTGTTTCTAGGAGACCAGGAGGTGGAGGAGAAAGACATAAGCGCGGACCTTCACAGTCCTCTGATCTACCCTTTGCCTGAAGAGATTCAAAAGGTTAGCACTACTTTGAAAGTTCCTGATTATTTTGGTTAGAATTATATCTGAACACATAGATTCTAGTCTTAACAAAGCAAAATTAAGTCATTTTCATTCTATACATGTGTTTGGACCGTACTGTACCTTTTAAAGCACCATGTTAATGAAACACCATCTTGAAACCACATATGTTGTTAACAAACGTGCTTCTTTTTACAACTCAAAAATGTAAATGTGTTGAAATTACATTTGTTGCAATGTGAGGTGTGCTTCGTCGCTGCACCCACTCCATATGCTGCACTAATCCATATAATTTGAATAAGAAATGGAACAATGCTTCCTCTTGTAATCTTCCATCTGTTTTAACGTAAAGCTCGCTCTCAGTAACACGGCAACGGCAGCGTGTTGCTTTGTCTCCGTGTCAATGTGAGGTAGCGGTTGCATTTTCCCATATGATATGCCATATGGTATGAATATTAATGATCAGGGAATCTTGCTTGTTTTTCCTTTTTAACCACGAATCACATTACAGTGGGGGAAATAATTATTTGACCCGCTGCTGAATTTGTGAATTCTGCAGGGGAAAGAAATGAAAGAAATCTCTTCCAAAGAAATCAAGAGTTTCTAAATTCTATGGCACTTTCATTTTAATGGAGAGAGACAGAATATCAAACAAAGATTTGGAAAAAAACCCAAACATCAAAGTTATAAAGTGATTAGCATGTCATTTAGAGAAAAGTGTATTTGATACCCAAGTAAAAAAAAACTTAGTACTTGATGGAGAAACCCTTGTTGGCAAGCACAGTGGTAAGATTTTCCTTGTTGTTGGTCACCAGGTTTGCACATGTCTCAGGAGGGATTTTAGGTTTCTTGGCTACTGCTTGGCAACTCGAAACTTCAGCTCCTTCCACAGATTTTCTATAGGATTGAGGTCTGGAGACTGCTAGGCCACTCCATGACCTTGATGTGCTTCTTCTTTAGCCACTCCTTTGTTGCCTCAGATCATTGTCATACCGGAAGACACATCCACGACTCCACGACATGTCTTCAATGTTTTGGTTGAGGGAAGGAGGATTTCAACCAAGATTTTATGTACACGGCCCCATCCATTGGCCCAGATGCAGGGAGGTCATCCTGTACCCGTAGCAGAAAAACAGCCTCAAAGCATAACGTTTCCACCTCCGTGCTTGACTGTGGGGATGGTGTTCTTTTGGTCACACTCAGGATTTCTCTTCTTTCTCCCAATCCTTTTCTGATCCTATAACCTCATCATTTAGATGTTCACTGGCAAACTTAAGACAGGCCTGTACTTGTGCCTTATCTAGAAGGGGACCTTGTGGGTCGATGCGTCTCTAACAGCATTACCATCAACACAGGAGCATCACAGGGATGTGTCCTCTCGCCACTGCTCTACTCCCTCTACACTTCAGACTGTGTGGCCACCCATGGCTCCAACACCATTGTGAAGTTTGCTGACGACACAGTGGTGTTGGGCGCCATCTCCGACAACGATGAGGCGGCCTACATGGATGAAGTGAAGAATCTGGCATCATGATGCCAGGACAACCACCTCCAGCTGAACGTTGGCAAGACCAAGGAGCTGGTGGTGGACTTCAGAAGGAGTCAGCACAGAGACTACAAGCCCATCATCATCAATGGAGCTCCAGTGGAGAGGGTGCAGTCCTTCAAGTATCTTGATGTCCACATCTCCTCAGACCTGACATGGGCTGCCCACATTCAGGTCCAGACCAAAAAGGCTAGGCAGCGCCTGTACTACCTACGACAACTGAGGAAGTTCAGGGTCTCTCCAGAGATCCTCAGGATTTTCTATAGAGGCGCTGTGGAGAGCATCCTCACACAGAACATCACATCCTGGTTTGGGAACAGCTGTGTTAAGGACCAAAAAGCCCTTCAGAGATTGATCCATACAGCAGAACGCTGCTGCAGGATTGCTCTCCCCCTGCTTCAGGACACCTACACCAGGAGATGCCGGACTACTGTAGAGCAGCGCAGATACTGAAGGACCCGTCCCATCCTGGCAACAAACTGTTCCAACTTCTGCAATCTGGTAGAAGGTTCCGCATCATCCGGGCAAGGACAGAGAGACTCAAGAGGGGCTTCTATCCCCAAGCCATCCGGGCCCAAAACCAAACATTTCACTGTGTGTTATACTTGTATAACTATGCATGTGATGAATAAAGAACCTTGAACCTTGAACACCATGAGGCAAGTCTTGTATGAAGCCAAATTTTCCAGTGACAATAGTATCGTTAGTATCCTTACAGCCAGCAGGTGGTTAATAATGATGGGGACCTTTGAAACTGTCTTTCTGTATCTGTAGATCTCAAAAGGCTATGGAGCTTGACAATACACCCTTGTCTTTGCCTGTCTGCGTGTGTACTATACCCTTGCTTTCGCTGCCTAGGGTTGGGTGTATAATCTTAAGACACTATCATGATTTTGATTAAAACTGTCATGATCCTGGGTCCTTTTGACCCAGCGTTTTGTGTTTTCTCTTCGCGATTTTGGTTCTGTTCTCTAATTGGTGTTTACCCTGTTCCCCCCCGTGTGTTCCTGTTTTATTGTGAAGGTCTGCGTCTTATGTGAGTGTTTTCAGTTTGCCTCCCTGGTCTCGTCATGTTAATCACTCCCAGCTGTGTCTCCCACCTGTGTGTAATCTCCCTGTGTTCTCTGAGTGTATTTAAGTTGTATTTTCTGTCTTGGTAATCGCTGGTTCGTCTGTGTTGTTTCCCCTCGCTCTCCCTGTATGTATTTCTCCGGACCTCCCTGCATCCTCATTCTGGTTTGTCTTATTAGTTTATCCAGTTTAGGTTTCCGGTTTCATGTTTTGTCGCCACCGCTGTTTGTACTCACACCCCTGTAAATAAACACTCATCTGCACCAGAGCTGCCGCATTTTGGGTCCTATTTCATATTCCACACGGCTTGCCCCGGCAAACCGTGACAGTACGAACCAGCCACCATGGACCCAGCGGCAGTGAATCCGTCCGAGGAGCTCCAGGACGACATTGCGTACAATGTGGAGATTCTCCTCGGGCTATGGCTGGAGAACCCTCCAGAGGAGCTTCGTCGTGCCGTGGAAAGTCGGCTACAACGGCTCTTTTCTGGCCTGCCATGGCTTCTGCAGTCGCTTCCTCCGACCATGCAGGCTTTTCTCCGGCTCACACCGCACCTTCTCTCAGCCACTCCTGCCTCGCTGCCCGACTCGCCGGATCTGATCTTGCCCGGCCCGTCGGAGCCGTCTGCGGGGAGGAAACGCCGATCGCGCCGCAAGCGCGCCACCCCACAGCCGGACGTTCGGGCTTCTAAATCACCGGCTGTGGTGAGTGAGGACTCTTTTTCATTTTCGGACTGCATGACTGTTCATTCAGGGGCTGCGTTTTGTGTGGCGGATGTCAACGCGAGCTGCTTATCGCCTGTGCAGCTACCGGCAGCTAAGTTAGCTCCCCCGCAGCCACTCTCAGCTCGGTTAGCTCCCCCGCAGCCACTCTCAGCTCGGTTAGCTCCCCCGCAGCCACTCTCAGCTCGGTTAGCTCCCCCGCAGCCAGTGCTCCTCTCAGCTCAGTCTCCTGTGCCTCCTTCAGTTCAGTCTCCAGTGTCCCCTTCGGTTCAGTCTCCAGTGTCCCCTTCGGTTCAGTCTCCAGTGTCCCCTTCAGTTCAGTCTCCAGTGCCACCCTCAGTTCAGTCTCCAGTGCCACCCTCAGTTCAGTCTCCAGTGCCGCCTGTAGCGCAGGCCCCAGTAGCTCCAGTGCCGCCTGTAGCGCAGGCCCCAGTAGCTCCAGTGCCGCCTGTAGCGCAGGCCCCAGTAGCTCCAGTGCCGCCTGTAGCGCCTCGCCTGGTCCAGCCTCAGAGCCTTCAGCCTCGCCTGGTCCGGCCTCTGCCTGTGCTTCGCCTGGTCCGGCCTCTGCCTGTGCTTCGCCTGGTCCGGCTTCAGCCTGTGCTTCGCCTGGTCCGGCTTCAGCCTGTGCTTCGCCTAGTCCGGCCTCTGCTGCCTCACCTGGTCCGGATCGCCATCGCCTGAGTCGCCGCCGTTGCCTTCCACGCGGTCGGCCCCCTGAACTGCTCCGTCGTCTCCCTCGTCGCCGCCGTTGCCTTCCGCACGGCCGGCCCCCGGACCCTCTTCGCCTGAGTGGCCGCCATTGCCTTCTGCACGGCCGGCCCCCGGACCGCCATCGCCTGAGTGGCCGCCGTTGCCTTCCGCACGGCCAGCCCCCGGACCGCCATCGCCTGAATGGCCGCCGTTGCCTTCCGCACGGCCGGCCCCCCCGAACTGTGTCCACGTCGCCGCCGTTGCCGTCCGCACGGTCGGCCCCCTGAACTGTTTTGGACTCCTGTGCTGTCGGCCCCCTGGCCGGCCCCCTGAACTGTTTTGGACTCCTGTGCTGTCGGCCCCCTGAACTCTTCTGTTTTGGACTCTGTTTTTTCCTGTGTTCTGGTGTGCTTCGTTTCTTTTGGTTTTGGACTCGTTTTTTGTTTTTGTCTTTTGGCCTTCTGGTGCTCCGGTTTTGTTTTGCTTCGAGCCCTCCTTCCTGGGCCCCCGCCGCCCGCCCTGGTCGGGTTGTTTTCTGTTTTTTCTGGCTGTTTTGTTTCTTGTTGGGCTGTCTGGGGCCAGCCTTTGAGGGGTGGGTACTGTCATGATCCTGGGTCCTGGGTCCACACGGCTTGCCCCGGCAAACCGTGACAAAAACTGTATTCCTGGCATATAAGGTTTTTCTTTTTCCCATTTGCATTTGTATCCATTGAATGCATTAATTATCACTTCATCAAACAGATTCTGATGTGACTCATCATGCGAACGGTTTAGTTAGGTGATGGTGGGGTACGTGGGATGTTGCGCCTCTGCTCTTTCTCTCTGAAATAACTGAGACACTCAGTTTTTTTAGGTAATACTTCCACATTAAACTTAACAGTGCAGTTTCATATTTGGGGATGTGGACTATTTTTGTTAATGTTGTTTTTAATATGAAACTTTAAACACACACTAAAACTTAAAAGGTGCCATATGATATGCTTCATCCCTGTTTGTTTTTCTTATTATCTCACACTCTTGTTGCAATAAATCTGGATTATCTTTCAGTATGTTACATTTGTCATTTATGACCCATTTATGTAGGCTGATCCAGTGTGGCAAGCGCAAAGTAGTAAAAAGTCCCTGTGTGTGTGCACTTCTCTCTGCTGTTGCTTTGCTTCTTCTTTGCTGTTGCACTTCCTCTGTCTGCTGCTGTCTAGTAATTACTGGAATATGCTATGGCTTAGAACAATACACTCCCTGGTTTAATGTAATGGTGGCCGTTCCATCCCCGAGTTCATAAAAAGGTCCCATAGTCTCCCCCAGCAGACTCCCATAAACACCTTCATTCATTCACATCCCCCGTCTATCTCTCTGCTTGCTGAGAGTCAAATGGGAATCCGTTCTGTTATTGATTTCTGTGGCAGGTACCTACCATCCATTTCTGTCCTTCTGTGTATGATTTGTCACAGGGGGCATGTGATAACCAGACATGGAGCAAAGGCCTGAAAGAAAGGGGCATTAACATAATCTAATGCATGACTGGAGAAGGAGACTCATTTTTGCCCCTTTGATTTAGTCAGGGTCTGTCTTCCTCCTTTCCTGTGTTCCTGCCTCTGTCATGTACTCAGATTCTAATAGATCTGTGAAATAGAGGACATTCTGGGCTTAGCCCCCCACCCCGCACACCCTCCGATGGGTGCACTTCAGTACCATTTATTGGAGGCTTAGGCAGCCAGGGTCGAGCGAAGAGCACAAAAACCACAGAGGTCGTGTGTGTTGCATGAGCAAAGCTGTGGGCAGCACCATGTGTACTGGTTGGCGTGGGAGGCAAAGAGGAGGTGGTGTACTAACAGGAACATTTAAGTGCTGTTAATCCTGGTGTGCTGGGAGAGGGCTGGCTGTGAGCTTTAATGGTGGGCTGCTGTTTTACAAACACACACACACACACCTACGTCATGCCTCTCACCCACGCACTCAGGCACTGAAACAAATACTTTCACTTAACTTTCATGCCAACAGTATGTTTATTGTGAGGGATGCAGGTGATTAACTGCAGCCACAGGATCACAGTCATTAACAAAAAGCCTCACATTTCAGGACAGGACATAGTGCAACATCACCAACTATCAATACAGTTTTCATGCACATGTAGGCTTTCTCCTGCTCTCTTATTTTATTATTTTTTATTTAAGCTGTTCATTCTTTTAACTTTGTGCTTTCCTCTGTATTGATTATTTTAGTGAGCCTCATTGAATACCAAGGCAACAGTACCAGCCATCCTTTAAACAAAGCAGAACCTTTGTTAACCGATTTATGTCTCTGCGGTTGGCAGTTTTTTTTCAAGAGAAACTAAAATTTGGTATTTGTACTTTCACTCAAACATGCTGAGAACGCATGCTGCTGCTTTGCAGTTTCACCCTGTGTCATGTGAAAGCAGTCACACTTCCCTTCAGTCTCGTTCTTTGTCTTTCTCAAGGACACATCAGTAATCATTATTCATGGAGCAGATAACACTGCCCCCTTTTTCCATTGCTGGTCATAGAATTGAAAATCAATTCACACCTAACTGTCTAAGCTGATGATCAGACTGCTGGCATGTTTCTACAGGTACCAGTGAAAACATTATTCAATTTGAGGACTCAGATGGTAAAACTCTAAAATGCAATGGTATCATCCTTTTAGTCTGTCATAAGATATATACATTTCTGACCAAAATTATATTTTTTGCAAATTAAAAAAACAACCAAAAAAGTAAAAAACAAATAAGCAAACTACCACGCCTTACTGTGCAGTTCTTTAAATGAGTGCTTGAGGCTGACACTATAAACTATGATAGAGGAAAACAATGATTATATGCTATATAAATGCATATAATCATGCATTTATATAGCAAAATGGTTATGCCACAGTCGCACTGAACAAACAGTGGCTGGAGATCACAGCAAGGCCAAAATTAGTGTCACTGTGTGCAATGGATTTTGTGACGCTTACCTATGAAGTGTTTTTGCCAACTTATTACTGTGATGCCTGTATATAAGTTGGGAAAAATGCAAACATGTTGCTGCTTGCACACACAGAAATTTATATAAAGAACAATTGCAATCACAAATCTCCCTGCTTTCCTGGGTGTTCTGTCCTTCACATCTTCCCTGCCACCAGCGTCTAGACCCTGGGAAGTCCTGTCCTAAATCCTATCACCGCTTGGAGTCTAATTGCCTGATACATTAATTGATTTCTCTATCTCAATAAGACATGTCCATTTCTTCCAAATGATTAACCCTCATCGAATTATTTACAAAAGTCCAGCTGGAACCTGATTTGAAATAGAAATTCAGAAAGTCCCCCGCAAATAGTGGCATCATTGCTGCAGGATGGCAGCTTAACTCTATAATGACATAGGTGCTCAGCAACCTTACTATTATATAGAAATATAACTAGAATGCAACTATTTGGTAGCCAGTTGACTTGAGTCCCTGTTGCAAAGAAATGTGTCGTAGATGAGTTCCTCTCTTCATCGCAGACTGACTCAGATCGATTACAACATGTTGGCAATCTGTCTGTGTTTTTAAATTTAAAGCAATTATTTGCAAACCTTCACAAATCTGTCTGAGAGTGATTGCAATCACTCTGAGACACATTGTTGCTGTTTAGAGACAGGTTGCCTCTAGAGCTGGGTGATATAAGATTTTTTCATATCACGATACGTTTTTTTCATTTCAGGCGATAACGATATCTATCATGATATAAGCCAAATAACTATATTTGTGAGATTTAAATGCGCCGTTGCTCACAAGTAAAATGTGAAATAATCAGCAGTTTGTTTTTATTTAAATATTTATTTCCCATAATAAGTTCAACAGGGTAGATGTACTTAAGGAACATGAGACTTTTTCAGATAAATAAAGGCAAATATTGCAAACTACACAAAAGGCAGCCGCTAAAGTGTTTAAGTTTCAAAATAGAACAAACAAAACAGACTAAATTGTCAATTCCACTTAGAAACAAAATATTAATTCTAAAAATAAATCTTAGTTTGTTTTACAGAAGAACAGACAAAACTGACTAACTTTTGTCAATATCAAATAAACTGAGAACTAAAAGGAAATTCTCAATCTCTCCTTGTTGTATAGCTGAGCTTTTCAAACACTTTTAACAGTTACTTTAGTCTGACAAAAGCCGAATGACGAATTAGCGCTTCCAGTCAGAGACTGAGGCTACGTCCTAACGTACACGGGTATTTTTGAAAACGGAGATTTTCCATTTTCGTTTTAAAAAATAATCCCGTCCACACAATAAAGGCAGAAATGAAGGAAAACGCTGCTATGAACATGCCAAAGCAGCAGGTGGCGCTAGATTCCTAACCGTGCAGAAATGTTGGCCAATCAGAAGTCTAGAAGCCTCGGTGGGAAAAAGTAAACAAAGCTGGGGCATAGAAGCAGAACAGAGTCGTATGTGTGGAGGGACAGTAACTGTGTGTATATGTAAGCATTTAAACACTGCAGAGAGTAGAATTAACAGTAACAGTATTGTAGAAATTCATTTCACCGAAACAATAACGTGGCGCACAGTGTGACGTCAAAAAATGCTTTGACGCTGCGTTTTCTCCGTTTTTCTAGTTCACACGTAAATGCAAAAACGCAGTTTTCAAAAATCTTCGTTTTCAGTGACCAAAAACGCCGTTTACGTGTGGACGAAAGGTGCAAGCAAACGCATAGAAAAATCTGCGTTTTCAAAAATACCCGGGTACGTGTGGACGTAGCGCATGCACCAGTTTATTGTATTTCCAGACTTGCTTTCGGCACAATTTACAGTGCACGCTACTCTGTTTTTTGTCAGACTTGAAATAGCCGAAATACCTTCACACTACGGAACTTCTATGGCTCTTCTGTTCGACAATCTCTCCGGCATTGGAACCATCATCTGTTTTCTCTTCGGTAACCTTCGGTCACGCTCGGTTGATTTTTCTAGTCGGCACACTCATTTCCTTCATTACCCGGGCGGAACGGTGGCTGGCTGCTTCCCAAACAAATACACATGTGCGGCTTGGCACTTGTGCTGTACGTAACAAGTAACGTGACGTGACGCTGCGGCTGTGATTGGTTCGGCTTTGCGCTACGTAATTTGGATTGGCTGTTCTTTTTTTTCTTTTTTTTAAGAGCGGCGAGGTCTATCGCGATAGTTTAATTTTTCTATCGAGAAAAAGTTATATCGCGATACATATCGTTATCGTTCTATCGCCCAGCTCTAGTTGCCTCCCACAAGGCAATCATCTATCAACTGAAAATCAGCACCCAGAGGCTAACGCCCAACACTCTCTATGTGTTTTCAAGATGGCGGCGCACGTAGTTGCAGCAGCTCAGTGTTCTACCGATCGATGCTATGTTTGGATAATTTTGTACGCCTTATGTTTGTTTTTGTGTTCTACCAGCCAAGCGAATAACATCTATAGCCGACATGATCTCCTCAAGATTGGAGTAAGCTACCGCGAGAGCGTGACTAGCAAATTTGTCCGCTTACACAAGATACCGGTGGAAATAGCGAGGAGTCCGGGCTCCCCATGGATTGTTATCCCTTCGGGGTGGAGGCGCAGGCGGCGTCGAGAGAGAAGGAGACGGCGAGGCTGCAGGGCCGGCGCGCTAGCCAGGCTACGGAGGCAGCCACTCAAACCACCGCTCCCCAGCCTATTCATCACAAATGCCAGATCCCTCGCGAACAAGTTGGACGAATTGAGATTGCAAATAGCAGCGAATAACTTCATCAAAGACTCATGCATCCTTCTTATCACTGAATCCTGGCTACATCAATCCATTCCAGACTCTGCTATTGAGCTAGCAGGCTATACCACACAGCGACATGACCGAACAGTGGACTCCGGTAAGCGCAAAGGAGGGGGGCTCTGTATGTATGTGAACAACAGCTGGTGTACCAACACAGTGATAATAGACCGTCACTGTTCACCGGACATTGAATATCTGACTGTTAAATGCAGGCCCATCTACCTACCTAGGGAGTTCACCGTTGTCATAATAACAGCTGTTTACATACCACCAGATGCTAATGCTAACTCTGCGATCGCACTCCTGCATACAAACATCAATAATAAACAGAGCACTTACCCTGACGCTGTACATATCGTAGCAGGGGACTTCAATCACGCAGACTTAAAAAGAGCAATCCCCAAATTCCACCAGCACGTCAAGTGTGCCACTAGGGGTGACAAGATTCTGGACAAAGTTTATTCCAACATCAAAATGGGCTACAGGGCCAGACCTTTGCCACATCTGGGTCAGTCTGACCACTTGTCACTGTTTCTAATCCCTGCATATGCCCCCCTCAAGAAAACTGCTCTTACCATCACAAAGAATATTACCATATGGCCAGAGGGTGCCTCTCAGCAGCTGCAGGACTGTTTTGACAGGACTAACTGGGATATCTTTGAACATCAGGACTTGGAAATGTTCACAGACGGTGTCCTCTGCTATATAAAACACTGCATAGACACTGTTACAGCAGTCAAACGGATCCGGGCTTATCCCAACCAAAAGCCCTGGATGACCCGGGAGGTCAGGCAGCTGCTGAAGGAGAGGAACATTGCGTTCAGGTCTGGCAACAGGGATTACTACACCACAGCCCGATCCAACCTGAAGAGAGGCATCAGAGAGGCAAAGGGGGACTATAGGAGGAGGATCGAGGACCATTTGAAGAGTAATACCAGCCGGCAGGTGTGGCAAGGCATCCAGCACCTAACCAACTATAAGATCAATCTCGGAGCTGCGGACGGTGACCTGGAGCTGGCAGAGGAGCTGAATATCTTCTTTGCCCGCTTTGAGACCAGGGTACCGGAGGTATTGGAGCCACAGCAGCAACACGCCACCCATAGCAGCACCACCCTCACCCTGGAAGAGCACGAGGTGAGGCGCATGCTGCAGGCTGTTAACCCGAGGAAGGCGGCGGGTCCTGATGGTGTGCCAGGTCGAATATTGAGGGATTGTGCAGGACAGCTGGCTGGGATCTTCACCAGGATTTTCAACAAATCCCTCGCACAGGCGACTGTCCCACTCTGCCTGAAGTCCTCCACCATAGTCCCCTTGCCTAAGAAGCCCCACATCACCGGCCTGAATGACTACAGACCGGTGGCACTCACCCCAGTGGTAATGAAATGCTTTGAGAAGCTGGTCCGCAGACACATCACAGCAGCCCTGCCCCGCAGCCTGGATCCACACCAGTTTGCCTACAGAGCAAACCGATCCACGGAAGACGCTGTAGCCACAGCACTCCATGCTGCATTAACTCACCTGGAAGAGCATGGTAGCTATGTGCGGATGCTCTTCATGGATTACTGCTCAGCTTTTAACACCATCCTTCCACACAAACTGGTGGCCAAGCTACAAGACCTGGGGCTTCCATACAGCACCTGCATGTGGATCAATAGCTTCCTCTCGGGCCGTAGACAGAGAGTCAGAGTTGGCCATCACACATCCTCAGCCCTGAGTCTCAGCACTGGCTCACCCCAGGGCTGTGTGCTCAGTCCACTGCTCTACTCTCTCTACACACACGACTGCACTCCTCGCCACCACAGCAACATCTTTGTGAAATTTGCAGATGACACCACAGTGGTGGGGCTCATTTCCAAGGGAGACGAGTCTACGTACAGAGACGAGGTGGAGCAGCTGACGTCATGGTGTAAGGCCAATAACCTCCTCCTCAACACTTCAAAAACCAAAGAACTCATAATAGACTTCAGAAGGAAAAAGGCAGAGATCCAACCACTATTCATAAATGGGGATTGTGTAGAAAGGGTGGCAAGCTTCCGCTTCCTGGGAGTCAATATAGAGGAGAACCTTTCCTGGAGTGTGAACACCTCCGAGCTGCTGAAAAAGGCCCAACAGAGACTGTACTTCCTGAGAATTCTCAGGAGGAATAACATCACACAGAGACTGCTGGTGTCCTTCTACAGAGCCACCATTGAGAGTGTTCTAACTTACTGCATATGCATCTGGTACACTAGCTGCACAGGGGCTCAGAGGAAAGCACTCCAAGGGATCATTAACACCGCCCAAAAGATCACTGGCTGCCCTCTCCCCACACTGGAAGTTCTACACAACGCCCACTGTTTTAAAAAGGCCCAAAACATCATAAAAGACACCTCACATCCTGGCCACTCCCTGTTCGAACTGTTGCCCTCAGGCAGATGGTACAGGGCAATCAGAGCAAGGACTAATAGACTCAAACACAGCTGTTATCCAACTGCAATAACACATCTGAATACTACAAAAAAAATGTCCATCACGCCACTCTTGTGTTAATCTATGCACGGTCTGAAGCATGTGTGTGGGAATGTATGTGAATGTTTTACTGTTATATCTTATTAGTATTTTAAGTATTCTATCTATTTTATTTATTGAATTTTATTGATTTATTTATATTTTGATATTGCTAGGGATGATGCAATGATCGGGGACCATTCTTAATTTCGTTGTTCTCATGACAATGACAATAAAGTTTCTGATGATCTGATGATGAACAGTGTTGTACGATGAACTTGTGGGGGACCAGCTGCTTACAGCCACTAATTAAAATCAGTTATGAATTTTAAAAAAATCAGTTCAATCACTAATCATCAGTTTTCTTAGTTTATCTTATTTTTAGTTCAGTGTGCCATTAACTAGCTTCTTTAACTTCTTCATGACCAATGATGGTTTTTTTTTAAATAAGTTGCTTTTTTAAATTGTATTAAGACTTAAAGTTATAAGGGGGAGGAACTCTGAGAGGTGGATGGTGACATATGCAGCTATAGTTGATAGCTATCTGTAAGCTAATTTGAGCCACTGAACCGGACCTCTGAACAGCATTTGCCACATTTTCGTTGTTATTATCTCTTAAATGTCATGGATTGTCGTGTGGTTAAATGCCACAGACTGTGCCCAAGTCTTATTAAAGTAAATTCTAGTATAAGTATTAATTACAGCTGACAGATCTGTACCATGCACCCATATTATGAATGGTTGTTGTGTTAGCTGATGACTCAGCACTTTACTCTCTTGTCTAATTGCAGTTGCTTCTTGACTGCAGCCAAAATGCTTAAAACTGGGTTAAAAATGGCATATGGGTATTTTATAGACAGTCTTTATTTTTATTGGGCCCTTTTGCTTCAGGATCTTCTCCTTTGTTAACACAGTGACACAGCATAATTCTTTGTCCCGCACTGCCCCCAAAACAAAGTCTTTTCACTCTCTCCTTGCTTGTCAGGACTTTTCTTTATTCTCCAAGATGCCAAAGTGACACTTTAACTTAGAAAAGTGCTCCTTGTTTCTTGGCATAGTTTTCAGACACATTTGGCCTAGAAGGATGAGCTGTTTTCAGCGCAGCATCCGGCAGAGTACACCACAGTCTTTTTATGCAACAGCAGAGCACCTCTTGTTCTCCATTAGCTGCTTACACCACCTATTTACTTCTCTGAGACGACCTCAAACACACACAGTGTAACAGGACAAGACGTTCATCTTCTGAAGAGAGGGAAGCGTAGTGAGAAAGAGATACAGAGAGGAAGCAAAAAAAAAAAAAAAAACAATTAGAGAAGCAAGGGACATTACTTGGTGTTAACTTCAGAAATGTTGTGGTCTGTGAAGCAAAAACAGGTCGAGTCGTTCACTTTATGTGAGCAAGTGAGATGAGCGAAAGACGGTCTTTTTGTCTTTTCATCAGAGGAAGTCAGTGCAGAGAGTGACATCAGAAAGATGCAAAGTTCAAAACTCTTTCGCTCATATATTTATATAGACAGAGACCCACATATCTGCATGTATGTTGATTCCTTTCAAACCACAACACACACTTTCTCAACAAAACAGGAGATCCTAAACAAAACATTGGTGCTTAAAAGTGCAAAGCTAGTGACACATCATTATATCCGGGTCCAGAGCAAAGATCTAATGTAAACACAAAAGTAACTTAGGCAGTTTTTCTCCTGGAAAATGTAATTATAAAATAACTGCTTTAAACTTTTTTTTTGAATGATAACTAAAGTAACTTATCCCTATAACTCTTATCAAATAGTAATACCAAAAAGTAATACCTGGGATGTTGTATTTTGGGTCAAGATTTTTAACCAGCAACTTAACGTTCTACTTTTCCACCATGTGACCCCATCAGTTATTTCCATCTACTGTCCCTGTTGTATGGAGCACAATTAGTGAATGCTAGTGGAGTCATTAGTTTACTTGGTTTGCACATCACTGGCTGCTAGTATCTCCTCCTCTGTAGCCTGGTTTTCCTCGTTGCTGGTTGCTGAAGTAGGTCCTCTTTAGGTGCTAAATAATGGGAAGCTGAAATGTGGCTCCTGCTCCCAGATATGCCCAGTGCTGTTGCAGGCAACATAAATGTGGGTCGTCATAGCAATGATATCACCAAATAACATTTTTATATCACATACAAATTTATGTGCCATATCGTGATATATGCATATATATCCTATTGCAAAGATGGGAGGGTCCTGTGGCTGCAACGCAACCCCAAATCACCAACCCTCCACCACCAGGCTTGATAGTTGTTATGAGGTGTTTGTGCTGACATGGATTATTTCATAGTGCTGTGCATTAAAGCCAAATATTGACATTGTTCCAGGAGTCTTGTGTGAGAAGTGCAAATGAACCATACTTGTTCAGTTTTTTCTAATTCTACCTTCACGAACTTTCACATTTAACACACTAATTGACATCTGTAGAGTCTGAGATGTAGTTTTGGGGTTTTTTACAGTTTCTCTGGGTATTGCACAGTTTAATCTTGAGGGTGAATTTGCTGGGTCATCGTCGGCTGCTGGAAAGATTGAAATGTGTCTTGACTGTTTTCCACTTAGAATGTCAGGCTACAGATTGTTTGGAGATGGACTTGTAACCCTTCCCAGATTGATGGGGAACAGCAATTGCCTCTCTAGGTTTCCTGCCTTTTCTTGTTAACATTGCGTTAACACACGCATGAATGCTTCAGGCCAGCAAAGTGATCAATCAAGTGCATTTGATTAGCAGCAGCCGGGTTCTGCTTACTCTCTTAATTCCTATGTAATCAGTGAGGGTTTACTTAGTTATTCACATGACTGGATAGAGTCATGTGAATAACTTTGTTTTTCATATGACTATTCTTAAATAAGACAGTAACAGTGGTTTTTTTTTTACACATTAATGTACAAGTAAATGTAAAAATGATGGTAATTTTTTCTTATTTTAATCATTTGGGACAAAGTGTTTTCCTCAATCACTTTTTCACTCTTTATTTTTTTTTGTTTAAATGTTTTCCTGCATTCACATTGTGTAATTGATGAAGCCCCTGTTTCCCATGTAGGATTACTAGTCTGCAGATACAGAGCTGCTGATGTCATTAACTGTAATCAGAGTCCATGTTACAGGAAAAACTGTTAAGACTGTTAAGACTGCTTAGATTTTAGGCAATGAAAAATACAAGTTGTTATCTTCTTAATTCTAAAAGTGCAAATTTGCTACATTTAATTGTTTTTTTTATGGCCTGAGTAATGAAAATTTTTAACATCCAAGTGCTTTCATCCAACATCTTTCTCTGGGTTTATTGTTATAGATGCCCAGGTTCAGATCAAAGTCATAAAGCCTCTGCCTTGTCCTATCCTTTGACTGTCCTGCTGAGGGCTTTCAGCTGCTCTTGTTCTGCTTCCACTCAGCCATCCATATTTAATGTGAGCATGGCAAAGTATTCCAGACAAAAAGGAGGAGAGGAGACACAGTCCCCATGTCTGAGTAAATTACACCATGCTACACATCACTCCTCTTTTGTGTTGTTCTCTGTCTGTCTTTTCTTTTTCACGTATCCTCCCTCCGAATAAATGGTAGCTTCAACCCCAAAACACTCCTCTCTCAATAATATTTCAGGAGGTCATTGGGTAATGGTAGCACATGTGTTGTCTGTTCGCTATAATCATTATAACCAACCAACCCCCCCCCCCCCCCCAATAACAAAATTCCTCCTTCCTTCTCCTTCTGGCTGTTTTTTTGTTCTTGTTCCACCCTCACCTCTCATGCCCCCTTTTCAGTCTGTTTTTGTAAATCTAGGAGAAGACGGAAAGATTAAGACAAAAAGACAGAGGGGGGAGAGGGAAATGTTTCATCAGTTCAATGCTTATCTGCTGTAATGACTGAGAAACAGCAGGGGGATTATTGTGCAATATTGTCACGGGTGTTGTCAGGGTAATACAAAGTGACAATATTGCATGATAACCTGCAGTTCATTACGAGGTCACTGCTGCTATTAGGAAGTAGTTGGTGGTGAAGGATGCGCACACATTATTGGACATTATTAATTGTTGTATATGTTTGTATTTTCTTGCGTCTTTATTCCTGTTTGGTAAAACAACCCAACTTCCTTGGAGGTCAAGTCACGATGTCAAGTTGCATCTGAGCATAGGGGTGACAGGATCAAAGACTTCTTTTGCACCGATTTTTCAACAGAGAAGTTTGCTCGTATAAAAAATTATTTTCTCTATGTTTGCCGACTATTTTCGCCGCTTACAGTTAATTAATAGCGTGTTTTCTGGGTGCTTTCAACTAAATAATTATGGCAGATCCCATTAACTGAGGGATTTTCTCGTGAACATTCATTAACTTCGACATTCTGCTTTTCTCAGAAGGCGATGGTGATCCAGCCAAGCTCAGAACCTCTCTGTCTCAGTCATTCACGCGCATAGATTTTCTTTTTCGGATTCACTGAAGTGCTAAACGCTGCAGACAAAACACTTGTTTTCACTGGCTGGAGAAGGTGAAATGAGGCTGCATTTGCTGCGCTCCGCTGACTGCCATCGGTTCAGACAGACAGCCATTCAACCCAGTTTAAACTGCAAATGAAGGACACAAAATTAGGATAAGTAGGAAGACGACACGGATTCACCGACAAGCTGCACGTCAACAAAAAAAAATTGAAAACAGATACACAGGAAGGGCAGACACACACAGCTCAGTCGGCGTTACCTCCTTTAGCCCCTCTCCGCTGACTGCGCCCTGCCATGTCGTGCCGAGCCGTGTGTTGTGATGTGTGGCCTAGTGGGGCTAATGGAAGCACATGTGTTGTCTGCTAACTCTGATTAACGTAACAGACTACAATGCCTCTTCTCTCTCTGGCTTGCCCGGCTGTCCTGTCTCCACCTCCTGTGTCTGGACTGTGTCTGGGTTTCAAAACTCTCAGAAGACAAACCAAATCATCAGATCCTCTTGGCTTGATTGTACTGGTGTCATATAATTACAGTGCACTGTAGTCTATAGTGTAAGCAATCAAAAGGTTAAATCATACAATAGTTATAAAGTGCAGGGCCTAGGACAGTTTTTGGAGTTATTATCACTCTCAGGAGATTTCCTGTCTCACAATCAGCTCTTGAAAGGCTCAACTTGTTGTAAAGGCAACAGGTCTGTATGTGCAACAATGTAATATTTATGACCGTTTGATGTGCAAGAATGTCCATTATGGAATGGTAAATGAAACTCAAATATAAAAGCTGATAAAAACTTTGAGTTACAGACCTTCTTCTTATCATTATTTTTTGGTCTTCAACCTGCACATGTTACATGTTAGTAAGCTCATAATACTGTAATTAGTTTGACAGTCGTTAAACCACTTCATCAGGTGATGACCTCCATCTTGGACTGGTGTGAAACAGCGAAAGTGAGAATTAGTACCAAGTGTGTGTGAGGCCATGCTTCAGGAAAAAAGCAGGAAAAAAGTGGAGTTCCCACTCCAGGTCGGGAATGAGTGGTTGCCCCCAGGTGGAGGAGTTTAACTGTTTCACAAGTGAGGGGAGAGTGCCGGACGGATTGGTGCTTCATTGACACTGTTCTGTGTTCCTGCACCTTGAAAAGAGCCAACTGAGGTGATTCTGGCATCTAATCAGGGCGCTATATAAATAAAATTGAATTGAATTG
The DNA here is from genome assembly GCF_057382275.1 of Copadichromis virginalis. Lineage (NCBI taxonomy): Eukaryota > Metazoa > Chordata > Actinopteri > Cichliformes > Cichlidae > Copadichromis > Copadichromis virginalis. Next base: position 17,348,867 of record NC_140631.1, on the reverse strand, counting down.
AATTAATCAGGATGCCTTCTGGGCTTGGGTGAGATGTTTTGGGTGTGTCCTACCAGAATGGGGCCCCAGGATTGAATCATTCAGCTGTTCCGGGAACACCTTGATCCAACGGCCAAGGTGGAGGAGGCTTAACTTTTCTAGAAGTGTTAGAAGATGGATGGAAAGCCACCTAGCTACACTGAAAGCTAAGCACTGAGTCACTTCAAAAAAAGCAGAGTGATTAACTCCCACACAGCCAAAGTCTTCAAACAGGCACACAAGCAGAGCAAAATGAACACAGCTAGACCTCTGCCCGCTGTCTGCTCCTCGAGCTATGGGTTTTGTTGTGTGCCGTGCCATGCCATGCCATGCCGTGCTGTGCCTCACCCAGTGTTTGTATGTGACGTGATGCGTGGCCGAGCGCCGGTCGAGGGGAGCCATAGGTGATTCTTTCCCTGCCGCTGCCCTTTCCCTGCCTCCACCCAATGGAACACGTGAGATAGTCAGCTAGGCGGACAGGAAAAGGAGGGTCAGGAAGGAGAAGACATGCAATCCTAGACAGCATCCCCCTGTGAGCCCCACTATATTATCTTTCCTCTGTATTTATTTTTACAACCTGAGAAGTACCCCTCCAGCACACATTTCAAACCTCTCCTTCCTTCCTTTGTCTCCTCTACTGACTTTTCCCTGATGCATTTGTGACCGTTGCTGATCATTTCAACCTCTCTTGCCTATGTACACACATCTGTGTGTGTAGGGGTGAGTGATGGATTCCTCAATGTTAATCTTCCATATAGGCACACACAATCCAGATACTGACCCCTAATCTTTGACCCTATTTAGTGAGGGGATTCAGCATTTCTGATTTGCTGTGGTGCACATTTTACTGAAGTGATCACAGTTATCCTGTGATGGAATATTTTTATCCTGATGGGAATCGTCTCATCCAGGTTTACAGTGTCCTCGCGTTACTGATTGCTTTTCAAAGTAGGAAAATGATGGGAATCATGTGCTATGGCCTTTGAGGTCACCAGGTCTTCGATTTATTTTAATTTGTCCCTTGCTGTGCTTTCATTCATCCACTCTGCAGATCCCGCCTCCCCCCCTTCCCTGGTCCTTCTGGTCACTCTCTTTTCTCCTCTCTGCTATTCACAGCTCCCAACCCCCCTTTGTGCCTTGTGACTGCAACCACCCCTCCCTTCTTGCTTTTCCACACACATACAAACACACACACACACACACACACACATGCACACACACGTAAGCTGAAATAGAAGAAGATATTCATTCACCGAGGCATGCACATGAGTGCGATGGTCGAAGAAGTAGGAAATATTCATGCACATGTCCACATCTACACTCACACTCACTTAAAAACACACACGCACTCCTCATGTGATGTGTACCGTGCGCCACGGGGTCCAGATGAGTGGAATCTCAGTGTTGGCTCTCGCTACACTGAGCGCCACAGGGGGTCTTTATCGTCGCGAAAATCAACAAAGCTGCAGTCACGAAGTGCCGCCTTGATCCCACTCGCACACAATCAGGAACACCATGCACACCAGCGACGGACAAACAAAAAAATAAAAAGGAAAAAAAGAATAATCCGAAACACAGAAAAACAAAAAAACAAAAAACACGCTCACACGCACGAAAAAAGTGACATAGCTCTGAAATCCCCCCAAACATTCTCATATTGTCATGTGAAAAAAGAAGAGCACAGCAGGGCAGTGTTTTCTTTAAAGTGCACACACTCCACAAGCACCTTCATAATGTCACAGCCCAAAAAAGAAAATCATTAAAAAAAATTAGGAATAAAAAACCCACAAAAAAAACCCCACAGGTAAGTCCCTTAACTACTTAATCCCTTCTTTAAATGCTTGCGTGATCTGCCATGTCTGTGATTTCACAGACGGACAGAGGCAGAAGCACGATGAAGTGCCAGATTAGCAGATAGCCGAGAGAAAGCATTTGTTAGATTGAAAGAGCGAGAGAGAGAATTGGAAAGCGAAAGCGTTTTGAAGGATACAGGTACACTTGCCTTTGTTTTTTTCCTCTAAATCCACTGCCCTTCATCATAACACTTGATTAAATCTAATCCTAATGCCTCTAATCCCCTGGGCACCCCCCCCCCCCCCCCAGCCCACCCTCCAAAAAATGCTTAAGTGCCTTGTACCCCAAAATGACATTTCTAGCATGACATCTCTTTCACTATTCCCTATTTCTGCCCCTTTATGTATGTGCATGTGGGTTATATATTACCTTCCAAAATTACACAACAGGGTACGTGGCTTTCAAGTACCGAGGATTAGTGGAAAATAAACTGTTTAGTCTGTCTGTCTGTGAATATCTGCAGTGGCCTGCTACAAATCTCTGTTTCTGTGCACTGTGAGCAACCTGCACGCTGCACCAAAAGTGTTGGCCTTACTTGACAAATATAAAAATAGGAAAAAAACATGATTTTTTTTTTCTTTCTTGGGTCAGATTTTGGCTAAGATGATATGGAATGGTATTAGTGTCTGTCTAAGTACTATGAAATTGCAGTACGACAGCTAAAGTTATATTTAAGGTTTAAGAAGACCAAAACAAGCTCGTCTAAGCCTTTTGAAGAGTCTGTTGTCTGCTGCTTATGAGACAGATTACATTCTAGGTTTCCTAAAAACTAAATTTCAAAATACATGAAAAAGGTATGTTTTTGTGTTAATTATTGTGGAACGTAAAAATCAGAGTAATCTAGTGATCGTTAAAACGTGTTCAAAATTTAAAACTGACGATCATTCATCTCATAAATTACGACTGTTGCATCAATATCAAAATTTGCAGTATTTCACGGCGCTATTATGTGTGACAGCAGACGGAGGTACATACTGCTGTGTATGTGTGTTCAGTGCATGGGGCTTTTTTGTGTGTTAGTAGCTGCATGCCTGTTGGGCCAGTTTTGGTCACGGAAAGCATGCTTGGGTGTGTGAATGAACATGAGGGGGTATGCTGTGTCCATGTGTGCGTATCTGATGTCTGCATATGTGTACGTGCGCAACATGAAGGGTCTGTGTTCGTGGCAGTGACCCACTTCCGGTGTTTTGACGAGCCAGATGGGTCACGGCAGCTGTAGCTTAGGAAGCAGAGTTGGCCTAGGGAGATGAGCAGGAAGAGAGGGAGGGAAAGGACAGTTGTTTGGGAGGAGGAAGAAAGAGGCAAGGACAAAGTGGAAGGAAAACTGGAGTAAAATGTCAGGAAAAGGAATGCCGGAGTGGCTGTAAAAGGAGAAAGGATTTGTGAAATATTTGACAATATATGCAGTGAAAAAGTAAAATTATTAACAAGATAGAAGAAAGGAGAAGACGGGAGTTTTTCCTTCCCACTGTCGCCATGTGCTTGCTCGTCGGGGTCACATGATTGTGCTAATGTAAGATTTTTTACCTTACAATATAAAACACCTTAAAGCCACTATTTTTGTGATTTGGTGCCATATAAATAAAACTGAATTGAATTGAATTTATGTTTCTGCTGTCTGCATGATTACAATGACAACTGCACAGAAACACACGCATGCAGACAGTCAAAAAGTCATCACGTACATTAATTATGCTTCTTGTCCTGGAAAGACACTAACCACACACACAAAACGACCCCCACCCTGTTGTTTCCACTGGAACCCCAGCCCAACTAAGTGTTGCACATCAGGGGAGAAGTAATAGCACCATGTTTAATTGATGGAATATAGAGGAATTCTGGTGATAACAGGGACTGTAAACGTGTTGCAAGTCACATAACACAGGCTACAGTTTTCATACCTAATAGTTGTGGAGACAACCCGTACATTCAGTTAAAGTATAAGTGATCAGTCAGTAGTTACTGACTGAGGACTGAGACAGACACACAAACACTTACATAGCTACAGCTTTGCCAATGCACCCTGAGGCAGTAATGCATGGTTTGCATAATTTTGAACGTTATGTAGGCTGACTAACAATCTCTCTCAGAGCAGATATGTATTAAACATACATATAAAACACAGGGTTCATTGCCTGAGTAATTAAACCAATGTGGTAGAAGTTTAAGAGCCTTATGTGGTCTGAAATCTAATGTTTTAAACCACTTTGGCAACAGTCCAGCATGCTAATGGAGTCAATCAAGGGACAGAATGAAAGGGAGATAAGAGCGAGAGAGAGAGGGAGCTGTGTTGTGTGCACTGGAGGACAAAGAGGTCTGGTGTGTAGAAGAGAAGCATCGGCTGCTGGCATGAAACATTCAAAGGGCAACACGACCTTTCTCCCCTTCCCCCTCACTCCCTCACTTTTCCCTTTCTTTTTCTGTCACTCCGCAGTTTTAATGTGTCGCCTTTCTTTCTTTCTCTCCTCCTGTCAGGTGTTTCTCCAGGCGTCTGTGCCCATGCCCCGCGTAGTAGTCATGTGCGAGCGTGTGGAGAGGTTAGGTTTGGGTTTTTTTTTGCCATTTGAGCACTAAGTGAACGTGTCAGTGCCCAGGGCAAGGGGTCTCCCCGCGGGCTTGAACTCAGTCACGGGAGCACACAACCCACTGGTGGTGCAGACATTCTGCCCTCAGGGTGTGTATAAATGTGTGTGTGTGTGCTTGTTAATGGCGAGTGATTGTGTAAGTTTCCTGTTGGCCTGTAAATGCTTATATGACTAAATTTGCCTTTGTATGTGCCGGCCTATCTCTGCATCCTTTGTGTATACCATGTACATGTTTGTGCTTGTATCAGGGTCGGTTTTAACGTGTCCGTTTGTTTTGTCAATGTCTGCCACCGCCTTTCATCTGCCTCCGTGCGTGCAGAATGTGTTTTAGGCTGTTTGAGCAGTGTGAGAAAGCGTCTGTGTGTGTGTTTGTGTACGTGTGTGTGTGTCTGAAACCATGGAGGAGGCACAATTCAGCCCTCAGGTCACTTAAACAGTGTGTATTGCCCCCTTGTTGTCTGTCTTCATGGCTACGTCATCATGGCTGGCATAAAGAACTCTCTCACCACACCCACCCTCCCACATGCACGCTCAAACGCACACAAATTTACATGCATAAGCATTTTCCAACAAAATATAAACCGTACTCTCTCTCTCACACACACACACACTTAGTAGTCTTTGCTGTATCTATGCCTGAAGGAACCACAAGGACATCTGCACAGTAAACACTAAACCCCCCTGAGTCTCAGTCCCAAATATTGCTCACAGTTGCACGCTCTAACTCTCCCCGGATCTCCCTGTCTCTCTCGCTCTAACAAATACACTCACAAATAGATAATAGGCCTGATTCTCCAGAGTGCATTCTGTGGCAATATAATGTAATAGGTTGTCATCTTGTGGAGCTTTTTCTCCATCCACCCGCACAATACACTCCCCCCCCTCTCTCTTTCTTTTCTGCCTTCTTTGTTTCTTTTCCCCCCCGTCAGCCTGTTTGTAGACCTTGATCAGGCCAAACATCCAACAATAGGAACTTTAAAATAACATTTAGTGAGCCCATTAGGAGCACTCCTTAGTCATTTCAAGCATCCAAAAGCACGGGGGATCGTGTGAAGCTAAGACGTGAACATACTTTGCTTAAAATATTTAGGAGTGGGAATTAACAAGTGTGTGTGTATAGCAATGTAATACTGCTAGATGGTGAATATTGCAAACATTATACCAACTATATGTCAGCTGATTTAAATTTCTGGATCAGCTTCAGTAGTAACAGTAGAGCCGTGCCCTCAGCCTTCAGGATTGCTGTGTTATTAATCGCTGAGCATAATGAGCGCATACAAAGTGATCTTCTAATTGTCTGTCTGTGTGTCGTGGCTGCTGAAAGACCGACTCCCGCTGTCTTGATGACATGAGGCAGATGCAATCTGCACCTTTACCTGATATGGATTGACAAGGTGCTAACACAGAGCAGGAGCACTCTGATAGGGGGGCACAGAAAGAGAAAGTTGATTGTGGCGGCTGCAGAGACAGAGAAACAGGGCCTATCTTGATTAACCTGTCACCTGTCAATCATTTGTCATGTGACAAGCACTTTGCCACGATGGTGTGTTTTCTTTCAATCATGCCGATTACCCTCGTATTCCCTTTGACTTCTGTCTTAACTGTAAAGAAGAAAGAAACACAAGGCACAGAGGAAGCAAGAGATAACAGGACTGGAGATCATTTAATTAAACCCTTCTCAGTGTCTTTCAGGACTTTGAAGCAATGGCTTTTGATCTCTGTCCTATTGACTGTCTTTTCATGTTTAGTATCTTTGCATGTCTTTAGACGTGTTTGTAGATCATCTCAAAGGACAAGTAATGGAATTTCTAGACACTATTTGAAAGCTGTCTATAGTCATGTGAAGAAGACAGTTTTTGGCAGGACTCTGTACAGTCCTGCTAAAAACTAAGCACACTTTTAAGCTTGTAGAAGCTTCTTTATTGGCAAAAACTTTTTTATCAGCCTCTCACATTCTTCTTTAAAATGCAGCTTTAGTTCAATGAGGTTTCTGCATATTTGTTGATGCACAGCTCTCTTAAGGTCCTACAAAGGTATTTTAATCAGGTTGATGCCTGGACTATGGGCCATTGCAACATCTTGATTCTTTTCTTTTTCAGTCATTTTGCTGTAGATTTTTTGCCGTGCTTGGGATATTTGTCTTGATGCATCACCCAGTTTCAGGCCAGTCTTTAGCTCTTGGACAGATGGCATCATATTTGACTCTAAAATACTTTGGTCTACATAGGAGTTCGTGGTTGCATCAATGACTGCAAGGTTTCGAGGTCCTGTGGCTGCAAAACAAGCCCAAATCATCATCCCTCCACCTCTTAACAGTTGGTGTGAGGCCATCCCTGCTGATGCATCGAACTCTGCGGTGGTTGGATGCATCAGCAGGGATGATGAGACAGAGTACCGGGCTGTGGTCGACTCCTTTGTCACGTGGTGTGAGCAGAATCATCTGCAGCTCAACGTGGCAAAGACCAAGGAACTGATCGTGGACTTCAGGAAGACCAGGAAACACTTGACCCCTGTTTCAATCCAGGGGGTCAGTGTTGACATTGTGGAGGACTATAAATACCTTGGAGTACACATTGACAATAAACTGGACTGGGCTAAAAACACCACAGCACTTTACAGGAAGGGCCAGAGTCGTCTCTATTTTTTGAGGCGACTGAGGTCCTTCAACATCTGCCAGAAAATGCTGAGGATTTTCTATGAGTCTGTTGTGGCCAGTGCGATCCTCTATGCTGTTGCATGCTGGGGGAGCAGGCTGAGGGTCGCAGATGCCAACAGACTTAATAAACTGATCCGTAAGGCCAGCAATGTTGTGGGGATGGAGCTGGACTCCCTCAAGGTGGTGTCGGAGAGGCGGATGCTGTCCAAGATAAAGACAATGTTGGATAACACCTCCCACCCACTCCATGACATGTTGGTCAGTCACAGGAGCTCGTTCAGTGAGAGACTGAGATTACCGAAAAGCACCACTGAACGACACAGGAAATCATTCCTGCCTGTGGCCATCTCCCTGTACAACGCATCCACTTAACACACTGTTTGCTGCTACAACTACACACGTTTCTTTTCCAACTATTTATTTATGAGTGACTTATGTATGTATGTATGTATATATATGTATATATTGTACTATTCTTAGTTAGCGTATTGTCTGTCTTGTCTTAATGTTGGTTTAAAATGGAGCACTGTAACAAAAAATAATTTCCCCCAGGGATCAATAAAGTATTCTGATTCTGATTCTGATATTTTATGAACACCTTTGTGAACTTTAACATTTAACTTGCTAACTGAGGTCTGTAGAGTCTGCAGTGTAGCTCTTTGTTTTTGCAATTTCTATGAGCATTCCAGGGTCTGATCTTGGGGAGAATTCGCTGTGGTGTTCACAACTAAGAAGATTGCAGGATTATGTTAACAAACACCCGAATACACCAGAGCAACAAATTACCAAAACCTCTGCTTCTACAGAGGTCCTCACACTTGCTTCTATGTACCCTCTTTATTCCTGTGCAAGAATTAAGGTTGTACTTAATGTTTCACACAACCTTATAGAGCTCAGTGAAAGCTCTCTTTATCACATGCTCAAATGTTATTCTCAAAGTAAATTAGTGTGTATTTATTATGGAAATAATGTAAATGATGAATTTATATATATATATATATATATATATATATATATACGGACAGACAATTGGGGAAAGGTCACTGGGTTCTTAAAACAAATGGGTTAGTTCACTTGTGAAGCAAGAATCTCCACAGTAATCCCTGTGAACGATAGATGTCTAAATGTGTCATTGCAATCACAAAACCACTAAAATATCACAAATAAATGTGAACACCAAATTTCATGGTCATTACTTCTAGATAGTGAAAGTACTCTCGAACTAATAGATCGTCAAATGGGTAAAAGCAATTACTTAACCTTTGAGACTTGACCAAAATAATCTGTTTTGTACGCTGTTGTACTCTCAAGCATACCAGCTTTGTCTGCAAGTTTATTTCATCTTGTTTACATCATGTAGCAATTTATTTGGAGCTTTCTGACATGGGAGCTGACAGCATGCCATCCAAATATCTGTTGCCTCGCTGTAACATGTCATCATGAAGATGAAAGCTCTAGGGATACAATCTTATCCCTCATAAGCCTGAAAAAAGCTTGGAGAGAGTACATTGACATGTACAGAGAAAGCAGGAATTATTTAGGAGAGAGGACAGACATCGGTGAAGACAAAATCTGAAGGAGGGATCAGAGTATCTGTGCATCCACAACTTTGAACTGCTGACAGATAGAGTAAAAATACATTTTTGATACAGTGGTTAAAGCAGATTGTGATCAATAACAGGACCTGCAGTTCACAGTCTGAATGTGTTAGCTATCTTTAGTCTCCCCATACATGATTTAACCCATTAAAATCATATTCTAAACTCATCCTTAGTTTGATATCAGACAAAAAATGATAGATTGTCAATTTATTTGCATAATATATGCTATATACAGGGTGTATCAAAAAGAATCATCTGGTTTCAAAGTGGTTTAATCTCGCAGTTGTTAACGATTGACATGGGTAGAAAGAGGAGATTCATGAGTTTCAGTGGTTCCTGGTAGTTTCAGTGACAGTAGACACGCCCCAAGAACTATAGGATTAGTTTGACTCTCGGTATGGACATTAAGTACTTATGATCAGAGCAGAGCAGGCTGTACCTGCTGCGGAGACTCAGGTCGTTTGGAGTGGAGGGCCCACTCCTGAAGAAATTCTATGACTCTGTTGTGGCTTCTGCTATCTTTTATGGCGTGGTCTGCTGGGGCGGCAGCATCTCTGCTGGGGACAGGAAGAGACTGAACAGGGTGATCCGAAGGGCCAGCTCTGTTCTAGGATGCCCTCTGGACCCAGTGGAGGTGGTGAGTGACAGGAGAACGGCGGCTAAGCTGTCATCCCTGATGGACAACATCTCCCACCCCATGCAGCAGACTGTGACAGCACTGAGCAGCTCCTTCAGTGGGAGACTGCGGCACCCACGGTGTGGGACGGAGAGATTTCGCAGGTCTTTCCTCCCCACTGCTGTCAGACTCCATAATAAAGACTTTAACTGATCAAGCACACACATCCATACATATGCAATAACACTAAGTGCAATAATCCTTTCTGTCATCGTTGTATTTTTACTCAGTTGTATATAGTATTTGTATTTGTATTCTATTTTTATCTTATTGTATATTTATTTTATTTTATTCTACTGTATATAGTATTTTATTTTATTCTATTCTGTACAGTTGTGTACTGTATTTATTCTTATTGTATTCTAATTTTTGCCTCATAACTTTTGCACTGTCCACTTCCTGCTGTGACAAAACAAATTTCCCACGTGTGGGACTAATAAAGGTTATCTTATCTTATCTTATCTTATCTTATCAAAAGTTTTGTATGTAAATTTTATATTCAACCATATATTTTGAAATTTACGCCATCTTACATGTCCATTACTTTAAAAAGTGTAGTGTGAAGTAAAAACGACTTGTAGACTTATAAAACTTGACTTACAAAGCAAGAGGAAGCCAGTTCACCTTCACTTAAGAGAAGGACAGCCATCCATTTTCTTAATTGTTTATTCAATTCAGGGATGTGAAGGGGCAAACCCAGCTGTAACAGGGCAACTTTCTCCCATATCTGATATAATAATGATATACCTAAAGGGCAATTAAATAATGTGATCCTGCAGAATTTACTGTCCATTTAGTGTGAAAGTGATCAGTGATGCAGCTAGTTGTATCAACTGTTGTTACGTCCTTTGCTTTAAAATAAAAATTGTGGATTTTCTTCTTTTCTTTTAGACATGCCACCAAAGTGGTTTGGTTGTGCTTTCGTGCTGCTATCAATTAGATTCAAAGCACAATCAATTCTTCTGGTCACGTCTTTGTTTTTTAAGTTAGTGTTAATACTCTAAATAGATAACCACTTGTTTCAAATGAAGACTCAGCTATAGAGAGGTGCGGGTGTGAAAATGTTTCTCTAAATAGTTGCACTTCATTTAGTATTTTTAACACCTTGTTTGTTTTTGCCCTCAGATGGAGCGCACTGAGACGGTGTGCTGCTACTGCGGCGTAAGCTACCTCATCTTCCACGAGTTTCAGCAGCTCCGCACCGAGCTGACTCAGTTAGAAGCTGAGCTCCAGGACCTGAGAGAGACTGCCCAAAAAGAGAAGGCCCAGCGTGAAGCACTGGAGCTGGGCCGGTTGGAGTGGGAGAGGGCACTTCGGCTGGAGATGCAGAGACAAGCAGAAATCAGAGAGAGAAACACACGAGAAGAGCTAGAAGAGAGGAACCAAAATGCAGTGAGAGCTCTGAGAGATGAGTTTGAAGCAGAATCTGAGAGTACAAGGAAAGAGGTGGAAGAGGAGCGTCGGAAAATATATAACGAAAAAGAGAGTCGAGTTAGAGGAGAGCTGGAGAGGAGGAGCGACGAGAGAGAGAAAGTTCTGCGTGACGCACTTCAAAAGGCCAATAAAAATTCAGACGAGCTGAGAAAAGAACTCCAACAGCTGGAAGAGAGGTGAGGTTTGGAGGTGTCTGTACTTCCCATCACTGGTGTGAAATGATCGCCGTTGCCAGGTTTCGTGTGGGCAATTATCCCGTGAGTCATGTTATTCACACAAAAACACAAAAACTCGACTCTCAGGCACATCAGCTACCCCGCAGGCCCACATGAATATGTACATCTTGAAATATAGTTTGCTCTGTAATTATAACTTCTGCAGTCATCTTCCACACCGTCATCATAGCCCAGTGCCTGTTTTGGGCGCTGTTACAATGTGAGGATAATGAGCCAAAAGGAAAGTGAGCTTTTTTTTAAAAAACTTGTGTTAAGTAAAAACATACCGCCTTTCACTTTGGATCAGCAAAGATGCAAGGGAGGGCAGAGGCTATTTCTGGATCAGGATGTGTGGAGGTGTTTGTTGGACAAAAGATATCCCTGCAGGTTTTGGAGCTTTGCAGTGTTGCTGCTTGACTGACAGCTTTTATCTAATTACCCTGTGAGCACTGATGAAATTTCTCCTTTTTTCTGTAGTAGAAGAAAAGCAGTTTGCTCTAAAGCATGCTCTACCAGTGCAAAATGCTTACAGGTGGCTGCCCAAGACCCTCAGTTTTAAAGAGGAAAGATGATATTCAGTACTCACTGTCATGCGTTGGCACTGAACACTCACACGGAAGGAAGTTGATAGACAGCTTTTTCCATTAAAACCAGCTTTCTCGGCCCATCATTTATTGCTGTGCCTCTACCCGCCTACACATGTACTGTATCAGCTGCATGCAACAGGCTCCGGCATGTTTCCAGAGGGCTGTTGACAGCTATTCTGGGAAATGTAAGTGCACACCAGTAGTGGAGTTGCTTATGCTGCTCATAAAATGTATAGCAGAGGGATCATAGTTTGCAATTATTATAAACACATACTGTATATTAGTTTTAGCTAATATTAATCCCTAGTGCGTATGTGTGTGTGTGTGTCTGTGCTGCAGAATCATGAAGACGATGGTAAATTTGCTGTTGCCATTTAATTTTTTTTCCCACTTAGTATGCTCAAGTTCAGGAAAAGTTGACATCATGGAGTTAGGGAAAGTCGGTTTTTGTGTGTGTTTGCACTTATCCGTAATATGGTGCACACACACACTCACTCACACACAAACAAACAAACAGGTGGTTAAGACTCCTGCTGGCTTACTTACATCAGCCTTCACATTTTTGGTAATCAAATAGCAGGCGTCCGCGAACAAACAACCATCAAAGGCTTGCTTACGTTGCTGCGTTTATGGGGAATATGTAGGAAATGCATTTAATGTTGTGACTCATGAGAAAGCTACGAACAGCCCAAACTATTAGAAGTCTGTGCTGTTATAAAACAAAACAAAAAAAATTACACAGTTCTAAAGCAACTCGCCCTGTAAGTGACTGACACACACACCTGCACGTACACCTTGCAAACCACAAATTACCGGTTTACACCATTAAATTTGAGAGGATATTGTGGATCAACAGATTTAAAGGGTCGTTCATTAAAACACACGCTGACAATAAAAAAATTCTACATTAGCTCATTTGGAAGCCATTCAAATAAAGGCCCTCGCAGGAGTTTTCCCTTGATTGACATTTTTCTCTTTGTTGGCCTGTTTGGATGAGACATCTTGTACCTATTACTCCAGCATGAGTTTTGATGACTTCATGTAGTTCTTGGTAATAATGCTGTAGCGTTTCTCCACCAGCCTTCTGCATGATCAGATGCAGAAAGTGGAAATGTGTGGTTGTTCTGCAAGAGCCTCTTTCGAGCCAAGATCTACTTTTAAAGTCTCCCAGTATCTGTCAGCCCAAACCACTTTTTTCATGTGTACACAACACACAAGATAGTTCTTTAAATGAGAAAAGTGGAAACCTGTTTATCTCCTAGTCAGTAGGAGCTGACTGGAAGCCTTGGGCAAGCCATGAGGTGGCTTGGTCACAAGGTCACACACAGCACAAATAGGATGATCTATATTACTACAGTCACACCAGAGGAAATAGTGACACAGCAGCCTGACGAAAGTCATTGTGACTGTGCGCAATGAATTTGCAAATTTGCTGCATTTGAAATGCTTGCATCAAAGGCGGGGGCAAGATTTGCGACCACTTTCAGTTAGTTGCCGTATTTAAAGTTAATCTGTCAAGATGGTGAAGTTGGCAATTACATGTAATCTGTGATAATACCCAGTTAACTGTGATAAATCCATGAAAGTTGCAAATCTGTTGCCGTCTACAACAGATTTTTAGATGGAAAGTCTGTAACATTAAACAGAAGTTTAAAATTGACTATATACATTCATTGTTCAGCCAGAATCTCATAGACCTGAAACAGAAAGTCCTCCACGAATAGTTGCTGCAGGACGGCAATTTAGGGCTGACTCCGACTGATTGCAGTGTCTCAGCTGTCTGTCAACAATCACCTTGAAAAGTTTCAATCGCAGGACCAATTGGACACAGCTACATGTGATCATTTGCAGAATAGAAAAAAAATGAGTACCATCACCTGGCAACCAAAGGTTTATCCTAGTAACAAGGAGGTTATCATGCTGTTTTTGCTGTAGTGTGACTGAACCACAAAGTGGTGTCAAGTTTATTTTCTGAAGGGGGATGGTTTTGTTCCTGAACTCTCCATTCAAAAAGGTGTTGCCCTAGATTTGATGGTATTGTCCTTTAGCAGCGTAAGAATATCTGTGTCAGCAGCAGAGATAACAAAATGGAAAAGTGATATTACTTTGGAAGCAATGCAACCTACAGTTTCACCAAATGACAAACAAACACACCTAGCTGGTCACAGTGTTGGATGAAAAGTCAGTAAAGCACTTATCAGATTCTGACTAAATGATGTCAGAGCTCTGCCTGCATGTGAAGAAAGTTTCTGAGATCACACCGTTCCAGCCTTCTTGACATCAGATGTAGCTCGCTTTTAAGCTTGTTGACTAAACCAATCACTGTGATTACATATTTATCATTGCCTTGCAGCTCTAAATTAAACTCCTTGAGCAGGTCATTGAGATCTGTCAGGAACACTAAATCCAAAAGCTACAGCTGAATATTCTACGTTTGGAAAGCTTCAGAAGATTTAGGATTTCAGGCAGTAATTTGGTGAATCTTGCCAGAAATTTAACTCTGCTTAGCCGCGTAATGCCTGTGTGCTGCAAAATAACCTTCTCTGGATGGCTCCTGGCCTGAATGGAATACATAATCTTTGCTACAACATCCATCATCTCTGTCATATTTAAAATGTTTACCCTAAAGTCTTTACTTGTGAATTATACAATGATAATTAGGGAAGTCTGGAAAACATTCACTTTGTTTATACAAAGAATTGAACCCACCAGTGCAACATGGCATCACTGATGGAGATTAGCTTAAACTGAAGAGAAAAACCACTCGGTGGATTTCTCCTCAGCATCCTTTGCCTTTCCCTCATTTGTTTGTAATACTTTCTCAAGATGGTTGTATGTCTTTGGAACCACGATTTCCCTTTTGTTGTCAAACTAACAGAAGAGCATGTTTATTCTACATTCTTTTAAACAGCTTTAACATCCTTGAAAGCCTTTTTGTCCGTTTGAAAAAATGTGACTGATGCAATAAAATGTCATCATGTCAGCCTGACCCTTGGCAGTGGGTCAGGTAAAAACTGAGTGTTGCTTACGAAGCTTTTCATTCCTATACTTTTGGAGTGCATAGAGTTGTTTTGCACTTTTTAGAAATGCCAAACCTACTTTCCTTCCATTGCTATGCCAAGCTGGCATTGCATATAAAACATTTGAGCTTTGAAAGTTTTACATTTATTTTTTTGGATTCCATATTTGTTTGCCTACTTAGTTACCTAAATAGTTGACTGTGGACATCAATCAACCTGTCAAATTTAACACCGTGAATGAACTAAAGTGTACACACAGAAAACCACTAATAACTTTTTATCTTGTAGCTCTGGGTGGAGTACACTGTTCATGAAATCTGAGAATCAATACCGTGTTTTTTGGACTATATGGCGCACTAGCCTCGTGGAGTAATCTGGGTCCATCCGCTTCAGGTCCCAAAGTCACTGCGACATCACTGAGAGTTAAAAACTGTCTAAATTATTTCATCTTTAACAAAATGATCAGCGTTGCTTTACCATGTGTAACAATTAAGTTTAACATCCAGGCATCCATGAAAACAGAATTTATTACATTTCACAGAGTTAGAAGTTAGCAGGAAGTTAGCTCGCTAGTTTCCACCTAAACATGATATAGCATGTTCTGACTGAGAGATTTCTGAAACAAATTAAAATATACAGCTCTGCTATGACTTCCAACATAAATGAAGGCAGAAAACTAAACAGCAGTGACGTTTGTAGGGTTACTGAAGTTGCACTAGCTGTTAAATAAAGCGACCCACCTATGTTAGTATAACATAAACACAGTGAAGCTGGAGGATGAATGCTAACCTTTTTCCACTCGGGAGGGTTCCCGATGGTTAGGGACAAATGCAATCGCATGGCAGGATGCTGTAAACGGAGCAAACTTCAGTCAGGAGAACAACTGAGATGATCCATCCACAATACGAGGTTAGTCATTAATATACTGCAACAACATGGGAATAGAGCAGCTGCGAGAGAATTCAACATTAATGAATCAATTGTACGGAAGTGGAGTAAGCAGGAAGAATGAGTTGAGTAAAATTTATGTTATCTGACTGTTTTGTTTCGCTTAATGCGCCTTATGTATGAAAACAGACCCGTTCATTGACAGTGCACCTTATAATCCACTGCGCCTTACCGAAAAATACGGTACTTGTACTGACCAGTAGAGCACCTTTGGGATGTGAAGGAACGAGAGACTGTCATCATGGATGTGCAGCTGACAAATCTGTAGCAGCTCTGTGATGCTATCATGTCCATATGGACCAAAATGGCTGATTTCTAGGACCTTGCTAAATTTGTGCCACAAAGAACTGAGGCAGTTCTGGAGGCAAAAGAGGGTTAAACTCAGTGCTAACACCGTGTACATAACAAAATGCCCAGTGAGTGTAGGCTGAACTGATTGGGACCAAAGCACACTGGGAATTTATTATACCAAACGATTTCATTTTAAACGTTCAGATCATATAATGGATAGTGACTGTATATACTGTATATACTGTAGTACTGTATAGTGTAAACAGAGTGTAGTACATGAGTGAAGTACATGTTCTCCCTGGTACTCTGGCTTCCGCCCACAGTTCAAATACATGCTTGTTAGGTTAACTGGTCATTCTAAATTGGCCTTAGGTGAATGTGAATGCTTGATTTACTGCTCACTACCTATTAAGTACCCACTGGGAACATTGTAAATACTATCTGGCAAAAACAATAATTAGTATATTAGAATAATATAAGGAAATACCAAGAAATTACAATATACAGTAGGAATGCCAAAGTCTGGTTTAAGCTTCCAATATGGGTTGGTTAATGATGGATATTTTACTGTAATTTACAGTTTGTGTGTGTATGTGTGTGTGTGTGTGTGTATGTGTGTGTGTGTATACATCAAAGCCGTTGTGCTCATATGGCAAGCTGGGTTTTAGGGTGTCCGTATGTTGTTATTTGTGTGATAGACTGGTGAGCCAATCCCCAATCTGGTGTAAAGCTGATTATCTCTCTCTCTCATACGGCGTCTCTTCATGGAGCCAAAAACACATGTACACAACACACACAAACAAAAGCACACACAGTCGGAGTCTAAGGGCCAAGGGCAGGTCAGGACGTCAAAGTTCAGACAGAGGTAATGACTCAGTGAGAGGCCAGCATGGGCCGACAGCAATGGAGTCTCTTTCTTTTTATACAGATATGAATGAATGTTTCATGCCAGGAGGGTACTGCCTCTGTTTTAATACTGTTTTTCTTCTTGAGCCAGAACATAGACACGATCAGACCTCCCTGAACTGGCCTTCCTACTCCCACATACACACAAACTGAAACCAAACCCTCACACAGGTTTTTCTTTGCTTCTTTTGATAATCTGTTAGCTGTCTGATCTTGTGTTGATCTGACAGGATAGGAGATTTCTGTGTGTGTGTGTGTGTGTGTGTGTGTGTGTGTGTGTGTGTGTGTGTGTGTGTGCACATTCAGTGGGAGAACCTGACTGGTAACGTTACAAAAATAACCAAAAAAGAAACCCCACCCCTTTACACAAGCTAAACCTAACCGAAAATGTCACCTGTCTGACCTCGAGTGTTTTTTGACGACACGTGTGTTTGAATGCGTGCGTGTGTCTGTGTAACAAGCGTGTGACAGAAAAAAGAAAGGTGAGAAAAACCGTCATGTGCGCAGTGCAATTAAACCTGGTTTTAAAATGTCACCTGCTACGCAAGTTCAAGCACAAACAAGCTGGAGACGTTTTGGTGTTGATGAGTAAAGATTAAAAAGATAGAAAGGGAAAGAGATAAGTGCCGTTTTTAGTTCATATTAGAAACCAGAAAAGCACGTCATATCCAGCTTTCGCCCAACGATGTCTCACATCATCTGTGGACTTCTACTTTTCATGTTCCTACAATCTACTTCTATCATTCAGATGAAGCCTGCAGCATTTTTATCGCTTGTCCTTGGGATCACATGCTGAGGCAATGTTCCACATTTTTATTGGCTCTAGTTTAAAAAAATAAACACATTTCGGTCTCACAATAAAAAGTAGCTCAAAGAGATCTACAGATGCATCACCAACAAAACCCAAAGCTGATTACAGTCAAAAGCCTTAAAAACAAACTTCAGCTTCTGTTACGTGCGATGTGCTTACTTAGTGACTGAGTTGGGGAAACTGCTACCGTGCATCGTTTGTGTTAGTCTTTATTTAGTTTAGTTGTGCTTGCCACACAAGCATACTCTTTGCCCCACATTTAGTGTGTTAAAGCTCACCTTAAGCACCTTATTTCAGTTGTAAGGTTTTTATCAGGACATGATAATGAAAAGATCATCTGGAACTACAATCTCAGATGATCAACAACAAGTGAGATTTATTAGTTTTAATTAATCGGCCCCAAAATGCAGAATCAATGGAGTCAGTCGGTTACCTTTAGCAGCAATAACGACGTAATTCTTTTCTGTGTGACTCAATCAGTGTCTTACATTGTTGTGGTGAGTGTTTTGTTTCGGACAGCTTTTCTTCATTGAAATTTTGTTAATGCGGTGCTCTGCTGGGTTGCTGGAAACCCTTCCACAAAAGCTATACTGGTCTTTTTCCAGTTGTACCTTTAAGAACTTTAACATTTAGCGTGATAGCTGAGCATTGTAGAGTCTGAGATGTAGCTCTTGGGTTGTTGCAGTTTCTCTGAGCATTGCACGGTTTGACTTTGAGATGAGTTTGCTGGGACCTCAATTCCTGGTAACTGTCTAGAGTGTTTTCCACTTGTGGATAATCTCTCACTGTAGAACGTGCTCACAAATGCTGATGATTAGTTAATCAAGTTACATTTGATTAACATCGCTTTGCTATTAATTCTTGTGGAAGCGTTTCTTTTTAAGAGTTATTAACAACCAGTTGATTTTTCACTATGTCCTGATATGTAGAGCCTTAGAATTGAAAGAGTGTTTACTTTCTCTAATTCAGATTACAAACAGCTGATTGCAGCTTTATTAATGTTCAAAATTGAACCTTTAAGGGCAGTCTTATAGTCCAGAACACGTCCTTGATAGTCAGGAATGCTGAGCGGGCAGTCAAGGAGGCTATGTACGTGAAAAGACAATGACCATCTCTGAATCGAGGAGGGAGGCTAAGGGTACATCTTACACCATCTTACAATGCTATGATTGCAGCCATTCCCCAATTCTCTGTGAATGGTACTCATGGCCCCTGATTAATGATCAGTAGTCTTTGATCAATGGGCTTTGATCAGTGGTTGTCGATCAGTGGTCATGACAATTTGCATATTAATGATCAAGAAACTGACATTAAGTCATTATGCAATCAATGTACTGTTTATAAGATTGGGGAAACCTGCAGTCAGCTGAGAATGACGAAGTCACTTGGATGAGTGACAAAACGTTTCTCCCACGGAAAATGCTACGTCGAGATGAACAGAAGCTTTTCCTTAACTGGATGACTGAGCATGCATCAAGACTTATAGTTGTTACATATGATTTCTAAAGCAGATGCAAACCTTTTTATGTAACAAAGTTAATTCTTGTTGAAGTTTAGATTAAAATCACCATCTGGTGCCTGACTTCTGCGCAAAGCAACTGCAGTTCTACAAAAGAAACATTTACACTCTGTGATTGTTTGCCTAAAGAAAATCTAGCATTTTCAAGTCTGTTTGTACAGGGGGTTATGAAGAGAGGTTGGACCCAGTCAGGTGGTACACTAGTTTGTGTCACTTTGCTGATCTGAAAGAGTTAAGAGAACATAAGGGAACTGAAAAGTTCATCGCTATATTTGAGGCAAAAATAGATTTGAGGATGGCTCATACAAAGGGGTTCCCTTTGTATGAGTCACTGATGAATAGGTATGGACGGACAAAGGTTACTTCACTGAAGACAGGTTGATATTGCTTGTGTGCGAGCATTGAAAGGACTGTCTGGGGTTTTTTATGCTCTGCTTGCTTCTTCCTGGCTGACTTTTCTCATTCTTGATTCAAATACAGTGTTTTGATGTGAGTCTGTGTATACAGGGAGTGCAGAATTATTAGGCAAGTTGTATTTTTGAGGAATAATTTTATTATTGAACAACAACCATGTTCTCAATGAACCCAAAAAACTCATTAATATCAAAGCTGAATGTTTTTGGAAGTAGTTTTTAGTTTGTTTTTAGTTTTAGCTATTTTAGGGGATATCTGTGTGTGCAGGTGAGTATTACTGTGCATAATTATTAGGCAACTTAACAAAAAACAAATATATACCCATTTCAATTATTTATTTTTACCAGTGACACCAATATAACATCTCCACATTCACAAATATACATTTCTGACATTCAAAAACAAAACAAAAACAAATCAGCGACCAATATAGCCACCTTTCTTTGCAAGGACACTCAAAAGCCTGCCATCCATGGATTCTGTCAGTGTTTTGATCTGTTCACCATCAACATTGCGTGCAGCAGCAACCACAGCCTCCCAGACACTGTTCAGAGAGGTGTACTGTTTTCCCTCCTTGTAAATCTCACATTTGATGATGGACCACAGGTTCTCAATGGGGTTCAGACCAGGTGAACAAGGAGGCCATGTCATTAGTTTTTCTTCTTTTATACCCTTTCTTGCCAGCCACGCTGTGGAGTACTTGGACGCGTGTGATGGAGCATTGTCCTGCATGAAAATCATGTTTTTCTTGAAGGATGCAGACTTCTTCCTGTACCACTGCTTGAAGAAGGTGTCTTCCAGAAACTGGCAGTAGGACTGGGAGTTGAGCTTGACTCCATCCTCAACCCGAAAAGGCCCCACAAGCTCGTCTTTGATGATTTCAGCCCAAACCAGTACTCCACCTGCACCTTGCTGGCGTCTGAGTCGGACTGGAGCTCTCTGCCCTTTACCAATCCAGCCACGGGCCCATCCATCTGGCCCATCAAGACTCACTCTCATTTCATCAGTCCATAAAACCTTAGAAAAACCAGTCTTGAGATATTTCTTGGCCCAGTCTTGACGTTTCAGCTTGTGTGTCTTGTTCAGTGGTGGTCGTCTTTCAGCCTTTCTTACCTTGGCCATGTCTCTGAGTATTGCACACCTTGTGCTTTTGGGCACTCCAGTGATGTTGCAGCTCTGAAATATGGCCAAACTGGTGGCAAGTGGCATCTTGGCAGCTGCACGCTTGACTTTTCTCAGTTCATGGGCAGTTATTTTGCGCCTTGGTTTTTCCACACGCTTCTTGCGACCCTGTTGACTATTTTGAATGAAACGCTTGATTGTTCGATGATCACGCTTCAGAAGCTTTGCAATTTTGAGACTGCTGCATCCCTCTGCAAGATATCTCACTATTTTTGACTTTTCTGAGCCTGTCAAGTCCTTCTTTTGACCCATTTTGCCAAAGGAAAGGACGTTGCCTAATAATTATGCACACCTGATATAGGGTGTTGATGTCATTAGACCACACCCCTTCTCATTACAGAGATGCACATCACCTAATATGCTTAATTGGTAGTAGGCTTTGGAGCCTATACAGCTTGGAGTAAGACAACATGCATGAAGAGGATGATGTGGACAAAATACTCATTTGCCTAATAATTCTGCACTCCCTGTATGTCAGTGCCCAACTGCGTGTACAATGTATTTACCTTCCCCTGAGCTGCGTGTATGCGGACAAGCCTGCATATACTTGTATGTACCTGCAATTGAGAGAATAATTACACTTCCACTCAGTAACAAAAATTAGACTTGGCAGTTATGAAGAATGAATCATAAACATGTGGGAGACGTGCACGCACACACATATTCTGTCTCACACATACACTCACTCTCTCCTCTCTCACACTCACTCACTCACTCACACACACAGACACACACACACACACACACACAAACACACACACACACATATATACACACACACACACACACACACACACACACACACACACACACACACACACACACATATATATATATATATATATATATATATATACACACACACACACACACACACACACACACACACACACACACACACACACACACACACACACACACTCCTGGGGCTGGATTGCAATAATGATAAGACGACTTGCAGGTGGCAGAATGGGAGTGACGGGGAGACAAATGATGGATGGCAAATAAAAAAGGAATCCATTTGTAACGAGGAAGTATTTTGTGGTAAATTAGTTATGTGCTCACTCATGTGGTTTTATTTCAATTCCTTGTTTCCAGTGGCAACCACAGAAACAATACACAAATCCACCGTTTGCCCACACATATGTGTTAGGTAATATGCCGAGCCGTAATGTACAGAGTCGAGAAGCGCTCGCAGCCAGCATGTGAGGTATTAGCAGCGATCCAAGCTGAGGTTCACATTACCACATCAAACAGTCTCTCTGTGTCTCTGCTTTGTCTGTGCTGTGTACATATTAGTTACACATTAGAGCTCTCAACTTTAGAGGACCTTTGTGCGGTTCTAATGTGGGCTTCAATTTATTGTGGGGCTCATGACAACATGATAAACAAAAAACAACTATATTACTGTGCGTTTCCTTGTGTCTGCGGCGTAGCCTCCTTCGCACAGACACACAATATGACAAGTTTATCTGGTAATCAACAAATCCTTGTTGAAGCAGTAGCATAGCAACACACACACACAAGTGAAACAAAGGGATGCTGTTTTGTAGAACTGAAATATACAAGCTGGAAAAACAAATGCATTTTCATTTCCTATGAGTTAATTCTATTAGCTTCAAAATGATGTACTTGATTTGTGATTTCTACTTGTGTGTTTGTGCGTGTGTGAGAGACTGTGTGTGTGACTCAATGTGTGAGTGCATATGAGAGTGTTTTGATGATAGCAATCACTGTTATGGCGTCCCTGACATGGTTACCAGATAAACGGAAAGCAAAATATATACGGACAGGTGTTCACACACATACATACACACAGCCTTTTCCAGTAAGGGATTATGGTTAGCTGATAAAGTATTGATAGAAGCTGATTGACAGACCTTATTAAAGAGCTGTTAGTTATTACTGAAGCATTTACCTGGCTGCTGACAGGACACTGTTGTGTTTTTTAGCTTTAAAAACGTGGAAAAGCTGAAAATGAATTGCGTGTGTGACTTTGTGTGTGTTACACTCCTTTTTTGCTCAAAGTAAAATGGCTTTGTGCTTTGAATGTCCTGCCATGCTGTTGATCAAAACAGTCTTTCAACTCACAAAAACACACAGTCACACACACACACAGACATGCAAACGCACACAGTGGGTGAACAGATGACACTTTGATATGGGAAAGCTTTTATGTCACTTTCAGTGAGAACAGAAAATACCACTTACGCAGATAAAGTAAATATGAGGCCAAATCCACTCTGACATGCACTCATTTCACCTCGGCCGCTGTCACAAGGCCTGCAGCCCTAAGTTCTGGAAAATTCATTTGAAAATTATGGCTCTAATCTGATTAACTCTTGTGGTTAAACAGGGGATCACACCAGATTATTTTGTCTTTTTTTATTCCGTTGTGAGGACATCAGTGATGATTAGCTTGAAAACAAAGGTTGAGCTTGTAGAAAAAGGACAGCAGATAAAACAGCAAATGTAATAATCACACAATTCACCCATCAAACAAAAGAGGCAGTGAAAAATGATAAAGTCTGGCCAAAGGTCATAGATATCGCAATTACACGTTTCACTGAAATCAGGGTTGAAAAGACAAAGTGACTGTGAACATTTTGTACAGTCAGCCGCTGAAAATAAGCCTGCTGGATTATAAGTTTAGCTTTGTGATGTTGCCCTTCAAACAAACCTCCAAAAACACAGAGGAGCGCAAACTTGTAAACTGTCTGACACATACACGCCCCAAAACGGAAAACATTTGATTTGGTTGGACACGGTAACGCTGCGGCTGAGATCAGCATTGTTGATGTGCGTGGCTGACTGACTGTGTTTGGCGTGTCCTGTGAGTGTGCGTGACACGTCTCGATGATGCGCTTGATTTAGTCTGCCGGTTTGGGGTACTCTAATCCGCCACGCACTCGCTGGTACTACCTAGTTATTCCACTGACAGCTACTGCCTTGGGAACAGGAGCTGGAGCTCACGCATGCAAAGCACTCACAAATTTGTACACACAGGCAAAATTGGGACACACACACACACTTCTTGAGGCACCGTTCATTCTGATCTCGCTTTGGGACTACTGGAGACAGATGGGTGAACAGTGGGAGTCTGGGCTGCCATCACTCCAAGAGCAAAGGCACGCAGGCATAAATACACACATTTTATATAGAAAGGATCACAGACTTGGTCAGAAAGTGGCACACATACAAACAGACGGGCTAAAATGCTCAAGGAAACGACTAACTCACACAATCTCACATACACACGCAACACGCTGGCTAAGCCACAGTCACACGCATACTTATTTACTTGTAAACACTGTCTCAGAATTAAACACTGCTTCTTCTTCTTCAAACACACACACACACACACACACACACACACACACACACACGGGAAGAAACATGCATAGCTTCATCTATTCTCACACATCGAGAGAACAGTTAGCTTTTATTTGAAGAATTTTAAGCAGATATGTTACACAAGAGAATCAGAGCTGGTTTAATTGTGCGAGCAAAACATGAGCTTTCAGTTAGGTGATAACTGATTGCCTTTTTGATCAGAATCAGAATCGGCTTTATTGGCCAAGCAAGAGTGTATACAAGGAATTGGGCTCTGATTTTGTTGAGCTAAACACAATAAACAAACGTTCTCGTGTGTTTGCTGTCACAGGGGTGTTATCCTGGGCCAATCTGTACAATATGTACAGCACATCGGTACAAGCACATGTAGGGCTAACAATTCAATTACTTACAGAGTTTGATATATTTCAGATCAGTCTCCACCACAGATATCAGACAGTCCACATACAGCATACCTCATAACATATAGACATTTTAATAAGGAGAGATCATTATCCTTTTTCTTTTTTCTTCTTCTATGTGTTACTCCATTTCACCACTTAGAGAATCATGAGTATTGACGTGTCTTTCTCATCTAGTTCACCTCATAAAGAAAATTTTCCCACCAAAGCACAAAAGCATGGAAGAGGATTAGGGCCTATTATTACTGTATTATGCATTACTCACTATAAGTGTATAATTCAAAGGTTGTCCAAATAAATTGGGTGGGGTTCACCTTTCATGATGCACTGCTCAAAGTTTGACCCTGCGTGCCTGTATATTATCAATAGCACTCACTCTTTCCCATTACCACACCCATAGCTTGGTAATAAACAATAAAGCAAGTAAAGGTCATTATATTACTGTAAAAGACATACTGGGCAGTATGTAGTTGCTTACTTTTACTTCTAATAGCGGTAAATGTCCCCTAAACAAAGATAATGTTGATGTATAAATTCATCTCTTCCCAGAGATTTTCTTTGCACAGGGTCTCTAAACAGCTTATTTCACCTTTGTTTCTAGAGTAGAAAAATCCCCTGCCGAGTTCATAACATGTCACTCAAATTGCACTTCTTGATTAAGCTTCATGATTATTGTCTGTCTGGTTTTGTCTAGTCTGCCATGCATAACTCTGAGTGCTTATTATGTTTATTCTTCCTGCTCTCAGTGGTTATTTGCGGTGTTTTAGGAAAGAACAGGATGTTTTGTTCCTGCTTCCTAACTGTCCAGGTCACACAGTCTCACTCATTATGGGTCTCTGATTGGGGTTGATTACAGAAACATGTCAGATTTGATTGCTTCTGTCTGGGAAATGTACGATGAGAGACGTTTTCAGGAGTAGTCGAGAACATATCATAACCTTTAGCTTCCTCGTGTCTTTTTTTTTTTAACCAAACTGTGGAAGCATTACTGATAACAGAGCAGATTTTTTTTGATGTTGTTGTTTTTTTTTTTACTTTTTTAATGTGTAAATACAAAGTTGTTCAAGTGCAGCCATTGTTAGACGTGTAAAACTATTCATTCCACTCAGCACAGCGCGTTCACTGAGTACCTGCTTCAGCTAAAGAACGGGTATCCACATATGCACATACTTTGGCAAGTTCTTGCAAATGTTACGTTTACACATTTCATCTTACACTTTGATAGATATCTATGCATGTGTATAGGCATGCATTATAAGTGAAGGTATAAGCGGCGCCCTGCAGCAAATGCTTTTAACCTTGGCTAATATCTGTCTGCAGCAGCTTATTGGCAGTAAAATGTGTTAGCATTTTACCTTAATACTGTGAAATAGAAGACTTTACATAATGTAAAATGACAGGGACATATTTTTGATCAGTAAACAATCAGCCTCTTACTCAGTAAAATAAACAAGTCCCAACAGCTGGGTTACACCTCACAGGACTGTTGCTAATAATCCAAAAATTATTAGATGTCAGCTTACAAACTTGTGCGTGACAGCTCACCTGTAGAAAAGTACACAATGTCATCTACTCTCATATCCTGATTGATCCCATCTCCATGTCATCAGTAAATTATAGTTGTAAGCCATTAATGAAGTGGCTCTTCTCACTTTAAAAGGAGATGGATGCTGCCTTTGTTTGACGCTGTTACTGTCTATCACAGCCGTTCATCCATCCATTCTCACAGGCCACACTGGGAGCGTTGCCACGGCTAAAATAGAGACACAGACAACCACAAACTCACATCCTAGCACAGGCCAGCTCCACCTACAGAAACACAGGACACTGACCGAGAGATAAACCAAAGCTGCTGGAAGTTTATGCATGAAAGGCACTTGTAGTTAGTCATTTTTAAAGAATTCTTGGGAGGTAATTAGATGAATCACCATGATCACACCAAAAACACACCTGGAGCTGTGGCTAGAAGTTCCTCATGGGATAATATTTCATCTAATCCAACTGTCCCTTGGTCGTATTTCTGTATATGATATGGCCTACTTTCACTTCACTGTTAATGGCTCTGTCACAGTTTGAGTAAAAGTAGGACAGGAACCTGCTTGTGAGTACCTGCGACTTTTTGCTGCTGGAGACTGATTGCAAGTAGTTGCAGATTGAGGTTGCAACACCCTCAACCTCTGGACAACCACTTTTGATTGCAAGGTTATTGCACAGGTTGTCTGGTGGGAGGCAATTGGTCTGCTTACTATTGTGACACACAATAGTATACCTACAAAGGCAGATTTCTAACACATCAGATTGCACTCAGTTTGAGCCAGTTTGTACCACTGAGCACAATTCATGTGCAGTTCCTCTTTTTAATAAGGTACTTGATTCAACTGGTTGTGTTTTGTTTATATTTTTATATAAAATGAAGGTTGCCAATCGCCTATAACATTTTGCAGTTAAATCATTATCCTGCAGCAACTTTGTTACTATTGTGAAGGAATTTTTGTTTAAGTCTATGAGGCTCTGAGCGTAAGAAGATAGTCTGAGTTTCAGTTCACATGTGAATTTCTGTGTGTGTTAACACCAACAGAATTGCAATTTTTTTAACTTATCTCAGTTAACCATGAATCATCAACAAGTTACATATAATTGCGAACTTGACCCCATGCAGTTACAAACTGATAGCAGACTGCCATTTTATTGTAATTTTATTGCGATCTTGGTGCACAGTCTTTTTGAAGATAGCAATAATACACCAATAAGTTCATTGCACATAGTCACAATAATTGTTGCCATCGATCACTACTTGAATGGGAACATTTTTCAGGGAAGTCTCATTAAAATGACAGATTTTCTGTAATTCTGTACTTTTTCTTCTTCCTCTACAGACTGGCAATAACAGCTGCCAAGAAAGAGGAGGCAGAGCAGATACTTGGGAAAGAGAAGCAGCAAGTTGAAATTCACAGGTAAATTTATGACCAGGAAAAAGTAAAATGGCATGCGCATGGGGGAATACAGTTATGTGTTAAGGATTTTGTAAAGAAGCCAAAAACAGCTTGAAAGTTTCATTTTCACCCTGTTGGCGTGCGCCACCCAGCTTGGCTGTTTAGTTCTGGACAAATTTCATGACAGGGAAGTCCAGGGTAGATGGGAAACAACTGTGTGAGATGATAGCAGGAGGACAATAAAATAGAGAGTGGGAAAACAGAAGAGAGAAGGTTAATTCAGTTGACCCAGTGGTTAATTCCAGGAAATAGAAAAAGAGGATGGAAAAGACATGAGCAGCTAATACCAGGACAGAAGCAGATGAAAGAGGTGAAGAGGTAGAGAGTAGGAGAAAGGATATGAGAAATACCGAAAGCTGCTAAATGAGTAAACCAGTATGGGGAACGAACATGTGCAGTCTCTTTCTCTGAGTCTCAAGTTTTCCACTGTTTTAGGACTTATCACCAATGACAGATCTGGCTCATATCTGTTCCTCCATTCGGTCCTGTCAGCTTCGTGATTTATGTCATCTGACATTATAAAACTGGCTCTCGTGACAAGCAGTGCCCGTACTCCCCTCACCCTGCACGCACACATGAACACTCTGAGGCACTGCCGACCAGCTCAAGGTCTGCCCTCTCGTCCCGTCTTGTCTCGTTTCGTCAGAGACTCTGTTCATTTTTTTTATCACCTTAAACCACAAACCCCAAATAAGCAAAAACAACCACTCAGCCCCGCAGAGCTCTCAAAAACAGTCCCATCATATTGCTCGTAAAACCCAGCCATGCTCATAATGTTAGCTTGTTACTGTGTATGTCTACCTGTGTGCGCCTCCATGTGTGTTCCTGTGTCTGGATTGTGTGCTTCCACATCTATGAGTATGCAGGAAAATAGGAAACTGTCCGGCGTCCTCTCACCCACAAAAGTGGGCTCGGAATAACAGAATGTTCTATTCCATTGCTCTAGTTTTCCATGCTTTACATTGGTCTGTGTGTCTGCCTGAGTTTGTGTGCGCATGTGTGTGTTTGTATCCGAATGCAGATGTGAGTGAGGGCTAGTGATCTTTCATGTTTCTCAAATTGCTTTTCGTCTGAACATATTTCTTTAAGAGTGAGAGAGATTTTGGTGAGGAAGAAGGCAGAACACCAAAAAACACTTTGTTTTTTTGTGGTTTTTATCCTCAGTCGCCTGCTGTCATTTATTTAGCTTCTGATTTTTGAAACTTTTACATTTCTCCATTATTTTCCTACTAATTTATTACCTGCCCTACATTGCCTACATCTGTAGTGACAAAGCGAGACCAAAGAATTTAAGCAATGTTCAGTCCATGAGTCAAAATTTAGGAGAAATCTATTTGCACTCTGCCTCGATTTCCACCTTTCTGTATATATTGTCTGCATCTCCTTCTATTCTTTGTCGTGTCCTCACTTGTTATGGGTGTAGCTTCTGTCTTTCTAGTTTCCAGACAGACTGCCAGCCCTGTTATACTTTTGCTTTTGTTTTCATGATATTTTACCAGCAAAAAAGCTGCAATTCTAAGTTTATCTCTGTCTGCTGAATCCTGCACTCTGGGTCCACTTTCTGCCTGTCACACGCTCCATTTCACATGACACTTTAAGATAAACGTAGCTCTTTTTTTCACACAAATTATTGTTTTATCCTATCAAATTAAGAATGCCCACATGTGCCCACATGTGCTGCCTAGCTCTTAGTGGGAGCTAGGCAGCACCAGCCAGGTTAACATTTGGTGTGAGCTTTACTGACCTCTCAAAGTTCCTCGTAAAGTGTTGGTAAGTGTCGTTAGCAGTGTGCCAACTAGAGGGGGTGAAAATGGTACTATTGTTATTGATACTGCTGCAATTGAGTGTCTTGACTTGTATAATAGCAATTTTTAGTATTGATTAGTATCTTTTTTTTTTTAATCCCTACCAGTCAGCCTAAATAGTATCTCCCTGGAGCAAGTGTAGAAGGTTTCTAGTAACTGATAGCATACAGTATTGTTAGGAATATCAGATGAATGAGAGAAGAAGATTTAGCTAAGATCTCTTACTGAACTGGAACAGACAAAGTTGCTAATAATGGACTAACATCACTTTAACTTTACCTCTAAGACATCACCCCAATGTTCAAAGGCATCTGAATAGTTGTTTTAAACACTTTAAAAATGAAACTAGAATTTCTTAGTTTCAACATTTGTTTTGCTGTTTTATACTATTTTCAATAAAAATTAATGTTTACATAATGTGTAATTGATATTTTCTTTTACAGTTTTCTTTCAAAAATTTTACATCTGGTTTTCACAGTATGTTATTTGTTTCACACCAGAACAACGCCACACTTTGCTTCTCTCTTCATCACATTGATAAACTCCAGTGGAGTAACAGCCTTAGTATTTGTAAAGGAGAGGGAGAAAGAATTTCCACTCTTAGTTTGCAATACAAAACAATGATCTTTCCAGGCGGCACCATTAAAAGTTAATGTGTGATTCGCACACAGTACTCTATTTAGAGGTTCAGATATTATAACCAAATGTGTCAAAGCAATGAAGTATTGTAAATTTATTTTTTAAAAATCAAAGGCTTTTCTGGAAATTGTAAAATCTAAACTATTTCAAGCTGTCAGTTTGTGTGTGTTTGTGTGTTTCAGAGGTGCTTGTGTGCAGCAGCATCAGGCCCTGCGAGCAACTCTGTCTTTGCTCCGCTCCTCTGGCAGCGCGCTCACAGATGTACGGGGTTTCCTCAGCCAACTGACAAGGGCCTGGCAGGCCTTCAGGTCTCAGATAATGCAGCACAACACACAGGTGTACTCAGGTAATACAGACTGCGCATGCACACACACACAACACACACACACTAGTTCAAAGGAGTGTAAGAGAAACAAAGGTTTATATATATGAGAGTCATTTACAGCACAGTAAAGCAGTGCATGTGTTTTTGTAGAGTGCTAAAGTGGACATGAAAGAGGCAGAAAGAGTTGAGCAAATAATCTCTCAACAGGAATAAATATTAGTTTAACTGTGCCGTCAACTCTTTTAGTTCTGAGAGCAGCTCCCACAATGAATGGATTGCAATATGTGTGCGTGTCTGTGTGTTTATAGTTAATACACAAACTCTAACAATCTTTAAAGAGAGGTTAGACAGGATGAAATGTGTGTGCACGTCTTTATGGGTTCATGTGCCTAAAGTCTGTAAACCGATGAACCTCCTACGATAAAATTTAAATAGATGTAAGCAAGTGAAGCAAGACTGCAGGCAGGCATGTGTTTGTGCGTTTTGTGTGTGTTCTGCACTGACAGTAAATGCCTGAAGGAGAGTTAACCTCCGGCTCACCTCATGGGTGGGTCGTTTTCTCTGTGCTGCACGTTCCAAACAGCTGCGAAGTGTAAGCGTGTATGTGTGTGTTTATAGCGGAGAGCAAAAAGAGAGAAGGGGTTTGATGCAGGAAGTCAAAGAAAGTGGTCTACTGTCTGTATTGATGTCGTGTGAGTGTGTTTGCTCAGTGACGTGTTCGTGAAAACAGCTGCTGCACGAACCAACGGATATAATAAACTACACACTGAAGAATGCACGCACTGAGACACAAACACCCCCATGTGGGCTCGTATACACAGTACATATGTTCAATGAAAGCAAATCTTCTGTAAAACAAATATAGAAACCTAATGTCGACGAGGCATTCTCTATTTGTTTTTCTCATCTTTAAAAACAATTCGGCATCTGGGTTTCTGAATATACCAATGCTGCAATTTTATACTTTGTACACAGGCTTACAGACGGGCCGGCCCCTCCCAGGGAAACTTTGTTTGCTAGGCAAAGACATGCGTATTTACTAGCTGGTTGCTGGAGGTTGTTGAATGTCGTCATGTGAAATCAGCTGCAAAGAAGGTGCTGCACCAAAAACATCCTTGTGTTTGTTTTGGTCAAAAACATATTACTGCATAGTCCGCAATAGTTTGGATGGAAGTTTGGATGGAAGACGCGAACTTGAAAATTAGCCACCAAGCAGTAGTGAAACTACTACATTTGCCTTCAAAGTAAAGTTGCTCCTTTTGAAACGTGTTGGTTGCCTTTTACTTTAAAGGCAAACATTCATCTACTTCAGGGCCACTTTTCATAGTTTCACTACTGCTTGGCGAGAAGTGTGTTCTTCTACAAAAAGTACGAGCAGCCTGCTAGTAAAGCAGGAAGCGCTGTATACCACTTTAAAAGCAATTTCCCTCCCTTCCCTCACCCCCAACCAATGATAGCAGATGGCTCCCCCTCCCTGAGTCTTGTACTGCCGGATGGTTCTTGCTGTAAAAAGGGAGGTTTTTCTTCCCAAGTGCTTTCTCATAAGGGGTCATCTGATTGTTGGTGTTTTCTCTTAACTTATCAAATAAAGTGGCTTGAGGCAACTGTTGTGGTGATTTGGCGCTATATAAATAAAACTGAATTGAAAGTAGTTGCTGTACCAGTAATTGGCAACTCTATTTCTCCAAGCAGCCAGTGGTCGTCAGGGGATGCCCAACTGGTCTCTAGACCTGTATGACTGCGACTTCAGCAATCGATTTCACAGACAGTCAGCAACAAATCAGCAACTGGTATGGGGGGGGGGGTGTAGTTATACATATGAGTGTCGGTTCAGTTTACTGACTAAAGTTCACCAGTTGCTGTATGTTTTGGTTTTGTGTAGTTTAAATTTAAGACTAGTATTGTGTCTTTTGTGTGTTGTTACGAAAGCTCAAAATAGGTTACCATGCTGCGCATTATAGTCAAGCTGATAATGTGCATAAGAAAGGCTTTTAACATCTTTATCTGCAACATTTGATTGACAAGCAAAAATCCCATAATTATTCAGCTAGTTCTGGCTCGTTCCAACACCAGCTGGTTAATCAGTGACATGTTTTTAGCCCTACTGTGATACAATTACTGTAATTTCAAAACTGAACCACAAACCCTTTGCCAGTCACCTGAATGCGACTGCAAACTGATATGGGCGTTTGTCGGCTTTTAAACTGTGCTACTTGTCTGTCAGCATTCTGTGGTTAGCGCCGAACAGCAGACGAGCGGAGCAGGTGAGGTGGGGAAGAAGGAGCAGAGGGAAACATAAGGAGGTTGCCCAATGTGAATAGATAAATGTGGTTTATGGTTAGGTGGAAGAGAGGAGGGAGGAGAAGCCTTGAGGGGTGTGGAATTTTACAGAGAAACCAAGATAGAGACACACGGTGAGATTGGAGGAAGAGGAAGACGCGATTAATCCAACTTTACTTTTGTGCAAATGTCAGCAGTTGACTTGTATGACTTGACAGTTAGAGGCGATGGACCCAGAGGTTTGAATGTGTGGGATTTTGGTGGAAACAGACTCGAGTGTCATGTGACTAAGCGTGACTAAAGCCACACAAATGTGCGTGCGTGCTTGTGAGCATGTGTGCGGGTGTGTGTGACCGATCCGTGAACCACATATATCTGCCAACACCGTGGGCCATCCCAACACTCTATAGTATCTATTTCCCTGGGAGCCAACTTTCTACGTGTGTGAGTTGATACCGATAGGAGGAATATAAAAATATCAAATATATGTTCACACAGCTTAGCAAATACTGCCTCCACATCTCTCTGTTTCCATTTCTCAGTCGCTCCAAAGCATTTTAATGTAAACATGGATAAGAATTGTATTGGGGTATAATCAGCTAAAAGTTTATGAATTCCTGTAGGGAGGTATTCAGGTATAGCAGGTTTCTAAAAGACAACTGCAATG
This sequence comes from Copadichromis virginalis, assembly GCF_057382275.1. Taxonomy (NCBI): domain Eukaryota; kingdom Metazoa; phylum Chordata; class Actinopteri; order Cichliformes; family Cichlidae; genus Copadichromis; species Copadichromis virginalis. Next base: position 17,315,686 of record NC_140631.1, on the reverse strand, counting down.
CAGTAATAAGCCGTTATTACTGAGCAATTTTCACTTCATAGCACTTACTTTCTCTGAGAACATGTAGTACGCTCCTTGGTGTTCTAGTTAGGTAAAAACAATTTCGAGGTAGGAACAGTAAACTCCTTCAGGGGTCTGCTGTGCAGCACTTCAATCAGATTTTTTCCCCTGAAGCTGCTGTGGTTCAGAAGGTGGTATGCTTTCATTATGCATAATAAACTAGGCAGACACACAAAAATGCATGTGGTATGCTTGAGAATGTGATGTTATAGTAATGTAGACTCCAGTGTGTAAAAATTCCAGTGTGTGCGTGTGTAACTGTAAAGGTAGCTCCAATTTTGCAGGGTCTTAATGTTGCCTTGGCTCCAGTAGTGTAGGTTACTGTAACCTAGCTACGTTATGGGAGTCGGCTAGAGTTATTAGTGGCGTTGCTTGTTTCAGTCCATCCACAGCTTTAGCCTCAGGCTGCGGAAGTTGCTGCGTGTTTGCAAAAGCAGTTGTAAACTGCTGTTTATGTAAATCACATGTAAAAGATGTTGATGCTTTGCCAAAGATAATCTGTAGTTTGAAACATCCTTAGTGTGAACCCCCCCCTTTTATCTCCCTCTGAAGGAGGGAGATAAAACCCTAACCCTAACCCTAACCCTTGCAATCGGTTTCATTTGGTTGCTTGTCTGCCTGTTTGTTAGCAGTCGAGCATTTTAAGATATCATTTGTCAAATTGCTGATTTAATTTTGGTGAAAATCGCTTCCAGGTCAAGATCACAACAAATGTCTAAATCAGTTAAAACTTACTATGTTGCCCACATTTTTTTATGGATTGTTTTCAAAGTTCACAACAATATACTCGGCCTTGGGAGACTAATTTCAAAAAACCATAATCAAGCAATATGTCATGTGGCATGGAGAGATGTGGGTAACGTGCATACGATGCCTTATGACCCACAAAGCAAACTGAAATCATCATATTGCCATAAAAACATCATAAATAAAAATCAAAGTTTTAGTTTAGCCCCTGCACTCTCTCAGTGATTTACCACATCAGTTTATTCTGCAGTTAGATTAGTCAAACTGTAGCTTTGTTTTTTGTCCTGTAACATATTTTTCCCTCCATGGAGTAAATCTTATTCTTGGTGTTTTTAGAGTGCTTTGAGTTCATAGCGTTGTGTTTGTGGTCATAAGAGTTCTTATGTTTTCTGGACTGACTTTCTGATCTCCCCTGGTATTGGGTTTGAATTATTTGCAGAGCTGTACTCACTCAAAGAAAATCTTGGTCAGCTGAAATGTCCCAACACTTCAACCAATGCGTTTTTCACAGGGAGGCGTTACCTCAACATTAAAGCTACCGCAGTGTGTGGTGCGCACTCTACCTCCAAGCCATATTACAGCAAATGAATAATAATTAGGTATAAAAAGCCAGTATACGCTCACTGAATGATTTGACCTCATCACTTTATACTTAAATGTTAGCAGCAGACTCCGAAGTGACCCGTGCCCACCTGCCAATATTGATGCAATTTTCTGAAATTAGAAATATATCAGCTGTTGATCTGAACAGGACAGTTGAGTGTAATGTTGACAGGCCTCATGTCCCAGGGGGAAAAACAGAATCACGATATCATTTTTCCATTTAAATCAGAAGAGGCTTCAGATCCAGCTTGGTCTAAGGGTGGAGCTGCTGCTTCTCACAGAAGCTGTAGCTGGATGCAAATGTCATCTAAACCTATAATTAAACCAAACATATTGACATATGCCAATTCCATCATGTTGACACTCAAGCCCTAAACACAGCCTAACAAAGACAAGTTAGTTCACTGCTCTTGGATGCTCTTCCTTGTTGGTTGTTGAGCTGTTATATGCAAACCGCCGCAAAGTTTCCAGTTGACTACTTGGCCATCTTACTTAACAGAATGGAGCCACATTAACGACTTCTTTGACATTGTTGTTTGCAGCCAAGCAAATGTCGAGAACACATAAACACTAAATACACTGGACCTGGCAGTTTGCGTTAGGTTGGCCGAGTCCAAAGTTGCTGAGGACTGAGGAGTTCTCACATCTTGTCTCGTCCTCCCTTTGCCAAAAATAACAAAACAAATGCTTTTCTTCCTAAACAAAACATCAATGATCGTCCAATCTGGAAGGATGTGGTCAGATGAGAACATATCGACCCAGCCCCACATAACTGGTCAATATGTCAAAGGGAAGAAGTTGTTTATTAAAGTATTGGCGTTCAAAAGCAGTCATGTACTGCTCTGTGGTGTATTATAGAGTAAATAAAATGTTCTGTGACTGCAGCACAGCACAAAGTAAAGAAGCCCCAGTGACAATACAGCGAGGCTATTCTAAAATGTCTGTGGCCAGCTGCTAGTAAGTTGCTGTAATTTTTACAGCCACCTTGTTACACTGTGTGTGTCTTTTTGTTAGCAGCGAGGACACAATAGAAGGGCTGCGGAGAAAGTCAGACCAGCTGGTTCGCTGTCATCGCAAAACCTTTCTGCTCCATCAAGTATTTATACAGCTATTGCTGTTTGGACACGACTGCTGCTGCAGTGTTTATTTGCGAGTCTTTCTGTGCGAGCCTTTTGTCGGGGCTCGTGTTTCAGTGTGTTTGCTGCTTTTCACGCACGCACTTCTTGCCTTTGCTGTGTGTGTGCGCGCGCGTGTCCTTCTGAGCGTGTAGCTGTGCCGCTTTAGCCTGGCAGACCTTGTCATGTCACAGTGACCAGAAAGCAATTACCAGTGTATTGCCAGTTGGAGAAGGACCTCCTACATTCCCCTTTTCCTGCTGAAAGAGCGAGCGAAAGAAAGGGGGAATGGAAGTTAGAGCCAAGATAAGAAACAAAGAGAAAAGGGTGAGAGGGAGAAAACGGAGACACAGAAAGAGAGGAAGCTGGATGAAAAAAAAAGACTGAGAGAAGAGAGACGGTGAAGTGAAAAGAGAGAAAACAAGAGAGGGAGAGAGCAAAGAAAACAAAGACGGGAGCAGGAGAATGTCAGGCTGACATTGGTTTGAGAGCTCTCCAGGCCTGCAGCCACGATACCCTGCCGTACAACGCATTATGTGGCAACGCAACAAAAATGCTATAGAGCTCCACTTCTCCGGCATGATTTCAAAACATCATAAATAACTTGAACTCGATTATGTTTCTACACATTTCTTCATACTGCAGCAGTTATTACAACCTGCAGGAGTTGCTTTTTCATTTTTAAATTTTTGAATATGTAGTACTTATGTAATGTACTAAATTTCCTAATATTAAATTAGCTTTGCTTTAAAGGTGACTCTCATTGTTAACAATAAATAGCCACACACCACAAAAGAAATAACAATATAAGCTTTTTTATCATAGTTATCTGACAAATGTCAGAATTCATGTTTCTAGACAACCATAAAATTTCAGTTTATGCTTTTATTTCCAATTGATTATTGCAGAGCCACAGAACCTAACAGTAGTTCATGCTAATAGTCCTCACGGTTTAACTTGGTGAACAAAGCATTAAAAATCTACAGTTAAGTCCCAAAGTTTTGGTACAGTAACATTTCTTTTGTAGTTTTGAATAAATGGACAATTGACTGACAAGCAGTTTGTATTAGTTTAGACAACCTAACGTTACTTTAAATATAAAGATCATTTTTGACAGTTTTATGGAAGTCTTTTACAGTCAATTACTCCTTAAAGTCTTGAACTCATGATCACCAAATGCTGTGTTTCCTCCCTTGAGATGCTCTGCCAGGCCTTTACTTCAGCCGCCTCCTGTTACTGCTTGTTTGGGTGTCTCTCTGCGTTCAGTTTTGTCTTCGGTAATTCAAAAACATGCGCTATCTGGAGCTAAAATGACTGACTTGGCCAATGAAGAATATCCCGTCTTTGCCTCGAGAAATTCTCGGGTTGCTTTTGCGGTACGCTTTGGATCATTATCCATTTGCACCGTGAAACTGAGTCTGATCAGTTTTGTAGCATTTCTCTGAATATGAGCTGAGAGTATTGCTCTATACACTTTACAGTTCATCCTGCTGCTTCTATCAGCAGAACCATCATCGATAAACACCGGTGGCCCACTTCCACTGGCAGCTGTACATGCCCGTGCTTGCCGATTATGCAATTTATGATTGCAAGCCTTTGTCATTTTATACATATTTAGCTGAAGACGAGGGCTGGTATGCAAATATTTACACTTATGACAGCTACATGCACAGGGATTTTCCAGTGAAAACAGTGGCATGTTATTCACTATTCAGACTCGAAGCATAAATGCTTTTCTCTTGCATGAGAGCCACTCTTGCATGGAGAAAGAAGTCCAGCGCTGCAGTGTTACAAGCTGTTGGCCTGACAAAAGTCTAAATATCTCAGTCAGCCATTTCCTCCATGTCCGTTTTTAATACATGTATTCAGTGGCCTGGAAACCGGCAGAATAATGATTGCCCCCCATACCTGTGCAGCACACATCTAGATTAAGCCTTTGTTTAAAGATCCTTTCAAGATTCACGTTTCTCTGCTATTTTATTCTTGTTTTATTTTTTTAATCTAGTGATTTGGTTTTGTCTACATGCTGTATCGAACCACCAAGGTGGCAGTGAAGTAAAGAAGCAGCAGCAATACAGCAGCTCCTTGGCGTCAGACACACAACAACACAGGCTGCCCTACCATATCACTGTTTTACCACCCGAGTCCCAGCTTTCCTGTCAACACGTTCCCGTCTTTCGGCTCTCCCTCTCTTCCTCATGTTCAGCTCGTGGCTATGACTTTTTATTTTAACCAACCCTCGTGTATTTCTCACATCAGCTCTTGTTTATGATACACTACGAGCTTTATTTTGTGTTCTTCCTCCTCCACTTGTGTTTTTTCCTCATTATTACAAATGTCACATTTGCACAGTGTTTTATTTAATGTGAGCCGTCCTCCTTTGCTCAAGTCCAATGAACCATCTGATAGAAAACACGGCCCACTCCGTCGCTCTCATGTACCCCCGGATTGTCTTTATGCAGGATGACTTTTGTAAGCTTTTACCGCATCTTCATCGGATGAAGTAATCGTTTGTGTGTCTGTCTGTGTAAACAGCACTGAGTGAGGAGTTGAAGAATTCCAGCGTGGCGCTTCAGAACACGAGAGAAGAGAAAGAGTGCCTAAGTCAGCAGCTGATGTAAGTGTCTGCAGTATGTGGTAAAACAAACAAAACACACACACACAAACACGCACGCAAACACGTGCACCGATGTGGACGCAGGTGATCCGTGGTATTTGAAATATGCCGGGTAAAGAGCAGGTCACTGCAAGGCTTTTACTCTACACATAACTTCCCTCAGCCAAGTGCAGCCTCACTGACTCCACCCAGACCAGGAAATGCTCACTGTCTGCATACCAGGCTTGTCAGGTTGCAACACCAGAGGATTTTACTGTAAAGACTAAAACAAAGGTCTGCTCAGAGGATAAATACATGATATGTAGAAAATAGCTTTCTCAGGAGTGACTGTTTTTTTGTTTTTGTAGTCCATCCAGAAACTGGGTGTTGGTGTTTTATTTTAGTAACACAATCCATAGACGTCATTGACATAATGCTGTAGTTGTTACATTCTGACACTTTAAAATATGTCATATTGTACATTTATTTATTTTTTATTGCCATCACATATTTCTGTCTGTTTGCACATACACATACCTCAATTCCTCCACTTTCCTTTAGGAAAGCACTTTATTAATTGTGACTGTAGTTTTTAGCTTGTCTTTTTTAATAAATAAAAAAAATGCAACATTTTAATCAGACAAATAGCTAAAGCTGTACGTAATGTTATTATGTGGTGCTGTTGGAGGAGCTTTTTGATGAGCAGATGAGAACAAGTTGTGATTTTATGACTCAGGATGATAGTTGGCTCATATGCCGCTTTAGGCTTTCAAAAGTTGTTTTCTTTAAGAACATGAGGAACTGGGTCCAACTGTGCCAAACCCAGAGAAACTATGCAGTTCCTGCCAGTCTTCAGGTTTTGACAACTCTTGGGTTTATTGCGCTTCAGAGGAGTGTGAGTAAGATTGTTAATTTAGGTGAGATATATCATGTTCATCGTTTTACAGACAAAGTAAAGCAATTTATTGCACTCGCATTGTAAAAAAGAGCAGCTCGGGATGATAGAATAGTGTTTATAACATGACGGCAAATTTATTTTTTCAGGGTGGAAATCTTTTGTGGTGCTCAAATAGTTTTGAGAAATAAAGAGGTTATACACACACAATACGGTAATATTATGTTGAAGCACAGTACGTATCACTCCGCGAGGCTCCTGCCTACGGTAGCCGTAATGCTCCGACAATCCATCAAGCAGTCCGGGTTCGTAGCTTAGCAAAGTCGTACTAAAACATTTGACAGATTTTTGAGCGCCGTGTACCACATAAAATCGTTTCGAGGTCAGTAAACACAACCAGAATTCATACATAAGGGGCACTGTCGATTTTCAGGAAAATCAATGGATTGATTTTAAGTGTGCCGTATTTTCCAAAAAAACACGGTAATAACGACGTCCCGCTAGCATGCGCTAACAAAAATAGTGCTTTGTTGTGTATCTGAGTACACCACTGAAGTTGCAGCATTTTTACAAACCAATTCTAACAATCTGCTTTCGCCGCCATGCTTTTTCCGCTGTGTGCGTATGACAACAAAGGCACTGCGCATGCGCGTTTTACCCATATTCTTTCGCAATATTTCATTTTTCTATCGTTGCCCAACATTTTACCGGTATTACCGTGAACAGTATGATACTGCCCAGCCCTACCACTTACCATGCCAGAAGTCAGCCAGCAGTGCCGGCTTGATACCAGATCTGGGCCAGACCTGCTTGCTATGTGGGAACTAGAGGATTGTGAATAGCTGTGGTTGTTATATTGTGCATTGGTTCAATTGATGTTCCTAACGAAAGGTGGCTGTGTTTATGAGCATTTAAGTCTAGATTATGAAATAAGGTAGAAAAGGTGTGCCCGAGTTTTTTTGTTTGGCATCTTTTCCAGTTATATCAGGCAAAACATTTTCCCGCTCCGTTAATTCTGTTGCAGTGTTGTCAGTGTTATGAATGATATCTGTCTGATTTCCATAAAGCTGCCCGTGTGTGGTGGAGAGCGGTACAGACCTGCAGCAGCATATTTTCCTTTTGCAGATTCACCTGTGCTCTGGAATCATGTTCAATAAAATCTTGTATAAGAACCTCCGTGAGAGCACTCGAAATGGGTCATGGAAGAGGCTTTCTTTCAGCGTGACAGTAACCGGAGACATCCCAACAAGGCAACAAAGGAGTGGCTAAAGAAGAAGCACTTAAGGTCATGGAGTGGCCTAGCCAGTCTCCAGACCTCAGTCCTGTAGAAGATCTGTAGACGGAGTTGTAGATTTCAGTTGTCAGCCAAGAAACCTAAAGGTTTTAGAGAGTTTCTGTGAGGAGTGGGCTAAAAGATGTGTGCAAACCTGGCGACCAACTACAAGAAACATCTTATCGCTGTGCTCGTCAACAAGGGTTTCTCCACCAATGAATGAATGAATGAATGAATGAATGAAGTCATGTTTTGCTTGGAGAACAATACTTTTTTCTCACAATAATATGGAAATTTATAACATTTATATAATGCGTTTTTCTGGATTTTTGGTTAATATTGTGTCTCTCTCTATTACATTGAAAGTAAAATTATAGATTAACAGTAGAGGAGCTTGTTTCAGACAGGGGCTAGACTGAGGGGCTGGGACCAGTGTGGGAGAAATAAGGAACTCTCCAAAGTCCCAGGATATGGAACTAAAAACGAGTACAATATGTCTGCTTTAATTACATGTTTTATTAAAATTCAGTCTGTTTACTAAAATGATCAGTCCACCGAATTTCACCTTGGCTAATGTTTTCCAGCTCATGAGTGTTTAGCTCTTGGATAAAGGAACAGTTGCCGGCCATCCTGCTGTCGACAGGCTTTCCACTTCTGCCACTGAGTTGACAGCCTCAGTCATTCTCTGCTCTGCTCGTGATTCCAGATCTGAGATAACCATGTTTCAGTTTCGCATTCAGTGAAATGGCACTTCTTCTTTACAGGTGTTTTATTGCCATGTTTGACAAGTTCTGCCATAAGCCACAGGTGTATAAATAGAACATACACACATGCAGCTGTGTAAATTGGACAACAAAAAGAAACATTTGCATCCCTTTGTAAAACCTCACAGAGCTTTTTGCTTCCTGCCTTTAGCCTTAAAGATAAAGATACGCAACAAAATGGAGCAGGATGTTCGGTTAAAATTAATAATTTCTCAAACCCTCATGAGTCCCACGAGGATGTGTTCAGGAACATCAGTCTTTTTCTTCCCAGCAGGAGGACGACATTTATTGCTGTGGTAAAATGTCTTTTTACAGCTGTTTGATAAGCTGTGACTTGGCAGCGACGTTTCATCAAGCACAAACAGTGTTTTCACATGCACACTTTAACTGCTCACTGCAGGTCAAATTTTCCCATCGATTACCTTTTTTAACCCTCGAAAAAATATTCACTACAACATGTTCTCCAATACTTCATGAAGAAAAATACAGAATTACCATTATTTACAAAGCAAAGGACAAAAACAATGAAATTGAGGATAAGAAACAAGAACAGGAGAAAAGATGCACAGAAATTCAGAGTAAAATCCAAGCAATGGTGAGCAAAAATACCAATTTGAAAGGACTATATAACAAAGCACAGTAAACACTGAAATGCAAGAGGAGAAGTGACGACAAGAGAAAAAACAAACTATCCAGTCTACACTTCAAGAACTGCAGAGGAGACATCAAGAGTTGCTGGGCATCCAAGACAAAGTACAACAAACAAACCACAACATGCATGAGGATAAGAAAGTTCAAGAAGAAAAATATAAAGAGCTGCAAGAGAAACAGTAAGAACTCCAAGAAAAGCATGAAAAAATCATGAAAAATTAAAGGGCTGGAGAAAATTTGAGTTACAACACAAAGAACTTATTATTGAGATGACAAATCTCATAGCACAGAACAAAAGTCTACAGGAAAAGTGCCTGAAAAAGAAGAAGCACTTCAGGTTTTTCAGAAGAAGGACTCTGCTGCTTCTTCACTTCAGCCTGGACAAGAGAAACCTCATCTTCCTCCAACAGGAGCAAACTTTACAATAAATGATGCAAATAAATTCACCGTGCTTCAGGATTTATTCAATGCTAATCGGGTTTAGAAACATTACTGATGGTACTGAATGTAATATATGCAGAATGATTGAGATTGTGGAATTAATTCATAATTATTCTGTAGCGTGTGGGTCTGTGAAACACGTATCATGTGCATAAGAAAACCCCAAACACACAAAAAGGAAGGATCATCTTCAGAAAGCCTGGAGAACTATTGCTCATTGCGGTTCAAGACTTTTGCACTGCACTGTACACAGCAGTGTGAATATAATTCAAAGTTAACATTCACTGATGTCACTGGTGCGTATTTAGAATTAAAAACATGCTTAGATACTGGTCCCCAGTTACAAGTCTGTTTGCAATCAATCGCAAAGAATATTATATTTCTTCAGGGAAACTGAAGAAAGCAAACAGTTTACTGTGGTGCACAAATAATAGTTTTCCTGTGTTTCTTTCCATGTCCGTGTCCTCTTCTCTTCGACTGCTTTTGCATGAAACGGATCGTTCTCATTCTGTACTTTTGTGTTTTATTTTTAAGCTAATTCCATCTGACCCGCTGCCCTCTTTCTTGCCATAAAAACTGCTCACGCCTCTGCATGCTTGCATGTGCCCAACCTTAATTTGACTTTGTGGCCACGCATGTGGAACGTGCACATCCATCTAACACAGGGATGAATGCAGAGACAGAGATGACGGAGGCGAGGTTTGCAATCTGACGCGACCTGACATATGGAGATAGAATGCTACAGGGAGAATCAGCCTTAAGGACATGTTGCATAATGAGTTAGGTGAGAAGGATCAGGCAAATATGTTCAAGTCTAAGACTTTATTGCATGATAAAGGGTGTGTGTGGAGATGATGACAGAGAAACAGGGGCTGACATGTAGGTATCTGAGCAGTTCCTCACTGTTGTCAATTACAATGGTAGCTGTAGGCCAGTTTGGCACGTCAACTGTCTGAACATGTTTTGTAAATTTGCTTGAATATTTATCAAAACTGGGTATATTTATTTTTGTATCTTGGTATCATATTTCTTGCTTTAATCTTTTTTTTTTTTACCTGGAAATCAAATGAAGTGCTTCTCGAATAAAAGTACAAAGTGCCTTAAGTGTAATATTGAGTAAACGTTACGTCAGTTAATTCAGGAATAATTGTGTTAGTCTTGATAAAAATTCATCTTGCTTTGCTTAAAAAAGTGCCAGTGTTAAAAAACAAAACCAAACAAGTTATATTCATTCATAAATAATGTTATTATTACTAATGCTGCCGATTTTGTTATTAAGTAAGTATTATAAGAAAGTGCAATAGAGAATATTTTTCAGTTTTATTAATTTAAATCCCGATGCATAAATATAACAGCTGATTTTAACTGCTGTGTGGTTTGCATGTTCTAAACAAGTTGTTAAACACTGCATGGGTGTGCCACAGATTTGTGCTCTACTTGAACGAATGTCGCTGGTTAGAAATAACAATGAGCACAAGGGAGTGATTAATCTGTTTCGTGTGTGGCAGACAGTCAGCCGAGGTCAAGACTGAGGTCCAGATGGGACGTCTGAGTCGACCCTCCTTTCACTGTCCGCTTGACGCTGACTAAAATGCCCACAGACGCTGTTTTGTGGGAGTTTATGGGCGTCTCTGTGCATCCTGAATCCTTTTAGTCTCAACTTGTATCTTCACATCTCCAGAGCATGTTGGACCCTCGATTCACTCTTGATATTTAAGAGCAAAAAAATAATAATCTGTGTGTAAAAGCCATCGCCATGACAACTCCCCAACCTTTGACGCACACCTCAATCAGACATCCACACCTGTTTTGCTTCTGTGGCACTATCTGGTTGCTTTGGAAACACACATATCTGAGGACAGTCCACAGCTGTGGAATGTTTTTTTGATCTTGCTGTGCATTCTGACCAGCCAAGGGCAGCTTGTTCTCTCATTTGCAAACAAAGTGACTTACAGACTTTTAGGATACTTTTATCACCTTCCTTTCATCCAAAAATAACGCTAATTTATAATACACTGTGCATGCAAACTCTGCTCCTTGTGTGGATTAACTTTTATTAATCTGATTTATGACTCACGCTACTGGCTATGTATCATCTGTCAGCATTTGTCAGTGCATCACAGAGAGCTTCACAAACCTCCGCCTATATCTCAGGATGAGTCGTTTAGAAGAGGTGTTGGGAAGAGTCCTGCTGCTTTCTGATTGGCAGGAGACACCGAGCTCGTCCTTTCATCAGAGGACGAACACATGGCTCATCCAACGCAGACGCAGGCCCGGTTAAAAGGATGGATTAGTTGGAAGAGAGGGTTAGATGAAAGATGGGATAGGACGCATGGAGCACGAGAGGAAAGATGAAAGAGTGGTTGGTGAAATGAGTGAAGGTCAAGAGAGAAAGAGCAAAGGATTGATGTGATTGATGTGAAACAGCTTGTTTTCATAAGGATGATGCACGCTGGCTGCCCTGTGTATGTGTGTGCCCGCATGTGTGCATTAAAGCCAGTGTGTGTGCATTATGTCATATGTCTGTGTGGTTATTGGCAGTAGTATAGCGACTGCTCTCAGGATGCCCCGTTTCCCACGAGTTCTCTGACACAGAAACAGATTTTTTTCTGTCTTTTTTTTCCACCCTCACCACACTCTGCTGTTTATCACATGCTAGATAAAAATCAGCCACAGCCCTTTGAGAAAGAAGACTTTTTTTTCTTTCCTCTTCCCTTTTCAAATTCAAAAGAAATCTCACTCTTTTGTAAGCACACACCACAAAAATAAATGCATTTCCCTAATGTTGCAAGTGTCTGCTTTCCTGTGACCGGTTGCCAAGAACAACACCACTCTGAGTCAGCATTTCAGTTTTGGTGTTGCGATTCACCACATCCTCCACTGACTGCCACCTGTCCTGCTTCAGGCCCGATCGGCAGCAAACCGTGCGCATATATTTTCCTGGTCTGCTTCACTTTTACGAGGCATTCCTGAACTGTGTGACACATCTAATTACGCAGGGGAACGAAATGTGGCCACGAAGGACGGGCGAAGATTAATGTGATTCCATCAGTCATCCAGCTGAAGCCTGCAAACATGTGACGGCTCTGATCTGAATGCTACGTGCTGTCAGGCTGTGATTGCGCATGCCACATCTGCTGTGGTTACTTTGATTAAATCTTGCACAACCAGGAAGCTTTTTCACCTCGTTTCAAGTTCGTGCAGGGTTTACCGATAGTGACATAACTCGGTCCACTCAGTGGGAAAAACTATTAAGGGATTTTGTTGTTTTTATTCTGAACCCATCTCCCCTCCCCTGGAGGAACTTTCCTGGAATCCTCATGTTGTGATCGTAACCTGCTTCTGACACATCTACTGATAATATGTGATAATAGATTCTTCTGACTCTCACTTTGTTTCCATGTGCAAACTGTGTGCACCACATGCCTGTAGCCACAAATGTGCCCAAAGTCCTCCAGCGCTCTCACGGAGCACTGTGGACTTGACTGCACTTTGAAGCCTGCAAAGTCACAAAGAAAACACCACCGACCACCATTTTACTCTCTCTCTCTCTCTCTCAGTCATCCTTCTCTCCTTCAAAGGCCCTTTTCACCTCAGAGGAAAAAGAGTCAGGAACAGGAGACCGGGAGATAAAGAATAGAAAGAACGGAAACAGCAGTTGAGAGTAAGATATTGTGAGATAGATATCATGTCATCTCTGACCTTGAAAACACAAAGGGAGGGAGAGTGAGAGGGTCAAGGCATAGTAGTTTGTAAAGTATGAATTGTATTATGCTGTAGCTGAATAGAAAGAATGCAGGAGGTCTGTTCCAAATCATCGGTAGATGCCCGGGAAGAAAAGAAGGTTAAGAAAAAAAAAGAGCAAGCGAGAGAGAGAATGGGATGGAGATGTGTGAGTGTGATAGAAGGTACAAAGAGCGGGAGGCTGATAACTGGAGCCAGACAGCTGCGAGTGTTACTCTCATTATGTGTCTGTATTTGTGCTTCTGTCTGTGACTAACATTCGCATACTTTCACTGGCTGCTATCACATTCACACCTTACGTGTCACCCTGAACTCATCTCTCCGCCATGGATTTAATGTGGTTGTCTGGCATTAGCTGCCGTTACTGTGTTGCCTTTGCTTGTCTTTTCTTTTTTTTTATATAGTTTTAGACGTACATCTCAGGGGGAAAGCTGCCATTTTTGCAGGGTCAGAGCTGTTAGTCCCCAAGCATTGGCTTGACAAATAATCAGAAAGGTCAGGCTAAAGCCACACTTTTAAAACTTTGCTGAAATTACAGTTGGTTTAGGCCTGCACATTCTCATTCAGGTGTCTGTGCGAAGCATTTAGACATATTTCATGTTGCTTTTAGAGCTTGAACTGTTACTAAAAAGCAATCAAATCACTCATGAAATGCAGATTACAGAACTTATAGAGTGAGGAGCTGCTCCGGCTGTGAATCCACTTTTGTTGAAATGTACAAATAATTCCAAAGTGTTTGTCAGGGGAAAAAAACAAAATCTGTCTCACTGGAAGTGAAAACAGGCCGCCTCCCTCTGAGCTCAGACATGCAGGCCTTCTCAGTCTATATCCTCGTTGCGTGTGTTTGCAAGGTCACAGGGCTAGACGGCCGAAAACATACTGGCACGCACGCATACACCCAAACAAATTAACTGATCATGCCGCCAGAGAGGGGATTAGACTGAGAAGCCGGCAGGGTTAGGGGGGTTAGGGTAAAGTATGTGTGTGTCTGTGTATGTGTATGCATGGAAGGTAGGAGTATCACACACTGTCATGGCACGCACTATTAGAATTAAAGCCGATTTACTTTCTCGAGAAGAGGCAGCAGCTGCCCATAGAACAAGAGGTGATCTAAAAAACACCATCTAAATTTTTTTTTACATTAAAATCACAACATAGCAACTCAATTTAGTTGCAAACTGACAGACAGCAGCACTTTTTTGAGCTCGAAGAGTTACAATATGCTTGAACTTTTGCTGATCCCAGAGGGAGGATTCATTGTTAAGCTTGGCTTCTTCCACATGGAGATTCAAGTCAAGGAGTGCGCAGAATAGCAGCTGTATTGATTTGGCATCTTGCTCAAGTACTCTACAGTGACACTCGAGATTGTAAAAAAACATACCCAGGGAATATGGATTTCCTTCTGGCTGAATGTGAACTGTGGGTATGGGAGTTAATGCTTGCTATATTAGATCTATGCTCATAAATTGGTCATAAATGTATTTACTCAACAAATGGTGGAAATGATCACCTGTGCCATGTGCTTTTCGTCTCCAGAGAGCAGAAGAGACGGAGTGAGGAGCAGCTGTCCCAGCTAGAAGACTCTGAAAAGGAACACAGAGGAAAGCTCCTCAGGTTTGCTCCTCTTTCTGTTTCTCCACGCTCCAACTTTCCCACAACCACAACTCTCATCCCACTCATTCTTCTCCAATTATTCTCTTCCTGTGCTCCATCTCCTTCCTCCCAAAGAGAGGTGGCTGTATAACTGTTGGCCCTTGGATCATTTGTGGAGATCTTAGGCTCCATAAAGTGCCGGCGACACAGCCAAAGCTCGTGTGAGGCTGGCACGACAGATGGAAGCACTTCTTAGTTGCCGGGGAATCACGTTTCACACACACACACGCGCGCATCCGTAGACATACTGTACTGTAGCTATGCCGAGGTAAAGCAGTAGTCCGTCACACTAACACACATGTGTGTCACACTCACACAACCCACAAGGCCTCTCATCTTTCCATGCAGGCGATAAATGTAGGGTGTGTATTTTTTCACATGGTATTTGCTGGTATTCCCGTTCTAAGATGCTGGCAGCCTGATGCGTTCAATTACACCGTCGATTTATTTCCCCTCCCACACTGAAGCCTCTGATCTAACCCTCTGGCTCCTATACGGCTCAACATAAAGCGGTGCTCCGCTAGGGGAGGTGGAAGCTATTTTAGAAGGATGAGAGATTGAAGAAACATCCCCCCATACCTGAAAATGTAACAGGAGACAGCAATTTACTAAACTGCCCCAAAAATGGAGACCATAGGTACCAAAAGACAATGTTTATCTGGTCAAAACACTTTGGCTTCTGCAGGGAAACCAATGAGTGCCTGCTTTCTAACGCTGCAGGTACTGATTTCGAAATTGAACTTCAATCTGTGAATCTGTCCAGTTACGCTTGCTTCACGTAGTTTGAAATAGGTTTATTTGAATGTCCCTGCAATTTCCTTTAATATGTTCCTTTAAAGCAGATAAAAGCGAGAACAGACAAGAGAATCCATATCTTTCTGTGTTTGACACCACTTTAGAGCTCTGTTTTTCTTTGTCAGCCCATCTCATTCTCTGTTTTCTCAAAAACACTTGATCCTGCTTGTCTGCCTCCTAATAAAGCATCGAGATCTGTGACCAACGTAGATAGTGCACCTGCCCGTTCATTATTTTTCTCCTGTGTTTTTTCATGAATGAACAGTCAAGTAAATTTGGTACTCTGGACCAGAGATGGATACGGTAATCTGATTACTTTTTTCAAGTAACCAGTAAAGCAATGGATTACTATTGCAAAAAAGTAATTGGATTACTGTTACTCTCCCGTAAGCAAGCTGTGTTACTGCATTGCTAAACCGTGATTTTGTTTGTGAGAGTGTCTCATGACAATGACGTACGAGCGTGCGACGTCCGTGACAACAACAGACGTGTGTAGAACAACAATGGATAATCTGGAGTGTGGGGGAGAGTACGACCATGCAGTGCTTAAAGCTTGAAAGTACTGACATTACTTTGAGTTTGATTCTGTGAAAGGTGACAAAAACATTAGTGTCTGCTTTTTAACTGTCTGCGGGAAGCAAAAGATTTAACTTCAAATCTGAGCGAGCACCGAGCACGCTGCTACGGGAATGTGAAATTCACAGAGAGACACCCGGATCTCCCCACTGACATGACCGCTCCTGCTTAACAGGTGAAGATGGATTTAACAGTGACAGGACTTAGTGCTGTTGAATCTTTGATTTTATTTATTTTTTCTGTGTTTTACTTGCATCTATTTGAAAGAGCGAGTGTAAACACAAAAAAGTATTTTATTTTATATGCTGGAGAATGCAGAAAATAGGTTTAAATGGTAAACAAATTTCCCCCAGTCAGAGAATGTTGCATATAATTGAATTTTTGCTTGATGCAATGTGCATAAAGTTAAAAGATTAAAACTAATAAAGGAGGAAACATCATTTTCTAATTGGTGCATGGAAACGTTCTTACCCTGCACAAAGGACAAGGAAGACGTGATCTGTCAGCCCCGAATAGAAACTCCTCATATGAAATTGAAAAAAAAAAACCTGACTCTCCAGCACCCATAGCACAGTGCCAAGAAATTAGACTCGGAGTGATGACATCTGGCAATGATTGAAGTCCTTTTTAATGGAAGATGATAACATTTAAGATATGATAAGAGGTAATGGAATATGTACGTTTGCAGTTATGTGGGCGTTGCACCAGTCTCTTGAGTTGAAGACAGAGCTGAGTGTGAAGCTCATCGATCTACGTCCCCACCTGCACCCATGGTCACGAGCCAAAAGAATGGCGCAAATGAGCTTCCTCCATAGCGTGGCTATGCTTTCCCTCAGCTGTAGTATTTATTTCCTTTACATGCCTGCTTTTGTAGTCATGAACACAGTGTTTTAGACAGCTGTATATACTGTCCAAAAGGCAATAATAATAATCAGATTGATTATTGTTGTTATTAGTAGCAGTAGTAGTAGTAGGCTTAGACTTGTGTTTAAATTCCAGCCGCTGGTATTTGTTCGTACGCACAAAAAGGTAACTTATAAATTTGTTCCTAAAGTACGAACAAATTCATAGCCAAAAATATTGATAAATCGTAGATTTGTGTATACACACTGTTAGTAAATGAGGCCCAATGAACTTTAAAAGTCCCAGTTTTTTTTCACCTGCTGGATTCCTGACTTTTGGAAGTCTGATAAGGTTGGAGAATGAACGGCTTCTCTCTTATCTAACAGACTGTCCTTGGTGCTTACACAGACCGGTTGACCTGTCAGTACAGAGTTGAAAAGCAAACCTTGCCATGTGTGCACGCTCATCTTATGTGTCTTTTTCATAGGTTACAAGTGGAGCTGGAGGAGAAACATGAGAGGTGGTTGTCATGCCAACAGAGATGTGATGCAATGCAGAAGCAGCTGTTGTCTTGCAGTCAGAGAGAGGAGCAGATGAACCGGAAGTACTTTGCAGCTGCAGAGGAAGTGACACAACTAAGGAGAGCTCTGGAGAATACAGAGCAGGAAACAAGAGAGCTGAAGAAAGAAAGGTGATGACTGTGACTTCTGTTCTATTCTGTTCTATTCTGTAGTTCATCATTTTGCAGCATAGGTGCTAACTTTGATCTATAAAAGTGCTGCCAGTGAAACAAACAGCAGTAATTTAATCTTATCAGAGTTTGTAACAGAGACACATGTGGAGAAAAAGCAACCAATTTTAGGAGTTACAGATACACAAAAAATTAAGACAATTGTGGGACAGGGGCGTGGGAAGGAGACATGGGGCCCCATAGCTCGGATGGTATACTGTCGCATTTTTCATCTTCACACCTGTAAAGTTTCATGACTCACACAGACACAGATTCACCCTCTCTGTGGCTGCTGGTGAAATGTCGTGAAACAAAAGCCCTTTATTTTTTTCTTGCTGCAGACAACTTAACCACCTCCACCGACCTCCAGCGACCCATGAAAGGACTCGCAGTTCTCTGGTCTTTCTCACCCTTTTCACATTACAGACTTTTGCTACACATCTGCAGCATCTGTCTTATCACCACTCCTTCTGTGCTTCCACTTAGAGCGCTACCTGGGTCCAGCTTTATCCCCTGTTGACGCACACCCACAGGCACACATTCCTCTCTACAGTATGTGCTGCACATTATCCCCTTCCAGCACTTTTATTGCCTGATTTGAGCAGAAACACTCGTCGTAGTTCTGTGCTCAGCGTCCTCTTTAGAGCAAGTATCATTCACCCAAACACACGTGTATCCATCTATCCAACTCATTTATTTTATCTAACATTCACATGGATGCCTTGAAAGTAACTTGAGGTTCACTCTGGCCCAAGGAGAGATTGACCATCTGATTGGTAGATAGCCTGCTGTACCACATGAGCCACAGGCTGTGCTTGCTAGTTTACTAGTTTACTATGTAATAATCCTTGGTCTGCTTGTAAGGATTCAAATCATCTTTAATATATATCACTTTTCTATTCTTACTGACCGCTCAGAGCAGCCTACACTACATGTAGTAGTACAGTAGAGGAACTATAGGTACTTTATTTATGCTTTATGGTATATGCAAAGCCATTTAGTGAGCATATGTGAAAAAGGACTAAAAAACAAGATTGAAAGTAAAAGTGGCAGCTGTGTAATAAAGACAGCCAAATTACTGCTACTACTCAGTCGCAGCAGCAAGGATAATTCACCCCATCATCTCTACGTTAACTCGGAACGGCAGCTCTTTAAATAGCTGCCGATGAAAAGCAGTTGTGAAGTGACAGTGAAAGGGCAATCTTAACAGCTGGCAGGCAAAATTTTCCCCAGGCCAAATTGCAGGGATGGACAAGAAGGTCAGTACAGAGGGACGGTGAAGAGAGCAGAAGGAGGCAGGAAAAAGGAGAACAAATTATGGAGAAAGTGAGGATAGAAAGTAGGAAAGGAGAGTGAAAGAGAGAGGGAGGTAGAAGGCTAGGAGTGTTTCAGGGAGGAGGGATGGAGACTGTGACTGTGGTTTCGGTGGTTACTTCACACACTGTCTGGCTTTCGCATGCACACAGCATGGGTCACAGGGGCCGCACACAATCTACACACTCACTCATACACTCACACACACACGAAACTTGACAGCGTGCCTTTGATTCAGTCTAACTGACACAAAGTTTAAAACAGAGAGACGGAGCGGAAAGAAAAAGTGGCAGAAAGCGGGTTCAGAGTGAAAGATTTAAAAGTCAAGAGAGGTCAGGAGTATCCGTGTGCTTCCTCATCCAAAAATGGGTGAGGGCTTGTTTCCAGTGGTTTCAAGCTGCAGAGTTTTCGTGACAAATATGAACTCAAGAGCAAACTCGATCTAGCCCCACAGAGAAGCAGTTTTAATGCCTCTGGCTTTTCTTATATAGGCTAATAAAAGATTAGAGGAGATTTATTTCAACCACACATCTAAGATATCGCCTTCATCTGTGTTTACCCTTCTCTCTCGCTGTCGTTTTTTTTTAAGCTCGTCTCTTGGTGTTCTCTTGATCTTCTCACTGTTTTCTTGGGTGGAAAGTATTATATCATCCTTGTCTGGTTCTTGACTTTTATTATGGCTCTCCCTCCTTTTTTTTTATTAACAGTTCATAAATTGCTATTGCTGTAAATTTATGTCAATTTTTTCTTTACAAGGCAGCCCATTTGTGCTTTGAAAGCTCGAAAGCTTTGAAAGTGTGTGTGAGTGTGGGAAGATTCTCGCCTTTGAAATCTTCATCATCTTTCCAGGTGGAGAGTGGTGTCCCTGAGGATGTATTATGTCAGCAGAGATTTGTGTTAGCTGTTGATCCGCTTTGTTTATTCACAAACACGCAAAAAAAAGGGGAAAAAAAGTGGAAATTGCCTTTGTGATGTGCGGACAGTTTAATTTCTTTGTCTGTGTGTGCGCACACAGATTTTATCAGCAGAAGTAGGCAAATAGAGTGTGCCTTTTGATGAGGCAGCACCCGCTGCACACAGCCACTCACACACACACACACACACACACACGCACGCACACACACACACACACACACACACACACACACACACACACACACACACACACTCTGCACAAAAACACATTTGCCTGTCCTTAAAAGCAGCCTGGCGTGTGAGTGAACGAGAGAGTGTTCCCGGATTTTCCCATCATTCCTCCCTGTAATCCCCCGAGACCTCCTTCTGAGGGCTGAACTTGCACGCTCACGCTTCCCAGGGGGTCACACATGCCAACACACACACACACACGCACTCACTGCAAATTTAAAAGGTCTGATACACTGCATAGCTGCGGGGGTCTACTTATTTGATAATCAGAGGGGAATTATATCTGACTGTGAAACACATGCACACGCTGTTGAAAACACTCACATAAAGGCATACACAAATATTGTATGCATCAGCAGTTTCTCACATATTAAGTCTTCAGCTTCATGAAACTGTCAGATCCTAACTTGGAGGGTTCTTCGTCTTCACCAGCTGAACTGAAAAACATCTGCAGGCTCTGTGCTTTAGAAAACACACATACTCAGAACAGGCAAGAAAAAGTCCTTTTCTCAATATACTGAGTGTGCAATGAAATGTACTTCTCTAAGCAGTTGAATGCAAGCAGCATGGACAAATGACACCAATCCTTGCTTCTCAGTCAGTTATCAGTCAGCGAACATTTAAACTGACACCAGGAATATGCTTTGATTAGATTAACAGTATTTAAGCTGTTTGAAATATGACTGCCTAGTCACTGCTGCCCAGAGCGCTGCAGCGACGCTGAAACGACCAACTGATGGATCATTTGCTAGAAATATAACTTAATCTGCACTTGGTTTCCTAATTTATTGGACAAACACACAGTTTTTCTCTCTGTTCAATTATGATGTGACTGAATGCTGACCTTTAGCAGTCCTTTCATTTTTCATGTGGAGGCTTAAAGATAATTGAAGTCTAGGACCAATTTTCATCACCGAATGCTGTGTTTCCTACCTTGAGATGCTCTTCTAGACTTTTACAGCAACAACCTTCAGCTGCTCTCTTAATTCAGTTTTGTACTT
The DNA here is from genome assembly GCF_057382275.1 of Copadichromis virginalis. Lineage (NCBI taxonomy): Eukaryota > Metazoa > Chordata > Actinopteri > Cichliformes > Cichlidae > Copadichromis > Copadichromis virginalis. The sequence goes on along the minus strand of NC_140631.1, from coordinate 17,294,739 downwards.
AATAATTGAAAAGCTGCTCTACTGAGGGGAGATCAGGTGACTGACTTGGCCATTGGCATGTCTTTGCCTTGAGAAACTCTTGGGTTGCTTTTGCAGCATGATTTGAGTCATTATTCATTCATACTGTGAAGTCCTGCCCAGTCAGTTTTGCAGCATTTGGCTGAACCTGAGCAGAGAGTACAGCCCTGTACACTTCACACTTCCTTCTGCTCTTTCTATCAGCACTCATATCATCAATAAACACTGGTGACCCGATTCAGGCTCTTTTAGATGTTTGGTAAAGTCTAATCTGACCTTTTTGTAATTGAGTGTAATCAGTGGTTTGCACCTTGTAAATTTCTCTTTCCTGTAAACTCTGACAGTGACATTCCTGCCTCCTCGTGCACCGTATTGACTTTGCTAGAAGTTGTGAAGTTGTTTTTCTTACTCATGGAAATAATTTTGTCATCATCCACTTTAGTCTTCTGGTCTTTTAGGCCTTTTGGTGATGCTGAGCTTCACAGAGAATTCATTCTTTTTAAAAAAATGAACCTGATTGTTGTTTTTTCCTAAAGTTTCTGTCTGACAGGTTTATTTAGTTTTTTCAGCCTAATGATAGCCTCACTTGCACTGACATCTCTTTGGGTCTCGGTGAGATGCTCTAAAATACTGATTCAACACTTTGAATTATCTAAAGATATTTTATCTGCATCATTCGTCATGAAATACCACGGCCATGAAACTGTGTCAGATGTCCAGTTACCTTTGACCCTTTGACAGTGTATAAAAGATGACTGTAATTCCTAAACACTCAGCATTTTTGTAAACCGCACTTCAGCCACAGTCCTTATTTTTTGGTTTAATATCCACTGTGGTGGTGTACAGAGGCAAAACAGCAAAACTCTGTTTTTGTCCAACAAATAATGGACCTGACTGTAATTAGCTCTCACCATTGTTTCGACAACAAAGGCTTTCTACTGATCAAAGATTTATATGATTACATTTATGTAATTATTGACCCAAACCAAGAGGCTGTTGAGCTCTGGGTTCTTCTTAGGAATTAAAGTGCCTCAGTGGGTGTTGTATGTGGATTACAAATATCTTATTCTTAACATTTGTGACTTTACACAGTTCAGTTCAATAAGGAGAAATCATTAGAAGGAACTGAACAGGATTTATTGATTTACAGAATTCAGTTGTGCTGTTTGGCGATTACACTCCGATGGCCCATCACAGCAGAATGAAATCTCCTACACGCACCCAAGAGTCTGCATCTATTTTTATGCTTCATTGTATGTGTGTGTGTGTGGGGGTGGTGAGTAGGCTGATGCGATTAGCCAGACCCAGTGGAGTGAATAATATTGTGTCTGGCCCGAGCAGGAAGAGATGGAATATAGCTGTTGCTCTTTATTATTATACTGTAGTTCGTCTACTCCACAATCAGATATGCACAGAGTCATCTGTGTGCGTGCTTCTACGCACACCCATCATACAAGACTGTTCCTTGCCCGATGATGCCTCTTACATGCATGAGACACTTTGTTAATCTCTGTTACACATGCATGAGTTCTCATGCCACTTTGTGTGTGTGTGTGTGTGTGTGTGTGTGTGTGTGTGTGTGTGTGTGTGTGTGTGTGTGTGTGTGTGTGTGTGTGTGTGTGTGTTTTTGAGTGTATGTGAATGTGCGACAGCATGCTTGATGTTATTGATATGATTTATGTTTTATGCCATTTTGACCAGTGTTTTGAATTTTCGTGCATTTTTGATCGTTCTGTGTTATTTTTGAGTTCTCTTGTATCCTATGGTTCCTAGGTTATTCTGGTCAGCATGGTTTATTAGATTTCCCCTCACGTCGCCCTCTGTGTATCTGTGAGTTCTTGTGCCTCGTTTCCCTTCCTGTTTTATTCTATGTTTCCCCAGCCCGTCATGTCTGTGCTCTCCCTTCTGCTCCTCCGTGTTCTCTCTCCCCCTCCAGCCTGCGTCTCAGTGTACTTCCTGTTTTACTTTGATAGTCTCGATAATCAGTGTAGGTCGTGTTGTGTTTGGTCCTGCCCCGTCTAGTTATGATTATTCGTGTCAGCTGCGTTCCTTGTGTGCTCCCACGTCCCTCGTTATCTTTCTGTGTGTTTATGTCCGCGTCTCCCTCAGTCCTTTGTCGCGTCTCCTTGTGTGCCTCCCCGTGTGATTAGTTATGTATTTTCCCTGTTTAGATTTGTACCGTTTTGCCTTTTTTCCCAGCAATAAAGCTGTGTTTTTGAGTTCACGTCCCGCTCCTGTGAGTTTTGCATTTGGGTCCTCACCTTCCTGCACACAGCCAGTTAATGACAATTCAATATTCATATGTGTCTACAGGATCTCTGCTTTTTGTTTGGTATTAGTTTCTAAGCCTTAATGTTGCTCCGGGTTCCCTCAGTGAGCCTTTTCTACAAATTACTCTGTATAAACATTTGCAAGAAAAAAAAAAGAAGGGAAAAAAAGCTCAGCTTGTCTCACTGTGGCCTTGAATTTATGCTCCTTCACATCTTATCAGGCAGACCAGCTGCTGAAGTGACATATAATATTTGGACACAAGATCAACAAATCAATGAGGTTTACCCTTTCTAGCTGACTCCGCTTTATCTCCCACACTGTCTTTCTTTCTTAGACTTCACACAGACAATTTTTGAGCTTTTATGTCTTTAGCATGTCTGTGGTATGTGGGCTGTAGGTGGTTTATGTGTGTATTTTGTTTTTTCATTTACGCAGTGGGCAGGGGAGTCTTTGTTAAAGTCAAAAGCAGCCAGGGACTGTGAGTGCATTATTTGGTCTCAGACAGTTGGTCAAATTTTTGTCACTACAGTCTGGTTTTACAAACAGATGGCTGCTATTTCTGCTGTATCGAGTAAGGAAAGGAGTTATCTTGTCCTAGGGCTGCAGTTGAACTGATGATATGTTGTCTCCCCCACAGTGGATGCTTGTTTAATGTTGCCCTATTTACATCAAAGGGAGAAAAATTGTATCACATGTGCAGTAGATTGTTTTTATTGCAAGGCAGGATATTTTTAATGAGTGAACTGTGCGTGTTTGCAGGGATGTTATGCTAGAATCTCATGGCAGAGCCCTTAATATGATGAAGGAAGACTTCACTAAGCAGCTGGCCACAAAGGTAAGTCTTTATCAGTATGAACAATAAATCTTTAAATACTGATACACAGCAATAAAGAATATGTTACTAAGCCAGTTTGTGTAGTCATTCAGTTTTTTGGGGTTTTTTAAGCAGATTTTTATTTATTCCACCGTCTATTTTCCAAAAATGCCCCATTTGTCTCCTTTCAAATGCTTGCACTGCACAGCGCCCTGAGCAGCCTGGCATCTTAAGATCATTTTGACGTGGTCAAGCATTTACATGAACACGGTGCAGCTGAATTACGTGGAAGAAAGATTAATACCAGTCCTATAAAATAAACACCATCCTAGACACATTGTCAGCAGCAGATGACTAGCGGTGTAATTTGTACAATGCATTGTTTTAATTTTGTATGCTGAAATGAGTGCATCAGTTTACCGATGTCAGACATTCAGTTCCCGAGTGCTGAAGTAAACAAACGTTTAGGAGAGCGTCCAAGCTGTTGTCACAGTTCAGAGGAGTCTAATAGGGAGAATCCTGACTCACACAATGTGGACAACATTACAAGACACCAGGACCACCAGTCTGTTTAACACCAGATAAATTGAACACACAAACACACATGCACACAAAACCAATCTGCCTTTTATTAGTCAAACAGTACACTGTCTGCCTGTCTGGCGGCAAAAGTCACTGAGGTTTTGCTGTGTGTCACAACAAAGAGGCCATTTCACCAGAAAAAAGAAGGAAATTAAGCTGCTTTCTGTCTCGCTTCTTTCTTTTTTGCTTATGCTGATTAATGTTTATATGAGAAAATACGGATGCTTTGCTCGAGAGCCATAACAAGCAAGATATTTGTGGACAAGAATTCAAAGAAGCATGTTTGACTTGACGTATGCACATCTCCATCACTACCTCAGGTCTTCTACACCCTTAAAACACATTTAACCCCAGAAATCGCATTATAGAAATCTTAGTCTTGAAGAAATCTGCTTGCAGCAATCAGAGAGAAACAGTATGACAGAACTGACTAAACAGGTTGCCATACTCTAAAGTTATATTAAAAGCGATTTATAATGCTGCTGAAGTGTTCTCTCTGTTCAGTCCATAAAGACTCCGCCCTCCCGTCAGCCATTTCTCTCGTTAGAGCCATCTGTCTGTCTGTCAGAGGCACATCTGTTAAGGAGCTGAACGGAGAGTGCACGGACAATCTGTTTTCGCTAGGCTGACTAACAGCAGAAAATTACTAGACAAAAATAGTTTTCACGTAGGCTCGGCAGGAAGAAATCAGTGTTGTTGTTATGTATTGATTAACCGATCTTACAGCAAAGGCCTGCGGTGAAACCAAAAAGCTTGTAAAGTTGCAGGTTGCCTTTGGAGAGCCTTGTTCAGTCATTACAGAGCATGTTGAAAAGGTGTTTATTCAGAAAACCACTCAAGATAGACAATTGGCAATTGACTGGCAAGCAGTTTCAAGGCAAGGTGAGGCCTGTTCCCTGATTATTTTATGAAAAATAAAGCAGGTATAATATCTATACTTGACTCAAAGTGTTACATTTTTTAATAGCTTTTCAGCTAACCCTGTCAGAGAGAGAAAAAGCTTTAGAAGGGACTAAATCAACAATCTGGTTTATTCTTAAAATGAATTAATGCACTGAGCAGCTCAGCAACATCAAGAAGGTCAGAAAGACCACAGAAGATGACTAAAGTGCATGATGACAGAATTATTTCCGTTATTAAGAAAAACAGCTGCAAACCAAATCAAGAACACACCTAAAAGAGGTAGTAGTGTCATTGCCACCGTCTGTAATCAACAGACACCCTGTGAATGAAAATACAGCGAGTTTACAGCAAGGTGCAAACCACTGGTTAGACTTAAGAGCAAGAGGGCCAGATTAGACTTTACTAGAAAACATCTGAAAGAGGCTGCACAGCTCTGGGAAACATTCTTTGTACCGATGAAACCAAGATGAGGTCAAACAGCAAAGAATGGAAAAGAAGAAAAACATCGTATCATCTGTCAAACATGATGGAGTCATGTTATGTGCCCCTGCCAGTAGAACTGGGTCACTAGTGTTTATTGATAATGCGAGTGCTAATAGGATCATTTCTGAAGTATACTCTCCACTCAGATTCAGCCAAATGCTGCAAAACTGACAGACAGTGCTTCACAGTACAAGTAATATGATGACTCAAAGCATACTGCAAAAACAACCCACGAGTTTCTCAACATAAGGAAATGGTTTCTGATCTTAACCCATCAAGCGTGGCTTTTAAGTTACTCAGCGTGGCTGCAGTACAGTCCTGACATCAGGACATCAGGACACAGTCATTGACTGGCCAAAGATTAACCTTCCAAGTATTAAAAACAATCCCTATATTTAAAACTATATTACTTTGTCTAATTAATTTTGAACCCTTGAACATGGGGGGCTGTGTATAAAAATGTCTTAAGAAATTAATAAAGTCTTAATGCAAATTCCCAAACCCCTAGAATTAAAGCTAAAAGCCTCCACTTCAATCATATATAGATTATTTGACTTTAATCTATTGTGGTGTACAAACCACCAGCTGTATCTAGGCTGTCAATTTAAAATTAATCATTTAAAATAATTACAGAATTGCTTTAGGCATTGTACTCCTAAGCCTGGACAAGTGCCGGGCACAAATATAACACTGGAACACACACAGCACAAATACACATAGATGTGAAGACATTGACACATACTTTATTTGGACTAAAATACTTACAAACACACACAAACACACACATCCATATGGGTTATTGTTCATTCTGGGCTTCCTGATTTCACATGAATTTATACCCATGAAAAGGAAGCGGCCACTCTGGTGCGCTTTTTAAATACAAACGACAGCTGTGTACATACACACACACATACACTCGCTCACAAAAGGATATACACATACAAACCATCCATGCTCTTCACACGTACATTCAGCCAGCAAAGAGGAAGTGGTGTTTTCTCATTTCATCCAACACACGCAATCTTAGTCTCTCATACAGTTCAACAAACCAAAACCATAATATGCATGCACGCACAAGGTCAAATACACACATTTTCACACGCCAATCTGCCCTTTATTTTCGTCTCTGACACCCACAGGCACTATTTTTCTTGCACTTGAAGGCAAAAATGCACAAAGACACATGCACCAGATAAACACATACAAAATCACAATGGTCCCAGTCCCGGGCGCTGGTGCACACTTTGTCTGATCTCTTTGCTGGTGGAAAGAAAACAAGGTGGCCTTGGCCAAGCCGGGCTAAAAATATGTTGCATGCAACTTTGGCCCCCGCTCTGAAAGCTGGTGTTTTATGTCCCAACAGTTCTTTTTTGGACTGCAACAGCATTGTGACAAGGCCAGTCACACTGCTATCATTGTAACACACTCTAACAAAGCGTTCCTCTCACATAGTGTGAAAGGAGTTAGGACATTGTTTCTGTTTTGAGCTTGCATCACCACTGAGCTGCAACACAGCATGGAACAATACAGCGTTTGTCAAAGTGTTTTATAAGATATTAGAAATTTAGTAGTAAAGAGGCAAATAAGAATCAAGGGAAACCACAGAGGAATTAAACACAACTTTGTGTGGGGTTTGGTGGCCAGACATCTTGATGTTGTATAAATATTTTTTACCCAGCTGTTTGATAACACCACTTTTATTATTTTCTGTGTGTCTCGAGCTTTTTCTTTCTTTTTTTTTTGCACTGACAAAGCTGACAAAGCCTTGTGTGACGTTCCTCCTTCCTGTTTATATGATGAAGAACGCCACACTTGGTCTGAATCAGAGACCAGCCTGAGGATGTTCTTTGTCTCAATGACAAAGTCTCTTTCTGTTTTAATTAGCTTTGCTGTTGTGCAAGTGCAGTGCTGTTGTCATTATTGTATGCAAGAATAAACATATGTAGGCTGGTCTTGTGTAAATGTTTTTGTGTGTGTGTGTTTGGCTTTAATTCTGTAGCTGACTGCTGCCCTAGAAGAGCAAAGATCCCAGAGTTCATTGCACCTGAGGGAGCAGATGGAGAAGCTTCGCCAGGAGATGGACCTAGAGCTGACAGTGGACAGGGAGAAGAGCCAGTTCATGCTTCTACAGTGTCAGCAAGACAGGTCCCAGCTTCAGCAGAAGGTGCATAGGTGTTAGGTGAACATGAGTGTTGTACACATCAAATTCCATTACATAAATAGGAGCAAAATGCATGCAGTTCTTAAAGCCTTTGTTCACAATATCAAGCTTTTGTGGTTGTCCTTTTCAATTTTGCCCCCCTTTATATCTCATCTTTCATTCACTGTATTATGAGAAAGAAATCTGAACAGATGGCAAGCAGACAGATTATTCTGAAATTGCAGATAAGAGGACAGAGCATGTGCTTCGCCGAGTACATCCATTCTTGTGTTCTCTTTTGTAATTTGCCATCTGTCAACTTTTTCCTTTCTCTTTTGGCCATTTTACTTCCCTGTGTGTCTGTCTTTGTTTGTTTTCTCTCTGCGACTTTGTGGCCTCTAGAAATGTAAGACCAGGATCTGCTTGCACCAGCTTTTTGTAAAACTTTCAGTTTCTGGGTAAAGTTCTTCCTGAGTTCTTTGTGAGTAGTAACTCTTTTCAAAGTAGGGAATTTAGTACTCACTATGCATCAAATTCAAGTTTTCACAGGACTTGGTAGCTTGTAGAACAAATTTTAGCAATAATAACTTGAAGTAATCTGTATGACTTCATCAGTCTCTCACGTCATTGTGGAGGAATTTTGGTCCAGTCTTCTTTTCAGTTCTTTGAGGTTTGCTGGCATTTGTTTATGCACAGCTCTCTTAAGGTCCCTCACCAGCATTTCAGTCAGGCTGAGGCCTGGACTTTGACTGGGCCATTGCAACACCTTGATTATTTTCTTTTTCAGTCATCCTGCTGTAGAGTTGCTGCTGTCCATGGGATCTTTGTCCTGTTTATGACCCAGTTTCAGCCAAACTTTAGCTCAGACAGACGGCCTCACATTTGACTCTAGAATACTTTGGTATACAGAGGAGTTTGTGATTGACTAAGACAGGGGACCAGTTCCTGTGGTCGTCACGTCTCCACTACTCTTCTTGATAGTTGATATGAGGTGTTTGTGCTGATATGTTCGCTCTGTGTTTGTTTTTCTCCAAACAAGGTGCTGTGCATTATGGCCAAACATCTCCACTTTGGTCTCATATGTCCAAAGGACATTGTTGACATTCAAGTCTCGAGATTTGTTTGGATGAACTTTGTAAAAGTAAGCGGTGGTGCCATGCTCTTTTTAGAGAGAAGAGGCTTTCTCCTGGCAATACTTCCAAACAAGCCATGGTTGTTCATCTTTTCAAGTGTATTTGATTATTGGCACCTGGCTGTTACTTTCCCTCTTAGGTCCCAGTCAGTCAAGTCTACAAACCGGTTCACTGAGAAATAATGTGTATTCCCTAACCAGTCAGCAAGTGGTTGTTGGAAGTTGCTGACTTTGACGTGGTAAAAACGTCCTTGCAGCTGCTTTGGTCACTAGCAGATTATCTGCTGACTTGTCTGCAAACACACGCCAACTACTTACCCTAGCAAGAGTTAAACTTGAAGAAGTGTGACACAAACCAGAAACAGAGAAACTTGGCCTTTAAAGTAAAAGGTGTGCCTTTTGAAATTTGTTGTTTGCAGATTTAAGGCACAACTTTTACTTTGAAAGTGAATGACTGCTTGGTCAGTAGTTGGCGAGTATTAGCAGACACTCTCCTGCGCAAACTTTGGGCGAGTGCAGTAAGCTGCTGGTAATTGCAAGAATGTTTTCAGTGCAGTGGTATTTACCTCTTTGCAACCAATTTTACCTAGTGACTGCCGGGAACGTCCAACAACCACTCATCAGCTTGTCACTGACTGATCTCTAGGCCTTTGAGGATGAGGCTTTTGCAATTGATTTCACAGCAACTGCTGGTAAACACTTACAAACCATCTGAGAATATGGTTTTTGTTTACCAAGGTCTCTAGGCCTGTGTGACTCAGGCTGTAAATCATGAAAAGAATTAAGGGTATACTTCGTTTTTCACACAGTGCTTCTGAATTTTGTCTTATTTTTGTAAATAAATACTGATGTAGTGTAATAGATCATGTGTTGTTGTCTGAGGTTTTGTATTTAAATTTACCTCATTTTAAGGACCTGATAGCTTATGTAAAACCTTAGAAAGATGGTGTACTTTCTTTTTGACATGGCCTTAATTGACTGCAAAAATTTGAAGAAAATATTTGCAGACATTTGTGCATTAATTAGTAATTAATTCTTAATCTAGTCAAGTTATAGTAACAGTGTGACTAAACTAATGTTTCAAAATAGTGGTAACTTTTTCTAGTGTGGGCTGAAAAGAAGCAAATTAACCACTAAATTTGGGAACTTGTAGAAGTTCCTCTAGCTATTTATGAGGCTTGCATAACAATAACGAGTAAAAATAAAGAGTCTTAAAGCATTTCTGTATTGGGACTGTATCAGTTCCTTAATAGCTTGTAGGACGTCTTCATTGAATAGCTCGCTTCAGTTCATGCCACAGCTTGCATGTCATTTTCATGCAAGTCTCAGTTAGTCTTTGAAAACATGAGTTTTCTTCATTGTGACGTTGATTTACTTTTGCGATGGTTGTTATAGGTGATTGACTGCAGAACACTCACCTGTTGTGTTACCTCTCCCTTTTTTTCCCTTCCTGGTGGCCCTCAATTAATACCATCTGTACCACGCCGGACAGTGAAATTTATGGAGATGGATATACTGCTTGTCCACATATTTTAGAAAAAGTATCAAAAATGCAATTCCAACCTCTATGTAGCATTGGACATAGGCACAAACATATCCAACAGTGTGTGCTGCAGCCCCTGTGAGTCAATCACAAGTAGGAACCAGGTCTGTCTGAATTGTTGATAAGTTGTTTTTAGACCAAGAAGACAGTGTACAATGTTAAACTGTATTACAGAATATCTAGGGCACACTGAGGAAGCGTAAATCCACCTCTTAATTTTTTTTTTTAAAAAAACCAAATTTTCCATATAAAGCTTGATACCTGACTGTTAATGTTGGAAAGGAAAGATTCTGTTGATTTTCTGTGTCAGATTTTAAATCCAGATGTTGGATATGTGATAACAGTAGATGATGACGTGCGGGTTAGCAGGTTTCCCACACCCAAAATATATATCCGCCCACATTTAAACTGCTGATGGTAGGAGACAACAATAAAAGAGAAAGCAAAACACAAACCAGTGTCAAGATCACAAATTTGACAAGCAGTGAATATGCCCAGTGTAGTAAAATGCTAAATTCCCCCCTCAAGCCCTTCAGCTCCTACTGTGTCTGTCACTGCTAATTCCCTTCCTGCCCACTTCTGGAACAAAGTCTAGATGAGGTCAAAGAAAACATGTTGTCCCCAATATATGAAGCAGAAACGCTTGAAGCTTTTGCATTTTTATGTCACCTCGATTTCCCCGTAGTCCCTGAAAGACATTTTAATGAGTCCGTTTGAAATCCACAAAATGCCAGACAGCATCATTTAAAGAGATCCACATCTCAAAACCGTCCTGTCCTGTTTAAACAGTCTTTTGTTTACTATAAGTAACTGTTTTTATTCATGGATTAAAACATGTCTTCTTTTGCAGTTGGAGAAGAGTGAAATGAAACTGCGGGAACTGCAAGAGGTACTGCAGCAAGAGTGGAGGAGCAGGGAGGACAAGAGGAGAACCCAATGTGAGGAGAGGAGGAGAAAAGAGGAGGAGACACACCGACAGGCGATGGCGAATCTGGTCCAGGCTAAAGCAGCGATAAAGCTAATGACTGAGAAGAATGCTGAACTACAGGAAGAGGTGTGCGCATGGTTTGTCTAACCATGGGTGGAACCGTGGAAGGTTTCTCAGTTTTTTTGTTCTTCAGGTGAATTTAAAACAGAAAGTGTGCATTTGCGAACAAAGACATTTGCCTTAGCTTCACTTGTTCGTGTGCAATCCCTACTCACACAGGGCCGGATCGCATTAATTAAGCGCATATTTACATTAGCTTGATCACAGCCAGAGGCAGTGAGCGAGAAAGTTTAAGATGAAGAGAGAGCGAGAGAAGCGAGAGACAGACAGAGTTCATATTTGCTTTGGCAGCAGAGCGCGCAGTGTTGGATTTCTGTGCCAGTACGTTTCAAAATGGAGTCGAATTAAATTGCGAAGCAGCACATAAAGAGATGGAAGCGGCGCAAAGAGGAAGCAGGATGGGGCGTGCATATAAAAAGTTCAAATGGAGGAATGAATAAAAGAAGGCCAGTGTGTGCACGTGTTTGAGGGAATGAATGAACGATAGCGCGGGAGCAAACTTTATGAACAAGAACAAAGACGGGACAGGAAAGAGAGCTTCCTGTAGTGATGAGCTTGACTTTGCCAAACATTCTGTGTGTGTGTGTGTGTGTGTGTGTGTGTGTGTGTGTGTGTGTGTGTGTGTGTGTGTGTGTGTGTGTGTGTGTGTGTGTGTGACTTTATTTTTTATATGTTTTTGGTAGCTTTGGTATCTGTGTGTTATTCTTTTCTGTCTGTAAACACCATAGCTGAGAGTTCTGAGTGAGTGGGGGTGGGGTCCTGTTAATAGTCCACCAAAATTTGGCCTGAATCCACCAAGGTCTTAAAGGTCAACTTCATGATTTACTGGCCAAAATTGACAATAACATTGATTCTTACAGTGTGGTCTATATTGTCATAGATAGTAATGTATACAGATTTAAAATATTTGATATCTGACCTCCAAGGTTCATAGATCGATCTGATGGTCAAAGTGATAATAAAGCCATATAGAGATTTTTAAAATTATGTTTCTTGACCTCTGACCTCTTCTTCAAGGTCAAATAAGGTCAAATTTTCATACTTTTAAAAATCTGCTGCCTTATTTTGTATTGGCAACATTTAGGAAATGATACTGTTACATGGGTATTCTAAATATCACATTATAGCTGACCTCTGACCTCAATTTTACACTCCAGAAATATACTGCAGTGTAATATTATATAACAAGCTCGTGTTATTCATGTCTAGTTATTTACAAATCAATGCTTATTATCCATTACCTACTCCTACACAACGAATGTGTAATCAAAGTAAACATCTGTCATGCTGCCCTTATCTGATTTTTAATGCACAACAAACTTTTTAAATTAAGTTTGAAAAGAACAAAGAAAACTAAATGAATCCATAATACACCACAGTTCCCTTAAAAGTAAATGCTGCCCAGAGATTTAGCTGCCTTGGTTAAAGTTTGTGCTCTCAGAGTGCTTTTCTTTAATATTGCTTTGGCAATATGCTTTTTGGAAATTTAGTTTCAGAAGCCTGTAATTAAAATGTGTACCAGGTATGTAAGAACTTTTAAATCATTTGTGGCGAGCCGGCCAGAGATAAAATCCAGAACCCTAAAGTTTTATTTCAGACAAAGGTCATACACACAGAGACAAAGGGGGAGGCAAAAGAGAGTCCAAAAAAACGGTGTAAAAGTAAGCGATGAAGAAGCCAAGCAGGAACACAGGGAAGTTAAAAAGAAAAAGAAAATGAAAAAGGGAATACAATCTGGGAAATGTCTGGAAAGCTATGCTGTGTAAAGTACAAGTTCTGGCAACTGTAAAGTGAACAGTGGTTTGTGTATATACTGAAGAGACTGACTGGCTAATTGAACACAGGCAGCATGTAAAAAGCAGAAATATCGAGCAAAGGGCAGAAGTAAACCAACAGACGAATACAATTCTCCAAATTAAAGTGGAACAACCAAAAACAGAACCAGAAACGGGGGAATTTTCTGTCCTTTCACATTACTAGAAGTAATTAGAGCCACAGTTAGTATTTACATTTAGGTCCTTATATATTTGGACCTAACTAAACATAGTTTACTGAAATCTATTCCAATTATAGTTATATATTGGACATGGACATAATTACTAGACTCTCAGCTTTCCTTTGACTGCATCCATATTTAAATTAGATCAAGGGTTTAGGAGTTTCAGCTCCTTAACATGTGTCACTTTTTAAAGGGACCAAAAGGTAATTGATTCAAAGGCTATTTCATGGACAGCTGTGGGCAATTCCTTCATTGTATCACTATCAATTGAGCAGATAAAAGACCTGGGCTTGATTTGAGGTGTCGTGCTTTCATCAGGAACATTTTGCTTTGAACAGACAACGTGCAGTCAAAGGAGCTAAAAGCTATCCTTAAGCTGCAAAAACAGAAAAAAAAAGATCTGAGAAATTGCTACAATAATAGTAGTGGCAAAATCTACAGTTTGGTACATCCTGAGAAAGAAAGAAAGAAAGAAAGAAAGAAAGAAAGAAAGAAAGAAAGAAAGAAAGAAAGAAAGAAAGAAAGAAAGAAAGCAAGTGTGGAATACACCAGGCACAGACACACGCACACACAGGTATGTACTGCCAACTTCCACATTTATTGAAGCTTTGAGTGTTGAGTTTTGACAGCTGACTCAGTCGTACAGTCTGACAGCTCACGAGCCCAGCTGATCTCTCCTCTGGCCGCCCCTCCCCGTCTCACTATAAACACAGCGGAGGGAGACCATCATCAGTACATAAACACCATCAGCTGTTCTTACCGGCCTCGCAGCGCCGCCCTGTTGAGCCTTCTGCTGCACTCCTCCCCTGCAGCTGCGCCCGGGGCCACGCCTCCGCCACACACCCCCACCGCCCGTTCGAGGCCGGGGAGCCGTCCGGCCGAGCCAACTCCCCCCCGCGAGCGAGAGAGGAAATCGGCCACCGCCATCTGCGCCCCCGGCCTATGGATCACCTTGAACTTAAAGGGCTGCAACGCCAGATACCACCGGGTGATCCGGGCGTTGGCATCCTTCATGCGGTGGAGCCACTGCAGCGGGGCGTGGTCCGAACAGAGGGTGAATGAGCGTCCCAGGAGGTAATAGCGCAGGGAGCCGACCGCCCACCGGATGGCCAGGCACTCCTTCTCCACGATGCTGTACCAGCGCTCGCGCTCCGCTAGCTTCCGGCTGATGTACAGGACAGGGCGGTCAGCCCCCCTCACCTGCTGGGACAAAACGGCTCCCAGCCCTCTGTCCGAGGCGTCAGTCTGCAGAACAAAAGGGAGGGAAAAGTTAGGAGTGTGAAGCAGCGGCTCCCCACAGAGAGCCTTTTTCACCTGCACAAACGCCGCCTGGCACGGCCCCGTCCACTGGACCAGATCCGGGGCACCCTTTCGAGTGAGATCGGTCAGGGGGCTGGTTAGCTGCGCAAACCCCGGCACAAAGCGACGATAGTAACCCGCCAACCCCAAGAACCGTCTCACCTCCTTTTTCGTCCTGGGGCGCGGGCAGGATGCGATAGCCGCCGTCTTCTCCACCTGTGGACGCACCTGCCCGCCCCCCAGGTGGTACCCCAGATACTGCACCTCCCTCCGTCCAACCGCGCACTTCTTCGGATTGGCCGTGAGCCCCGCCCCCCTCAGGGACTCCAGGACCGCGGCCACCCGCAGCACATGCTCCGCCCAGGTGTCGCTGTGGATGATCACGTCATCCAGGTAGGCGGCAGCATACGCTGCGTGCGGACGCAGTACCCGGTCCATGAGACGCTGGAAAGTGGCCGGGGCCCCGAACAGGCCGAACGGAAGTGTCACGAACTGGTACAAACCGTACGGAGTGGAGAAGGCCGTTTTCTCCCTGGCCTCGGCAGACAAGGGAATCTGCCAATAGCCCTTGGTTAAGTCCAGTGTCGTGAAAAAGCGGGCCGTGCCTAACCGGTCCAAGAGCTCGTCGACCCGAGGCATGGGGTAGGCATCAAAGCGTGACACTTCGTTCACCCTGCGATAGTCGACACAGAACCGTATAGACCCATCCTTCTTCGCCACCAGAACGATGGGGCTACACCAGGCGCTGTGCGACTCTTCTATTACTCCCATCCTCAGCATTTCCGCCAATTCCCTCTGCACGATTTTTCGCTTGTGCTCCGGGAGCCTGTAGGGCCGTGAACGCACCGTCACGCCAGGCTGCGTCACGAAATGGTGCTCGATGAGGGACGTCCGGCCGGGCAGGGGGGAGAACACGTCCGCAAAACGCTGTTGCAACGCGACAACATCCGCTCTCTGGGCCTGTGTGAGATGGTCATCACAAGGGAGGGAGGCGGGAATGATAGAATTTGGCACCTCAGGCCCCAACTCATCTCTCTCCTTCACCAAGCTCACCAGAGAAGCGGTTTCAACCTCTCGCCACAGTTTGAGGAGATTGAGGTGATAAATCTGCGTGGCTCCTCCCCTGTCCGACCGAGCGACCTCATAGTCCACGTCCCCGACTCGCCGTGTGACCACAAAGGGTCCTTGCCACTTGGCGAGCAACTTCGAGCTGGAAGTAGGGAGTAACACAAGCACTTTATCTCCCGGTGAGAATTGCCTGAGCCTAGCCCCTCTGTCATACAGGCGTTGCTGACGCTGCTGAGCCTGGAGCAAATTCTCCCGTGACAACCTCCCCAAAGTGTGGAGTTTTGCTCTCAGGTCCAACACGTACTGAATCTCATTTTTGGCGGGGCTCGGACCGTCCTCCCAGCTTTCTTTAATCAGGTCGAGCACCCCACGTGGCCTCCTGCCGAACAGCAGTTCAAAGGGAGAAAATCCCGTGGAGGCCTGGGGCACCTCCCGCACTGCGAATAACAGAGGGTCTAGCCAGTGATCCCAATTGCGTTCATCCTCGTTAATGAACTTCCGAATCATGGACTTTAAAGTCTTATTCAGCCGCTCCACCAGCCCGTCAGTCTGAGGGTGGTAGACGCTGGTCCGAATAGATTTAATGCCCAGTAATTCGTACAGTTCCCGCAGTGTACGAGACATAAACGACGTGCCCTGGTCAGTCAGTATCTCTTTCGGGATTCCGACTTGGGAGATGACCTGAAACAGTGCCTGCGCCACACTCTTTGCAGAGATGGTGCGCAGCGGAACTGCTTCCGGGTACCGCGTTGCGTAATCCACCAGGACTAACACAAAGCGGTAGCCGCGTGCACTCCGGTGAAACGGCCCGATGAGGTCCATGCCGATGCGCTCAAACGGGACCTCAATGAGGGGGAGAGGGCGCAGCGGCGCCTTCGGTATGGCCGGCTGGTTAACAAGTTGGCAGTCCCGGCAGGACGCGCACCAGCGGCGCACATCCGCTCGGATGCCCGGCCAATAAAATCGGGCCGTTATTCGCTCCAGAGTTTTCTCGTAGCCCATATGCCCTGCCATGGGGTTATAGTGGGCCGCCTGGAAAAGCGTTTCCCGGCGGCCCTGCGGCACCAACAACTGGGTGTGTGTTTCCTCGGTCTGAGTGTCACGACTCACTCGATATAACCGGTCGTTTAATAAGACGAAACGCGGGTAGGTCTGCGCGGCCTCAGGGCGCACCACGTGACCATCAATAGCCATCACTTGGTCAAAGGCTGAGCGTAGGGTGCCGTCACGAGACTGCTCCAGTGGGAAATCACCCATGGGGGACACTTCCGGGGCCGGCGGGACGTCCCGTGAGGGACCCGCCGGCTCCTCCCCCCCGGAGTCGGTGTCGGACGACCCCGCGTCACCGCTGAATGCCGCGCACACGCTACACCCCGCTTCCGGTCGTGATCGCACCCCCGCGTACTGCCCCAGTAGCTGATGAAACCCCGGCCAATTGGTACCCAGAATCAGGGGGTGCGACAGGCGCGGGCTAACCGCCGCCGTTACTCTATGCATTTTGCCCTTATACTTTAATAACAGCGGCACTATGGGATACCTGTGAACGTCACCATGCACACACCTCACCTCCACCCATTCTGCCTCCAGCAATGCCCCGGGGCGAACCAAGCTTTGGTGTACGAGGGTCTGCGTGCAGCCCGTGTCCACCAACGCCTGGCGTATACCCCCTCGAGTCCTTACCGGAATACTGTATGTCCCTCCTGGACCGGGGGAGGGTGCTGGGGCGCCAGCAACGCGGAACACCTGCCCCACTTCCATAAGCGGACAATCCCTCCTCAGGTGCCCCGGCTGCCCGCACTTCCAACACTCCGGCCCCGGCGTCTGTGCTGCTCTCCGTGGCTCGGGGGCGGCTCCACTTGGCTCGGCTCCCCTGGACGGCACCAACGCCGCGAAAGGGTTAGTGGGGCTCAGCGCCGGCAGCCGCTCGGCCTGCCCTGGTGCCGGCACACGGCGCCTCGGGGCCGGCACTGGGGCCTGTCTGTTCGGCCTCCGTCCGGCGTCCCCGGGTTCCCCTGCTCCAGCGGCAAGGTGGTCCTCCGCCAGCGTCACTGCTACCTCCAAGCTTGCGGGCCGGTGGCACCGGACCCATCTCGCCGTCTCCGCTGGCAACCCCTCCGTGAACTGCTCCAGCACCACCTTGTCCACCAGCTTCGTCTCGCCCTCCGATGCCCCCGGTTGCAGCCAGCGCACCGCCGCGTCGCGCAGCTGCCGGGCCCAGGCGAATGGTCGGTCCGTTGTAGCCAGCCGACAGGCCCGGAACCGCCGGCGATGGTCTTCGGCGGTGAGCCCCAGCCTGTCCACCACCGCCCGGCTCACGTCCGGGAAGCTGCTCCTCGACGCCGGAGGCAGACTCAGGGCCGCTGTTTGTGCCTCCCTAGACAGCAGGGGGAGCAGCCGCGGAGCCCACTCCTCCCGCGGCCATTGGCAAGCCTCCGCCGTGGCACGGAAGGTCCCCAAAAAAATTTGTGGGTCGTCCCCGTCCCCCATCCGGGGCACCGCCACCGACAGTGGCGAGGGCTTCGGCGTGGCAGCGGCCCCGACCAGCCGTTCCAGAATTTGCGTCTGTCGGTCCGTCTGCTCCTGCAGCGCGGCCAGGTGGGCATGCTGGTCGGCCGCCTGATCCCGGCTCATCGTCGCCATCTCCGCTAGCATCTGCGCCAAGAATTGCAGAGGCTGGGCGGGTGGCGCGGCCTGTGGGTCGGACATTCCCCCACCGGCACTTTCCTGGGATTCGGCACCACTTGTGGACTACACCAGGCACAGACACACGCACACACAGGTATGTACTGCCAACTTCCACATTTATTGAAGCTTTGAGTGTTGAGTTTTGACAGCTGACTCAGTCGTACAGTCTGACAGCTCACGAGCCCAGCTGATCTCTCCTCTGGCCGCCCCTCCCCGTCTCACTATAAACACAGCGGAGGGAGACCATCATCAGTACATAAACACCATCAGCTGTTCTTACCGGCCTCGCAGCGCCGCCCTGTTGAGCCTTCTGCTGCACTCCTCCCCTGCAGCTGCGCCCGGGGCCACGCCTCCGCCACAGCAAGCAAGCAAGCAAGCAAGCACTGGTGAACTCAGCAATGCAAAAAAAACCTGGACGTCCACAGAAGACAACAGTGATGGATGATTGCAGAATCATTTATATGGTGATGAGAAACCTCTTTACAACAGCCAGCCAGGTGAACAACACTCTCCAGGACGTAGGCGTATCATTATCCAAGTCTACCATAAAGTGGAGACTGAATGAACGTAAATACAGAGGGTTCACTATAATCTGCAAGCCACTCATAAGCCTCAAGAATAAAAAGGCTAGATCGGTCTTTGAACTGTCAACCTCTACCAGAGTGAAGTAAGAAAACAGTATGGAGAATGCGTGGAACAGCTCATGATCCAAAGCATACCACATCATCTGTAAAACCGCGGAGGCAGTGTGATGGCCTGGTTGTGCATGGCTGCCAGTGGCACTGGGACACTAGTGTTTATTGATGATGTGACACAGGACAGAAGCAGCCGAATGAATTCTGAGGTGTTCAGAGACATACTGTCTGCTCAAGTCCAGCTAAATGCAGTCAGATTGGACAGTGTTTCATAATACAGATGGACAATGACACAAAATATACAGCCAAAGCAACCCAGGAGTTTTAAGCAAAGAGGTTGTATTCTTGTATGGCCAAGTCAGTCACCTGATCTTAACCCAACTAAGCATGCATTTCACTTGTTAAAACTTTGGACAGAAAGGCCAACAAACAAACAGCAACTGAAAGCCGCTGCAGTGAAGGCCTGGCAGAGCATTAAAAAGGAGGAAACCCAACACGTTGTGATGTCCATGAGTTCAAGACTTCAGGCTGTCATTGCCAGCAAAGGGTTTTCAACCAAGTATTAGAAATAAACACTTTATTTTCAGTTATTTAATTTGTCCAAGTACTTTTGTTCCCCTGGAATGACGGTATTGCGTTAAAAAAATGCTTTAGTTTCTGAAAGTTTTATTCAATCTTTTTGCTTAACACACTGAATTAAAGCTACATCTGAGTTGTTTCATTTAAAATTCATTGTAATGTACAAAACCAAAATTATTTTAAAAAGTCTCTGTCCAAGGTAAGTCCAGCTTTAAATGTTTAATCTTCAGTTGAAACACATTGTGAAGACATCCCACTATATGAGCTGCAATAGTTTAAGCAACAGTGAAATAATAAATTATGAAGAAAAAGTGCTTTAGGATCATTTATGTTGCATTTTTATTTGAACTGTACACAGCCACATAAAAGCATCACAGGCAAAATCTTTGTGTATTTTTTAAGTTGTTTCTGTTAAAAGAAATGTTCAGTTTGAACTTGAAAGTAAAAGCAAAACTCACAGAAGACTCATCAGAGGAGACGATCCATCCCTAATCTACAAAGGTCGTTATAGTCAAGTCATCTTCTTCTCATCACTGCTTAATCACCTTGGTTTCCTCTGCATGACTGTCTCAGTCATGCAGCTGAGCTTTGTATCGCTACAATCTGTCAGCCCTCTAACGACCCTCCCCCTTTCTGTCCGCCCACCGTCTCATCAGCGGTCTCCCGTTCGAAGCGCCCGTCCAAATAGGTTAAGCCAGTTCAAGGTGTCCTGATGCCAATTTCACAGCTGACACGCTCTTTTAATGTCATTCATGGACCTTCAGCACAGCGGCTTCTCCCCCATCACCACCCCGCCTTTCTGTTCTTTGTCACCATATTTGACTGCGCTGTGACTGTAGTTAGAGAAGATCAATCAGTATAACGCTTCTAGATTATCTTTCCTATTCAAATGCGAGCTTTCACCGCCCTTTCCTCTATGAAAAATGGTCACTGGATTTCGACTATGAACTTGTTATGTCATTATGCCATTTCGTTGGTCAGATACTGTTGCAGCATCTTGGACACTTCCTTCAAATGACCTCTCACCAGCAGTCACGTCAGGTCCAGAATGTGATGAACTAAGCCTGTCCATTGTCGATTCAGCTTCCTTATTAAAGCAGTTTATTGAGGTTCAGCAAAAAAAGTCATAAACATATGCACCAACAGCAGAAAAATCAGACAAAGAGGGACTAACTTTGGTTCTTGTGGTTCTCCAGTGTATTCTGGAGGTGAGTTTGGCAGGTTAAGAGGGAGAATACATGCTCATAATTCATTAGTACAGCCATGATTCAGTTTTTCATTTCTAAGGACATACTGTCCTGAAGAAGAAGGAGAAGAAGAAGAAAAAATCCAAAAGGCAAAATTATTTTAGTGCAGTGTCCATAATTACCTGAACCACAAAGTCTAAAAGCTTGTTAGAAGTTACATTTTTATTTTTATTAAGCGTTACATTGCATCACATGCTTTTATTTATTCTATTTCTGTTTCTGTTGCTCTGCACAGACCTCTTTCTGAAAGAGGCGGGTGTAGCTGCAGCTCCAGTTTGATTTAAAGTTGCACATGCTGAAACCGAGCTCAAAACTGTGCAGGCGTGGAAGAAATAATGAGCTGTGTGTTATTTTAAGCTGAAACATACACACTCTGGGGACATGTGGTACTTGCATTAACTGGTTAAAAAGGGGTATAATGTGGAGCCTTTAGTAACTGTAAAAAAGTGATATTCAAACAATAGCATTGCAGATGCTGTGGCCTCTTTAGCGTGTCACTCTGTGGCTGGAGCAGTATGGAGATCAAGCCAGCAATAACTGCATAATCTTCTCCTATTCGGCTTGAATCTCTCCCCTCTCGCTGCTTTGCTTTGTTTTTTTCTTTCTTGCCCGTCCCCTGAACTCTGTCTCTATTCCTTTATGTTGTCTGTTTCTGTGTCCCGGACTCTCCTTGTCTCCCTCCCCCTCCTGTCTGTCTGTGGCTTTGTTGCAGCTGACCAGGAGAAGAGGGAAAGGTCACACTGTGTCTGAGGGATCAAATGGCTAACCTTTAACCCCCCCCCACTAACCACTGAAGTCACACAACAGAGAGAACACACACCACATGCAACGTTGCGTGTGCAAACATGCACTCCACAGTAGATCTGCATCACTAAATACAGTATGTATATGCTGATGAGGGTCTTAAACTGTATTTTATGTGCATTTGAGTGTGTGTGTGTGTTGCCAGTGGAATGTGGTTTACTGTGTAAGATTAAAAGCAGGGGCTCTGTAAGTTTGCGTGTGACTTCTTTCTAATAGCCCTGTAATCCTGCTCTCACTAGGAGCCCCTAATGATTGCAGCTAGACTGGCATGCATGACATCACACACACGCACACGCGCACGTTTACATGATCTAACACATGGCTGCATATAAACATACAGGATGGAGACTCACATACACACACTTAGGAAGTGGCCCAACGTGTGCAAACAGTTTCACACACACACACACACACTCTCACAATAATAGCGTGAGGTGCGACACAGCACACAAAGCTGGAAAAGTGTGTCACAGGCATCTGTTAACACGTGTACATATGCTGACAATTGTAGACAGATAATTATATATAAAATATGAATGTGAAAAGCCGGTATACACGCATTTACTGTATGTCCTCCATGATGGGCCTGTCTGAGAAGCAGATGTGGATGTACACCCTGGGGCCAGGGCAGTATTTACACACAGAGACAATCTCACAGTCACATTCTCAAGTCAAGAAGTGCGTTTATGTTTCACGCACACACACACACGCACACACACACACACACACTTTAAAAACACACGCAAAACTCACATTAAAGCATTTTTTGATGATGGCTTTGTGAGTGTTTGATGTATAGTGTGGCTAGTGAGAATATTAAAGGCTTAAAATTTACATCCAATGCTTACTCAGACAAATCTGAAAGCAACATATTTCATTTTATTCTGGATTAAATTCATTCATCTTCAGGGTGCCTAAATCATCGGTTTTAGCTGACACGCCTGTGAAAGCATTAGCATTTAAGAGTCCAGACACAAACACAGGAGCAGCGCATTTTTGCTTAGCCTAGTTCCGAGATGTAGTTGATTGACCCATTTCGGTTCTTCACATTTGTTTCAGTTTCTAGTGCTGTTAGCAAACTGATGAACCTCATCACACTGATAAAAGTAACAAAAACAAGTAAAAGATTTAACAATTTTTTTCAAACAAATGTAAATTTATAATCAATACCTCCCAATGGCTTAATTTATCAGACTTTAGGTGGATATTAGTGTGTCTCTGTTTTTATTATTCCTTGTATGAATGCTCTTAAGCAACTGCACATCTACCAAATACCACACAGTCAGCTAGCTGTCTGTGCACTGCCCTGGTTTTGTAAATATTGGAATAAAAGCACTGTTTTGCAGCCAGTCTGCGACAGTGGTATTCCTGCTTACACACAGGCCTGGGGAGAAGGTAGACTGGGCAAACAAAACACTGCATCTAAGAGTGAAAGTGAATGTGGTGCATGCTAACATGCTAAACAACACAATATAAACACATTGCAAGGAGAAATAAACAGACCAGATGGCCAGTAGAGCAAAATCTGAAAAAGAAGGATGCCTCACTCAACCTTTAAAGTGTTATTTTCTTCATGCAAGTCAAGTAGCCTTTTTTTAGCCTTAAAATTCATAATTAGAGTGTAAAAAATCCATTATGGAAGCTGTGCAGTCTATACATCACCCCGCTCTTGTGCTAAAAGCATGTGGGAGTGATTGCCGTAAGATTTGTGTGGTGTTAATTGTTTTGAGTCCACACAGACTGCTTACAAAGATCCGCCTTTTAGTATCTGTTAAATTTTGGTGATTAGGTTTGTCACTTCACCATTTTTGGGCTGCAAGCAACACGTGTGTGTTATCAAACAGCAGATGGCCATAATGATGCAAACCATTGAAATGGCACATGCTTGTAATTAAATGAGCCAATAAGCAGTCTTTATTGCCATGTGCCATATTGGTGGGAAATGCGTGTAAAATTAGGACAAAGCTATGGAGGGCTTTAAAAGAATGCCTATTTAATTTTTAAATGTTTGCCTGTGAGTTAAACCCAGCCCTTTACTTCCTGTTCCTGGGGCCCTGGTGCGTTGTGCATCCTGTGTAGTGAAAAGGTGATTTTTGCACTGGTTTGTCTCATTTACACACACCATAGCTCAAAAGTTTGCACATTAGTCAGGTAGAAGCCGGATGCCTAATGCAGCTTGGGATATTTGGTGAGGAGGTGAATGCAGTAAGCATGTTTTACAGAAAAATAAAACTTGCACAGGGCCCTGGTTAATCACTTTATCCATATTTGCCATTTATGGTCTCAAACAGTCACAACCCCTCCTTTAAACTGTAAATATTTAGCCATTTTTGCCAGTCATGCAGAGATTTAACAAATGAAGTACAGAGTGTATTTTATTTGTTAAATCTCTGCACGACTGAGTCAGCTTTGAACTACTGCTTTGAACTTGAGCTAAGCTTGGTTCAAAGCTGATTAGCTCATAAAAAATAGGTTAATATTAATATGTGTGCATGAGAAACTGAAACAGAGGTGAATTGTTCCTTCTTTATTTGAAAATAAAACAAAAGTTGTTGATGAGATCCTCTGAACGATTCATTTTTTGTTCATATCCAGGTAACGTTACTCGAGGACACAGTAAGGCGGGAGTGTCAAGAGAGGGAAGAGCTAACTGCTGCGCTGTCTCAGGCTCGCCAGGAGCTCCTCGGGCTGCGATCCCAGGCATCTCATCAGGACACCTTAAAGCTTTCACTTCCAGACCACTTGGAGAGACACACACCAACAGGGAACAAAAATGTACACAAACACGGTCAAGCCCGGGCACCGCTCACTCGCTCTTTGGCCTCCCCAAGCAGACTCCGGCCTTCGCCCGCCTGCACAGACAAAGGCAGAGGCCAGGGCACGGGTGGAGAACAAGTGGGATTGGGGAATTTGGAGTCCTGGAGCAGTGGGAGAGTGCTAGGTGGAGAAAAACAGAAAGAGGTGACACTGCCCAAACTGAAAACAAGCTACACAGTGAGTGAAGTCAAACGTAAGGTCAATTTAGTGATGGAGAGGAAGGAGACGCTCTGAAAAGCAAGCCAAACAGGCCTGTACGTGTGTTAATCAGTTACTGAACGAAGCAGATATCAATAGTAGTTTAATTATGTTTTTTACATTCGTTTTAATAGCATCTTATTTTTCTTTTAAACTAATTATCTGACTGACTACTTTAAAAGTTGCACACACACACACTCAGATAAGGCACTGCGCCTGAGTCCTTGTTTGCACACTAGTAAACTCTCAGTACACACACTCAGCAACAGATATGCACTTGTTTTCTCACAACCTGACTCACGCAGACTCACTGGCACGCACAGGATTTCACAAACAACGCACACTCAAATACACACACACACACAGCTTTAAGGAGCATGACAGCATGTCCCTTGCCACCCGTGGACACAAACAAAAGGCAGGCAAACACAAAAGAAACTGTATGGTAAGCATCCCCAGACACACAAACACACACACACACACACACGCACACAACAACAATTACCCAGCCTTCTCCCCTGAGGCTTTGTGTGTTATTGACATCATTCACTCTGTGGAAGGTCTTTCCATCCCCTCCTCCTCCTCTCTTTTCCTCTTCCCCTACATTTGGGATAAATTGGCATGATGGGAGAGATGTGTGTGTGTGTGTGTGTGTGTGTGTGTGTGTGTGTGTGTGTGTGTGTGTGTGTGTGTTTGTGTGGCATGGAACTATTTTCCCTGCTTACTGGCACACATGCACACAAGCCTTCGCTCACCCCGTGTCCCTCTTTCCAATCCATCTGCGAGACAATGCACACGTGCACTTCATTCACTTAAAAAAGGTGGGGGGGGAAAATTATTATATCCTGCCAACATTTCCTGTTTGCCAGAACACACACATATGGTTTATCTGCTAAAAAACCTTTGTCGGCGTGGAGAGGATGTTCTCAAACAAAGACTGTGTGCCAGTAAAACCTGCACATATGTTCTTCGAAGGGTTAATAAGACATTTACCACAACACGTAAAGGGGGGAAAGTTTACCTCAAGTTGACTGTCATCATTGTAGTAATAAATTTGCTACTGGTTAATTGCATTTTTCAATTAGGTTGTCACTTACTTCAGAGGCTTCCACTTGCTGTAAGCTTTGGTGATTCTATTGACTTCCTTATAATAAAAACAACAAGATACTGGTTCTTAGTGTGATTTAAGTGCATTTTTTGTGCTTTGTAACAAGCACAGTGTTGGCTTCCTGTGTTTCAGTGTGTGGCCTTGTGTGTGTTTTATACACTGCCTGTGACTTTGCCGTGTGTGAGTTTTCAGAGAGTGATTATTTATATCCTAACTCTACCATCACTCACCTTAAGTCACAGAAAGTTCTTACTTGTATAATTGTGTCCATAGTGTACTGTCCATTTAGGTGTAAGAGGAAGACTTGGCTTACTTCTTCAAATTTGAGCTACATTTCTTCTTCTTCTTCTTCTTTTGTTCTATATTAGTTTTTTATATACATAACTGCTTGTGTGAGTGAGAAAATAGGCTTCACAGTGGAATCTTGACCTTGATCTGGAATTGTTGTTAACAAAGCAATCCCAGATTAAGCTCTGTGTACTCACTTATCGCAAATCTTCTTGCCTTATCACATGACCTTCATCACATGGAGTTTGTTCAGTTGTTATGGAATTGTAGAATTTTACTCTTTAATATTGTGAGCGCTTCTCATGCACGTGGGCTCTCAACTGCTAAGGTGAAACTGGATAATTCACAATTTAATTAATCTTTTAATCAACAAATTATCATGGACTATGTGTAAATGATGTGTAAAAAGTGTAAAACAAAATATCTGCAAAATCAAACATTTTATTATTAATCTCACAGGAACATTTTAATTCGATAAAGAGGAAATTCAAGTTTCCAGCTAACAGTTGCAAGCTTGATTAGCAGCTGCTAACTAACATAGGAACAATATGCTGGTTCACTCGCTAAAACCAGAGTGATGACTTTAGCCCATTATTAGCCAAATTATTGCATTAAAAACACCACAAACACCATCAGGAGTACAAGTTCAGTGATGTGAATTCGCTCATGTGACATCTAGCACATAGCTAACTGTTACACTGTTAGCTGTCTCAGTGTGGCCGTGCCCCTAATAATGCAAACTTTAAGCATTAATATCCTTTAAATGTGTCAATGATTAAAAGAAATCAGAGCCATTGAATGGAAGACTTGCGCCATCTCCATTCACTTCAATGGACCTTTTTTGTTTTTTTACAGGAAGGGCAGAGTCTTACAATAGCTATGAAAGTTAGCAACATATGCTAGCCATGCTAGAGATATAGCAGCACAGAAGTTTAAAATGCATTTTTAAATTTAAGAAGTTAAAAAACAACCTTGTATGTTACCGGCACATATTTAAACATCCAGGAACTATTTGATAGTGATGTGCGGTACCACAGATTTTCTTTCCGGTCCGATACCAAGTAATATTCAGGGTGGTATCGACGATACTGATCCGATACCGATACTTTGTACAAAAACTTATTGTATTTATTGTATCTCAAATTATAGCATCATAATGATTACAGGACATCAGATTACTTGTTCTTATCACTTAATAATGCAGAGTTCATCATATAGAAATAAAAAAAACTGAAGTTGTGCGCTATTTGAACACCTTGCCTGCCTGCTGGACTAAAGGACTCCGTGAAAGACGTCTGTCTCGCCCTAGCAGCACCTGTCCCTGTCCTCCTCTTCAGCCTCAACATTAGGGATGGGTATTGATAAGATTTTCATGATTCCGATTCCATTTTCAATTCTGTTTAACGATTTGATTCTTTATCGATTCTCTTATCGATTCTTTTTTTTTTTTTTTTTTTTAAAGAGAACACTAAGGTCGATTAGCTTAGAACTTTGTTTTATATCTTCTCTTTGAACAAGATAGAAATTTAGGAGTAACATGGCCTTACAATCATTTGCAAAATTGGCAAACAATTCCAAGGAATTGAAACAGGTCGAACCGGTTCTCAACAAGAACCGGTTTTCGATACCCATCCCTACTCAACATACGCTCGTCATATTCTGTGATATGATTTTCTCTGAGGTGTTTGACAAGGTTAGTGATGTTGCCACAACCATACATGCCAACCCTCCCGATTTTTCCGGGAGAATACCGAATTTCAGTACCCCTCCCGAAAATCTCCCTTAGCCACCATTCTCTCGAATTTCTCCCAATTTTCCACCCGGACAACAAAATTGAAAAACCATATCGCAGAATTCATAGCGCGGCCCAGCCAATTCCAGTTTCCAACAATGGCGGCAGTGACTTAGTTTTAATATTACTCTCATTTCTCTTTCTGGGTCGCAAAAAAACTTTTAACATATTTTCAGGTGAGAATGTAGCTGTGTAAACTTCAAATATCTGAGCCGACCGACACATCGTCTTCAAACCCCCGCGGTCTTTCGCTACTCGGGTTAAACATGATATATAAGTCACTTTGATAACTGAGATTAAAGTTATTAGATTAGATTCAATTAAATTTAACTTTATTAATCCCTCGGGAGGGTTCCTCCGGGGTTTTCACACAGCTGAATAAACGTCAAACAGAAAATGATTAAACAGAAGAGTTTATGCCAGCGCCCGGTTATATTTTAGATTTGTGAGTGCGCACGCCAAGGGGCTGCGAGACATTTATACAGCCGTATTTCGCACATGACTATGAAAGGCGGAAGAGGAAGTAGTTCCTTTGAATGTAGACAATCCGAATGTTATCGTTTCTTTCCACTGTGTTCCTGTTAATGATAAACTACAAATTTACTCTAAATTACTAAAATATCAATATTTTAATGTGAGAATTGATTCTAGAGCATAAATGATTGGTATTGGAGGAATCGATATTTCAGGATCGATACGCACATCACTACTATTTGAGGGCTACATGACCCGACACAACTCTGACTTACTCAGGGGCTCTGATAGAAATAAAGGGGGTTTTCTATGTAGACCAAACCTATTCTTGTGTCAGTATATATGATATATTAGGCTTCTGATTGGCCATCATTTCTAATTAAAGCTACATAACTACCTGCTGCTCTTGACCGCACATAAGATTGTTTTTTTGCATTTTGATGCAGACAGAGATTTAAAAATAGTGCTTTTGTGGATGTGAAATGTCAGTTTGAAAAAACACCTGTGCACCTGTGCGTGTAGCCTGAGATGTTTTTGGAGTCGCTGGTTTTTTGGCCGTATTCACTGCCGCTTGAGGCTAGCTAATCGTGACAAACAATATGATTAGAAATCTGTTTAGTATATGACAGAAAACTACTAGGTGATTTACAATAAATCAAGGGTCATTTTCTCAAGTGTATGGAGGTTTGGTTACCAAACCCCGTGAGCCCATTTCACGGTGTACATTTTCATTTGCCAAAACAGAAAAAATAACGTTGGATTTAATAACGTCAAATAAAGGCTGGTAGTACACAGTACACGCTGCCTCTGTGATAGTGATTTCCTGTGGCACTGAATAAAATAGAGCCATCATTATCGTTATTACTTGCACTGTGGTTTTCCTGCTTTGCAGAGACAAAATGTCCACCATGAAAGGCATCTGTTCCAAACATGTGCTGCTCAAATTCTGACTTTTGACCTTTGTTTTATCTCTGTTATGCATCTTACCTTCATGACCGGCATATCTGCTGACTATATGAGGAGCTAACCCCTTTTTTTAGAGATGTTAAAATGGTCTCCCCACCCCTCGTCTGTAACTGCCACACTCACGCTATCTGCTGTGACTGCACACAGTTTCTCTCTTCCTTTCACCCTCAACACAAACACCCATCTCTCTCGCTCTCCCTGTACCTCTGACA
Source organism: Copadichromis virginalis (assembly GCF_057382275.1). Taxonomy (NCBI): domain Eukaryota; kingdom Metazoa; phylum Chordata; class Actinopteri; order Cichliformes; family Cichlidae; genus Copadichromis; species Copadichromis virginalis. The sequence goes on along the minus strand of NC_140631.1, from coordinate 17,265,634 downwards.
TACACACATATACACACACACACACACACATAAATCTGCCTCCATGTCAATACTCTTAATCGCTTCGGCCTTCTTTTGGTATTCAACCCTTGTGACCCTGATGCTCAAAAGCAATTCTTTCTTCACTTTATTTTTGATCCAGTCAGCTCTCTCTCTTCTAGTCCCCTCTGTTCTCATACTGGGGACTATTTCTTTGCTCTTGCCCTTGCTTTGTAGCCCTTGACCTGGTGTCCTTCCTGGTGTGTGTGTTTGAAAACGACCCACGGGGCATGTGTGTGTGAAAAAAAGATGGTCTGAGTAGATACAACTGAAGTCCTTCTTGTAACATCACTGATATGACTCCTTGAAACTCCTTCTAGATCTCGATGCAGGCCCACAGCATGAAGTTGGCACAAACGACGCTCTTAAACTCTCAGATTTGTCCATACACACAAACATTTGTACATACACTCACTTATGTCACACACACACACACTGGGAGTGTGATCTCCTCAAGGTAATTATCATAGCAGGGCAGGCATGCACACGTGTCTCTGGGGAATCTGTGCAAGTTCCTCGTAAACACACACACGCTCCAGGGAGTGGCGTGTGTGTATAACTAAGCCCTTGTTCGTCACTGGGTGTCCCTGAACGCCTTTGTCCTACGTCGATATGGTCGTTTCGGAATTCGGATGCCCCGTGAGCCCTCCCACACCCCATAATTAGTGTCACCAAGGCAACCAGAGAAAGAATGCTGGTATTCTTGTCGTGGTGGCAACTGCGTAAGCGCTGGGGGCCGGAGGTGCTAGTTGTAGGTGTTGGGAGTGGGAGGGTGGGGGGTGAGAGACCTCAGTCTGTCACTTCATGTGGTGTCCCATGGATGCTTCACAGACCTGCAGACAGGTTGTGATACCGTGGATGGATCAAACTTTAAGCCTGGGTGATAATTTCCTTGTCAGTTCAGCTAACGTTTGCATTTTTTTCCCTCTGAGTTGAACATGTAACCTGTTACCTGGTATAGGTGCCCTGTGTGAAAATGTAATTACTCCCTAAACCTACTGACTGGTTGCGCCACCCTTGGCAGCAAGAACTGCCGTCAAGCGTTTGTGATAATGAACAATGAGTCTTTTATGAGGCTGTGGAGGAATTTTGGCCCACTCTTCTTTGCAGTATCCATGGTTCCAGTAATTATGGCAAGCAACAAAGCAGCCTCAGACATCACACCACCACCACCATGTTTGCCTGTCTGTCATGTATGTCATGAAATGCTGTGTTAGTTCTACGTCAGATGTAACAGGACTCAAACCATCCAAAAACTTTAGCTTTTGTCTCGTCAGTCCACAGAATATTTTCCCAAAAGTCTTGGGGATCATCAAGATATTTTTTGACAAAGAATTTTTCTATGGGTGTTGTTTTTGCCCAGTGTCTTTCTTATTCTCGTTAGCTGGGTATCAGGATCTCCACCCTTGGTCACCGCCTGGCACACATTGCACCTGACCCCTATGGTGCCCCCTGCAGGTGGTGGGCCTACAGGAATGTGAGTCCATGTCCCTTCTTTGGGCTATAACCAGCACGGCCCCGTGGCCTAAGGCCCAGTCACCAGGCACTTGACCTCAGGCACCCTCTCCAAGCCTGGCTCCTTGTCATTTGTGAGCTGTGGTGAGGCCAGCTGCTGCTGAACTTCATCGGTAACAAGCGGATGAGCAGTCAGGTTGCAGCCTACCTGGTCGTGTTTCTACAGTAGAATAACTGTTGCCATCACTTTGAAGTGTATTTGTGCTGAATTTCATCGTTGTTTTGTGTTGTTTGTGTTCATACCCAAATGCTAAGAGAAAGATGTGTCCTCATTAGGATAGGGATTTGTGTTGGTGTTTGGGATTGTAGCCTCAGGTGTTCGATTGTTAAGTAATAATTTTGATACAGTGTGTTTCAGGTCATTTTAGAGAGTAAGATGAAAGTAATGTAATGGGTGGTATAATGAATGATTTTCTCCTTGGAGTAATTAAGTAATGTACTGCATTACTTCTAATAAATGTGTTATGTCTAATGTGTGTAATACATTACCTTTTTGAGTAATGACTCAACACTGATCACAACATTAGACCACACAACATACAATTAATTTGCATAAATGTAATGTGGTGCTTAGTAATGGTGGTAACTCTCAGAGCGGAGCTAGTGAGAACCCAATAAGAATCGCTAAGAGAACTGATAAGGAATTGAATCAATAAGTAAAATGTATCATAGAATCAGAATGGCTAAGTTCTTATCAATTCCCATCCCTAGCCAATATTCCTTAACATCAAAAGGAGCCAGTTCAGGTGGTTCGGGCATCTGACAGGGGTACCTCCTGGGAGCCTTCTGGGTGAGGTGTTCCCAGCATGTCCCATCAGAACAATGCCCCGGAGCAGACCCAGCACAACTGAAGAGATTATATCTCTTGGCTGGCCTGGGGACGCCTTGGTGTTCCCCTGGATAACCCTGAGGTGGGTAGGGAGAGGAAGGTCTGAGCTTCTCTGCTTAGGCTGTTGCTCCCACCACCTGGCCTGAATAAGCAGAAGAAAACTGATGGATGGATCTTTCTTATTGTCATTCATGAACTCTGACTTTAACCAGTGCGCCCCAGGGCAGCTGTGGCTACAATGTAGCTTGCCATCACCAGTGTGTGAATGTGTGCGTGAATGGGTGAATGACTGAATGTAGTGTAAGCACTTTGGGGTCCTTAGGGACTAAGTAAAGCGCTATACAAATGCAGGCCATTTACCATTTAACTGTAACAAGTGAGGCCTACGGGTCTTTAGATATTGCTCTGAGTTCTTTTGTGACCTCCTGGATGAGTTGATGCCCTTTTGGAATAATTTTGGTAGGGTGGCCACTCCTGGGAAGGTCTGCCACTGTTCCAGTCTTTCTCCATTTTTGGATAAGGCTTAGAAATAGCTATGTATCCCTTTTCATACTGATAGATGTCAATGATTTTGTGTTTCAGCTGTTCTTGAACTTGTTTAGATCATGGCACGATGCATTTCTCTTTTAGCCTGCTTCACATTGTCAGACAGGTTAAGTGATTTCTTGATTCAACAGGTCTGGCAGTTATCAGGCCTGGGTGTGGCTCAGGAAATTTAACTCAGTTTTCTAAAAAAAAAACAAAAAACTTGTTTAATTGCAGTTAATCCATGATGATTTAACAAGAGGGAGCAGGGAGCTTTTCACACAGGGCAAGGTAGGTTTTAATGGCTTTCCCCCCCAGCTTACTAAAACAAATCATTGATTAAGAACTGCACTTTATATTTACTCCGTTTATTGTTGACTAAGTTGACTAACTTTTGGTAGATTAGACAAGTAGTAGTTTTATTTCCATCAAATGCTCACATTAAACAGTCTGACAGCCTGGACAAGACGGCACCACGATGATTACAACCTCAAAAACTAACAGTACAAACTAAAAACAGCTACTACACACTTCAAGCAAGTGAACACAATGTTTTGCTCATTTGGAATGAAAGATCAATAAAACTCCTACAGGAATAAAAAAATGTAAAAAAAAAAAAAAAAAAAAAGCTACATTGAAAGTCTCTGTGTCATATACTGGCAGAGAACCACAGGTAAACCAGCAAAGACATATTTGTGAGTAAAGATTAAACATTTTATGACATTTACTCTGGTCATCAGTTAACTGTAGTGCCTGTGGGTTTGTTGAAGGAGAAAGGGGACAAGATGAGCATGATGAGCATGCAAGTCCTCACAGAACAAACTGAATGACCCCAGGAGCCACAGAGCTTCTCTTGTAGCAACTGGTGGGTCTCTACTTTCCTCTGCTGACTGCTTTTGGTAACTACAAGGCTTCAGGCAATAAAATCCTGTGAGCTGAGCTGTCACTGAACAAAGTGTTCCCTGCATTAAATACTGTGTTGTTGCCATCTTTGACATGATCAAAGACATTCTGTAAGTAAGTGCCACTTCACAGCAATCTTGGTAACACTTCTGGTCAATTTTTGAGGATTTATTTTGAAATTGTATCTTACTTTAATGGATATAAAACCTGCAAACAGAATCGCAAAGTCAAAACTGCTCTCCAGGCATGTCTTAAAATTAAGTTTAACAGTTATCACAATTCATTCTACCTAATTTTTTAGTTTTTTGAAGATGAAATATAACAACACCCGTAGTCTGTGACTAGTCCATACAAACAGTTACTTATTTATTAAACGAAATATTTAAACGGGTCTTTTAAAAATACATTTCACTAATATTTTCTTCCTTTATTTTAAATTGGCGGATGGATATGTTCTAGCGGTAATAGTGACAAGTCCGGACTTTCCCGTAAATCACATCACAGAAACCGTTGGTGGCGACCAGTGGCGATGTGTTCTCTTCTGCTGCCTTTGGGTGACGTCGGAAATGTAGCAGGCATTACCGGCAGTGACGTTTATTGAGTAATACGTAGAAAACTGTCACTAGTAGTGCTACAGTGAATGTTAATGTAGTGCCAGTAATAAAACTGATTTGATTCATGCGTCAAGTACATTTTGTTTTCGGGATTAAATTGTTTATGGTGTTTATCTGAAGTATTTTGACACAGGATTTTTAAGGTGAAATTGAAGCAAAGAGTTGACTAGTTTAAAACGGAAAGCAATGAAACATTATATACCAGGTGAAATGTTTTGCTTATTATTAAAATATTTGTAACTTATATTTAGAATATTTAAATACATTCAGGTTACGTGCACTTGTGAAATTTAACGAGTCAGCGTTGCGAGACTATTTACCACCGCGGATGTACACAGCGTTTCCATCGAACAGCATGTTGACGTCACGCACTTCGCCAGTCACCCTGCTCCGCTGTTACCGTGTGGAGGCTGTGTTCGCTGTAGCTGCTAAACGTTGTTTTTCAGGTGAAGATGGCAGCAGGTCCTCTCTCTGTATCTTCCAATGCCTCCACTAACAATGATGGGATTCTCATTGGCGACAAATTTTACTCAGAAGTGTACCTTACAATCGACAACTCGCTTGTACCGGAGGAAAGGCTCTCAACGACGCCGTCGATGTTCGACGGCCTCGACCTGAACACAGAGGCCGATCTTCGTATTCTTGGCTGTGAGCTGATTCAGTCAGCGGGTATTCTCCTCCGGTTGCCACAGGTAAGCGCTCTTGACTGCAGTGCATTAGTGTTGGGTGTTTAATAATAATAGGCGAAAGTTGATGTGGCTTGTAGTTTCTGCGGCCTAGTTGTCAGCAGTGTGCTAAATGTTAGCTCTTGACGTTGGCGTGGTGGAATTAAAATGGCGGCGATCCATTGTGCAAGGTTAGGCCAGTTTACACAAGACGATGTACAATTATGCTCTTTTTTTTCGCCCCCGTTCGACAGGTCGCAATGGCAACAGCTCAAGTACTTTTCCATCGTTTTTTCTACTCCAAGTCCTTCGTCAAGCACAGTTTCGAGGTAAGTGTGTTAAGAGTTTCCGGAGTGTTGCCGGGCCGCTGTCGGCCGGTATTGTTAGCATAGCATTGCATAACGTTGTACCTACGTTAGTGGCAGCCATATTGTCGAGTCTAACTCCACCAGTTAAAGAACTCAACGATGAAGTGAGATCTCCTATGAGTGTGAAACTGAGCACAGACTCGAAGTACACAATAGCACTGCATTAAAACACTTGCACTATTGTAGTGTCAGCATTGGTTTCAGTACATCATTACGTTTGTAGAGTGGATTGATAGGTATGTAAAGAGTACACATCACCCCCCACAACAAAACAGGATAGGGTTTATATTGTTGCCTCTTTTTTTTGTCTCGTGTTTGTGTTCTGATCACTTGAGCTCAGTTTTCTGTAGTAAACATTCCTGTTTGCTTATCATTTTATTTTCCAGATTGTTGCCATGGCTTGCATCAACTTGGCCTCCAAGATAGAAGAAGCACCACGGCGAATACGAGATGTCATTAATGTTTTCCATCACCTGAAGCAGCTCAGAGGAAAAAAGTAAGCACTCCAAATGAATCCAATGTTCTCCTCTTGAAAATAATTATTTAACATGTAAAAAATGCTGCATTGCAATGTTTTTTTTCCTGTTTTTGTTTTCTTATTTTTGTATTATGTAATGTTTGATGCTGATCTGTGTTTTTGCTGTGAAAGTGCCCTTTTGTTTATCCATGTACTCTAAACCATTTTAAAACTTTTCAGTTTCCGCTTCACTGGTAGTTTTGCAGTGTAATTGTCTACATTTAACATCAGTTTGACATTGCACTGAAATTAATGCCTCAAACAACTGGCTTCAAAAATTCAAGTCTATTATTTGTAAGACACAGTCACAGACAAAGCAGCTGTACCTGTGTCTTCATACAAATCTGTTGATGTCAATATTACAGATTTTGGCATTAACTTGACTTCTTTTTTCCCTTGCAACCAACTAACAGCGACCAGCTACATTTACCAAAGCCTGGGTGATGTGGAATGGTACGTAAGATGAAGCTGTCGGCATGAACCATGATGCGAGGGGGGTCTCCCTCCTCCCCCAGGCCCACCCCACCCCCTCCTGCGGGAGACTCCCGTGGTCTGAGCCACCGCGGGGCACTGGGATCGGGGATGACAGGTTGGCCGAAGGTCCTTGGCCCCCGGGGCGCCTTGAGGACTCCTGTGGTTCAGTCTTAAGCTTTGGGTATCTGTCCGTCATTCTGCGGACCCTTGGGTAATGTAGTTTTCTTCTCTGACTGCTCCTCACCATGCATTTTAATTGTGCTTAAAGAGCAACACCCCATCCACCACCAGCTGCAACCATGGCTTTTAAAGAAGTATCATCTTGTATGTTAGAATTAGAATGATTAGTTGGTTACTGTGAGTCTGTCGGTTTTGTGAGGGTCAGTGCATGTTCTCTAGCTTCAACAGTTTGCCATTATATGCTGTTAATTTGATATTGCATTTCTTAAGTGTAGCTGTGAGGTATATATAAAAGAGGTGTAATGTTAGGTTGGGATTTGTGCTTGTTGTATTGTCTTTAGTCCTCAGAGGTTATTTTTGTTTTCGCTTTTTTTCCATGCATGTGGTTTGTAGTGTAACATTCACATTAGAATATATTTCAGACATTAGAATTGCAGACTCGGAACTTTATATTGAAGTTTACTGGTTTGTCAGGGGTCGTGCTATATAATGAATGACTCTCACAAATCATTGTGGTTTAATTCCATTCCAGATTTTAATTCCATCTTGTGGGCACGATGACAGGCAACTTGAGCAGACGTTGGTGTATCAGCTTTGTTCGTTCGTGTTTTTTTTTGTTTGTTTGTTTGTTTTTTGTGGATTTTCTTTCCACGAGTTTGTCTTCATCAGTGGAATGTTTTGGGGGTCAGTGAAGCGTAACTTGACTCAAAAAATCTCTGCTCTGAATGTTTTCCTTCAAAGTCTGGATTGCCTGCATCCAGACAGTGGTTTTGGTCAATTAATTTGCAGTATACTGACATACAGTATAAGAATATAGATGAGAATGAGTTGTGATGGAGTACAGTAATGGCGGCTTTCCATTTTTATTTTAAATTGGCGTTAAGATTGAGGTTCAAAACGTCTGTTGTGAAATCGTAATGTTAGCACCAAGTTGATATTTCTGTTAAGGCTGTGGCACAGGGTGTGTTTTTTGGGTTGAGGGCTGTCTTTGAATCTCACAAGCTTTCACTGGAACCACAGGAGTCCACAAACCCCAGCAAACTGTCAGGCATGCAAACAGTTAACTGTTGCTTTGAGTTGGTTGAAATGGGAAAAACGAAGGGGCGCAGGAATTCAGAAGGGCACTGTCTTTTTTTCTTTTTTAAATTTTGTTTTGTTTTTTTTTTTCTTTTAAATGCAAGAGGGAACCAATATTTTATTTTGATTCCTTTGCAAACTAGGACTCCAAGTCCATTGATACTTGATCAGAACTACATAAATACCAAAAATCAAGTCATCAAAGCGGAAAGGCGGGTCCTGAAGGAGCTTGGATTTTGTGTGCATGTCAAGCACCCTCACAAGGTGAGTTTCTTTTCTTTCTTTTTTTGGGTAATAACATTTTAAATGTAATAAGCAGCTAATGCAGCTGTACAGGAGACGGGGTTAAAATATTATTCTTACTTAACAGAACAGGTTTGATCTTGGAGACGCTCCAGGGGCTATTGAGCAGGGTATTTTTTTAACTTCAGTGTATGATTACAGATCGTTGTCCTGTATCTTCAAGTCCTGGAATGCGAGAAGAACCAGACATTGGTGCAGACAGCCTGGTAAGTTAATAGTTTTTCACAGACAACCCCCCCCCCCCCCCCCCCACAGCAGCAACCTGTGTCATGTCTGCAAGAAGTGCTACCAGACCTGGGCTAAAGATGAAGTTGAACGAGTTTCAAATGGTTGAATTTCAGAAGAGCACTTGATTTATCTGCCAGGAACTTGGGACTGACCCATATGTGGACCACCTGTCAGATAAGTAATGTTCAAGTGCCTACCAATTTACAGGCACGCATTTGAAAAACATTCAACAGCCATTTTGCCCAGGTCTGAGGACGACATTTCCTCACTCCATTTGAACCCTTCCACTTTTTTTTTCTTCTTTTCCCTGATGGAGCAATTTGTGTTATTACAAATTTACTACTTGTCTCACTCTCTTATCAGCCCTTACATGGCTTACTGTAAAGTCTTTTTTTTTTTTTTTTTTTTAAATTTGCGGTGCCCGGGGGACTTGGTTTAACTTTGTCCTTTCTCTCTACTCTTTGATTAAAGGGTAGTCCATGCTGGTAAGTCACATAAAGAACCTCTGAACTCTGCCTCCTCCAACCACATGACCTCAGGAAGCTCCCCCCATTGGCTGGCTGCCCCTCTCCAGACAGCCAGTCCCAATGCCGAGATTCACTGAAGGGGGCGGGCGGGACTTTACCCAACAGCCAGCATCGTCTTGTTTTCTCTTGGGTGTCCAAAAGGATTTGTATTTTTTGGTCTTGCTATAAAGGTTTTCATCTGTAATAACTATTTTTGCCAAGTAGCTACAGATAGATGTATATTCTAACTTTTTTTCGTTTACTTGCATTTATCAGTGAAGTAAACTTAGCCAGAACAGACTTTTTTAACTAGTTTACCTGCCTTTTTTTTTTTTTTTAAATTTACAGTAGGTATTGTGTCTTGTCCCCAACTGACGTGGTGTCCAGACATGTGTCTGTCTTACAGGCTGATCGAGTTCTCAGGTTTTGCCTCCATGGACCTGTCTCACCCACGCAGCACTCAGAATCCAACATCCATGTGTTATCTATAGCAGAGTTGGCATGCTAGTTTTGTTCTAGGCAGTTTGGACTGAAGACACTTTATCTGAATGGCAGGTTTTCAGCATTTGCAGCAAACTTTTAACTGGAGCAGTCCAAAATTTTATGTATGGTTGGAAATTGGTATTGACAAGGTAATCCCAGTGCCACTGCAATGCAGAGGAAGTTTGACTGTGTTAGATGTAGTTTTTTTCTTTCTTTCCCCTAATGGTGGGTTTCTTGTGTGAGCTTTCTGGGATTAGTGTTTGGGTACTTTAAGGAGTCTCACCACCATGTTTCTGTTATCACACTTCTGTTTTTGTCTTTGTGACATCTATTTCTTAAGGACATAGATGTGACACTACCCCGTAACTTGCCTGATTCACAACCTGGCCATCATGCCATTCCTAATACTCTCCCAATGTCTAATCTCATTTATTCATTGTCCTAGACAACCCTCTGACACATAATCTGTTTTTAGCTAATCATCACCTGATGTCTTCTAGAGAAGACCTCTAATGAGTCTTACTAGAAGGGAGTTTCACTCAAGTGGACTTTGTGGTCATTTCAGTTTGCATTATACAGTTTTTACCTAAAGTGGTAAATGTTCTGTGGCTGAACCTTGAATAAATGTTAAAATCCGTTTTTACTTTGAGCATATCAGCATACCACTGACTTCAAGAACCACCAGTTGCATGCTACATGACATGCTGTGCTACCCAGTTCCCCTCAGATTTGTGGCAGCTGCATCTTAGATAAATATTCTACATCTGCGAGCCTGCATGTTCCCCACCTTGTATGGCATGTGCCCTTGTCTTAATCGTCATTAGAGCGTAACCTTGTTGGCCTCCGGGCACAATTAGATGAGGTGGAGTTGGCAGGTTACCAGTAGATAATTATTTTTTCACCATCCGTGTCTTCATGCTTTATTTGTGATGTGATGCGCTCTCATGGATGCCCCAGAGAGAAATGGACAAAGTTAAACCTGAGTTTATCTCACTTGAGCACTGTGTCAAATCCAACAGTCCAGGGGTCCAGTTAACTGTGCTTGTTCAAAGAAAATTAAAAAAGTTAAATCCCTGGTTAGGAGCTTGTACTGTAGAGAAATGTTACAGATTATTAACCTGCAGTACTGGGTTATAGTCAATGGGTGTAATATTGAAAGATGGATTTAAGGTTTTGTGTGGAGAAGATGCTATGTTTTTGTTCGTTCTTTTGTCTCCATAGGAACTACATGAACGATAGCCTGAGGACAGATGTGTTTGTGAGGTTTCAAGCTGAGACGATTGCCTGCGCTTGCATATACCTTGCTGCCCGAGCACTGCAGGTGAGAGGAAATAGTGAAAATCTGAAACGTTTTCCTGTTGATAGTCCCACATTGGCACATCAAAATGTCTTTGTCTAATAAGAGCAATTTGATAAATAACTCTGCCTTTTCTTTTTCAGATACCGCTGCCAACCAGACCCCATTGGTTCCTGCTGTTTGGAGCCACGGAAGAAGAGATCAAAGATATCTGCATCACCACCCTGAAACTTTACACCAGGAAGAAGGTAAATATGAGTGCAGCGCTTTCCTATGCTTTGCATTAACTATAATCCATCCACAATGAGTGTGTTTTGTGACTATTGCTAAATAGATTACGCTCAAGTCCTGAATGATAAAACATGTCTAGAACACACTGAAGCATGGGCCGTCTTTAGTCGATTTTAAAAAGCACTGGGTCAAGTCTTGGTCAGACCCTTTGAACTCACATGTTGGATCAATGGATCAACTACTGTGATTGGCCTGTTCCAATTCCTCAGTGCTTTTTACGGCTACTTCCCCCCCAGTTTTTAAATTTATTAGTGAGAGAATAACAATCATGATTCCAGTATAAGGAATAATAATCATCGAGAGCAGGACTCTCAAATGTGAACACGTTTCTGGAGGGAGATTTCTGAAACTATCAGGATTCATGTGAGGGAATGTACAAACAAGTGGGAAAATAGAGAGCTCGACATGCTCCTGATTCTTCATTAAATGCTGGTAGTCCAGAAGCAGGACATCATCAGTTACCTGAATGGCTCACATAGCACTGTAATGTAGTAGCATAATTGTTGATAAACCATCAATTTATCTGCTAATAGTTACATTAGGCTGCGCACATTCCTTCTGGGCATTTAAAATGTGATTATAGCAGAAATCAGCCAAGCATTTTGATGTGACTGGAGACTAAAGCAGACAACTTACCCATTAGACTTGAGCTGGGACATGAAGCAAGCAGAGGCTTCACTGTAACTGAGAGCTTTTCTGTGTTCAGACAGTGTAGAGTCTAAAAATTCAGATGAAATCCCAAATTGTACAGCTCAGCAGGCTGATCCAGCAGCTGTGGAGGCAAAACTTTATTTGTCAGTTTATTTTCCATTTGTTCAAAACTGAGCTTGAGATTCTCAAATAAAATAAAAAATACATGAAGTTAAAAAATGTTTTAAATTTAGGTAGGCCTTAAAAACAATTGAAAAAAAATCACGAGTAGTAGAGTTAGTTCAAAGGCTGATGTCATTTTTCTGCAATCTCGTCAACATATTGTGACAGATTACATCGATCCAAGGTTAAAATAAACTAGCATACACTCCTGCACTGTATGGCTCAGGGGAAGGTGCCTCAATGAAAGTAAGAGCTCTTGGCAGACTTGGTGTAAACTTTTTTTTTTTCTTCCCTTAGCCTAACTATGAGCAGCTGGAGAAGGAGGTGGAGCGAAGGAAAGTGTTCTTGGCAGAGGCTAGGATAAAGGCTAAGGGTCTGAATCCTGATGGTACTCCTGCACTGTCCACGCTGGGTGGCTTCTCACCTGCTTCCAAACCGTCCTCCCCTGTGGTCAAGGTGGAAGAGAAGTCCCCGAACCCCCAGACTGTCAAACCAGTTAAAAAGGAACCAGACAACCGTACCCAGGTCAACAAGAGTCCACATAATGGGTAAGAAACGCATTTTAAGTCAATATTTTGCCGTCATTTGTAACAAGGTAATAGTTGTGATCTCTTACTTGCCTGATAGTCTGTTTTCAAGTTCAAAATGTTTGTCTTCAGGTTAAGGAAGGAGGTAAAGATTGGGAGGAACAGTAGGAGTGGAAGTCGCTCTCGTTCAAGAACGCGTTCGCGGTCAAGATCGCGCTCCTTTCGCAGACAGTAAGCTCTACAGTTTTGTGTTTTAATGTGTGTGAATGTGTAGCTCTACCTTCCTAATGTTTAAAAAGATCTGATTTTCATAGTCTGGTTGTTTCTCATGTCCATTTTTCCCACCTGTTGTTTTCGCAGTTACAACAGCAGACGCAGCCACTCAGGGACCTACAGTTCTCGTTCACATTCTCGCTCTCACAGCCGTAGCCCATCACCACAGCGGCATCCGCCGTCACCACTCCTCCCCCACCTTAAATCCAAGTCCAGTCACCACAGTAATAGCGACTCCAAGCCCAGCGGTCGTCACAGCAACAGCGGAGGTGGAGGCTCCGGTCATAAAAGGAAGCGCTCGCACTCTCGGTCGCGGTCCCGCAGTCCAGTCAAAGTAGAAAGGGACCGTGACAGAGAGAGGGAACGCGAGAGAGACAGAGACCGCAGCTCCTTCGATCTGTCGTCAAAGAAACACAAACATGACCGAGGAAGTGGCCATCGAGACCGGAGGGACAGGGAGCGGTCCCGATCCTACGACAGGGACAGAGAGAGGGAGCGTAGCCACAAGAGCAAACACCACAGCAGTAGTGGGCACTCGGGACACAGCCGCCACCGTCGCTGAGACCCAAACCGACCCACTCAGGCTCTGGGGCTGATGGTCACATGAGTACTTTGAGTATATGCAAATCAAATTAGACGCGCCCTCTGAACATTGACTGACAGATTGATGTTTAAATTTAATATTTGTGCAGAAGGTAAAACAGAAGTTAACCAAACATCCATGTAACAGAAAAGATTCTTGTACCTTGCTTTATTGAAGACCAAAAATTTTCAAAAACCTTGTCGAAGCTGCCGTGACTGAAAACACGTTTAATTGGATTTGCCATTTTGTGTACCAGCAGGGGTCCTTCCTCTGAATTTGCTGGGTTTCTCATACACATCTGGCGTCAGACCATCAGCGTATACAAGTTGATTTTAATTTTTCAAATTTTGTTGAAGTCACAAAACATCTGCCCAGCATTATGATTCATCTCAGTGGAAACAGTGGAGCCAGATATGTCACCACGTGTCTCATGTACAAATGTCTTTGATGGAATCAGGTTGCTTTGAGTCTCCTACAGAGCAGCAGATCTGTAGCTGACATTTATCTTGGGTGGTTGATGGTTTTGCGTCTACATGCACACTGCAGCTGTGACCACCACCATGAGGTGCTCTACAATTACCTTTAAACATTTGCCCAGACTGGCAAAGGCAAGGTTGTAGTGTGACATCAGCTCCAGACCCAACCATATATCCTGACAAACCATCTAGCCTACCCAACCCAGCCCCCTCTTGTTGTTGTTCCCCCCCCTTTTTTTTTTTTTAGTTTTACATATAATGTTATGGACATTTGGGGGGGAAATTATTTACAGTGTAAAGACGGAATGATGACCACTGACAAAATGTGAATGCTTTGATTTATAAAAGCAAATGGCTCAGTGGACGTACTGAAGAATAAATGTAAAATAAACATTCAGGAAAGATCAAAATGTTTGCACAGTCTTTGTTTTCTTTTTTTTTATTGAACAGATATGTGGCTGATGCTGTATTTTGTACAGTTTCAAGAGTACTGTCTATTTGACTTTTTATTTTATTTTTTATTTTTTGACCTCCCAGCAGGGAGTGCAGACTTGCTGCAAAAAGATTTTAGGGTTGTCAGTTTTGTTACACTGGTTTTTAGTCTGCACGTGTTCATGTCCAATTTTTATTCAGTAATAAATGAGCTATGCCACTGACCTGTACACTCCTTTATTGAATTTGTGCCTGGTGTAAAAAAAAAAAAACAAAAACAAAGAAGCATTGGTTCTAGTGGCAGGAGCCGTTGTTTGATTTGTATTGTTGCCTTAAGTGGAGACAGTGAAGTCTCAGCTGATCGGAGGGTAAACTGAAGCTATGATCTGAAATGCATGGACTCAAACAGTTGGGAATACATCTGATGCAAACGGTTTAATCCTGCTAGTTTGAGTTGGAGGCACGGTACACATGAAGGTTAAAAAGAAACTGGGAGGAAAAGTGACATTTATGGCAGCCAGGGGGTGCTGTAGGCCTTAAGTTTCAGTGTTATACAGCTTTCCATGTGTCCTCACTTGAATATCCTAAAACACTGATTAAGAGATTTAATGTAAGAAGGCCAAACGAGTTTAATTGTAGCCACAGCTGATACTTCAAACTCAAACAAAAAGGGATTCCAGAAGGTTTTGCTATGTATGTTTGTCATAGTTGCCATGATTGAGCAAAGTTTAACTATTTAGGGTCTGTTTTTAGGCAGGATTAATGATGAGTCATTGTAGAGAGTCAGCAGGTGGTATTCAGTCACCATTAATGGTTTTAAATACATTTTTTCCTGCTAGGACAGCAGCTCTCTGCATGTGTTATCAGTCACATTATGGTGATTTGTAAAACGTGCAGGTATTCGTTGAAGAGATAGCTGATGGAGACTACCGAGTATGTCAGAATTCCTGATGATGGACGTTAGTGGTGCTCCATGGAGATGGATGGTGAGAAAGGCAGTATTTTTCCACCAGCCCCGCAGAAAAATCGCTATGAAGCGAGATAAGGTGTTGGAGGTCACTTACAGGACTGACATGATATTCTCTGTGATTCACAGATAGTCCTGTAACACGCTGTACTCCAAGCAAAGAGGCTTCAGATCAGTAGTCACTGTGGTTACTTATGTGTTTATAGTACGAATAAACAACTGAAAGAGTGCATCACAAGCTGAGCCCGGCTCACTCAAAACGTCCAGCTGTCAGAAATGATTTGTTGCAGTTTAACTGAGCTTGATCTGAATTTGATTATTATATGTAACTGCTACCAGCTCTGACATGCACTGTGCTGTGTCAGATCCTACAGCCACGCTGCAAAGTGCTCCCTAACGCTTCACACCGAGTCATCTCCAAAGCTCGTGATTGAGGTGGTCCAGTTTCGTTCCTGCATGAGAAATGTGTCTCGAGGAATGAAGATTATGGAATAACTTTGGTAATTATCCTATTTTCTCCCCACGTGTTTCTTTCTGCACGTACTGAGGGTCTTACTAAAGTTACAGCATCTTTAAAGTGAGAGCCCGAGTGTAATTTACACTGATAATGTAATGACATCCAGGAGTTTGGACGGTGTTTCTGTAAAGGAAACCTTTAACTTCTTTCCTGACTGAAGAGCAAAAAAAACCAAACAAACAAAAATTCAGCGACGATCACGGCGTTCAGTTATTGTAAAGATTTATTACAGCGCTCTGTCTGATAGGCAGGCATGCAGAAGGTGCAGCAGGCAAAATATGACAATCACAACAATAACTGTTGAATTTTCAAATAGAATACAGCTTTCATTTGTTTGCAGTGTTAATTCAGAGTAATATAAAACAAGAGAAGAGGAAGACGAGGAGGAGACAAAGTAAAATCTGGCATTTGTAGTTTCAGTCGTCTTTCCAGACACGATAAAAGTGTTAAATGCCTGTAAAAATAAATACTGACATTATATAAAAACAATCAAATGCAATCGAACAACATGCTAAAGGTTAAAAGCAAGAAAAAACAACAGCAAACATCTATGATTCGCCACACGAGGCTGATATTAATGCTAATGTTTTTATACATTCACTGGAATACTTATAATCATCTTCACAGTTTGTGTGATTGTTAAAAATCTACAGCAGTTTCCATCCTGCTTCATAGATAGATAGTTAGTAGGGGTGCAACGATACACAAAATTCACGGTTCGGTTCGATACTTTGGTGTCGCGGTTCGATATTTTTTCGATACAAAAAAATGTTCATGCCTTTTTAATTTGTCATTTATTAAAATTATAAATATATATTTCAACTCAAAAGTACAGTTTTTAAATTTAATGTTGCTGAAACAAAATAAAAAAAATAAATCTATCTGATCGAGAAATCGCTCATCTTTGGAAAAGAGAGTTTATTACAGAGAAATGGCTCTTTTCAAAATAAAAGCTATACTATACGCTTCTTCTGGGCTATATTCTCAGCAGCATATTAAACATATCAGGTCCCCATGAGGAGAATCATGTGCTAACGGCTGTCTAAATGACGGGTAAAGTTTGTAGCATGCATGCTTGTTGTTTTTGTCTGCTTCCACTTGTCTTTGCACTAGGATGTCTGTGTAAATGTGCAGTCATATTTGTTGTGTTCACACTAGTGCTGTCAGCGTTAATCTCATTGAAATGACGTTAACGCCACAACACGGCAAATCTCCGTTAACAAGTTACCGCGGATCGCCCCATGAGTGGGGCTGGACGCCCCGTTAACGGGCTAATTGCGCTAACGCACTAGTTCCCACAAATTGAGCATTGCGTGGCACATCCGACATACTGTTTTACTTTTGTCCATGACGCGCTTACCTTCAGGGTCATGCTTCACATGAAGACCAAGATGGTTCCAAAGGCCAGATCTGAATGAGGGTGGGGGAGGTTCAATTTGCCATGTTGCAACGAGCTTAGCTTCTGTCTTGCTAGCTTGCGCTGCGCTCAGTGGATCTGCACTCGACAGTGCAGCCTAGGCGGAGTAGTCGAACGCAGATCCACTGAACGCTCAACACAGACAGCATCGTCAGAAGAAAAGTTGATAAAATAACTAAAAAATTTTGTATTGTTCGATACATATGCGTACCAAACCGAAAGCACTGTATCAAACGGTTCAATATCAATACAAGTATCGTTGCACCCCTAATAGATAGATAGATAGATAGAATAGAGATTTGGAAACTAAGCCACCTTGGCAGCACTGACAGCTGATATTGCTACTTTAACACAACTCTGGCATTCATGTTATAACACATTCACTTTAAACACAAATCAACACTGTTCAACTAAAAAGAGCAAGAGCTTTATGAAACCTTTACAATACAGCAGGTCAGCAGAGGTGCTGAATATAATAATGATATCTAATAGCATAAAACTTTGTCTCAAATGTAGTCAGGAAAAACTTTTATATAGCACCAAATCACAACAGCCGCCTCAAGACACTTTATACTGTAAAGTATAAAGCAACCCTACAATAATAGAGAGAAAACCCCAACAATCAGACAACCCCCTATTGACCCTGTGCACGAGAAAATGCTAACTTCCTGGTTTGAGACCGGATGTGGGGTTGTACATTTCCGGTAGCTTTACTTTGCGGTCAATCGCTACTGCAAAGATATACTCCAAAATCATGTCCAAAACTCGAAAACGGAAAGATCGCGTTAAGTTACAAAGAGCAGAAGGTGGGAACGCTCACCACTGTTGTGTCACAAAAAATCTAATGATCAATTTTGACGTTTAAAGAGTTTAGATCGATCAGTTGTTTACATCACTCAACACAAGCAGAACTGCATCACTGCAGCAGAAGACACATCGTCCACATTCAGAAGCACATCTCTGTATAGTGACTGGTCTCATGATTTAAACAGGCAAATGTTCAGCATTCAAACTACAGGTGAAGAATAGTCAAACCAGATGTTTCCCCCATTATGTTGATATCAGCTAGTCAAGTACACACCTACACAGCATGTTAACAAACCGTGAAAAAAGCCACACAAAAAATGAATGATTGCTGGTAACGGTTTCTATACATTAGTATGTACGAAGGGTATGTTGTGACTTACCTTCAAAATTACAGCGGTCCCTCACTAATAACGCGGTTCACCTTTCACCTCGCTGTTTCGCAGATTTTTTAGTGCAAGTTTGCATGCTTATTTTTTTTACGTCACATTGTGTCCTGCGTCCCGATCGCTGCAGACGATCTCCTCCGTGACGTCTCTCCTGTACAGTACAGAATCGCTGCATCGATCGCTAGCAGTGTGACTCTGAAGAGCAGTACTGTATGTCCAGGAAAAGTTTTGCACCGTCAAAAAATAAAATTGGCTTTCTTGATTTCACCTATCGCTGGTTATTTTTAGAACATAACACCCGCGATAAACGAGGGACAGCTGAGAAATATAACATTTGAATCCCTTTTCTCTTTTGCTCTGAGGCCCGGGGAAAAAATATCGACAAGTCAATGAACATCATTTACAGACATATTGGGTAAATGCCCAAGACATCTATAGAAATGTAAATCGCCGCTTGATTCATTCACTTGATTAACGTGTTTTGGATCGTAAACCAGGCGCGAATAGGACACCGGAAACAAAGCTCCCCACAGGAGTTTCCGCACCGGAAGTAGCATATCCTAACGTGCACACAGTCAATTGAGCAAGCTCATGGCAACGATTGGAAGGAAAAACTCCCTTTTAACAGGAAGAACGCCCCAACAGGACCAGGCTCAAAGAAGGCCAGGCATCTGCAGCTACTGGTTGGGGGTGATTGGTGGGAGATGGGACAAAAAGGCAAACTATCGGTGTGAAAGCCAGAGTTTAATAATTATTAGTGATTAAATGTGAAGATAGTGGTCAGAAACAAGATGGTAGGCTGTATCCATCCTGATTGTCAGCAATCGGAATCAGTAGGTTTCATTCATCTAGGACCAAGATTATCCAATTCCTTTCTGTCCACAGTTTCTTGAGATGCTGCCGTACCCCAATGAATGTAAATATTAATTTTTATAAAAACTTAAGTGCAGTCATGGGGGAATACCCCACTGGCTTTAGGGCCCAAAGTCATGTGTGTAAGTAGGTCATAAGGAAGGAAGGAAGGAAGGAAGGAAGGAAGGAATAAAAATGTGAGGGAGAGACATGATGTAAATAATATGATTTGTAAGCAGATGCAGGTCAGCTCTGCTGTGTGTGTGGTGGTGGGGGTAACAGGGACAGCTAAAAGTACAAACGGGTAACCTGACCTGGTGGGAAAGGCTGTGTTATGGCTGCATTTACACAGCTGACAGGGGTTTAGCCAAAAGACCGACGAGAGAGAGCTCGTCTGTCAAACGAGTTCAAATTAAGACCACCTTTAGCAGCTTTAATGTTACATATAACTTCAAAAAGTGCTAAGGCAGCATTCACCTGTGGGTAGAGAGAGTGAATACCTGTCTGTCAAAGTTCAACTGGTGCACACTATCAGTTAGAGCCAATTTAAACACTCACATCTTCACTCTTTCTTCATCCATCCGTCTCAATTTTCAGGGAGAAAAATAAAAATCTAATGACACATTTCCCCCCAAAATAAAATAATAAAATCACACAAGCTTTTAAACCCAAACCCGAGGAACAGGCCTGTTCTAAAGTAAGCCAGCTCACCTCCACTCTCTCTCTCGCAGAGTCATTGAAAATCAGTGTGACTCAACTGGCAACCTTTCTAAATCCACAAGGAAACCACTCATTTGCTTCAGTGATTTCTTAGAAACCTGTGATCCAAACTCCACTATTAGGCAACAGCTGTGCTGACGCTGCTCCCGACCCGTTTAAGCTAGGAAAAACCCGGTTAGTGATGAAAAAAACAGAATACAGCAGGATACATGACACAAAATGAGTTAAACATATCCTATTATTGGCCCTGTTTGACATTTGAGGAAATATGCTGTCCCCGGCTGCCACCCCCTTACCAGGAGTTAGTCATAGCCAGACTAGTCAAACTCAAATTCCAGTCTTTACACTAAGCTTTAGCTTCATTTCACTTGACCCACACAGCTACATGAAAGCAGCCTGAATCATCTCTTCCAGTTCTTGGCAGGAAGGTGACTGCATATATCGCAAAGTGCTGAACTATTCCTTTAAGATCACTCACTCTCTCTTTCACACACACACACACACACACACACACACACACACACACACACACACACACACACACACACACACACACACACACACACACACACACACACACAATTCCAGTATCCAATGTGCTCCCCATCTGCTGTCCATTAGGCTCGTTTTTCATCCTTCCTGCTTTCCAGAGGAACTGTTCAGTCTCATTATTGCTACAACTCCTTATGAGGTCTTTGCTTTGATGAAGTCTTTATTGTTGAATACTACTCTGGACTCTAAATGTGTCATTAAACGGAGAAATCCCAACTTCCCACTGATGCCTGCTTCGTTTGCTTGTAGGAGCAAAGCGGAAAAGTCAGGTGACATCTGAACACGTAAAGCAAACATTTGCTATCGCTGATGGCGGCCTACGTGCCGAGAAGCATGGCACACGGGCAGGTTGGTTAAACGTAATGGTAAATACAGGGAGTCGTGTTTTTGATACGTAACCATCCTTCATTAGTCTTTTATTGCTGGTTTAATGTCTAAAAATCCTTTTTCTTATTTGCGCTCCATCATTACTACGACTGAAGACAGAGCTGGTGGTGCTATTGACAAGTTACTAGCAGTGCGCTTAGTTTTTCTTCTCAGAGTCACCTGCTGGGGTTTTTTTTATCCCCCCGTCTTGTAAATGCTTACAAGAAACAAATATCCTACATGTGGAAGTCAGCGTATGTTTGGCTGCGCGTTCGCGTCCCCGCCGCCGTCTCGGTCGGTGCCGCTCTCACAGGTAGGTGGTGGTCTCTCTGTTCTCCCTCTCTTTGGCCTGAGCCACAGCCACGTTGATGCACTGCAGCCACTCTTCAGCGTGTTTCTCATCCTGAGCCTTCAGCACGTACGTTTTACTGTCGGTGAAGATCTCGAAGGCGCGCGGCAGACCCCGGTCCCGACGCTTCTTGGCTACCACCTGCAAACAGAACAAGTGGGTGGGGAAGATTAATAGACAAGACGACTTCATCATCTAGCTCGTTTGGAGGAGAGCTGCTGTCTTTTTAAAAAAAATGTGTTTTGGCTTCATGTTGGTTTCTTCTATCATATTTATAGTAGCTTATTTATCCTTGTCAAGCTGATCTGCTTAGCTCTGAATCCTGGGAAGAGTTTAGACCTTTAGGTCAGATGATATATTAGCTTCAAACTGACAGAGGTGTAAGTAGCGCTGATGGTGATCAGTGGTGAGGATATGGGTAAGTGATGGAAGCGTTCTGAGGGATGATGGCAGTCACCTTGACGCTTTGCACCTTGCTCAGCTCAATCGGGATGTCATCCAGCTCATCCTTCTGTGGGGAGGACACACAGTGACTTTAAATACTTTACTAGGAGATAAAAGAATCACAAAGAATCAGAAACTGATTTCAAAGTGCTTTAATTCATCTGTAACGATCAAACACATCCTGCTAGTAAGAGGTGATTCGCGAGGTTGCCGGTAGGTAGAAGTGGCCAGCTCTCCTCCTACAACAGAAAGCACTGGAATTTCTACAGTCCTCCCACTCCTCAGTCCCCTCCTTTCTGTATTTTACCCACCTACCGTAAGGGCCATTTGAATTGTATGAGCTGGTAAGTTTGTGTGCATATTGCAACACAGCCATGTCTTCTTACCCCCATATTTGGTTAAGCGGTTACAACCACTTAACCAAATATGGGTGCAGACTCATGGTAAGTTACCACATCCTTTCTTTAGTGTGTGTGTGTGTGTGTGAGAGAGAGCTGAAAAGCTATTGGGGTCGACATGTTCACAGGCTGTGTTTTCTGCTGGGGATTCAAACAGACATTTGATTGATCTGAGCCATACGGAGGAATTTAAAATCAACTAAATCTGGAAAAAAGTTCACATCTGACCTCAGAATCAGCAGATTTTAAACATTGCATTAGGTTTACTCTATTTCAAGAAGCCATGTATCTTCATGCTATAAATATCTAGTACATAGGTGTAGTGTTAAGTTAAGAAGGCAGCCACGTGACATGTTTTTCCAGATTAGGAAATACTGCCGACTGTGAGCTGTAAGCATGAATGAAACTTACTTCACAATTTTTTTCTCTGTATCAGCAGAAATGTCGTTGTTGCAAAATTGAGGCTGTACCTAATTTTTACCTACATTTTCATCTCGCAGCTGTTTTTGGAGGTATATAGACATGTTAATTTGTGCAACAACGTCAGCTTTCACATGATCAGTCTGGCTTACAGAGAGACTCGGGATCAGTGGATGATCAGAGTACCAGGTGACACATGAGGAACTGGAGGTTCTGTTCTAAAAGGTTGATGTGGACTTCATATAAAACACGACTGATGAATTTTGGCTGCAGAAAAGACGGCAAAAGGTAAACTGGATGAGGTGTGAGATACACGAACCTATGTGCTTAACCTCCACACATCCCAGCTGTTGGGCCATGAATGCATTTTAGGATGTGACAGAGTATGCACACTTCAAATCCACTATAACCAGTTTCTTCCTTCTGGCTGCTTCCTTTTCGTTGCCACAGATTTCCTGATGCAATTTATGCCTTCACCCCAGTTTCAAAATAGGGGTTTTTCACGTGTCAACCACTACACTGTGGAGCCACAGACTCACACATAACCTATATGTAAAAATGTTGGCGGGGTTTCTTGTTCCTTTTACTTGTGCACCAGAGTACGATGCATGTCTGACAGTCAAAGCTGCCTGATCGTTCAGTACGAAGGAAATATTTTTTGGTTCTCGTCAGGAAAAAACGTCTTTCACAACATGCCAACCACCTCCAGAACCTGCTGGCAGAGACAGACAGGGCTCTGAGAACAAAGACACAAAACCTTCCCAATCTGCGGTGGCTGCAAAACAGCAGACTCCATTACCATCTGGATCCGAGCACAAAGACTTTTGTTTAAAGTTAGGGAAAAAACAAAAAGAAGCAGGAGAGAGATGAATATTCCCCTGTTTCCATAAACTCCTCTATGCTGTCCTCTAATTTGGAGAGCTGCTATTTTAGACACAACACTGACTAAAGTCCAGATGACACTCGATCCCTATAACAGTTTCTCCTGTGCAGATGACTGCCATAAACTGTGTTTGATAAAGCAAGGAGGGAGAGATCACGTTTACTCAGATGAGAGTCAGTATTTCACGTTCAAGGCTCTTTCTCCTTGAGCTACTTGTGCATAACCATTTCTGCAAGTAAGTCATGTTTTTGTAGCATCACACTTTGTCTTTGCGAGTCCCGCCCCTCCCCCAAGAGTCCTTAGCAGGGCCAAGATTTGTTATAGCTGGATTCATCAGATGCTCCTGCTGAGGTGCCATTTCCGCTGTTTTATACAGTTTCATCATGATTTAAATCACACGAGACATAGTAAGATTACTGACAGCTTTATAAGCGAGAGGACGGGACCATGCGTAGGTGTATGTTTATGTGTTAGGGTTCATTTTCAGTGTCTACCTACCGATTTGCCTCTCCGGAAAAGGAGCTGATTTCCCGCCAAGGTGAAGTAGCGGGTTTTCCAGCGCTTAATGAACTTCCAGCGAACCTGTTTCTCTTTCAGCTTCCCCTCGATCAAAGGCTGTCCCTCCTGGTTTACGACTATAGATAGCACACAAACACATGACAAACGTAAAGGAAAGAATGAAAAAAATTAATTAATTAATTAACAAGATATTATACTTATTATACTTTGCAATTAACCTAACATGTCGGTCACTCTGATGTCCTCACAAGCTGGTAAAGCAGAATCAATGCTTCAATCAGGTAAAAAAAAAAGCACCAAGTTCGTGACCTATGCTGTCAGCAGGTAAGAGATGTTAGAGAAAGCTTGTCCGTCTAATAAGTCATGCAGAGGTCGGTATGGGTTACCAGCCAGCTGCTACAGCTGATGGAGTCCACACATTCAAGCTAAAATCCAACTGATTTCTTTCTTTCTGTTTCTGTCTCCATCTTCTATGACTCTCAAGTACTGTGCAAAAGGATTTGGGTGTGCAAACATACATGGAATTGCATTATATAAGGCATAAACACAGTGTACAATTCTAACAAGCTTAAAAGTCAATATTTGATGTGACTTCAGCAAAGTCTGAACTCTCTTAGGTGTGGTTTCTTGTAAGCAGTCTTCACGAATAGTTCTTTAGACTTCTTGAAGGACATTCAAAGCTTTTCTTTAGACGCTGGCTGCTTTTTGTTCTGTTAAGATGGTCCCACACTGCTTCAACAATGTTGAGGTCCGGGCTCTGGGGAGGCCTGTTTATGACTGATCGTGTTTTTCTATTAAGGTATGTTTTTATCACATTGTCAGTACGTTTGGGATCATTATCATGCTGAAAAATGAAGCTGTTACCAATCAAACATTTTCTAGATGGTATTAGACAGTGGATCAGAATCTGATGGTGCTTTTCAGCATTCTTAATTTCAAGAGTTTTGACACGATCCCAAACACCACTGGCTGAAATGCAGCCGCAAACCATGATAGAGCCTCCACCATGCATTTTAATCACGAGTTCAGCTTCCCACTATTAAATGAGCATTATAATAGTGCAACAGGAAGTGCTCCCGAATCAAGTGCCTTCAAATACCAATCACAACCGTTCCCTGCATCGTGCAGCTTTCCTGCAGGTTTCCAGGAAGTTAAATTGGAACTGACACATAACGGATATTGTGTTGCTGTGAGAAAATGACCTGGCAGGTTAAAGACCGTTTCAATCCCAACCTGACTAAATCAGACATCAGTGTCATAATGCACTGCATAATGTCTCGAAGTGTTCGCGCCTGCAGCGCATGTGTGCAAACAGTTCCTGTGTACTCTAAGCGCTCCGTGGGCATGTTTTGGCATGTTCAGGTTTGGCGCCAGTTTAGAGAGAAAGAGGAGCGAACAGAGCAGCCCTTTGTATCCGCCATATCGTGGTTAAAAACAGATTAGGCAATCTGATCAGTGTTTGGAGTGTGGCCTCCATGCTGAGCAGATGACTCCCAAAGGGGTTTGAAACCAAACCAAACACACCACGAAAGGTCATGGCAACCCCAAATCAGAAGAGAGGAGAGCAGAAAGAGGGGCTTCTTTGCTGCTTTTCTGTTTCCACATTATTTCCTTTCCTTTTATGGACAACAGAGAAACCAAAGACAGCATTTTAAACACATTATTTCAGGCGTGATAACTTTTTACTGGTATTTAATAGTATGTTTTGACAATTTATAAACAAAATAATGAAAATGATTTATGACAGCACAACAATATAGAAACACACTGTTACGCAGGGCTGTGGAACACCGATTACTGCAGTCCTGCCACTGTGGGCAACTAGGCTGAGTGCTTCATCTAACAAACATTTTGATTTTTAAAAAGTCCTTTGATGCATAAATCCTCGTGTCTCATCACTTCGCTTTGATGTAGACACCTGGAATGGTAACCTTTGTTGTCCGCCCCAGGCGTGCGCAGTGGCTTTCAGTCTTTCATCGGAGACACGCTGATGTCAAACGAGCAAAGACACAGCTAATAAAACACACACACACATACACTAAATCATAAGCAAATACAAAAGGTCCACAGTAATGTGCAGAAACAGGAAGGTTTTGCATGGAGCTGTTGTTTAGTTTGCTTTCCATGTGTGGTCAGATCACCCATTTTAGTGCCAAACCTGACAAGACCCCCTCTGCATATGGCTCTTGATCAATGACTGCAATGTTATGGGAGTGACAGGATTTCAAAAATGGGAAATGAGTCATGTCTCCAACCCAAATGATTTCCAGAAACATCTCCTACAAACAACCCTAATTTCTCCCTCAGGCCTAGACATATATATTAAAAGAAACCCTCTACAAGCTCTGGAGTTAGCTTTTATAACGTGTAACTGCTTGATACTTTGATGGTTTGCTGTTCTTGGCTTCACGACCACACGATCAACTCAATATTAGGTGTGAGTAGAGCAGGGACACGTATCCTGAACACAAACGCAAAATCTCAAATTACTCACTGTGATGTTAGCAATTCAGTCTCCATGTAAGTGACCCTATTAGAAGGCTTTAAATTATTATATATTATTACTAACTTATTGTATAATAATTTAAAGCTGTATCACCAACCACAAATGTCTTCTTATGGTTTAAATATAATTTCCATGGAAAATGATATCACTAGTGGTTCCTGGAAATTCGAGCAAGGGTGAGTTAAAAAAAAAAAGAGAGAAAAGAAAACAACAACAATGGTGCAAGTAGAGACAAAACTTTCAGCACGTTCTATTCTCGTGAAGCAACCAGGCATTACACAAACTGTAAACACAGAGGTGGTTACAGAGTCCAGAGACAAACGCTACGTGGCACACAGAGAAAAATAAAGATTTCACAGGACTCAGTGCGGTCAAGTGAAAAATGTCCTGTGATTCGGTAGCTTGTAGAACCACTTTTAGCAACGATGACTTGAGTAATCGTTTTCTGTAAGAGTTTATCGGTCTCTTGCATTGTTGTGGAGCAATTTTGTCCAGCTTCTCTTTACAGCGTCGCTTCAGTTTATTGAAGTCTGGGTGCATTGGTTTATGCGCAGCTCTCTTACTGGAGCTTTATATTTTGGTGTTAAATCTAGATTATACCCCAAATCCCCCTACAATGTGACCTGCACCATAATCTGACGTGCACCTGCCTACAGATGTATCTACATGTCATGTGGACATTGCAATTCCTCTTTTCAGTACCATCGATTCCTCCCTTGCATTTCCAGCTACATTTTCGCCACAGTTTTTGAATGGATCGGTAGAAGAAGAAGAATCATTTAGTCAAAATGAGGACTATTCCTAAGGTCATGTCTCCAGGCCATGTCCCATGATTTTCTTACATCTCAGGGATGTAAGAAAATCCCTGGAAAAGATGCACAAAGAAGTGGATTTTTTATTTATTTATTTTTTAAAAGTCAACAACAAAGCTGAGCCCAGCATTTGTATTTGTTTCTATCGGTCATGGTCATGTCAGTCGTGATCATTAACATGTAAAATGCAAGCATGAATGCTAGCAGTGATGGCACCTTGGTGGCAGTTATGAATAGGTTAATGCACAGACTCACTGCAGAAGTTCGATTCAGCTATTATCCGGTTGTTCAGTCTGACGTCACTAGCCATGTCTGGGCCTAAACTCCGCTGCAGGTCCATATATCAAGCGATCACTGTGGCATTACTGAGAGTTGAAAAACTGTCTAAAGTCTTTCATCTTTAATAAAATGATCAGCGTTCTGCTCTACCAGGTGTAACAATTGAGTTTAACATCCAGGCATCCATGAAAACGGAATTTATGACATTTAACGGAGTTAGAAGTTAGCAGGGAGTTAGCTCGCTAGCTTCTATCTAAATACAATATAGCATGTCCTGACTGCGTGGTTTTGGAAACAAATTAAAACGTACAGCTCTGTTATCACTTCCAGCATAAATGAAGGCAGAAAACTAAACAGCAGTGACGTTTGTAGGGTTACTGAAGTTTGGCTAGCTGGTATATAATGATGTGCTACGTGACCGCTAGCGACACAGCTATGTTAGCATAATATAAGCAAGCTAACTTTTTTTCCACTCGATAAAAGTTAATGTGAGTGTTGTCGGTGGTCAGGAACAAATGTAATCGCATGGCAGGATGCTGTAAAAGGACCAAACTTCAGCCAGGAGAACAACTGAGATAATCCATCCACAATACGAGGTTAGTCATTCATATACTGCTGCATGGGCTGGGCTGTAGTTACATCATAAGGTTTTAAAAATTGAGCTTAAATAAATCATTAGTGGTAATAAAAGCCAAGGGAGGTCAACAATGATCACCGACTGTTTTAGGAGATTTTTGAGATTAAATAGAAGAAAATACATAACATTAAACATGTTAACAACACAAAAGCCATATTAAACGCAGACTACTTTAGGCCCGGAAGTAGGATTCGTCACATCATCAGTTAACGACCGGATTGTCCCAGTCGGGTTGACGTCTGCACATTGACTTGATTCTTTTCTTTCTCAGTCATTCTGTTGTAGATTTGCTGACGTCCTTGGAATCACTGCATGATTGCATGACGCATCAAAGCTTTATCTGTCAGACAGATGGCCTCACATTTGAGTTTAGAATACTTTGGTACACAGAGGAGTTCGTGGTCGATTCAATGACAGCAAGGTGCCCGGGTCCTGTGGCTACAGAACATCATCACCTCTCCACCACAGTGTATGACAGTTGTTGTGAGGTTTTTGTGCTGACATGATGTGTTTGGTTTTTCCAAACATGTTGCTGTGTGTAACTGTCAAACATCTCCACTTTGATCTTATCTGTCTAAAGAACTGTGGTCCAGAAGTCTCCCAGCCTCCTAATGATACTGTCATGAACTTTAATATTTAACAGTGAACTGAGGCCTGTAGAGTCTGAGATGTAGCTCTTGGGTTTTTGCAGTTTTTCTGATCACTGTATGGTCGAATTTTACCTTTTTAAATTCCTGTGGAAGCAGTAAGTGTGTACTTAGTTATTCACAGGACTGCATATAACATAATGTAGTATATACATGCACCACTAGCACCGTTTCCAAATCAGGCTTCACCAAACCTAATGCCATACCCTACCTACAAGTGTCCTGTTACACATAGATCGTACTTCATTTTGTTCTGATGTGCCATTGTCATTGATTCTGCTGCCAAATCCAATTGATGGTTTCAAAACTGCTTCCAGAAAAAATCTCGGTGACTGACTCAACCTTTACTGGAAACCTTAGGGACAACATTAAAAAAGAGCAAGATTAAATTCCAAAAATAATAATAATAATGGATTGGATTTATAAAGCGCTTTTCAAGGCACCCAAAGCGCTTTACAATACCACTATTCATTCACTCTCACATTCACACACTGGTGGAGGCAAGCTACGGTTGTAGCCACAGCTGCCCTGGGGCAGACTGACAGAAGCGAGGCTGCCATATCGCGCCATCGGCCCCCTCTGGCCAACACCAGTAGGCGGTAGGGTAAAGTGTCTTGCCCAAGGACACAACGACCACGACAGAGAGCCCGGGGATCGAACCGGCGACCTTCCGGTTACAGATACGCTTCCCAACCCCCTGAGCCACGGTCGCCAAAAATATATTCTTATGTAGTAAAGTTTTAAATAAGAGAAGAAACATAAGCTGGAAAGTGTTGCAGTAGAGCTGCATAAATGATGCCACACATGTACAAAGGCCATGACAGCCACATATGTATTAGCTAACATGCTTCCCTAATCTCGCCCTATGATGTCACCAGAACCTCCAGTTGCACCCTTGAGAAATGCTGCCTTGATTTGACAAACTTTCACTAAGCCTCAAAATTCCATTTATAGCAATGACACTCAAAATTTCACAGTGTGATGAACGTCTCTCTTTTCCAGAAAATGAGATGAAAATTTCTGTCTTCGCTGATTGAATGTGGGAGGATGACACTTAGATGGGGCTTTCCATATTTTTGAAAGAAGTCGATTTGTCTTCCCGAGATTACCAAATGTGCTCAAATCCACACGTGGAGAGAAAACTGATGTAATCACCATATATTTTTATTTCCTTTTCTCTTCTGCTGCTTGCCAGTTAAGTGAGTGCAACAGCATGTTGTCCAAGTGAAAATACTGAACAGCCCAGGGAGCGCAGGATAAGAGGACACACTTGGTATGTGCCGTATTCAGGCATGTCCACACATACACGCACACACACACACTGAACTGGTCATTAACGCACACTTCAAAGACATTCCAGTAGTTGAACTCAACAGTATATCATAAAGTATTATGGAGTTGTACCAACCACGGGCTGCACTCCATAATAAGTTGAAGTGAAAAGCGCTTTTCCTTTTTAGCTTTAAAAAATGAAACAAGTTCTCTCTGTGTGTGTGTGTGTGTGTGTGTGTCAGGTTCTTCTGACCTCCTTTTGTTCTTGGAATAGTCTAAGTACTTCTTCTCTGTTCATCCCCTCCTTTCACTTTCACTCTGTGATGTATGAAAAGACCCTATTGTGAAATTTGCAGACATATTAATTGCTAATTTGTTTTTGGGCAAAAACTGAATGTCCACCTAAGCTTCAGTCTGTTTTGCAGGATGCTTCCAGCAGGCTGTGTGTGTTTGTGTACAGTTAAAGCTTTGTATTTATATGTGTCAGTTTGTCTATTCGTGCATTCCTCGTGTTTTTCAGGATAGTTTAGCATAATTGTGCAGAGGCCTCAGAATGCCAGCTTAGTAAAATGGTTGGGAACCTCTCGGCTCCTGGGAGTGTATGTGTGTGTTTGTGTATGACTGAGGCTCTGTTATACAGGAGCTGGAAGCTGAAGCCCATCAGGTGGAGCGGATCGAATATCGGAGTGCTGATTGGAAGTCTGTATGTGTGTGTTTGTGTGAGTTTGTGTCTGGAGACAGATCATAATTAGCTTAATAGTGAAATGGCTCAGCTAAATCCTGTTAGTATCCCTGTGAAAATAACAAAATTGAAGGCACACAAATGTGCAGTGATACAAGCTCTACTTTCTAAATAATATCATGCTGTTTCCATTTAAAAATATAATGAGCAAGAGGCCAGTGGACAATCAGCTTTAATCACAGTCATCATCCTCATCATCATTATCTTATGCTTACCTGTTTTATATTTCTCCTTGCCTGCTTGTTACTTCATTCAGCCCCTTCTCTCTTGTTTCACTTAATATTCTGTGTATTTGTAGATGCTGCTGTAATGTTTTTGATTATTAATTCCTGATCAAATTCCAAACCATAGTCAGCATAAAAGATGGACGTATTGTAAGCCTTAAGATGAGTATTTGTGCTATCACCAAGCAAGGACTGTGAAACCACACACTCACTGGCTAGCGAGTTGTCAGGTACAAGTGAATAGCTAATAAATTTATACTGGATAATCCTCCTTTTTGAAGTTCTGATTGTGAAAAAATTACAAAATTGATTTGTTCCTTTGTTAATTAGGACTTGAAATGAAGGACAAAGGCCATAAGCATACTAAAGATAATCATGGAGTTCCACTGGGTTCCGTGCTGGGACCAATAATATTTACATTGCAAAGGCTTTGTTGAATTTTTATTAGCAAGTATCACATACATTTTCCATGCCATGGAGACCCAGCTTTCCAACTAAACCCGTCTTCCAGAAAAATGGTAGGACAGAGGGAGGAAAGAAAAGATGAGATATTGTCTGGGCCATTACAGACTCTGTGTATGGAAACTCCACCAGTTTGTAATTTTAGTCACATTTTGCACAGCAGAACGTTGCCCTTTAGCTACATGCCAACTTACTCAGATTTACAAAAATTAAAGATGTATGCATTAAAAGAGATTTTATGCCTTTAGTATTTCTTTTGTAGAAACACTGGACTTTTTTCCAATTGATATTAATTCTTATCTTTATTTCCAGAAATGCATCTGTGGAACATTTCCCATTTAACCTTTTTACACTGTTTTCTTCTCATTGTTTAAATGGGCCTGTGTTCCGACAAATGTGTCATCAACAGTGTTGGTCAAGTTACTTGAAAAAAGTAATCAGTAACTAATTACTGATTACTTCCCCAAAAAAGTCATCCCGTTACTTTACTGATTACTTATTTTCAAGAGTAATTAATTACTTAGTTACTTAGTTACTTTTTAAAAACACGATTTACAACCTGAATAGGTGATAAAGCGATAGATCTTTCAGCCCAATTCTACTTTATCTACATAATCCATCATACAAAATGTAATCAAATGGAAAAGTCCTTTTTTAAATCTTGTTTTATTAGTTTTAATCTTTTAACTCTATGCATCAAGCAAAAATTTAATTATATGCAACATTCTCTGACTGGAAGAAATTTGTTTTAAACCTATTTTCTGCACATTCCAGCACATGAAATATATATATATTTTTGGTGTTTACACTCAGTCTTTCAAATAGATGCAAGTAAAACACAGCAGAAAATAAATAAAGTCAAAGACTAGCTGTCCTGTTGCTCTATTTTCACCTGTAAAGCAGGAGTGGCGTAGGCGGAGGTTTACCCTGGTGCAGGTGTGCCGCAGCGGTCAGTGGAAGAATCCGCGAGTTTCTCTGTGAGTTTCCCATTACGTCGTAGCGCACTCAGTGCTTGCTTGGAAGTTTAGGGATTTTTTTCGCTGTAAAAAGAAGTTTTCTTCCCACGCACGATGGACGCTAATGTTTTTGTCACTTTTTATGGAATCAAACTCAAAGTAAGGTCAGTACTTCCACACTTTAAACGCTGCACGCTCATACTCTCTCCCGCACTCGATCCATTGTTGATCTGCACACAGCTGTTGTCACGAACGTCGCACTTGCTTACGTCACTGTCATGAGACATTCTCGCAAAAAAATCACGGTTTTAGTAATGCAGCATTCCTACGGGAAAGTAACGGTAATCTAATTACCGTTTTTGCAAAAGTAATCCCTTACTTTACTCGTTACTTGAAAAAAGTAATCAGATTACAGTAACGCGTTACAAGTAACGCGTTGCTGCCCATCTCTGGTCATCAGCCTCCTTAAATATTTAACGTGCTTCCCTCATATCACACACACACACACGTACTGTAAACACACACCTCTTAGCAGTTCGCTTTGAACACTCGCTCCTCTCTCCATCATCTTGTAGCAATTAGCGTAAATTGAAAACTTACATCGTCAGGGTTTGTTGTAGAGCACGGCTTCCAACATTCAGGTCATACCCTCTTCAACACTTTCATTTTCTCTATCTCTGTCATTTTATCCTCCCGTCATTTCATTCCATTCATTTTCCCATGTGCTTTTTAATGGCACAACATGTCTCAACACCAAGTGCTCCTTCTACAAATTGTAAACACATTCAGCTTGAACAAAGGAGCTGCTATTAATGGCATGGTTTCTCTCATCTTTTAGTTGAAAAAATAAAGTCTATGTCATATGTTATTAGTGCATGATGTTCTTCGAGTTCCTTTAGACTTGGACATTGTTTCCACCACCAACCTAGCCATTTCACTTGTGAAGGTAAATAGATACCTGCTTCATGCTTACAGTAGATTCTGTGAGAATCTGTGAAGGGAGAGACACCAGTTTCAACTTCTTTGAAGCCAGGTTCAAAGAAAAAGAAGATAATTTACACAGAAAAGTAAAAGTTCCAAAATAAATGTGATGTATTTTGTGGTTAGTCTTGCACAAAAGTGTCCATTCCACATTAGCTACACCCATGGCAAATGGTTCTTGCATATCAAATGTGTTTTAGGGCATCTTCAAATGGCCAGCTGTTTCCGCATTAAGTCACATCATTCATAGGGACGCAGTAGAGTTTAAAGAAAACTGGAAACGAGCCACTGGATCTGGTCGACAACAAGTTGGCGCCTGTTAAAAGCTTCTCGTCTGAAGGCACCTTAAGAGTGACGGATCACGCTGGCCTTTTGTGTGCGGAACACAGGAGCTCTTCTCTGGAGAAACACTTGCTCAGAAACTTAGTTTAGATGGTCTGACAAAGATAAACTATGGCTGGCACACAGTAAGTCTTCAGATGTTCAGTCAACATCATCATCTTACAACCCTGATTCCAAAAACAGTGTGATGCTGAGCAAAATGTAAATAGCAGAATGCGAGAATTTGCACATCATTTAACCCTCTAAGCCCCAAAGGAATTCTTCTGGAAAGGAGAATCTCATGAACTTACACAGATTTAACTGTAAAACTACAGAAACATGTCAAAAATAGGTTAGTATCAGTTGTTGTGTCACTTTAGCTCTCCTTATTTTGAAGAGCTAGACTTTAAAAATACTTGAGAATAAATATTAGTGAGTTGAGCCATGATGTGTGCAACACAGAGTCTTTCCCCTTCGTAAAGATGGAGCTTCCACAAAAACAGGCAATGCCTCTTTCCAGCCATTGTCGAGTTTAAGGAAAAATAACTTTTGTTTACTGCAAACTTTGAGAGTGCAGGGATCTTCTACAAAGAGTAACAATCTAAAAAAAAAATGAGATACTGCAAAATAAAAAAATATTTTATGCAAAATTATATCAAATCATTTCACACATTACTAGTCTGGTTAACCAGTTTCCTATTTTTTCTTTTATCTTTAGAGCCCTGAAGCTACATTGTCTGGATGCCCCTGGTAGGATTTCAGAAGGCAAAGTGGTTTTGGGCAAGGATGATTAAAAGCCCAGGGGGCCTAGTTACCCTGCTCATGACAGTGTGCCTCAGTCAGGTCTGAGTTAGAGGTGTGAGGGCACGTGCCCGGTGGGCGGGCCCTGCCTAGAAGAGACACCCTACCTGCCCTCCTGTAGGAGGGGTCGAAGAATGGGTTAAATCTGTTGTTACTTTGCCCAAGTGGTGTTTCTATCATTGAACGTCTGTGCAAATCATAGTTTTTCCCTAATAAAATACCATTTTAAGTCATAAGGGTGTTCATAAGTGACGCTTAGGCAGGTACATGTACTTCTTTAAAGTAAAACAAAAACAGAGACTGGACAATCCTGAAGTAAGCTCTAAACAGATAAGCACCTTGACAGCAAGTCAGTTTTTAAAACAAAAAGCACTTGGTGCACTTTATTTTGTAGAAACTGTCTTCACAACATAAATACTCTGTATTATAGTTCACCCTAAAAATTACACAGTGGTTCGTCTTGGTTTCATATCAAGCAGCCAGACTTTGAAAATTTCTGTAAAAAAAACAAAACAAAAAAAGCATCTTCAGTGTTTTTACTGCATATTCAAAATGACAGATTGAAATAAAGCTACTGTTGACTTCAGGTGACCTTTGTGCCGACCACCTCTCAAAACACTTTTAATGCTGTGGTCACTGAAGCAACACTGATGTCATAAAAGCCACACATGGAATCAACTTTTCCTCACTCAAACATTTAAGTTCCCATAAAACTGAGCGGATGGAAGCGCAGTTCTTTTCTCTCATTCTGTCCATCCCTCTTGTTTAGTCTTTGATTGCATCTTTGATTATTGTGGAAAAATACACATGCACACACAAACACACACAAATACACACTCGTCTCTGGGGAAGGGACCACAGCCTTGTTTGTCTCTGCATATGGACGGGGGAGCAAACTGGAACGTACATTGTTTTCAGACCAGCCGCTCCCCACAAATATCTCCCCCTCAGAGCTCAATGGGTGGGAGTTGATGTATTTTAGAATTTGGGGGATGTGTGTGTGTGTGTGTGTGTGTAACCTCTGAGTCTACTCTGGCCAAGTCAGCAAGTTCTTTTAATTAATTAATTTTTTAATCATTGTAGCACAACCATATAAAGTATTATAAAGTCAAATCTTGGCTGGGTGCCGCTTGCTATATGAACAGCATGCATACATGTAAATATGTGAACGGACATGTGGAAAAAAAAAGCCATCTAAAAGTAAAATATTCCAGTTTTTTCAGGGAGATGAGTTGAGTGTATTTCTGTCATTTACTGTAACTTCAGCTAAAAAACTGGACAGCTTTCAGTTGGACAACTAAGTTCCCAGGGGATGGTTCTGAGTTTCCGTCTTGGCCTTGAATACGTTATTGCAGTCTTGTTTTATGACCACGTTCCTTTACGTGAAAACATGTTCATGTGCCATGAACTGTACTGCCATGACTAAAGCCGCGAAATACATTTCCTGTAAATCCAGTCTGGCTGCATAAATGCAATCATTTCCAGTACAGAACAAGTGCAATAAATCTTGCATTTGTTCCATACTGAATGAAGCAATTCAGGTCATTTTCTGCTAAAATGACCTGAATTGGGCAACAGTTTGGCTTTTCAAAAAAACTATTTCAGTAGCTACATATTACAACCCATATTGAAAAAAATGGTAACACTGCATTAAGTATAAACAACAGAATACAATAATTTCTTAATTACTTCATTACTAAAAATTCTATATTTACCTAAAAATTAGAGAATAAATATCAAAAAAGCCACTTTGAATTTGTTGCCAGCGACATGCTTTGAACATACTGAAGCACATGGCATGCAACGTGGACATCTATGAAGGCACCATCATTGGTGAATGATATGATGCATACAGGTTTAGGAGCGGGAAATTCTGCCAATCAGATTGCACCTTCTTTTGGGAATTCCTTTCCGAATTCTGCAAGACAGATCAAAACTCCATGCTTTGTGTATTCCAACAACAGTGCTCTGGATTAAAAGATTTGTGGTATTAAACTGGAAAAGAAATATAAGGCAAAGAATGTCCTAAATCAGCGGTCCCCAACCCCCAGGCCTCGGACCGGTACCAGTCCGAGGCTCAAAACTCAAAATGAGGATCTAGTTTTGTTTTGTTTTTAATGCTATTCTCATTATACATGCTCCCCCTAGGCTTAATTTAAAAAATATAAGATTTCTCGTCACATCTATGCCGACGATATAAAAATATATTTTCAGTTAGATCATGACGACATTGCTCCGTCGTTGCACTGCTTCCTCGAGTGCATGGGAGAAGTCAGAGAATGGCTTTCGGGCAACTCCCTTATTCTGAATGAAAAGAAAACGGAAATTGTGGTGTTTGGCAACCATATCCCCCGGGGCCTATTAGCTGATACCCTTGGTTCCTTTGCCACTTCTCTCTCTGACTCGGTTGTTTTAAATTTAACAAACAAGTGTCCTCAGTAATCAGTAATGTACATGTTCTGATTTTTATCTGTTGTGTGTTTTAATCAGAGCCAGGTGCCATAATAATGTGCTGGGTTAACTGAACTGTTTAAATACAAAAG
Source organism: Copadichromis virginalis (assembly GCF_057382275.1). NCBI lineage: Eukaryota > Metazoa > Chordata > Actinopteri > Cichliformes > Cichlidae > Copadichromis > Copadichromis virginalis. Next base: position 17,228,936 of record NC_140631.1, on the reverse strand, counting down.
AGTCATTTGGGCAGATTTGTACTCATCAGGTAGATGTAATACCGCTTTGACAACAAACTAAATTATCTGAAATAAATGCAAGGTGCAAAAAATCTGTAAAGGTGGTGTCTATCATCCATCCATCCATCCTCTTCCGCTTATCCTTTTCAGGATCTCAAGGGTGCTGGAGCCTATCCCAGCTGTCTTAGGGCGAGAAGCAGAGCTCCCCCTGGACAGGTCGCCAATCTGCCGCAGGGCTTGGTGTCAATCATTTTATTTAAAAAATGTACTTTTATTCAACGTAATATACTCTTTCTAAAAGGACTGTTAGAAAACAAAAACTATAACATCTGTCCAAGTCTGATCAAGACAGCCATGCATAGAAGAAACATGTATATATATACACAGTATGGTGTAGTCCAAAAGTCTTGTTATACACCTCACTTCTTTATATTTTGTCAGGGGAATGTGACACAGGTGCAGCGATTTATTGAATCATGTGCAAATATTCATCAAAATACAGACTGAAAGACAAAAAACAGAGTCCATACAATTCAAACAGGACTGAAAGTATGTATGACCACCTTTACTCTTCAACACAGTCTGAATATTTCTTTAAGCAGTCTTCAGGAATATTTCTCCAGGCTCCTTGAAGGACATTCAAAGCTCTTCTCTGGATGTTGGCTGCATTTATGTTCTCTGTCGACATGAGATTAATGTGCATGCTACAGTAATGTTGAGGTCCAGACTCTGGGAGGCCGATCCATGACTGATAAGTGCCATTGTGTGTTTTCAACTCAATTCAATTCATATAGTGCCAATAGTCACCTCAAGGTCCTTTATATTGGAACATAAAGACCCTACAATCATATAAAGATATGCTTTTACTGCATTGGCAGTGCATTTGGGATCACTGTTGTGCTGGAAAATGAAGCTGTTAGATATCAGATGTTTTCCAGCTGGTATCGTATGGTGGATCAAAATCTGATGGTACTTTTCTGCATTCATAATTCTATCAGTTTCGATAAGATATCGATGAGGATTTGAACCAAGAATTTTAAATCTGGATTCATCAGACTTGCTGCTACTGATTTTCAGTCCAGTTCTTGTCTAATTTGCTGTACTTCAGACTTTTCTCCCTTTTTCCTCACAGCCACCCTGCCACTGAGTCCAATTCTGGTGGTCTTTGTTGGATTTTTCCCCCTATTTCTTAAGGACATAAAGACATTTAACAGTATCTTAATATCTTATGGACACTTAAGTAGGGATAGGTATCGTTTAGGTTTTATCCGATACCGGTGCCAAATCGGTACTTTTGAAACGGTGCCGGTGCTCAAACGGTGCTCAAACCGGTGCTTAAAGAATGGAGAACACAAAATTGGTCCAAAAACCTCTCATGTTCAGCTGGTTTTTTGTAAAAAGATAACAATGTTAGCCTTTTCTGCAGCTATAGGGCATATATGGTATCACTCTTGGCTGGAAGCAGTGCTTAAACAATGGAAAAAACACAAACTTTGTCCAAAAACCTCTCATGTTTAACTGTTTCCCTCTTTTTCTTTGGTCATTTTAGCCTTTTTGGCCAGGGTGAAGGGAGTATCTGCCATCAAACAAGAGGACAGCCGCATGTAGCTATGATGATGTTTGCTAGTTCACCTTACATGCATTAATGTAATAACATGGTTAGCCTACTCAACGTAAATTACACACGAACAACATTAAGCTACTCACGCAGAGAAGAACGGCTGCTGCTGCATCATCATCCGTCATCATTTCTGCTACACTGGCAGGGCTAGGGGCCAGGACTCTCCTCTTCGGGTTTTTGGGGATGTTGCTAACTCCGGGTCCGATAACAGGCATCACACCCGCAGCAGATGTGCTCGATGTGAGGTCTCACAGCAAGCTATCAAATACGGCGCATTTCTCGGCTTTTAAAAAAACGCTATGCGTCGCCAGGTGTTTCATCGGATTTGAGGTGTTGCCTCCTTTGACAGTATCACAGTATCAGCTTAAAGCACTTGTTGCTGCTGAGTTTGCATATTTTGCTGTGAAGTACAGCCAGACTTTTGACCGCTTCGCCTTGGACATTTTTAATCTGTAGCTCTGCTCTAAAAGAACGTACGTACCTGGACCCGCCTACTATCCTCGGAAACGTAAAATGATTGGCTAGAAGTGTATCACAGCTCAGGAAAAAAAAGCACCGAAATAAAGCACCGAAATGTGCGCTGCTTTTCGGTCTGGTTACTACCGTTTATATGGCACCGGACACCGGTACCCATCCCTACACCTAAGATACTTCTGCTACTATCTGCCATAGATAATTTTTTAGGCCTTCTACCTCTTGTTCTGTCTTCCACTTCTCTGGTTTCCTTAGTTTTTGTAAGGACACCCTGAAAATACTATTTTGACAGACATAAAACACTATTTTATGTCTGCTAAATTGTGCAGAGTTGACAAAGTACAGACTCTCTTTACTTAGAAAGTCCAGATATTTGTTTAAAAATGTAGGAAGTAAAAGTAAAAAGTTGTCAGAAAAAATCTTCTTCAGTACAGCAGCACAGTGTTTGCGCTTGGTCATTTGTTATCGTTGGCATTTTATGTAGATTCAACTTAATAAATGAGGACATGTGTTATATGTTGTTGTGACAGGCCGCTGGTAACAAAGTGCCTAAAGATACCATTTGAAAATGGGTTGTTGCTAAGTTATCTGTTATGTGTAGACAACACTGCTTCATCCTGTGAGTTTTTTTATGATGATTCATAGGGCAGTGCTAAGTGGCTAAAAAAAACCAAAAAAACATTTCTCTGCAAATGCTACAACGACTGGACTGAATCAAAGTGAAAAAGCAGCCAATGTCCTAAGAAAAAGTTCGAAACACATGGAGAACAGCTGCTCAAGAGCACTTGAAAAATGAGAACAAACTCTGGCAAAATACAAAGACGTTGGGAGTAGGGCTGGGTATCGTCACTGATTTCTAGAATCGATTCAATTCCAATTCACAAGGTCCCGAATCGATTCGATCCACGATTCGATTTAATTCGATTTAATTCGATTCGATTCGATTTAAATCTGGGAAATTTTGACAGTCAGAAATATTATAATTCAAATCAGTACATTTACATATTTTTGTATCAATAAAAAGGAAGCTGACACTCGCAAGACTTTATCAAAGGTGTAAGCATCACAGCAGATGCCTTTGTGTCAAAGTAGCTGAAGATAAAACACAGAAAAACATGAAGGTGGTTTTCCTGGCCTGGGATTTTATAAAAATATTCTGCAGTACATCAAAAACGAAAGAAAACCATTAATCAACATATGAACATTACCTCTGAAGTTACAGCGGTTTTATTAGAGACACGGTTAAGCGTTTTGCATTTTGAATAATTTTAAAAAGTTTAAATTTGTTCAGTATTGAACAGCAGAAATGAGGTTTTCTTTTCGGAAGAATGTAAAAGGGAAAAAAACAGCGGCTGACAGCGCTGTAAACAACAGTAGACTTGTGCGTAACAAGCAAGCGAATAATGAAGAAAGGGAAACTGTTCTTGAAGTACAGAGAGAGAGGGGGGGGAGGGAGAGAGAGAGAGAGAGAGAGAGAGAGCTGTGCATCGCGGTGGAAGCAAAACAGTAAAAGTCAGAGTGAATTCATGACGATTTTACGTTTGGATCTTCTTTTGCTGCTGGTTCGGTCAATATTGTTTGGAGAGAGATCAAACTAACAGCTTTAGAATCGGCGCAAAAAGGGCGTAAACACAAAGCGCGGACCCGCCGAAACATCAGGATCAGCGAGCTGTCGGCTTTCAGCCCCAACCGTGAGAAAGGCACATCTCACTGATTCTGATCCGCGGGTCGCACTGTGTGTTTAAGTCTATGTGCAGAATCCGTGTACCTGCTCTCATTTACTGTCTTAACTGTTTGGTGGTTCTTCAAATTTTGTGAGATGTCACCAAAGATTCTGGCATTTCAAGCAAAATAAATTTATATTAAAAAAATCGATTCAGGATTTAAATGAATCGATTTTACGTTATCCAAGCCAGAATCGATTTTAATCGATGAATCGATTATAAAAACCCACCCCTAGTTGGGAGTGGCTCTGGACTTTTGCACAGTACTGTAGGCACACACAGAGCCCCACAGGGACACAGGGTATCACTGTTCCCCTTCTAAATCCTCCTGTAATGAAGAGAAACTGGCACGAGTCTAAAAAGGTAACCATCCATTCCTTGCAGTCATTCAGCCAGGTCAGTGAATGCACCGGTTAGCAGCAGAGCGCAAAGAATGGAGTTCAATTGGCTTCTGTATTGTTTATATCAAGGAGTCTTGAAATGAGCCATATAAATGTCAATACCACTTAAATGTATGAAGATCATTTGTTTAAACAGACTTCTCATTAATCTCATCTGATTTCTGATTATTATAAAGAGCCACATCCAAGTGGACTGTGATCTGTGTGTTATTCCAAGTATCCACAGCTGGCCTGAACATTAGGGTTAGCCAATCTAGACCTGTAGTCCATCTATTTGAGATGTTGCCACACACACACAGACAGAGGCAGCGTCTTTAGTTATACCTGCCTTTTATAAGAATTTTCTCATTAGATAAAGCGAAAGAAAACCTCACAAAACTTGAATATGGCTTTCTGCTGATTCTCTAATTATTTATTTAACGCTACAATACAACAGTAAATGTCCTAGTGATCTCTCATGTATGCATGGCACAAAGTAAAAGTTCCTCAGTATTTTTAATAAATGATATTTAAACATCTACAAAAATGCGAAGAAATGTTTAGCTTAAAACACGTTTCATGCTCTGTCTGATTGATGGCTCCTACCCGTTTAGCCTGGTTCATAGCTCGTTACTTGCTTTCATATCTGGGCCAACTTGGACTTCATTCCATTAAGATGAAGTGAACACACTTCACTTAAGCACATTCTGTGCGCTGCAGCTACATCTATCGCCACGCTCTCACAGACGGATGAGGCTACATACCACTGATGTTACTCTCACTCACTCGCGCACACATGGAGCATCTTACAGTTAAACTTTATTACACGACTACTATTACGTGACTAGATTACATGCCTCGCTCCTGGAGGGATCTCTGCTTGAGCACTCCAGGAGAGGTTAGCAATGGTCCCGAATCTCTTTCATTAAATCCTGATCGTAGAATGAGTTTAGCTTTAAACTGGCTTCTCTTTATTTGATTTTGGGACTTTCTGGTAGTATTTATGCAGAAATGTAGCAAACTATGAATGGTTTATACATTTTTAAGCACTGCAATTTTCAAACCAACAGTGATTTAAGAATGGATCTTTATTCCAAGTCTTACTTCATCAGCACAAAGCACTCACCGAAAGGTCACCAGTCCAAAGTAAAGCAATCACATCTGAGTCATGGTGGAAGTGACTGACTGCTTATAGTGACTTTAAAAATGCTTAAATCAGGGTGGCAGCTGTTTTGTAAGAGCTGCTCTCTGCTGCACTTTCCTTGACTTTTCCGGGGAAAGGTCATGTGCCTCGAAGGCATTCTGAGGGAAAACATCCCATGGAGCTCCCCAGAGAGAGAAAACTGTGCCCAAGAGAGCTGGTGAGATGACATGAAATGAGAAAGCAATCTTTTAAAATCCCACTTTAGTTGTTGTTCATTCCTCTGAAGACAGAAAAGGATGGGAGCCATTCAGGGGAAACCGCAGGAGGACAAAGTGTGTGAGGCAAAGTGTGTAATTTCAATGTTTGACGATATGCAAGAGCGGAAATGTACAGTGAAGTGTTTATAAAGGTGGAGGGCTTCAATTTTCAGATAAGAAGAGCTCATTTCTTCATTCCTTCTATTCTCAGTGCACGTCTTAGCGTGCATATATGTGTGCGTGTGTGTACCTGTAGCTTTCTCAGGGTTGTTACACATGAAGCAGAGCCAGCCTCCTTCCTCCTCACTGTATCCAAACAAGTCGAAGAAGCGCACCTCTTCTAGCTGGATCTGAAGGTTGTCCAGGTCCTGAAGGCAAACGGAAAGGAAACAAATACATGGAACAACTGAGCATCTCAAATACTAAACTGTCCTATTTAAACTTTCTATCTGCTGTGATCAATAGTGACTGCCTCCATCCAAAGCAGCGGACAGTGCACAAGAGAGAGTAAGAACAGGATGCGGGCAGGGTGGAGCGGGTGGAGAGGAGTGTGAGGGATGATTTGTAACATAGAGATACCAGCAAGTGAGAAAGGGTAGATTTACAAGATGGCATGCTATGATGCATTGTTTGAGGTGTTGGCAATACCAAAAAGACAGGAGGCAGAGCTGTAGGTGCATATGTTCATACTGGGAGTGACCAGGATGGATAAGATAAGGAATGAGTACATCAGCGGGACAGCTCAGCTCCCATTTCTCTATGTAATGAGAAATATCACGGAGAGATCAGGCATCTGTGCTGAAGCAGAAGAATTTAACATTAGAGAAAACTGAGTGGTGTCCAAGATGGATCATTGGAAGCTTTGGAATCTGCATGAAAAAGGCAAAAAAACACGTACAAAAATTAGGCTCGGGCTGAATTAAAAAGAAGAAAGCAGGTAAAGGACGAGGACCAGCTGAGGACCATAAGATGACTTAGCCAAAACAGGAAGGTGAAAGTTACAACATCATTCTTAGATTTATAGTCTACATAGTAATTATTAATGCATTTAATTAATCAATTTTCACTTCTTTGTTTTTCTCACTGTTGTATATATACCTGTTTATACTCTCTCGTGTTATAAAACCCCTCGTGATTGAGCGAGTGAAAGAAAGTCAGGCACAGGTTAAAGTCCCGAAAAAAAGTTTTTTTATTTAACCCAAAAACAAAGGTGGTTAAATTATACAAAAAATCAAAATCTTGTGCCCATAAAAGAGGTCAAAGTAACAGAAATCTACTCAAAGTTAACAACAAACAATACTGGCAACTCAAACAAACTGACCTCCCTAAATGAGACAAAGAAACTTAAACAGGGCTGATCAGCCCACAAAAACACACAAAACCTAACTGAAACTAACATAACGAACTCCATTTCCCCCCCATGATCCAGAGCTATGGAATGAGCCAATTTGCAGTTCTCCATCTAGTTCACCTCTTGGCTCATCAATCAAGGGACCGGAGCAGCTGTAACTGAGGTAACTCAAAAACAAAGAGATTAAATCATACATAACAGTGTAACTTTAACTTTATTGTAGACTGTACTATTTTCATCCTTTATCATGCTGCTATAAAACAACAATTTCTTTTGTGGGATCCATAAAGTATCTACTTATCTAACTATCTGTCATAAATGTTAAATATATTCTTTTTAATAAAAAAGAATAAAAAACATTTCATTAAAAGATGTGTTTAAGTGGGTTAAAACAATCATGATCAAGTTCATGGAAGAATTCTTGCACTGATTGCTGCACTTTTCCGGAGCTTTTCCTGAGCTGCTGGCGTAGCTCCGGATTGCTGTTATTATTATACTCGTCACTTTGTGGTTTACATGCAACACACAGACCCTTGCACGAAAAGCACTAAAAGACCTTTCAAAGAGTTTACAGAATTACCGAATGACAGCAACGTCAGGAAGAAGGAACACGAGAAGCTCGAGAAATACCAAGGGCTCACAGAAGAACTCGAGAAGATGTGGAAGGTGAAGGCAACAGTGGTCCCAGTGGTAACCGGAGCACTCGGTGCAGTCACCCCCAGGCTGGGAAGAGTGGTTCCCACTCCCAGGAACAACATTTGAGATCTCTGTCTAGAAGAGCGCCGTCCTAGGAACAGCTAAGACACTGCGCAGGCCCCTCAAGCCCCCGGGCCCCTGGGAGAGCACCCGAGCTTGAAGGATGAACCACCCGCAGGGGCGAGCGGGGGATTTTTATATATATCTATGTTTTATTTAGATTATACTAACATTCCTGTGGTTGTTAAACAGCTCAGGGCATAAGCAAATACAAAATCACACATGCATAAGGGATTCTTAACTCTAAGAAGTAGCTACTTAACAAAAATCCTGAAAATATCAACTTTGCATCTGTGTCAGAAGAGCAAACAATGGAAGACTAGACCCCCACCAGAAATCCCACAAGACCTCCTGCACATGGTAAGAGTTATACTTCACTTTGAATTCACACAAACACACTTCAGTGACACTTGACATATTTCTTTTTTTCTTCCTTGGAGAAAAACATGAAAATGATCGATCACTACCATTAGTTTTGTTTTGTTTTTTTACATATACCGTACATTTACCATAAATTTACATTATCTTTAACTAAAACCATGTTTCTGCAGTGCTGTTATGTGGTTTCCCAGATCTCTTTTATCATGATTGCACAGTTCAAATACCCCAGAAACAAACCTACCACATACACGCGGCTCCAGGATTTCTCTAAAAACAGCTCTTGCACACTGATCATCAGTAAAACTTCTGACTTCAGCAAGCAGGCTAACAAATGCAGATGGATTTAAATGACTATAAGAAAAAACTGAATGTAGCTACACTGTGCTGAGCTACTAGTGTGTTTTAATTTATCCCCCTTGATGTTAAAAAGGAAAGATGTCACATCTGATTTTTTATGTTATTACTACTTAAATGACTAAAAATGAAGGGGATTTGCCTGCAGATACAGATAAACCCAGACCATATGTGGTTTGGGAGAGACCGAACATCTGTGGGTTTACGCCAACATTAATATACTCATAACGTGCAGTGGACCGAGTGGTCTTCAGGAGATGTAAGCTTCAAAATGAACAAATGCAGAAAAAGATTTGCAAAAGAAAAGCAGGAGCGAAAGACAAGAAAGTTAGTGAAAGGATAAAAGAGAAGACGAGGAGATGAGAGTCGAATGGTATGACAAATATGTTACCCGACTGTTTTCGCAATATACTGTTTTATACTTGTACTCTACTACACTGCAGAGGTACCAAATATGTTAGAAAATACAGTGCACATCTTCCCCCCACACGTAGTTCCACTGTGTTTCATAATTACGCTAATACGTTCCTAATATGTTGCTATCTGGAAATATAGGAGAGCGTTTATTGTTTTAACTGATTATAATATGTTAGCAGGATTTAGCTAAAGTATCTAACGTTGGCCATCTGCAGCTCCAGGCAGTATTTCCAGGAAATGTCAGTAAGCTGCACCTCTGAGCTTCAAACTGGCTCCAATGTAAACCCACAGAGGGTGTCACGACTTTTTACAGCCGTCTTTAAATAGCGTCAAAGGTGGGGTTATCTACCAAATGTTAATATAGTTAAAGAACCACTCCACCCGTTTTAAAAGGAGTGCTTATCAGGCTGTGGTAGCATTTGATTATATATTAAAAATATATGTTCATGCATTACAATTACAAATCAAATCTTGCTCTATCAGCAGTCACATCATCCATAAACACTAGTGACCTCCTTCTACTGGCAGCCATACATGCCTGTTTTCTCTTCCCATCATTCACCATTTGTCTTGGTTTTGTTTGTCTTTTCTATGTCTTTCAGATCTGCGCAGGCTTTTTAAAAGTGTTTTCTGTCTAATTTGTCCTTCTTGTTCTTGAGTGTAATCAGTGGTTTGCAGCTTGTTGTAAATCCACTGTTTTCACATTCATGAAGGCATCTCTTAATTATAGACCTTGACACTCTTACCTCCCCGAGAGTGTTCTTGACTTGGTTTGATGTTGTGAAGCTGTTTTTCCATGGGAATAATCCTGTCGGCCACTTCGGTCGCGTTTTGTGGTACTTGAGGCATTTTTTGGTGTTGCTGAGCTGCTCAGTGAATTTATTGTTTTTAGATTTAGTCAGTCTGGATTTTTTTGTTCTCACTCTCTATCACACTGACAGGTTTATTTTGTTTTTTTTCCGGCCTAACGATGGCCTGCCTCACTTGCACTGACATCTCTCTTTGGACCTCATATTTAAAATTATAGTTAAAATATATTAAACACTTTGAATCATATCAAATATCCTGAACAGCAAATGCAAAAAAAACCCCAACAAATTGTAAAATTCCTTGAATTGAAGTTGGAAGTCTGCACTTCAATCACAAATTGGTGATGTACAAAGACAAAAATACACAAACCGCCTTTGTCCAGCAAATTATGAAACTGACCTGACCTGACGGTGTTGTTCTGTGGATGGATGAGAAACCAGAACGACTCATGAATCGTGTCGTAGTTTAGACTCACCTGAATCTCGTCTTTGTTGGCTTTACAAGTGAAAAAGAAAAAGCAGAAACAGCTTTTCTACGGACCTTCAAGGAGCCAATTACTGAAATAGCTTTAACATCGTTTACCGATGACACAGCAAACCTCTGAAAAGCAGCAACTGGAGACAGAAGCAGAGAGAAGATAAAAGGACCGGCTGTGAGTCAGAGGTTGAGCAACAGTGTCTAACAGTGAATGCAAACCCGACATCTGCTGCAAAATACAAGAAGAAATGAATGACCAACAAAGAAAAATGAGTAAGATCAGATGTATTTGCTTCCAGAGCCCATTACAAGAATGCCTTAAACTCCAGCGTATGTGTCTAATCAAATTATCGCAACTGAAAGGCCGTAATGCACGGAACAAACATCCAGTATGTGTTTTCAAATGTGAGCTTTGATGCTGCTGAGGTTGGAGAGATGAATTTGCAGCCGGGCAACAGCTTGTGTGGACAAACATGGCCATGTTTGATTCATCAAGCCCCCAAAGGTGGATTCAATAAAGAGATGAAGAAACAAAGGCTGGATTATGTGCGTCTGAATGTAATCTGTCTGTCCTCGCAGAGATTTCACTAAACCCCCTTTGTGCACCTCTCTCTATCATTCCTTTCTCTCCTTTCATCATTTTGTTTAAGTTTACAATTATATTTTCATCAAGATTCGAGATTGCCAGTGCACATGGCTGACGGCAACTGCAACAATGCTCAATGTACCAAATCTGCAAAATGCGTCCTTAAGGTTGTTTTTGCCATTTAAAATCTTATCTTATTCATTTTTTTCTAACATAAATCCAGATATTCTAATAAACTGGGAATGATAAAAGATTTTTTAAGAAGCCAAACTGTTATTAACTCCAGAAATGGAGGGAAAAAATGTGGTTGATGAGGTTGTAAGAATAAAGGTGAAATTTCCGCAGAGAAAACTGAATGAGACTGAAGCAGGAAGGAGGAGGAGGGAGGGGAGTGTACGTCTGGAGAAAGGTGAGTGGATAAGAAGAGGGAGTGTTGGGAAGGGGGAGTGGAGGAGAGGCGGACTGAAGCAATAAACAGGGACGTGCTTTATTTCTGTTCCTGCGGACTTTCATCTGCGGCTCTGTCTGGCAGGCCGGGGTCCTGACTATAAAACTCCTTTCACACGGGCACACGCAGAGGTCAGCTGTCTCCTCTACCCTTGTTTCGTCCCCGAGCATCTTTATCTAATCACAGCCTCGGCCCCATCTTTATCTTCGAGTACCCCGCCTTCCTCCCTCCTCTCCCTCCATCAAAAGTTATCTTCACCACAGTTGTATCAACAAACTCTCACGCGCTGGGCAAACTGAGTGAAACAATACTTTTCAATCACCTCCTTCCACGGACTTTGCTCTGTCTCCTTTCGTATCTTGTGCCATGTCTTCCTCTCACTATGTAAGATAATCCCCACTCCTTAAGTTTTCTCCTCGGCAAAGTTTACTCCTTGCTAACCGCCCCTTCAGTTCCTCTCAGTTTCCTTTTCTCTTCATCTGCATCCCATCTGACCATCTTTGCTCCTCCCCACCCTTTCTGCTCCTCATTTCCTTCACTTTTATCCTTTTACATCTTTATTCTTTTAACCTTTTACTATTTTCCAACTTTATGTATTTGTAACTTGTAAAGCAAGTGTTATTAACTTGTTTAAGGTCCCCCCCCCCCTCTTGCCCTTAGGCCCTCCATCCCCCCATTTTTGCTTCCACCAGCTTTTCTCTGTGTCATAAAACTACTAACCCAAAATGTCAGAAGCTAAACACAAGCCCCTCTTAAATCACCGAAGCCTTGTAAAGCCCTACGGTCTCCCTTTAAATCTTCCTGTCAGTACGGATGTAACTGGTAACCTTTTCTGTCTCACACATATAACAGCTTTCCTTGTCCCGCGGCTCTTCTCCTTGCTGTCAAATCATGTGCGATGCTGTTTGGCTGACAGTGACAGGAGAGAAGCTGTAGATCTCATTGAGGCGGAAAGAAAGCAAAGAGGCAGTGTGATGAATGTGGATGGAGAAAAGAGTAGTGGCTCTCTTTCTCCTCCTTACTCCTCTTAAATTACACCTTTGTTTTTTTTCTTTCACCTCAACACTAATTTTGCTTGTTTTGTGTTTCCGGATCACCAAAATCGAAGCTGTCAGCATCAGCATGTTTTTACATTCTGCTAAGATAATTTAGTAGTGGTGAGCAAACTTATTTAAGTCTACCGGTGCAGTATTTGCCACTCCCCATCAATACTTTGCACTAAGTGCATTTTAATGTGAAGGCAGTGATCTTAACCGTAACAATTAACAGTCCATTTACACAGTATAATTTCTTTCACAGACATTTGCACTTATGCATTGTTGGAATATTGTGCTGAAACTTTGCAGACCCTTTTCTAAATTCCCAGGCCAACAAATACAGCTGTTTAATCAACGTCCACGGTGTTGTAGCTGTTCTTGGTGTTTAGTATCCTCGCCAAGAAGGCTTCAACATGCAGACTGGAGGAGTTGGGGACTGAGACACCAACTTTCTAATTGCACGCAATCTGATCTGCCTCCTGAGCCTCAACTAACTACTACCAAGATACGCAGTATACAGTAATGCACCAACTTTAGGCAGTGGTGATTATAATTGTCATTGCCACATGTAAATCGTTCTAAAGCCCAGCAGTCACAGTCACTGGGTAAGCTGGTTTTCAGAGGGTGAATGCTGTGATCCATGACCTTTTCTAAAAACTTAACCATCTCATTTTTTCTATTGCTTTTTTAAAAAGCGAGTGAAAAGGAAAGACTCAGTGTGTCGAAACAAAGAGCAAAGCACAAAGATTCAGGGTCCATGTCAGGATACGCTGTGTGGAGTATGGTGGACGTTAGCGGAAATTAACCTACGGCAAAGATTTAATGCTGGAACAATCAAAGAAAAACACAGTCCAGGCGCCATGAGGAAAAGCAAACTACAGTGGGTAGCACTAGGGAACACATTAGGGAACAATAAATACAAAAGGTAATGAAGCTACAGTGGAACAGGGAACAGATCAGGGATAACGTGACAAGCACAAAGTACAAAAGTCTACAAAAGTAAAACAGGATAAATACAACAAAATAAAATGACACGATCAAGACAAAAAATGTGGTATTTTGTAAATATAATAATAAACACAAATTCACTGTGTAATTGTGTAACTTTATTAGCAGCGTCCTCCTGAAATGCGCCAACAACATTGAGAGTAACGTCCTCCTCTCTGCCCCTTAATGCTCTCTGGTTGCTATGGTAACACATAAATATTTCTTTCAAAATAAGACACACAAATACAACACGGGAAAAGACCCAGGGAAACCGAGTTAACGTAAAAATCCTGAAAACCATCAATTTCGCACCCGAGCCTCAACTCTCGCGGCCCGGTACCAAACGACTCATGGACGGCCCGGGGGTTGGGGACCGCTGTACTAAGGTGATACACAGGGGCACAAGCGGGGAAGATTACAGGTTATACAAAACAAACATCAGGCAGAATGATCATGAACAAAACCAGAAACTGAAGCAAGGAACTAGGACTCAGTGACAGTAATAAATGTGGCACACAAGAAAATACGCTTTTAAAAGAGGGCCATAATCTGACAGGCACCTGATAAAACAGCAGTAATTGAGTGGGAAAGAGAGCTTACAGTTTTACTAACATGAAATAGTGAAAGTGAATGATCATCGTAAGTTGTAAAGTCACTGTTGTTGTTGGCACGTACAAGGGATTTCTCTGACCAAACACAACAACGAGCGTGTCAGCTGAAGCACTGTGTTATCAGCATGGCTATATGGCCCATAAATGTAAAAAATCACTGCATGTGTAGCTTCAGGGTCTGTGTTTTTATAGGCCTCCAGCTAAAACAAACAAGAGTTTAATGTGATCTAATTTAGGACTATTGAGATCATCAGGAAAGTAATTCGCTCGTGGATAATCAAATCAGACAGTGAGAGAGTGAGGTTGTTTACCCTATGGGTATGTATGTGACGCAGGTGTATAAGTGCTAAGCGCAGCTGTTTTAACATGTGGCGACATAAACGTGTCCACACACACTCCCAATTAAGTTTCCGTGATTGAACAACAAGAAAGCGACTGGGCAAAAACCGGAGAGTTCAAGGAGAAAAACCTGTTGACAAAAGAGAAAACAAAAGTTCGTCTCACGTGTGATGATTCCCAAGACTTTTGGAAAAAGATTCTGTGGACTCATAAGACAAAAACTGAACTTAGTAGAAGGTTTGAGTCCCGTTACAGCTACCATAAAACTAACACAGCAATTAAGTCAAATGTGGTGCTGGCAGTGTGATGATCTGGCGCCGACTTCCTGTAACTGATGGAACCATGAATTCTGCTCTCTACCAGAAAATCCAGAAGGAGAATGACCGACCGTCAGTTCATGACCTGAAGCTCAATCACACAGGGGTTATGCACCAAGACAATGATCCAAAACACACCAGCAAGTCCACCTCTGAATGGTTAAAACAAACAAAATGAAGGTTTTGGAGTGGCCTACTCAAAGTCTGGACTTAAATCAGATTGAGATGCTTTGGCACGACCTTAAACAGGCTGTTTATGTTGGAAAACCCTCCAGTGTGGCTGAATTAAAACAATTCTGCAAAGAAGAATTCCTCCACAGTGATGCAAAAGATGCATTGCCAGTTATCACAAACACTTGAGTGCAGCTTTTGCTGCTGCGAGTGGCACACCAAGTTATTAACGTTTAGAGGGCAGACAGGTTTGATTAAATAAATAAAATCATCATTTAAAACCTGCACTTTCTTTTTACTCAGCTTATCTTTGTCTAATGTTAAAATTTGACATGTAAGTGTGCAAAATATGCAAACAAACTAAGAACACAGGAAGAAGCCAAACACTTTTTCTCAGCACTGTAAGTGTACTTGTGTTTTTTTCTGTAAGGGCTCCATATGGGAACCACAGCTGGTTGCAACCACAACACACGTTTAGAGAAAGACAAATAACAGCTGTATTTTCTTTGTGAGCCTAATTATTTCCTAATGAGCACTTAGCTTGTCACACATAAGAAGCGACAGCACGAAGAACACCACCCATTTCCACGTTCTCACCAAACCAGACGCACATATTCACCCCCCACACCATTCCCACCCAACCCCCCTCTCGTTCAATTGCTTTTTCTCAGTGTTTCAAATCTGCAAACACACAAACAGACATGATAAAGATGAGAAGACAGGGCGAACGGAGGTCCTGTATACAAACACGTCCATTCAGTGCCTTCCATATCTAAACAAAGTGGGTGCTGACGCTTCCCTATCTTTATTTCTTTCTTTTACGCAAGTGATGACTTCATCTTCTCTGGTGGAAACAGATAGCTTTTATGAGGAAGCTGCATGATTGCGCACACACACACACACCCACACTGCGGTGGTCCAGTACCTTCTTGTGTGGGGTAGTCTGCTGTGTCATGGCCATAGAAAAGCTGTGAGCTCCTTTAAGCTGCGTCTTTTCCCAAAGAGAACCCAGTTTTTGGACACACTCGTCCCTGGTGCTGAGAGGTACGCTGGACTTACTCTAAGAGACAAAATACAAGAGCAGGAGAACAAAAACAAATTTAAAAACTGAGATATGGTTCAGATAAAGACACAAAAGACTGCGCAAGAGCGTGAAACTATCCTAGTCAGTGAAGGTTCTCAATTATTCTCCAATACGAAATGTTTAAGAAACAACATATTTCAGACCTTCAGGCAACCAAAGACCAATGACATCAGATGCACGTCTTACACTTACTAACACATTTGTGTGCTTTTACAGCGGGACATTTGGGTGCACCTGTAAATGTAACAACATGATGTGAATCCATAGATGCGGCTGTTGGCTGGTCAGGTTGAAGCAGGATTTGGCGTACAGACAGTAGTGACCCTTCAAAGGACAGGAGAACGAAAGCTTGGCCGCACAACCTCGACTGGAATCTGCATCACGAAAAGAGCAAAAATGATAAAATATTAATATTTACCAAATCATTCAAAATGATTCTCCGCATTTGCACGTGGTCTTGTGTATTTTCTTCGCTGCCTTTGGCAAACTTCGCTCAACAAACTGACGATACCAGTAATAATGGAAAATTGACAGTCTTGGTATTGGGATCAGTCTGCCAGGGCCTCCACTCCTGGCTGCCTCCCAGCACACAATGCAGGCGACCCCTACGGCACCTACGGCAGGTGCTGCGGCTGCAGTGATGCAGACGCTGTACCGGTCCCTCGTGGTGAAGAGCTAACTCTGAAGGGTGGCTGGCCTCTACCTTAGAGATAGGGTGAGAAGTTTAGCCATCCGGGAGGGGCTCAGAGGACAGCCGCTGCTCCTCCACATTGAAAGGAGCCAGTTGAAGTGGTTCGGGCATCTGAAAAGGATGCCTGCTGGGGGGGTGTTCCGGGCATGTCCCACCGAGAGGAGGCCCCCGAGCAAACCCAGGACATGCTGGAGAGATTATATCACTCGTCCAGCTTCGGATTAGCAGAAGAAGATGGATGGATGGAAGATGGAAATGGAGTTTGTACAATTCTAATGAGTTTAAAAGTCATATTTGGTATGGACAGCTTTATTCTTCAACACAGCCTGAACTCTCTTACATTAGCTTTCTTATCATTTCTTTTTAGGAATCGTTTAAGATATTCAAAGCTCTTCCTTGGATGCTGGCTTTTCTGTTCTCTGTCAACATGGTCCCACACTGCTTCAATAGTGTTGGGGTCCAGACTCTGGGGAGGCCAATCCATGACATTGTGTGTTTGCTATCTAGGTATGCTTTCACTTCACTGCCAATAAGATACGTTCCAGATGGTATTGCATGGTGGCTCAAAATCTGATTTACATTCATAATTCCACCAGTTTTGACAAGATCCCCAACACCACTGCATGACAGAGCCTCCATCACGTTTTACAGATGAATGTAGACACTCACTGTTGTATCTCTCTCCTGACCTTTTTCTCTGCACAGTGACAAACCAGAAATTTCACATCTGGATTCATCACTCTATCAGACCTGTTGTCACTGATTTTCAGTCCAGCTCTTGTGTGAGTTGGCATACCTCAGCCTTTTCTCCCCGTCTCCCTTCCTTAACACTGGCTTCTTGCTTCCACTGAGACACGTCTGACATTTCTGATGAGGCTCTAGCAAACTGTAGATAGATCAACTGAAAGGCCAGATTTCATTTCAGATACTGTTCATCCTCTTCTGCCACTTGTTCTTTGTACTCCACTTATTCAGTTTCCCCAAATTATTTTAAGGACACACTTCATACTGCGCTCAGATCTGCCAAGTTTTCGGCTCATAGCTCTTTTTGAATCATATTGTTGGTGCAAAGATGATATTTTGTGCTTTTTCATAACTTCAGTGACAAAGAGCCTAACGATTCAATTTAAAATTGGTTGTTTGTCTGATCAGGTACAAAATCTAGTGTGAAACACAAGCCAGAAACACTTGTTTTTCAGACAAAGCCTGAAGGACTGATTAAAAATTAGTAAAAAAAAACAAAACTTTTGCACAGTGCCGTACACGAGCTCCAGTTTAGAAAGTCCTGCATTATACTAATGTACCCAGCTTTCAAACAAAAGAAAGAGAACGAGTAAGACTGACGATAACAACAGAATCCCACCCAAAAGGCATCATCTACAAACCAAGAGCAGCTCATGATGAAATCAGCAGAAAAACTCCGAGCAGCAAAGAGGCACCCTGTGAGTGCGGCATCAACAAAAAAGCATGTGGACGCAGCGTGTTTTTACTGTGTCCATGTGCATGTGCAGACATGCAGAATATATGTTTGGACTGAGCGCTCAAGCGCACTCTTCTGTGTAATCCTCATCCTGTGAGATGAAGGGTCAGCAGCTCGTGGGAAGGTCAGCCAGGAGCATGATGACATCATCCAGCTGAGACCACCCGTGACATCATAGGCTGCGAGCCTTTGGGTGGATTCTCATTGCCAGCAGGACCAAATACTAAGCCATCAAACTCAAAGTACACAACTGCTGGTTATATTTACATTCACCTTCAGATTTAATCAATTAACCAGAGGCCAAAGGAGGAGTTTGTTATTTTCTGTCTTCTTTCCTGTTTTCATGTGTGTGTAATGTGTGGGTGCCGTTTGACTCTTGGCTGCCTCTCAGATAAAATGACATTAAGGCCAAAGGCGGAGCAATAACATCCTCACGTGTCAATCAAAATATCACCACCTCCTGTGCTGTATCGGGTACGCATCTGGTTTTCTGTGTTTTTCATCATGAATATGGTGAAAAGAATAATGCCTCACTACAACCTTGTGTCTGTGGTTGGCTCAGAGAAAGGAGTACACACTGGAATATCATGTCTAACTGTTTACTTAAACTGCAGTAATATGCATATGATAACATGTATTGTTGAATGTGCTGTGTAGGCTCTGGGAGCTCTCGTTGTCCAGCTAAATGCGTTTCTTTCTAAATGTGCTCATTTTGTAAAACAAGTCCACATGATGCGTTTTTATTACTTACGTCACATTAGGATTTATCATCGTAGGAGGGGCTGGGTCGAGTTAAAAAACGTTTGGATATGCAAAAGGTGATGACAAGAGCCGCTAAAAGATGGCAGTGAAGGCTTAATCCAAGTGAACCGAATCGAATTGGAAAACTGAAAATAAGCAGAAATGATCTGAACTGAATGAAAATAAAGCACCAAATCCCTAAATATGAGAAGAAGGTGTGCGGAATTGTGAAAATGGATTGGAAAGTTTCAGAAAATGGATTAGATTAGTTTAAGCGGTTTCTTGTTTCTTGCTTATTTGAACTGGTTGAACTGGTGTTTTGATTCTACCTGAACTCCAAGCACAAAAGTAGGAAAGTGCTCATCATTCACGCTCACCAAAACTGCTCCCATGCATACGTGTGCTTCTTGCAAACATCCTACATATGCATACCATTCATCTGTTTCTACTTAGCTTTGCAGATTTTGCCTGTGTGATTCTTTCTGGTTGCCTGTTTTTCCCCACACTGCCTCTTCTGTCATTTCACACTCAGCCGCTCCGGCCTGTCCCGTTTCCCACCGCCAGTCACCTGACCCTCAGTGCCTCTCTGCTCACTTAAACATATTGCCCTAATCAACTCCCTCTGTATTTATAACCCTAGTTCACTGTGCCTTATCTGCCAGATTGCCATTGGCTACCTGTACACCCCAAACAGAATAAAAATGCCTCAAATAAACATCCCAATCAGAATAAGCAGGCCTGAAAGGGTTGGAATAAACCCTTTTGTAAACTGATTACAAGACAAATTGATTACTGATTGCTTTCTGGCTGTGTTTCTTCAGTGCATGCCCTCCGTCTTGATGCAGGTGCTTGGAGATGTGCATGTTTCTTCTTTTTCCAATTACGGCAGCTTCCTATATGAACTGTCACACTGTCACGCTGCTCCAATTTGGACATGGGCGCGCACACAAGTCTGTATTAGATCCAAAATCTTTAGCTGAACAACTGTTACTGCAACCTTAATGCAAGGAAATCTGAAAGTAGTGACACACACACACACACACACACACACACACACACACACACACTGCTGGTTTGTTTTTATAATTGAATCATCAGCCTTTCTTCAAGGCCCGATTTAATGCTAACAACCATTTTCAGTTCCCATTAAAAATAATGATATTTTGATCCTATTACGTTGATGTGATTTTGAACCTGAACTGCAAAGATTGGATGTCATCCAAAAGTTTTCCTTGTTTCTGTTATTCCTTTGTGGGGTCCATATACCGCAAGCCCAGATCAGCAGCTCAGCTGAAACACTGGCTATTTTTTCACTGTGTAGTGTGTGTGTGTGTGTGTGTGTGTGTGTGTGCTGTTTCCCCTCTCATGCTTAATGTCAAATAACCCCTAACAAGTCCCATTTAGAAATGATTAATAGGAGATATTAGGCACGATTAGACATTAGGCACCTCACTAACTAGATTGATGTCATCTGGAGTTTTAGCCACTGCTAAATTATACGAGGCGGTTGAAAATTCCACAGGAAAATCACATGAACCTCATCACCTCACGGGCTGCTGATTCTCAGCGACTGGAAAGCCTTTAGCACACAAATAATCAGTCTACAGTATTTGTTCAGACAGCATAGAAATTTTGGGAAGACCAAAGAAAACGGCATTCAGGGGCGTGGTAGGGGTGAGGGTGTGGGTAAATTACAGTCTGGATAGGATTAAAATCAGTAATCAGTGAGCGCATAACTAAAATCAAATTAGTGCTCCTGGAGAAACAAATCCCTCTCAATTTGGAGCTTTGGAGGCAAAAATCAACCCTCAGCTGAGCGTTGCATCTGTGTCAGTGTGTTAGAGACACACAGTGGGAATGAAAGACAGGAGAAGATGAGGTATATTCATACCACATCCCATTAATACCCATTAATCACCAAGTCTGATTGTAATCTCATTCAGGTTCAGCAGGTTAAATGAACCCTGCCTTTGACAGTCTCCATGGAACCTACGTTTATTGATCAACTTCTGCTTAAATACTTGTGGATTAATACTGAAGACCAGCTTCTACCAGCATGCATTACCTTCTATCACACACTGCTCTGGGATGGGGATCTGCTGCACCATTACTTTACAGAAATCTCCGATCATCTCCATATTGTCTCTTAAATGGATGTAAAGTCTGTCAGGCTCCGCCCACTCTCCTTTCTGTCCATCCTTCTCTCTGTTTTGATTTTTCTCCACCTCTTTAGCCGCTCTGTCTAGCGGAGTGACGCCGACCAGAGAGCCATCTGTCAATTTCCTCTCAGCAGGTGAGACTTCGTGGTTTTCTGAATGGTGATTAGGCAAAGTGTTGGAAAAGGCGCTATCTGTGCTGAGCTCCACCCCTTCACCGTCCTCCCCTTCGTCTGAGTTAATGGACCGAGAACGCACGGCATGGAGAGCCAGGCTCTTTGACCTAGGAGAGAGAGCATGAAGAAATTAACAGTTAAAGCAATAAAAATGTTTCTGGTACCTCTTCATCAATATTTGTTGACTGTTCTACTTTTTTCTACTTTGAGAAATGATGTAATATCCTTAAGCCACAAAGAAATTACAACTTCCAGAGTAGTAGGACATCTCACCAAGCGAGCATTTTGTACTACAAAGATGATAATGAAAAAATTTTATATATATATATATATATATATATATATATTGGTCGGTAGTATATATTGGCCCTCCAACTACCGACCAATAACCTGCCTCAGTACTACATGGAAGCTCCTGTCAGGCATCATATCGGCTAAGATGAACAGGCACATGGGTCAATACATGAGCGGGACACAGAAAGGAATTGGCAAGAATACCAGAGGCGCAAAACACCAGCTACTGGTAGACAGAACAATCAGCCGAGACTGCAAGACCAGACTGACCAACCTGTGCACTGCCTGGATTGATTACAAGAAGGCCTATGACTCAATGCCCCACAGCTGGATACTGGAATGCCTAGAATTGTACAAGATCAATGGGACCCTAAGAGCCTTCATCAGGAACTCAATGGGGATGTGGCGTACAACATTAGAGGCCGACTCCAAGCCCATAGCACAAGTCACCATCAAGTGCGGGATCTACCAAGGAGATGCTCTGTCCCCACTGCTGTTCTGCATAGGCCTGAACCCCCTCAGTGAGATCATTAACAAGACTGGCTACGGATACCGACTACGGAACGGAGCAGTTGTCAGCCACCTCCTGTACATGGATGACATCAAGCTGTATGCCAAGAGTGAACGAGACATCGATTCACTGATCCACACTACCAGGCTATACAGCAATGACATTGGAATGTCGTTCGGACTGGAGAAGTGTAGTCGGATGGTATCAAAGAGAGGGAAGGTAGTCAGAACTGAGGGGATTGAACTACCAGAAGGCAACATTGCAGACATAGAGGACAGTTACAAGTACCTGGGGATCCCGCAGGCAAATGGGAACCATGAAGAGGCCGCTAGAAAGGCTGCAACCACCAAGTACCTGCAGAGGGTCAGGCAAGTCCTGAGGAGTCAGCTGAATGGTAAGAACAAGATCCGGGCCATCAACACGTACGCCCTGCCCGTGATCAGGTACCCTGCTGGGATAATAGGCTGGCCAAAGGAGGAGATAGAAGCCACTGACATAAAGACAAGAAAGCTCCTTACCATGCATGGAGGGTTTCACCCCAAGTCCAGCACCCTGAGGCTGTATGCTAAGCGGAAGGAAGGGGGCCGGGGACTGGTGAGTGTCAGCACCACAGTCCAGGATGAGACAAGGAACATCCAAGAATACATTGGGAAGATGGCCCCAACTGACAGAGTGCTCAGTGAATACCTCAGGCAGCAGAAACCCAAGAAAGAGGAGGGAGACGAGGAACCATCATGGAAGGACAGGCCCCTGCACGGTATGTACCACCGGCAGATAGAGGAGGTGGCTGATATCCAGAAATCCTACCAGTGGCTGGACAAAGCTGGACTGAAAGACAGCACAGAGGCACTAATCATGGCAGCACAAGAACAAGCTCTGAGTACAAGATCCATAGAGGCTGGGGTCTATCACACCAGGCAAGACCCCAGGTGCAGGCTGTGTAAAGATGCCCCAGAGACAATCCAGCACATAACAGCAGGGTGCAAGATGCTAGCAGGCAAGGCATACATGGAACGCCATAACCAAGTGGCCGGCATAGTGTACAGGAACATCTGTGCCGAGTATAACCTGGAAGTCCCGAGGTCAAAATGGGAGATGCCCCCAAGGGTGGTGGAGAATGACCGAGCTAAGATCCTGTGGGACTTCCAGATACAGACGGACAAAATGGTGGTGGCTAACAAACCGGACATAGTGGTGGTAGACAAACAGAAGAAGACGGCCGTAGTGATCGATGTAGCGGTTCCGAATGACAGCAATATCAGGAAGAAGGAACACGAGAAGCTGGAGAAATACCAAGGGCTCAGAGAAGAGCTCGAGAGGATGTGGAGGGTGAAGGTAACGGTGGTCCCCGTGGTAATCGGAGCACTAGGTGCGGTGACTCCCAAGCTAGGCGAGTGGCTCCAGCAGATCCCGGGAACAACATCGGAGATCTCTGTCCAGAAGAGCGCAGTCCTGGGAACAGCTAAGATACTGCGCAGGACCCTCAAGCTCCCAGGCCTCTGGTAGAGGACCCGAGCTTGAAGGATAAACCGCCCGCAGGGGCGTTCTGGGTGTTTTTTTATTTATATATATATATATATATATATATATATATATATATATATATATATATATATATATACACACACACACACACACACACGCACACACACACATACAGGTATGACATGTGAGTAACTGTATAAACTGCAACCTGACAACCAGGTATACTCCAGGACATTCTAAGTACAGTTTTATCCCACTAACAAAACACAGCAACATAAACCCCCCAAGACATAAAATGTCTAAATTTTAGAGGACAATATACAGAAGAATTAAAGACATGTGCTTGTTTTTGCGAAAACATGGCTAATGTTTAATTTCTTTCTATGCCAGCACTCAGTGTCTGCTGGCTCAGCTGATACCATCCCATTGGTATATCTCATAAAGGAAGCCCTATTGTAATTGCTTTAGCCTGCTACAGATGCAGTTGCTGCTGCAAGCCACTTTGCAACACACCTCCAACACAGTCTTTAACTTTTGAGGCAGTGATGTACCTGGTCACTGTTTTATATGTAAATTTGTGTCATTTCGATTTCATAAAATAAACAAAATTTTCCAAGTGTGGCAGTGTTTACATTCTTCAACAAACACACATATAGAAACGTCTTCTTGGCTCAAGGCATCTCTTCAAATCCACCAGATTCTTCATAAAAATATGTTTTTTCTATCCAGTCAGATTTCAGAGGACACTGAGCAGAAGCATGTTCTTACTAACTGACCTGTTGAATCTCATCTCACGCCTCTCCTCCCTGACTGTTTGGCTTAGGCTGTAGCGTCGCTGCGGGGCAGGAGAGTCCTCCCCTGCTGCCTCCTCCTCCTCATCTTCCACCGTGTCTCCCAGTTTCTCCTCAAAGGCCTGGATCTTCACCTGCAGCTGCTGCTCTGGTGCTCCTCCTCCTCCATCTGATTGGAACGCCTCATCCACCCTGAATGCACACAGAGCCAGAGTTCACATTATAGTTGCTATACGTGTGACCTGAAGCTGACGGTGTCACAAGTTTCTCCCCCTCTGGCAAACGTTGGCTTAATTTGCTTCTTTCTTACATTAATTGGTTCAAATTGTGTTGAACCCTCTTTCGCTCTTTTCTGTTTTTCATTCCTTACTTGTGTTTTTATACACATATCCTTCAAAACTTCTACTTGTTTGAAAGAGGGCTTCCTTTCCACTCCCTCCTGCTCTTTCACTAATAAACTGCCTTTGCCTCCCTCCAATCCTTTTCCCCTTCTATCTCTCTTCCAAAAGACCCCAAGCAAAGTCTTTCGAAGCCTCAAACTCTGCACACAATGTTCTTATTTAGAAGAGAGCTGTGTGTGTGTCATTTCCACAGGGCAGCCAGATGACTCTTGGCCAGCGTATGCACGGTATGTTCACTTCTTGTGCACGCAGATTGTTTTGAAGGCAAAACCAAAAAGAAAAATATTTTAATGACCTTAAATAACAGTGCGCTGTAACAGACCCAGATTTGATTTTAGCGTCACGATCAAAGTAACACAGCTCAATGTGTCGAGTCAGTATGTGTATTCTCTTTATGACTCAGTCTCTGACACAAAAAAAATCCCCCACTCGCCCTGTGGGGCAGCCTTCATCCTTCAAGCTCGGGTGCTCTATCAAAGGCCTGGGAGCTTGAGGGCTCTGTGCAGTATCTTAGCTGTTCCTAGAACTGTGCTCTTCTGGACAGAGATGTCAGATGTTGTTACTGGGATCTGCTGGAGCCACTCGCCCAGTTTGGGGGTCACTGTCCCGAGACCACTTCTGCCTTTACCCTCCACATCTTCTCGAGTTGTTCTCGCAGCTCTTGGTATTTCTTGAGCTTCTCGTGGTCCTTCTTCCTAATGTTGTTATCACTTGGTATAGCTACATCCGTCACTACGGTCGCCTTTCTCTACTTGACCATCACTAGTTTGTCCGCCTGTATCTGGAAGTCCCACAGGATCGTAGCTCAGTCATTCTCGACCACCCTGGGGGTCCTCTGCTATCAACAGAATAGCAGAATATGTATTTTCAGACCGTTCTCTGTAAACCCTGGATATGATTGTGTGGGAAAGTCCCATCAGATCAGCAGTTTCTGAAATCCTCAGACCAAACCATCTGGCACCAAAAAAACCATGCCACATTCAAAGTCATATAAATTCTTCCTCATTCTGATGCTCGGTTTGAACTTCAGCAGGCCGTATTGACCATATCCACATGCCAAAATGCACTGAGCTGCTGCCACATGGGTGGCTGATTAGATTTTTTTTTTTTATATTAACATGCAGTTGACCAGGTGAACCTAATAAACTGGCCAGTGAGTGCACAAATCCCTTTTTAAATAAAAGGAAGAAACAGAGCATTGTAGTTGCTTAGTCTGCACAAACTCGAATTTTATTAAAGTGACTCCTGAGCGAATGCAAAACATAACAAGAATATAATCAGCAACACTTGAATATCAATCTCTAGTTGTCTCTAGCTACTCTCCATAGTAGCTGCTGCAATCCATAGAGGCTGTAGAGACACTATTTAAGATTTTAGGTGACCACCGCTAAGAGATTTCATGCAGCCCATGTTAACAGGTGTTTCCTAACCTGCAGTGTGACGTTGATTTCTCCTCCAGTCGTCTTCCCAGAAGCCTGGCTATTGCAGTGAAAGAGTTGCTCATCCTGTAGATGTCTTTACCGCAGCCGCCCAGTAAAGATGGGTAACGGTCGGTCAGCGCTCTGACCTCCAGCAGAAGGGTGTGGTGAAAGCTGTGCTCCATGCTGCCCAGAAGGGACACCAGGTAGACCAGCGAGCTGTGAGCATGAGTCTGGAGAAAGGAGACCACACATAATATCAGCCCTGGCCGACACTGGTCTTGGTATAAAATTAAACAGAAAAATAACCGAGGACTTTGAGGAAGATTTTTTACTGCTTAATGGTTTATTTCTCATTTAAAATGGGGCCAGTGTTGTGTTTTGCAGCAGTTTGGGAATATTGTTGAGTTACATGTGTTTTGGTGAAGAAAGCGTGAATTTTAGCTATGGTAATTCAACACACATGAGTTTTCCTCTTCCCGTCTGTTTGGGAGGGTTTGGTGTAACTTCTTTTGTTACTAAATCATAGCAAACAATAATAAATACAAACACATGCAGGCTGGCTCCCAGCAAACTTTTTAAAATACAAACTTGTTCTTTTCCCAAATGTAATAGCTTCCCAACTGAACTGCCGTAATAACCACATTTCATCATTCCCAGCATGTTTCTGTACAAATGAAATCCAGCACATATACAGTCTTGTGACTGTTGAGAGAGTAATACTTAACCAGGAATATGACCTGTGCAATACCCCCTCAATAGACGCCCCATGCCTCTCTTGTATATATATTTCTGTATACAAAATTGTGTAACGTATACTTTAATGTAATCAGCTTTATTTAACAGGAGCAGCCGCATTTTAAACAGAGCGCAGAAATCGGCGTGACAGGAGATGATTAAAGGTGAGTGAGAGCTCTCTTGTGGTGTTTTAGGGCAGAACTAAAGCCAAAAAATCCCCATCTGTGGTCAAAAACCTTTTTTTAAACACTTGCGTCTTATAAAACTCACATTGCAGAACTAAAAACTCAAAACACTCTCCTTCCTTCTCGAATTCTCAGATAAGAAGTGATTGATTGATGGCGGGCAGAGCCAACCTCTGTTTCCAGCCCTCTAGAACACCTTGTAACGAGGAGAGAACAACGCAGTTACAGCATCGTTCAGGCATGCCTCAAAAACACTCTCTGTAGGATACTTCGTTTCTATTATGTGGATCCCAAAACTACCACAAAAGGAAGAACTTGACTTTTAAAAAAAATTTAAACCTAACAACATGCCAAGCAGGTATTTAGGAGTTTCCACGGCTCTGCACAAAAAGGACTCCGGAGCGTGGCTGGAGCTCAGGCTTTGGCTACGTCTGAACTAAAGTTCAGGCTTTTCCAGAAGATTTTACTTTTTAAGGATTTACTAAAATTCTTCCAAATATTGCAGCATACGCAGAGGCTCGCATCATTTTCACTTTGGAACTGAGAGTAATAGCATAAAATTTAAAAATCTGCCGGACATATGAAGATCTCTTCAATCGTCAAATTACGTTTAATTATTTGGAGACAGCACTTGGCCTTGATTTCGTATTCTGAACACATTACGGCTTTAAAAGCTAAACCCTTTTGTAAAGCTCTGCCAAAAAGGACAATAACAGGAAGGTCTTAAAAAAGAACTACTAGCTGTTTTTAATTATGAGCTTCCATGTTTTCCAGAAAATGATGGCAGGGGGGAGCAGATCTTCTTCCAAACTGCCAATCTGCAGAAGACTGACACAGATCTAGAGATTTATGGTTTTTCAGCCTTGCGTCTGAACAAATAAATTTCCAAATGCCTCCCTGGGAAACAAACTGTGGCCCATTCTGTTTCAGTCACTGACAATAATTTGAGCCAAGCTCCTCTGGCAATAGCACCTGCGCTGGTGTGTACAAAACATTAAATACCGGGGGATTCAAACCAAAAGAGAAAAAGCAAAGAAAGAAAACATTGCATCGGAACAGTGACAAGCCAAATCCTCTCGCTGCTTACCACCCAGTTATTTTCTTTTCCCTTCTTCCCTTGCTTCTTTGCATTAGCTTCAATTGGAGCTGCATTCTGGCACAGTCACTCTACAGTCTCTTCATTTATTAAATAAAAACAACAGCAAACAAATACGATTATATTTATCTTTCAGGTATATAGAATTTGTGTAACACTGCCTAAAATCAACTGACAATCTTAATCATAATCATCTCAAAGACTTTAAGTTAGTGTGGAGATCAATTTATTTAGAAGAAGTTTGTTAATTCACAGAGTCAGATGCAGCATGCAAAGGTGGAGCGGGGTAGGGTGTGGGTGGGTTGCAAAGTGGCTTGGAGAGGCAGCTACAACTGTTGCAGGCTAAAGAAACTGCAATGATGCACATTATCCGAGATTTGCCAGCTGGCTCCACAGTCACCATCCGATATGAGCAGGGACTGTGATCAGCTGCTGGGTGAGTTTGACTTTGTGGCCTCCCTGATGTAAAGCTAAGTTTACAAGTTTAAAGCTAAGCTTTCAAACAAATATATATATCTTTTATTGTTCTGTCGAATTGAATTTATATATATATATATATATATATATATATATATATATATACGGTATATATATATATATAGCACCAATCTACACTGAACAAAAATATAAACGCAACACTTTTGTTTTTGCTCCCATTCCCCATGGGATGGACGTAGAGACCTAAAATTCATTCCAGATACACAATATAACCATCCCTCCCAAACAGTGGTCACAAATCAGTCCAAATGTGTGGTAGTGGGCACATCTGCTATATTGAGATAATCCATCCCACCTCACAGGTGTGCCACATCAGGATGCTGATCTGACATCATGAGTAGTGCACAGGTGTACCTCAGACTGCCCACAACAAAAGGCCACCCTGGAATGTACAGTTTTGTCTCACAGCAAAATGCCACAGATGCCACAAGCAATGAGGGAGCGTGCAATTGGCATGCTGACAGCAGGAATGTCAACCAGATCTGTCGCCCGTGCATTGAATGTTCATTTCTCAACCATAAGCCGTCTCCACAGGCGTTTCAGAGAATATGGCAGCACATCCAACCGGCCTCACAACCGCAGACCTCGTGTAACCACACCAGCCCAGGACCTCCACATCCAGCAAGTTCACCTCCAAGATCGTCTGAGACCAGCCACCCAGACAGCTGCTGGAACAATTGGTTTGCACAACCAAACCATTTCTGCCCAAACTGTCAGAAACCGTCTCAGGGACGCTCAACTGCATGCCCGTCGTCCTCATCGGGGTCTTGACCTGACTCCAGCTCGTCGCCGTAACAGACTTGTGTGGGCAAATGCTCACATTCGATGGCGTCTGGCACGTTGGAGAGGTGTGCGCTTCACGGATGAATCATGGTTCACATTGTTCAGGGCAGATGGCAGCTGAGAATGTCCCAGTTCTTGCATGGCCAGCATACTCACCGGACATGTCACCCATTGAGCATGTTCGGGATGTGCTTGACCGGCGTATACGACAGCGTGTACCAGTTCCCACGAATATCCAACAACCTCGCACAGCCATTGAAGTGGAGTGGACCAACATTCCACAGGCCACAATTGACAATCTGATAGACTCCATGCGACGATGTGTTGCACTGCATGAGGCAAATGGTGGTCACACCAGATACTGACCGGTTCTGGGTCCCCAGACCCCCAATAGCGCAAAAAACTGCACATTCCAGGGTGGCCTTTTGTTGTGGGCAGTCTGAGGTACACCTGTGCACTACTCATGATGTCAGATCAGCATCCTGATGTGGCACACCTGTGAGGTGGGATGGATTATCTCAATATAGCAGATGTACCCACTACCACACATTTGGACTGATTTGTGACCACTGTTTGGGAGGGATGGTTATATTGTGTATCTGGAATGAATTTTAGGTCTCTACGTCCATCCCATGGGGTATGGGAGCAAAAACAAAAGTCTTGCGTTTATATTTTTGTTCAGTGTATAACATCAGCTGTCTCAGAGAGAAATTCTCTAGCCATCAGATGAAGCCCTACAAGCAAGCACTTGGTGATAGTGGGAAGAAAGAACTCCATGTTAACACTAAGATATCTCTAGTAGAACCAGGTACAGGGAGAAGTGAGAACTGCACACGCTGGTTTCTCAGCATTGCTTTGAGATGTTGCTAATACTACGCACATTATAGTTCATTTACCCTAGTTTGAATCAGTTGATGAGTTTGTAAATTTGTAGCTTTGGTTTGGGTTTTTTCCCCACAGAAAATCTCAAAGTGAACCAAAATACATCACTACAATAGCTTATAGCTTATAGGCCAGATGTAAATACAGGAAGAAGGTTGTTCTGTTCTGCATAACATAGAGAATTTACATTACTGTTACGGCTAGTTGCTAACCTGTACTGACCGTTTGGTATGCACACCTATGATACGCTGCTGCACCCCAGAAAACAAAGCATACTTGGCTAAGGGAAGGTGTTTAGCTCAAATTTGCAGCATATACAGTAGCTGGTTGTTGGTTCAGATCACGTTCACACCATAAACAAAGCCACCTCCTCCAAAAGGTTTCGTGAATCGAAGGGTAAAAAAGTACCAGAGTTCAGTTTAAACGGACTAAACACCAAAGGTGTGAAAATAGCCTTTGTTCATCACCAAGCCCCATCTTGTGATCCTATATAGCAGTCGCAACTATACTGTCTAAATTTCTTTCCAAATAATAACAAACTGGGTATTTTAAATGCATAGGATTAGCACTAAATGCAGAACGACTTCAGAGTTGAATGAAGTCCTCATCAATCAAATGCACACAAGCAGATTCTGGAGAAACTGCAGTGGGATTGTTGCTAATGCCAGATTTGGCCTGATGCTTTCTGCTACCATGTTTTATGCAAACAGATTAGTGTTCCTACAACAACAAAGATTTTCTTGCAGGAAACCCCCTCCAAAACTTTAAACACAAGTGGATTGTGGCCCATGAGGGTTCAAATTAATTGTTGTTGCTCCTCAATTGGTCACACCTGCATCCAGCTAAGCAGCAGTTAAAGTTAGCATGATGATGACGTTCCTTGTAACTGAAGGAAAATGACTCTTATCAGAGTGGTTTAAAAACTGTGAGTGCCGCATGAAGCTGACGCACAGCTTTTTGTGTTCCTAGTGTTAAAAAACGCACTTGTGGGAGCGAGATAGAAGAATAGGTAGTTGCTGTTTTACTCCAGTAATCTTTGATGAAATTATAATGGACACACATTTGAGAAAACTAATGGCAGTAGTCACAAAGCGGTCATCTGGCTGTTTCAACACTGAGTGGGACTAGGTTTGATTAGTCTTATTTTTGTATAGCAACGTAGAGCAAGACTGTTTGCAATTCCATCAGTTTCTTTTTTCATATTTTCCTGCAGGGCTGCTTGAATAAAAAGCAGTCCACAGCAGTCCACAGTGTGCAAGGGTTTCTTTTACCAGTGACATATTCTGATCCAACACGCAATAAGTCCAGAAACACAGTATAGACTAACTCCCTTCAGGTGGCTGAGGGAAGCCAGCGAAAGACTTGTGCAATCAAGAACAAATGCATCCCAGTGTGAAAGGTTGTGTGTATGTGTGTGTGCGTGCTTGCAGGGCACAAACACGAACCCACAGGAGGGTCTCTCCACTGCCATCATCAGGAGGCCTCAGCAGGGGCATTTCCCAGAAAACACTGGTTATTTTCCAAATGGTTCCAATGTGAAGAAAGGCAGGACACCGAGGTCCAACAATCTGTGTATCTGAACGTGTATGAGTATTTGTGAGTGTGTTAAAATTGTGCTGGCAGGTTTTTTGACAAGAAGATTGAGGAGGAAGGGAACTTTCAGAGGGAAACTTTGCCCTGGAGTAATAGAAAGCCTATTATGGGTTCCAGCTTTGAGATTTCAGTGTACATCCGTTTCTGTTTCTGCATGTGTGTTTGTATATGAGTATAGGTGGAGGGGGAACACTTCATGTAGAGACAGTCATAATGGTTTTTTTTTTTTTTGCTAATTTCCCCTAAATTGTTGTTAAACTGCCCAAAATGCACCCAGAGGAAAAGAGAAAAAGAAAGTGGGAGCTCTCACCTGTCTTGCTGTCAGTCTAAACCCTCCAAACACACACACAGGCATCACAGACTGACTATAAAGTGGGTCTTTATCACATGTATGATTACACAGTGCTGCATAAATACTTAACAGGGTTAGAACAAGACTAGCAATAGAGCTGTAAACCTACAAGGTCTACACTGAACGCTTTTAGATGACGATGACATGATAATAATAACAATAATAGTATTTTCTGTCGTCATTTTAAAACCTGAAAGAACACAACATAAGATAACACAACTTATAAAGCCGTATTAGGGGCTCTGTGAGAGCGTGCTGTGTATGCATGCTGATCATTAGCAGGAATCTTTTTTTTTTCTTCTTCTGTATTAATTCATTTTATGAACTTTTGTTTATTAGTATTGAACTTGTGTACAGCAGCAGGTTTAAGAACTGAACTCATTTGTTTAAACCCATTAAATAGTCATTGGACAAATAAAACACTGAAATTGGGGCTTAATATTGCTTTATCAAAGACAGACTTCATCGTCAAGACAATCTTTTATTGTTGTCCATCAGTTTATATATCATTGCATTTTGCTCTTTTAAAAGGCTATTTGTTGAGTAACATCTGATGGCAGCCATATGTGTGACCCATAGGTTAAAAGATGCACATGGAACAAATTGTGTCTCTTTCAAAACAAATTTTGATATTCTTAATCTCTACAAAAAGTGAACTCATTGGATGTAACAGGAGCTGTCATGCTGTATTAGCAGTATTCAAAGCCATGAATGCTTTTAAATCTGTGCAAAAGTCAATACAGACACAAATAACGTGTGTCTGTTTTTGGTTTTAAAGAGAGGGGTGTCACACTCTTGGTGTCAGGTGATTCATTGAGTCAGCCAGTCCATGAATTGCCAACTCATGGTGGCAGTGGGGTTTGGATTTTTGAGTGCTCCTGAGATCTGTGTTGTCAGGGGCAATTTTCCCCTGGTAGGGTCTTTCAAGGCAAACTGGCTTTGGTTGAGGGGCCAGAGAAAGTGAAGCGTTGTTTACCCCAGGACAGGGTCGCTCGGGCTTCACCTTGGAGGTGGGCCTGTGGGAGGGGCTCACTGCAAAGCGCTTTGTGACCAGGTTATGGGTTAAATGAGCCACATGGGCCCAGCCCTCCAGTGAGGCTACCGGGAGCAGGAGCGGCTAGTTCACAGGGAGGTACTATGTGGATTTGGTGGCAGTCAGAGGCAGAGAACTGGCTCTATAGACATGAAATATCATCTCTGTGGTGGGGAAGGAGAACAAGCTTGTTAGTCAGCCTCACCTGGGTTCACTCGTGATGCGAGGCATCCAGTTAGGGTGGGTATACTTGTATTCCCAACCTGGTGTGGTGCATGTTTGTCCCAGAGGATGCAAGGCTTATGGTGAACTAGCAAGTCAGGAGGGGGGGTGTAGCTTATTAAGGATATAGTGTGACAATAGAAGAAATACTCAGAGGATCTGCCGATACCCTCTGACACGCCTCATCAGACGAAAGGGGGTCTTGGGAAAAGGAGATGACTTGCTCATTGCTGTTGCTGAGGTTGCCAAGGTGCCTAACAAACTCCCTTGCGGTCGGCCCCTTGGGTTGATGAGTTGAGCCCTGAGTTAAGGCTCTGAATTTTACTGGTCCCTCATGGTTTATATGCCTCTGTGAAACTACATGGGAGTCAGGGACAGCTACCTTTGAACTGAAAAACTCAGGTGGTCGTCTTCCTTTTAACCAAATTGACAGCTTGATTCACATTGATACAATAACTCAGACTTGTTCATGGTGGGGGTTAGACTTTGCAAGGTCTGTCTTTTGTCACCAAATCTGCTGATAATTTTTGTGAACAGCAGGATATGGTGAGGTAGGCAATTTTAAAAACAAAATTTCACACATACTGAGCTAAGATTTCAAAATACATTTTCCAGTATAGCCGATTTTCCCTTTTCAGCACACAAAGGACCAACTGTTTTCTGAGGTTAATGTTCCCTAAAATTGTGTTATGTTTGCAACAATAGGGTAAGGCTTAGAACATTGCTCCTTCATTGTTACTTCAAATTAAATCTTCACCTGCCAGAATACCAGACTCTGACCTTTCTAAGCCCTAAGGGCTTTCGGCACGTGTTGGGAAAGACAGTTCCACCGAACACTGATGTATGCAGGTGTCAGACAGCCGTCCAAACCTCCGGATCTGCCCGGCCTATCCGGTCTGTGTGTGTTTTATACTTGGCAGAGCATGAGAGAACAAGTCATATGAGTGCCCGTTATTTCCTACTCATTAAAATAATCACTCCTGCCTGTTTACAGTAAGTGTGTGTTTCAATGACCTCTACTTGTTTCTATTATTTCCTTCAGACTTGCTCCTCTTTATATCCTCAGTTGGGTTAATTGAGGTAATATGCTTGAACGAACAGTAAATATGAATTTATGTCATGCAGTTAAAGTGTTTAAAATGTATCCACTTATTCCATTCACACAATGATGCAAAGTGATGGTCTAATCATATCCGGTGTGTAAAAGCCTTTACAGTTAAGCCTCTTCAACTTGAGTTTCATTTTGTAGAAGATAGTCAAAAAATGGTAACTCTGGTGTGGAGGGCAGGTTTAGTGTGTTATGCTAGAGTGGCCAAAAAGCTGCCACATTTTCAGTGTGCTGCTGCATATGAAAAAAAGAGAGCATACTCCTGAGCTTCCAGAGAGCTACAGATCATGCACAAATCATCTACTTTGACCTCCAGTGGTCAAAAGATCATCTCCGGGAAGCAATCTAAAAATAGCTGCAACTGGAGCGGCCCAGAGGTGTACCAGAAGTTGAACTTGAAGGTGAGATCACCAAAATTTGAAATGAGGTAAGGCTCTTTTTTGAGTGTGTGTGTTTTTTTTGTTTTTTTTACCTCACTGATAATGCCCACAGCACCGTGGATTTTGGCCACATGAGCCAGGAAAGCAGGGCACTGCTGTCCCAAGATCCTGAGCGGTGAAAGAAAGCTGACCAGCGAGGAAGGACTTGCTTGAGACACATCGACAAGTGCTCCTAAAAGAGCCTCGGTGAGAGACTGGTTCCCTAGGTAACCGACCAACGTTGGAACCTGAGGGCTCAACATCTGCATGGATGAGGAAAAAAAAGAAAGAAGCAGAGAATTAGAGAGGGGGAAATAAAATAAAATAAAAACAGAGCATTATTCATGACAAATAACAACTACCAAAAGGAGCCCTGATCTTTCCAGTGAAGGCCGTAGGTGAGAGGAGTGACCTCGGAGTGAGATGAAGATACTCGTGACTAATAATAAACAAAAGCTTGGCTGTAGGGATGTCTGGAAAAACTGAGTGAATAAAAAGCTCCTGCTCATAATCTGTAAGGGTCATAGTAGACTGCACTAGACTGGAATGGTCTAACAATATCCACCATTGCCAGCTCTTTTAGTTGATGTGAAAGGTTATCAAGCCATATATGTCCTGTTAACAATTCTGTCTGACAAATGAAAAATAGGTTATGCAGTTCAAAAGTTCCACATGAGTGCCATTTTAATGCCGCATCACTTACGAAAAGTGAATCTCAAGATGCCAAACATTTGGTAACTGCTGTGACGAACACAGCTACAATATTTTCCTGTGTGCCTGTGTGGGGGGTTCACATTAGAATAACTCCAGATGGCTGCTTTTGTTTCTCAACTGAGGCTGCGTTTTACCACCATGTGCTCTGCTTGGTATGTGGTACTTCCCCGCCCACCCCCTCCTTCACGTTGAACATCAGCAGCTCTGGTCCAAAATATCCAGGATTAAGGGAATTCCTGCACACCACATGCAAAGTCCCAATTCTCCCAGTGCTTTCTCTTTTTTTTTCTCCAGTGCATTTTCCACATGCATTCATTTGCATACATTTCAGTCACAGATAGAAACGACATAATCACAGACATGCTGGATTTCGCAACTTCTTCACGAGTGTTTTTGTTTCTAGATACTGGATTACTTTCACATGGGCCATCAGTTCTGACTGTAATGCATTTACCTCGTTTTAGTTTTTATTAATACTAGATATAACATGTATATACTATGTTTAGGTGTCACTTGACTATGGATTCCTGAAACAGTCAGATCAAGGGCACTGAAGGAAGAGACCGGCAAAGCTTCAAGAAACCCAAAACACATTATAAAAATGACACAGGCACTTAAATAAGCCTCACCAAGCACACAACTGAGGTTTCTACACGGTCTGAACTATGTGGTGGGAGGCATTTAAATGATGTAGAGCGCTGAACAAATTTATAATGCCACCTGTCGTAAAAACAAGAAAATAGAAACATTTTAGAAGTCTGTCATAACATTTTATATGTATTATTATTGTAATTTTCACCGTGTTGGCTGCAAAGCGGTGACACAATGACTGAAATTTTAATATAAATTGGCGGTGAAGTAATAGTGGTATGCGCAGCCATAACTTAACAGAAAAAATAATCCAAATAATCCAAATGAAAGTGGATAGTTTGAATAGTTGGTTTCAAACACAGTAAATTGTTAATTCGTCAGCACAAAAACTCACAAGTGGATGTTGCTCGGCAACCATTTGAATAAGCCTGATCAGGTGTTGTTGCTCGGTGGATTCCAGCTGTGGCATCATGGCGGTGAGGTTGCCTAGGTGGTGGTGAATGGTGTCTGGTTGTTTGGGGTAGACTGAGGGCAGAACTCTCAACAGCATGTGGTTACCTGGCGGGGAAAGAGAAACACAGATGTTTTATTGAGCCCCAGAGACAACTTCAAAGCCTTTTACAAACAGATTCCACACAAAGTGGTCATTGTGTGAAAAAAAAGGTCACTTTAAAAAAACTGCACTGAGCACCTGACCTTCTTTTTAACATTTCCATGCATTTAAAGCGTGCTGAATTTGTGTTTTATCTTCACTAATCCCACAAACCTGAAAAGGATAGGTGGAAGAAAATGGATGGAAGGATCTTCTGTGGTTGGGTACCAGTACCCAAAATGTTCAGACCAGCTAAACACCATCAAATTACACACATATATCTTGACAACGAACGAGCAGCTAAGCATTAAGGGGTCAGCTGCTCCTTTGCTTTTCCTAGTAATCAAAATGTTAAGAAAACTTTTCAGGAAGAGAAAGAAGGTGAGAGAGAAGCAAAAGGCATTCTTTTGTTTACTTAGGAAAATAACACTGTGACAACGTTTCTTTTGTCCCTTTCTCGCTCCTTGCTGTTTGCAGCAGGATGACCCAAACAGGGTCATTACAGAGTTAGAGGAGGCTGTTAGCTCGGGCTGGTCAGTGTCGCATTGGCACATTTATTACAGGAGGTGAAAAAGGTCACGTTTGCATTTTGTCATCCTCTCTGCAGAGATTTAGGTCTGACATATTGCATCCGAGCCTGTTTTATGTGCTTATTTCTGTGTTTGGAGAAGCAAAGATGTTGAGATTGATCAAAAAAAGAAGAAAAAGCATATTGTTTAAAACCTTTCTTTTTTAAGTTGCCTTTGGCATAGCTCTAATGCTATTCTCAGAAGACACACATCAGATTACCAGTCATGAGACAACATCTCTGTTCGGGAATGAAATTTTCATTCGTTGTCAGTACTCATGCAGTGATGCTGAGACAGCCAGTACTGACGCATGACTGGCAAAAAGGCATTTGCTGATCAGCAAAGAGCCCAAGAAAACCCACAGTATTACCCAACAGCCTTTGACTAACATATAAAACATCTTAAAATGATTCACATCAGTGAACAAAGACTCTTGTTTACAAATGGTAAACATTATGGGACCTCTCAGGGTTCTGTACTACGGTTCTTGAGTATTACATAAAGCCAAAAGCCCTGTCACGTTATGTTTAACTGTTGCAA
Source organism: Copadichromis virginalis (assembly GCF_057382275.1). Classification (NCBI taxonomy): domain Eukaryota; kingdom Metazoa; phylum Chordata; class Actinopteri; order Cichliformes; family Cichlidae; genus Copadichromis; species Copadichromis virginalis. The sequence goes on along the minus strand of NC_140631.1, from coordinate 17,191,151 downwards.
TTGATATAAATTGTATAAACTGCTTTAAAGGACTAGTATTTATAGTATTTGCAGAGCAGGTGAAATGGTCAGATTGGAGGAATAACTACTGGAGGAGGGCTTTAAGAAGTACTTTAACACTCCCGAGCTTAGCTAGCCTTAGCACACACACCAAACAAACAGTGGCACTGCACAAACACGACAAAATTAATCTAACTTAAGTTCATTAAAGCTCAGGTAAGCAAATCAAGACTCCTGCACCTCCTCTGGGCCCCATCAGGAGGCTTTGGCCAATCACAGGCGGTGTCAGATCAAATCAGGTGAGATTTGCTGTTGGAGGTAAGATGTAAAGGAGCAGTGGCATAAGATGATTCCTCTTACCTGGCAGAGGTGTTTTTGAATGATGGGAGGGGCTTAGAACAGACGAGGCAGAGCCACAGGAAAATTGCACATTACACTAAAACCAGTATTAACCTATAAATCACTGTAACCACAGGCTGTCCACTCAAAAATGTTCAGCAGGTTTGATGTTGGAACAGACCAACAGAGAGGTCTGACTGTTCTGTGCAAATGGAAGATAATATTTATAAGACGGTCATTGGCTCTATTTATGCTCACTTCTCTTGCTTTAAATGTTGCCTGCAATGTCCACTAATGTACACTAATGTAGACTATCAGGCACCACCCCCTGTACTTTAAACACAAATCACCATAAAAAGAGACTGACACAGTTAGTGCACAGAAAGAGAGAGAGAGCTGGTAATAACCATAAAGCCGAGGTTGCAGCTTTTACGGGTCTTTTACAGGAATGTTAAAAGGCTGGAGGAGACAAGAGTCTGCCCAGAAACAGAGAATTTACACAGCTTACGTATTTGAGCCCCTTATACTGTCAGACACACTTGCATTTATAAAAAGTAATTTGAAAAATAAAATGAGTGTTACTGTAAATTGTTGGATTTTTATGAAATATTTGGACAAGTTCGGATCTGTTTGAACGACATCAGAAGAAAAATGAGCTTTGTCAGTAATTGTTTCCAATAAATAAGTATTTTTCTCCGGTGAATGCGAGTACACGCTTAGCATCAGAAGCTAGTGTTTCTAACTTTAGTAGAAAGAACTTTTGGTAGGCAATTTTGCACAATTACAATTACAATTTGTAGCATAGTCTCTGAAGCCCTGCTTCAGCATGTTGCAGGGGTTTCTTGTATATGTTGGCTGTTTGCTTCTATAGGGTGGCTGTAGCTCAGGAGGTAGAGCAGGTCATTCAATAACTGGAAGGTTGGTGGTTTAATCGCTGGCTGCTTCAGTCTCCATGCCAAAGAATCCTTGGGCAAGAAGCTGAACCCCAAGTCACACTCCACATCGGAGTAGGAATGTTAGCTAGAAAGCACTTAGGTGTAGAAAAAGGTGATTGTGTGAATGAGACAAGTTATATAAAGTGTGTTATGTCCTCAAGTAGATTTGATTCGAAGCCACATGTTTTAGCTTTTTTGACTAAGACATTGATAACTCTTCATCTCTCTTAAAACAAAATCTTAATAGATTTTCTAGTATGCTTAGCAGGTCAACTTCCACTTTAACTTTGATTTGTGTGTGTGTGTGTGTGTGTGTGTGTGTGTGTGTGTGTGTGTGTGTGTGAGAGAGAGTGCTGGCATGTTTGCATACAATATCTGACCTTCATACTTTCATTCCAAACAACAGCTGACGTGACACTGTGACAAGCGCTCATGCACTGACCTTTGTTTTTTGTCTTTAGCAAACAAAGGTAACAGTTTTCTCTGACATTTTCACTGTGAAGTGTCATGTTTTCTAAATGTCACATCAGAATTACAAAACCCGTCCCTCAAAAAATTTTGTGTCCAAATCTACAGAGACATTCAACTTTGATTAAAAAGAAAGTAAAAAACAATAATAAATCAGCCATTGTTTTTATGCATATTCTTTCTTGGGTTACTAAAATATAATACAGACAGTATTTAAGTACTACTAAAACAAGGGCACCCCAAATACCTGTCTTTTTTTTAAAGCTCCAGAGCTTCAGTTGCAGTCTGGATGTCTCTGGTTTCTCTGCAGTCAGAGAGGACACAACACTGAGCATTACAGCTACATGTGACAGACTTGAAAAACGTTGCCTGGTTTGATGAGTGTCAGTTTCTGCTTTGACACTAAGATTGTAAAGCTGGCGTAAACATCACGACAACCCTTTGCAGAGCTTAAACACCACCAAAGGGTCTTGTTGTATTGTTGCTTACCATGTCTATCCTTTTCTGACCACATCTTCTGATGGCTGATTCCAGTAGGATAACACACCATGTCACAAAGCTCAGAACATCTCAGACTGGTTTCTTGAACATGACAATGAGGTCACTGTACTCAAATGGTCTCCACAGTGATCAGGGCAACAGAAAATTCAATAGAGCACGTTTGGGATAGGGGAACGGGGATTCTCATCATGGATGTGCAGCCAATGAATCTGCAGCAACTGTGTGATGCTGTCATATCAATAAGGTCCAAAAAGGAATGTTTCCAGCACCTTGGTGAATCTGTGCCATCAAGAATTAAGACAGCCATTAGTACTGGGTACCTAAGACATTGGTTGGAAAGTCCAAATGGATGGACAGGGCTCCATCAAGCTCACGTTCATAAGAGCAGCTGCTTGTGACACCACAGTAAACTGCTAGGTGCATTTTTAGAGGAAAAAGCATTTAACAGGGGTATGAAAAAGTGCTAAATTTAGTTACAAAGTTTCTAAATTGGCATCAATAAGGTTAAATAATGTGTCATGCTCACTGCTTCAAGAGAGAGGGATGTCAGGTGCACAAGTTCATATACAGAAAAATATCTAAATTAAAACTGAAAATTAAGCGGTGGTCTGGAGAGGTGTAAAGAAACTTGGATATAGAGCAAAACAACAGCACAGAAACCCTTTAGAGGAAACGGTCTCAGTCTGGTCTTAAGCTAATTCAGGAGCAGTTCGTTTGTGGCTGTGACGCGACCTGACCTCAGTCTGACTCAAAGCCTGAGCTAAATGGCCCTTGCAGCAAACTGTTTTATTTTCGGGGACACGTCAGACCATGCAAACTGAAACAGCTTGGGTAGTTGTAGCCAGTGTTGGTCAAGTTACTTGAAAAAAGTAATCAGTAACTAATTACTGATTACTTCCCAAAAAAAGTAATCCCGTTACTTTACTGATTACTTATTTTCAAAAGTAATTAATTACTTAGTTACTTTTTAAAAACACGATTTACAACCTGAAGAGGTGATAAAGCGATAGATCTTTCAGCCCAATTCTACTTTTTCTGCATAATCCATCATACAAAATGTAATCAAATGGAAAAGTCTGTTTTTTTTAACTTGTTTTATCAGTTTTAATCTTTTAACTTTATGCATCAAGCAAAAATTTTATTATATGCAACATTCTCTGACTTGAATAAATTAGTTAACATTTAAACCTATTTTCTACACATTCCAGCACATAAAATAAAATATTTTTTGTGTTTACACTCAGTCTTTCAAATAGATGCAAGTAAAACACAGCAGAAAATAAATAAAGTCAAAGACTCAGCGGTCCTGTTGCTCTATTTTCACCTGTAAAGCAGGAGTAGGGTAGGCGGAGGTTTACCCTGGTGCAGGTGTGCCGCGGTCAGTTGAAGAATCCGCGAGTTTCTCTGTGAGTTTCCCATTACGTCGTAGCGCACTCGGTGCTTGCTTGGAAGTTTAGGGGTTTTTTTCACTGTAAAAAGAAGTTTTCTTCCCACGCACGATGGACGCTAATGTTTTTGTCACTTTTTATGGAATCAAACTCAAAGTAAGGTCAGTACTTCCACGCTTTAAACGCTGCACGCTCATACTCTCTCCCACACTGGATATGTGAACCATTGTTGATCTGCACACAGCTGTTGTCACTAACGGCGCACTCGCTTACGTCACTGTCATGAGACATTCTCGCAAAAAATCACGGTTTTAGTAACGCAGTAACGCAGCGTTCCTACGGGAAAGTAACGGTAATCTAATTACCGTTTTTGCAATAGTAATCCCTTACTTTACTCATTACTTGAAAAAAGTAATCAGATTACAGTAACGCGTTACAAGTAACGCGTTACTGCCCATCTCTGGTTGTAGCAGAGGCTTATAAGAGTATGGGTTTTCTCACAACTATGGATTTAGTAGAAACGTTCCTCCACTGTTTACTTTCTGGCCCCGGACACATCTAGCCGGTGAGGAAAGTAAACATTCTCTCGTGTTTTTGCAGAGATGTTTTTTGGTTCTTTTGGATTTTTCTCTATGTGAAAATGAGCAAAATCATCAAGAAAATGTTATAAGTTTACAAAAACACGCAAACTCAGATGTGAATTATGCTGCAGAAAACAATTTGACTAAAAAAACAATACCCTGACACTTCAAGACCAAAACCTCAAGAAGATCAAGAAGCATTCACATGAAAATGTGGGTTTAAATGAGCTGAAGATGCGCCAGAAGTTCTGTGTTACATTTAAAAAGCTAGAAGGAGGTTTTCATTGTCAGCTGGCCTGCCGATTTATCTTAAGTATTGTGGATGAGTACATTCTCCACACATTAAACAATGCACATAATCTGACAAAGAAAAAAAACAGAAAAGAAGAAAACCCCCAGAACCTTTACAACAGGGAGGTTACTGCAGGGAGAAAACTGCAGAGACCAACGCAAACGATATCCAGAGGGATGTTTTTGGAGAGCTTTACGACTTTAACGTGTTTTCTGCAGCTTCCAAAGCACATTCCATGTACACATGTCCAGCCTGTCATATTTCATGCTAATCGAACACTCTGAGGTGGGTGACGGGGGTGAGAATCTGACAAATCAAAATGCAAGAGAAATCAGATGAACTTCTCCCAGAAAGCCCATACATTTGAGAATGTGTATGTTTTTGTTGGATGAGCCAATACCACCCACCCCCATTACCCCCCAGCAGGGAAGGAAAAAAAACACAGTTTAAAATATTCAAGCTCATATGACACGACTGCACAGATGTCTGGAAGGGATTCGGTTACCCGAAATTAAAGAAAAGACTGCGAAGGATTTTCATTACGTGTGCACAATGAATAAAAATGTTCAGTAGATACAATTGTTTTTATATCTAAATCATAAATGCTGATAGATACTAGCACAGCTGATAGACCGATTCTCACTTTGAACTCTTTCTGTGGTATCGAGTGAAGCTTTCAGGCTGTTAAGACCCAAACTGCAATGTTTCTCAGCACTTCTTTCTGCTGAGTCAGCGCTTAATGAAGTGCAGCGGGAAACACGTTGAACACATCTGTGTGGCTGATATTAAATATTCCCTTGGTGTAAAAGCTGTGTAACTAAGTCATACATAAACTATAAGTAAGTCATTTGTCACTGCAAGGATACAACTCATGCACGAGCACACCGTGAAGTCATTTCTTTGCTCGACTGTTAGACAAGCCTGTAAGATGTGTTTCCAGCTGGCTGAATTCCCACTTGACGTTGCAGCTGTGAGGCAAAACATGGAAACATTTACAATACAAACACCCCCGAAACACAATAGAGCCTATATGAAGGCTTCTTTTCTGAGTATAGAAGCATTCTGAAACATTAATTCGTTCTAAATTTTACTTAGTTTAATGATGCATTTGTTGAAGTTGAAGTCATTTAGTGTCAAACTACAGCAGGCATGTTAAAAGGGCGTGATACTGATCACTTTTGCGGTCTTTGTCCTGGTGGAAGAGAGGACCAGCTCTTTATCCTCTTGAGAGCGTTTGCCTGACCAGTCTGGATGTGCTATGTGACCACATCACCGAGTGTCCTATGAGGATGCAAGACTTCCTGTTCGGTCACTCTTGGGATAACCTCTCTGTCTTTTTGTGGATGATGTGGTTCTAAGCTTCATCATGAAATGACCTCTAGCTAGCACTGGATGACTTGGTAACTGAGTGTGAAGCAGCGGGAAGGAGAATCAGCACCTCCGAGCCTCAGGCCATGCTTCCTAAGTTCCTCTCCACACGAGCTGTGGTTAGTGACCGAAAGAATGAGATCAAGGATACCAGCAGCTGAAATGAGTTTCCTCTGTAGGGTGGAGGGCTCTCCTGTAGAGAGAGGAATAAGAAGCTGAATCATTAGCAAAGGGCTCAGAGTAGAGGACTTCTGGGCGCCTCCTAGGTGAGGCGTTTCAGGCATACCCCGGGGCAGACCCAAGACATGCTGGGGTGATTCATATCTCTCAGCTGGCTTGGGAATGCCTCAGTGTCCACCCTGGAAGTGCTGGAGTAAGTTGCAGATTTCAATAAGAATCCACACTGTAACCAGCTTTTCTCTGCTCTTTTCCATGTTTTGAGTTAGAAGAGACCCACGCTGTCCTCTCATTTTCTATACTCCAAGTTTTCACCGAAAATTATAGCAAATACACCCTTCAATCGTGTTCACATCGTCTTTATAGAAACAATCATTTCACCATTTTTAAAAAAGCAATTGAACACAATGTTGGGAAACAGTGTTTCACAGGTACAACAAACAGTGATATCACACTGTACTCAAGCTGAGCACACTTCAGCATAAATGAAAAAGAAGAGTGGAACTTAAAACTGAACGATCACCAGCGAACAGTCTTTCGGACTGCATGATCACCTTCTGTGGCATGAATTAGCAAATCATGGACAAGTATATGGGAAAGACGACATCCAAAGTGTTCTAGAGGAAGCTTAAAAAACACGATAATGGACTCAACAGTTTCAGCCATCGAGTGGAAATACAGAACTAATGAAGAGAGCCAGCTTTCACTAATCCTTTCCCACGCACCTCTCTCTGCGTTTCAGTGCACGAAGAGGCTGTTCCACCCTGATAACAAGTGGCCAAGTGTGCGTTTCAGCGGGCAATTTAGGGAAAGCAAACTAACACAATGGAAGAGAGGAACGGGCAGACAGAAAGTCGGAGGGAGGGGACCAGGATGAGAGTGAGATTATCCTAAAATCCCGTGAGGAAGTCATTGTTTCCATCCTCTTAAAAATACACAAGCAAGCACAAACACACACACACATGCATGCACACACCAGCATGAGTATCTTCTATCACACGGATGCACAGACAGTATATAAACACAAGTACAGGCGCACAGAAGCAGCGAGGCTCACAAATAAATAAATAAATGGAGAGAAGCTGGAGAACAATAAACCCATTTAGAAACTTCTCCTGTCTGGGTTCCATTTAAACTTCACCCACTCACACCCACTCACAGCATCCCTGCATGGGGCAAATATCAGAAAGCTCTGTGTTCCCTGCTTCCTCCTCAACCCCTCTCCTTCCCTCTCCCTTAGTCACAGAAGCTCCCGTTATATCTCATTATGACACACACACAACCTCCAACGACGCATTACTCATCGTCTCACTGCAGTGCTTTCAGACTCCCTTTTGTACTTACGAAAGCCAAATCTTTTCACGAGTACGGAGATTTAGAGAAACTTTCAGACGTCTCTTCACTCGCTCGGTGGATTTTCCCCATGTGTTTGATTGTTTATTTCGGCATTATGACCCTGATTAAGGGCCACAGGGCTTTAAATGTAAACTTACAATAGCAATTAGATTCAAAACAGTTAAAAGCTTGGGTTTAGACTTAGGTTAGTATGAAGGAGTAGACTGAATTGGCTTTTTTTAATGGCGATTAGACACTCATCAAATGAAACGCTCACATTGATGAAACTGAAAAGTTTCACTCGTTTAAAACCTGCCTGATCAACTGTGAGACTCGTCCACGATTAAGTACGGGTCAAGGTCAGCAGGTCAGAGTTTATGTCCCTAAGTTCTCATTCTCAGAGAAATAGAAATGAGTACATGTGTGCCCAAGCAGCACCTTTCTCTCTATCTCCATAGCAGTGGGCTTCCTGCCAAAGGATTGCTCAGCATTTACAAGACAGAATGAGAGAAGAGGTGGAGAGTCAGGGAGGGAGGAGGGGCAACATACAGTATGGGACTGTGGGGCTTAAAAAAGAGCAAAGGACCATGCAGCTCATGAAGAACGTGAGACAGACAGAAAGCAGCAGGACAGGCAGAGAAAGCAGACACACGCAGCTTATCTCTAATTGCCCCATACAACACACACACACTTAGAGGAAAAAGCAGATAGGAAAACAGCACACACATTTATTGACTTTCACAGGCAAACAGACATTTTCTCTCTCACACACATTCAGGAAGAAGCAGCAGCAGCATGTTTCTGAGGTTCCTTCGGGCAGCGAGCCTGCTGTCGATGTGTTTGTGTCTGCCTTCGGACTACGAGGATGCTATCGAGTTCAACTACGGTCCCTCCTACTACAATGAAATCGCAGAGGAAGAGACGCCAGCACGTAAGTGTGGAAATGTGTGTGCATGTGTGAGTGCTGGGCCTGCACCTTTATCAAATCAAGGCTCTCGGATGTATCGACCGTATTAATTGTCAAAAGCATGAAATTGAGTTTCTTTTTTTAGATTCATGTATGGATGAGTAAGACTGGGACACTAGTTTCCACAACACTTTTGTCTTTTGATGTATTGTGCATCAGCAACAAAAAAAATGGGAAGAAACTGTAGAATCGGATCGATATGATAATCGAGGAGGAGGGTGAAAGAAGGTCTGATGAAGAAGAGGGTAAAAAAGCAAATCTTTCACAGCTTGAGAAAAAACTGAAAATCCTCCACAAGTTGGTGTCTTTAAATAAATAAAGAAGGAAAAAGAAAAGAAGAGCAGAGATTAGAGATTAACATGTATGTGGTTTGTATAGTGTACAGGCAGCTGGCAGAGACAGAGTTTCTGTAGGAGTTTACAGCCACAATCAGCGGTCACCAACAGCAGAAACACTTTGGTATATCTTTAAGAAATTCTCTCTCAGCTGTCGTTTAGACCTGTATGTGTGGGATGAAAAGAGCGATGAATGAAAGGGAGAAAGTGAGAGTGAGTGTTTGTGTTTTTTAAGTGTCCAACTGGCCCTCCGCAGCTCGAATTTTGCATTTGTTAGCTGTTTAAAACCTGGCAGGAGGTGTAATTGTGGCACTAGCGGTTAACAGGCAGAAAATAGTCTGGGATATGATTAAAGAGGTAAATATTATACTGGGCGAAACAAATGACTGAGAATAGTAAAACAAACAAACACAGTTTACAGCAGCAGAGGTGGGGGGTTGTTTCGGCCCCCCAGAGAGGGTGCAAGAAGGAGAAAATCACGTGAGTTTGAGTGCAGGTCTGTGAGAGGTCAAAAAGCTCGAAGGAGACACAGATCACTGCTTCTGACCTGCTCAAATCTCCGAATCTCTGAGAGGAATTTGAATTAATGAGGCCACATGACAGGGGTCATGACACGGCAAATTTCAAAATGAATGACAGGCTAGAAAAATAACATGTAGCAGACGAGTGGACCAATTTGTTGAGTTATGCTTTGCTCAAACACACAGACACTGACTAGTTGTAAAAGGAGCATACTGCTGAGTACTGCCACTCAATATAGAAGCTATTCAGTGCTTATTTCCTGTTGAATACTGCTTAAATGTGCAGTAATTTGGAGATTATTTCATTTTAAAAATTTACTCAATTTACTCAAGTTCACACAAGCTCAAGTTAGAGCTTTAACAAATGAAAACATACATAAAAATTCTTATTTATTTTCAATATTGTCAAGTTACTTATTGTCAGCAGATTAGACATGTGACCCACAGAGCTGACAATGAGCCTTCTAAACAAAAAAGAGGCTAGTTTTAAGCTAATATTATGCTAGCTAATTTGAAGCTTGAGTGTCCTGAAAAGAAATAAATCATATTTTCCATTGATAATCATCTCGATTACATTCTCACATCATATGAGAGTTTATTCGCTAAGTATCCAGTGTCCCACAATGTTTGAATCACTTCAAAGAAGCTTTCACTAACGCCAGCTAACAGCAGCTATCAGAGACTAATAGCAGCTAACAGTGGCTAGCACTGGCAAAAACAGCAGTGCTTACCAACAGAAAAGTTCAGGATATCCTTAACAACACACCTCACTGTTATCAAACAGAAGTGAGCTTTAATTACTTACTGACGCATATTGAAATCCTTTCACAAACTTTAACAGCCTCCTCCAGAGTAAATAGACATGGACACCTAGCATATTGACAGCTGAGGTAAACAGCAAACTCACAGCCTTCACTCTATGGATGAACAGCAGCTAGAGTTGTTTGTCCTACACTGGCTACCGTAGCTAGGATTTTGCACTTGAATCGGGAGTGGTAAGAAAACTGAATTCAGCTAAATGCAATCTGCAATCTACTGGCATCTAGTGGTGAGATTTTGCACATCGTACCTTTAAACAATTTTAAATATACATTTAGAGTAGATCATCGAAGTAACCACTGACATCTTTAAAAACTAGGGTCTATGCATCTAAAAGTTATTATTTTCACCCACTTACACTCTCTTCTACTAAAATCACTCAAAAACCAAGCTCAGCTCCCTTAGATTGAGAAGCCCCAGGGTCCAAAGTGCATGACCCTTATGTCTAATTGACTTTGAGCACTGAGAACAGGAAGCCAAAACAAACTGTGTAGGTCTGTAATAGTACCCCTCTGGAATATGTCTGCAGGTATAAACAGAGGTCGAAAAGGCTCAACAGTTAACCAGAACAGCGTGTCTGATACAGTGACCTACATATTCTTACTCCTGGATTGTTTTATCCCCCTTTTCCATATGTTTCGGAATACTCATGCTATCTCTCCCAATGTTGTCAGCAGGTCTTGACCTTCCTTTTCAACCCCCCACACCGCCCATCTGTCTCCTCATTCACAGCAGAAAACCCAATAAGCTCACAGGAAAAGCTCCTGCTTTGTGAGCTATTTGTCAGATTTCATTCTCACCCTCTTTCTCCCAACAACTTAACATCCTCTTCTGCGCTTTTACCATCTTCCTCCAACTATGCCCACTAATGCCTTTGTGGCAGTCAGCTATTCAAGCAGAATTAAATCCATTTCCTTCTTAAGATTGAAGTTGACCTTAAAGTTTCTGTTAAAGCTGGAAGAAAATTGGAAATGAATTTAAACATATCCTGCATGCACACTTTCAAGCTACAGCCGCAACTCCATCTGGCAAATAACTGCAGAAAGTAAAAGCTCAATTTTTTTCAGCTAAACAAACACTTTTTCTAAATAAAAGTCTGATACGTTGGTGATCTTTTTTCATATATTCAGCACTTTTCCTATATTGATACATAACTGATAATGGAGTAACTGAATTCCGTATTCTTATTTTTTTTCCTGTCTTAGTGGCCTTACATATACATTAAGTATAAATGCACAATTTAAGAACAAGACGTGCAATTTCTCTGGACCTGTTCAATGACAAAGTTAATGAATCTTGATATGATTTCAGTAGAGTTCCTGAGGAGTAACTCTTAGATTCTTTTTGCAGGAAAAGTCCATCTGGATCTCTGGGGAGGTGCAGGAGATAGGGGTGTGGCTAGCTCTAGAAGCTGTAGAAACCTGAATGAGTTCATCGTCTGTTGGATGTTTAAACTTTTCTCTTTTTCTTCTTTTTACCTTCTCTCTTTGCAGCCACACCAACTTCAGCCCCCTGCCGTTCTTCAGAACTGACCAAATGGGACAAGATGTTCTCCATGTTGGAGAACAGTCAAATGAGGGAGAACATGCTGCTTCAGTATGCCGATGATATCATCAAGGTGGAGATGGGGTCACTGCGCAGTGAAATGTTAAGGTCGGTTGTAAGACTGAGAAGTCATGCAATCAGCATCAGGTCATTATGGTTGAAGATGAGCAGCAGAGAAATGAGTGTTTGTGATTAAGCCAAAGACAATTCAAGGTCTCAGCAACCTAGACAGGACTAAAAATAAAATGGTAAACGGCCTGTATAAAAGTGTAATCAGATTTAATCATTTCATCACTTTGCTTAAAAAAGCAAAGTGATGAAATGCCCATCGCCTCATTAATGTAGCTCTGCTTCAGAACAAAATCCTGAACTGATCTGCTTCAAATTAATTTAGCAGATTTCTCAGCAACTATAGCAAATTCCTTGTCTGCACATGTTTAAACCTCTTCAGCTGAAAGGGTTCAAATCACTCATATTGATTCTTGGTTCTATATTGTCAGGTTTGTAGCTCAGTATGGTGGGTCCTGTGGGGCGGCGGTGGAGAATGCAGGAAGAAGGATGGAAATCCAGCTGAACAGCCGTCTCAGAGAGACTCTGGAGCTCCTCAAACTCAGACATCGGGATTCTCCTGCGGCTGCTGCGGGGAATTCCAACCAGCTGGAGACAATGCTACAAGAGCTCCTCTCTGCAGCACAAACACAAGCATCCAGACTTTCCAAGCTGGAGACCAGCTGCTTTAGCAGCCCAGGAGGGATGAATACCAAGGCAGGATTTCATCCTCTGAGGGGTGGAGAGCAGGGGCACCATGAGCAAGAAGTCACAACAACAGAGGCCACTTTAGAAATGGTGCTGGCTGCACTGCAAGAAGTGAAGGTGGAGATGGAGGAAGCCCTGAGATCTTCGAGGCAAAGATTCTTGCCTGCAGGTATAACACTGACCTTACTATCAACCATCCCTATTTGTCTTAAACTGTGATTTCCTGTTATTTCTATTTGTGTTCATAGCTCTGAAACAACACCCTGCTTAATTTTTTTCTGTATTAATTCATTCTGGAAATAAGAGATTCAGCTAAAGCTGTTTGCACCGGCAGATACTTACAAGTATTTGTAGAAATTTACAAGTAGGATTAGACTCAAGTAAAAACATGAAAAGATGATAACAAAGAAAAGCTTTGGACAAAACTCCTCATGGGTAATGAACCCTTATTGTAAATTGTTAGCAGAGTTAACTGGGTTCCCTGAAATTAACACTGACTAATAAATATAAGATTAGGCTCAGCAAATTTAACTGAGGAAACTTGCAGCAGAGCATCACTGATATCAGTACAACAACTTTATTTCCTAGAATAAATCAAATGAAAGCCACAAAAGGGCTAAATTATACTCTTCATCTTATGCGTGCACTTATACACAAAATTATAAATCTGGCCTAAACAGTGAACAGAGGGAGGTGTAATCATTAGCCAGTTGCCGCAAAAACCACACCAAAAGAACCCTGGGAAAGTAGGACCAGATGGAAACCATCATGAGCGCACACAAACACAGAATGGATTTTTCACTATTATATTCTGAGTGGCAGGAACCTGAAACGAGATCTCCGGTTTTAAGTAGGGAGCGTGTCTGCTAACTGGAGGGAGAAAAAAAGCGAGTGAAAGAAAGAGGGCTGGAGAGAGAGAGAAAAATCTTGAGTTAAAACTCAATACTTAAAAATGCATGACAAAGAATGGAAAATGAGAGATGTTACGCTGTGTAATGTGCAAAATGTGCACAGTTCAGAACACGTTTCCTCTCGCACACAATCAGGGCTGCAGAGTATCAAGCTCATCCTGATCAAACACCTGTGAGCTCTTCCTTTATGGAATAACTGTGAGCTTAAACAGGATTATTTTATGCACACAGGATATACCGGGAACATTATGCAAACAACAGGAAATGATCCATAAACACAACTAAGAGTTTATATGCTTAAGCAGCAGGCAGAGCAAACACTGACTTGTATATTAGGGGTTATTAATGGGACTTACCTGATTGTTAGACAAAACTTTACCAGGATGTTTTCTTTGTTGTTCACAGCTGATTGTTGGGAGTATTTTTAAACAGTGTGTATTTAGTTACTTATTCCCCAACTCAGAGACTTATCTGGATTTATCAGGACCAAATTAGAAAACCCAATCTTAATTTTCTACAAGTTGGACAGGCGATACAGAGACACTAAGTCTGTAAGCCAGTTAAATCATTATTGCACATAAACAGTGATGATTTAGTTTCAAAGCGATGAAAATCAGAAAATCATAAACGGTTAATTTTATGATTACATATAAGCGAAATAACTATAAATGGCTATTTCTAAAAAACACTCGGATGCTAGACTGGATCTAGCCACCCTGCTACACCCCCACCTCACACCAGCTCCAATAATTCAGAGCTGACAATGCTGACAATGTGCAGTTACACTCCATTATGTAACGCAGACCAAATTGCCTAAAAGGCTTCAGTCAAAGGTGGTATACACATATGCCACACACATTTTTCTCTATTTCACATGCCAAAAAACTAACCAACAAAAGTTGGTTTGACATTACAGTGTCAAACAGTGAGAGAGTGACTTTGAGACAGTGTGTGTTTGAATGAGTAAAAACAGAGAGGAATAAGGGGAAAAGGCGACGACACAAAGTATAAAAAATCCACGAACCAGATGACCCAGAGAGGTGTGTGTCTGTGCGTGAGGTGGTGGGACAGGAAAAAACTGCCAGTGATTCATGATCTCATCACCTGACCAGTAACTGAACTCTGACTGTGTCACATTCAATCACGCTCACGCTGCCACCTATTTCAGCCTTCACTTCATATACCGTGGTACAACAACAGTAGAGGCAGCCCCAGTAAAACCACAGGGGCCCAGTAACCACAAGATAGTAATCTGACTTAATTAATCTAGCTTTAGATTTCAATTTATTTTTATTGTAGATTTATCTCTTTAGGACTCCATTAGTCTGTGTAGGAGATCAAGTCTTATGATGTAAAGTGGAACTCTGCAAGGGTAAATTTCAGGCCATTATTCTCCTTTTTTCCCCATCATACCAAATCACACATGGACAGAGCCCTGAGGGTCATCTGTTTGTTGTGCTTCATTTCATGTTCTTTCCCCTCTTTTGCTCCGTTTCTGCTCCTTCAAACATGTTCTCCTGCAAACACTTTCAACCTGCTTTTGTTGGGTAATTTTGTGGAACGCACCCTCGCAACGGCCTCTGGGAATTTAAACCGATCCAGATCGGCACCAAATTGTAGCGGTTTCCTCGCTTCTCTGCCAAGTTCAGTCAAATTTGGCTTCAAATTCTGCGTGTAATCCTGCCAAAAGACAGACAAACAATAAAAATGTAATGCCGCTTGCTGAGCTACCATTGTCTTTTCATTGTCATCATAGGTTATGCCCAACAAAATCTTTTTTTCATGAGTAACAACAAATTGACGTCCAATTTTGGGCCGTCACAGTTAAATGAAAAAGAAAACTTTGTAATGATCATATTAAATTCTCTAAACTGAACCACTATTACCACTGCAGCCGGGGGTAAAATATCTAGAATTTATTGTAATTTGTAGATTTTACCACAAATTACAGGCATCCTTTCTTACAAAATTTAAAATTATACTATTTCTGTGCAAACAGGAGGATTTATTATTGCTGGATGAGTGCTTGAGTACTATATATGGCATAACTTCAGCCCTGATCCTCTTATCTTCCTGTTGGCTAGGTTGTGAGATGGCCCTCCTCTTCCCAATGCGTTCCAGTCGAATCTACACCTCTATCATACCAGATGTCCCCGTCTCCCTGTCCTCCTTCACTGTCTGCATGTGGTTCAAACCAACCAGCATCGCCAACAAAACCGTGCTGTTCACCTATGGAAACCGCCGCAATCCATATGAGATCCAGCTGCTGCTCAAGCGGAATGCTGCCCTCTTCACCATCGGAGGAGAAGCTCACCTGGTGGAGGCACGGGGAGTAGTGAACCCAGGGCGGTGGACCCACTTGTGTGGGGCTTGGTCCTCAGAGCAGGGCCTGGCCTCCCTATGGGCGGATGGCGTGAAGGTAGCGTCCACTCCCGGAGTGGCCGAAGGACACGTCTTACCCGACGGCGGCTCCCTCCAGCTGGGTCAGGAAAGGAACGGCTGCTGTCCTCCGTCCTTAAGCAGCGGGAGCAGCGTGGCAGGGTTTGAGGCGGGATTCGATTCTAAGTTGGCATTTGCGGGGAAGATGACGGGGGTGAACATGTGGGACAAAGTACTGTCAGAGGACAAGATTTCCCAGCTGTCTTTGCGGGAAGGCCATGGCTGTGAGCAGAGCGGGAACATAGTGGCGTGGGGTGTAACGGAGATGGTGCCGCACGGAGGCGCTCAGTTCATCTAATAGTGCATACTCTTCACTATGATCATCATTTCCACAACATTGTAAGAGTTAAATGCTCAAAGTGAAAAGACTTACAGCTGCTTTTATCATCTTTCTTCCTATAATTAAACATTTTCATTGTTTCATTGTAGCAGAGACCACAATTTTCCTCCTCATCTCACTTTTTATTACTGTAACTGCTAATACTGCAGTTTTGAACTTTGGGCATGTTCAAATAAGACAAAATCAATGCTGTGAGAGACTTAAGTTTACTTTTTTTCACCAAGCCTTTTGAACTGAGACAGTAATACACACACACAAAAAACACACTGATGCACAGTCGTCTTAGAAAACGTGTAGTTTCGCCGAGAACGTGCTGCAAGCAGTTTTGACCAAAGACTCAATTAGAGTGCAAGAAAGACAAAGAGTCTATTGTGAAAGTAAACGGGTTCTGAGCCAGTAAACAGAGTAATCACCAGACAGCCACGCAGCACAAGTAAAAGAGGGGTCTCTGACTATTACAAGTGATTATCTTGTATTGCACAACATGTGTTTTTTAGAGTACCAAAGCATTTTTCATCTTTCTGTTGAGATGGCGAGTGCAGTTCATCAAAACATGCAAAAAAAAAAAAAAATAGAAACCCAAACAGAGGAAAATGTTCTCCTTTTTTTTTTAGCATTTTAACTATTAATGTAACAGAAAAGACATTTGCTTTTATACCTTTTAAGTTTTGTGGGTACAATTAGCCATGTAATCCAACCCCATTACAACCAAAAGCACAGGCATCATACTGTTACCTGTGACTGAAAACTGCTGTACTTGTTATCATTTTAAGCATGACTGACTGTTAACTACAAATGTGCTTTTTTAACTAGCTTACCATTTTTTTTATTGCCATGAACTTTTCTTTGAAAGCTTTGAAAGAATTTCCAAACAATATATTTCTAAATTTGTACTCAGTGTTTACATTCATACGAGTTACGTAACTCCTGTTTTGCTTTCGGTTTCTTTGTCAGTGCATAGTTGTCATTTAAGTAGAAGGTAAAGTTTTCTTTTGATCCTGCATAAAGTAAGAAGAGTAAAACTGTTGAATTTGCCATGTGAGGTTTGATAAAAGAAAGTGAGGATAATGTTTACACAGTCTTTTATGAACTAACTTGTCTTGTATTATACTGTAAATTGTTTTTATTATTGTGAAAATGTAAAACTGAATGTATTTTGTACATAAATATAGTTTTTCATAACAGGACTAGATTAAATAAGTGAGGTATGAATAAAAAAGTATCCACTGTCCAAATTAGGAGTGTTTATGTATTTTTTCAAAATTTAAAATATTCAATTTTGACAAGATTTCCAACACCACTCCGTACCACGACAAACCCTCCACCGTGTTTTACAGATGGCTGTAGACACTAACTGTTGTATTTATCTCCTGAACTCCTCTTTACATACTGACAATGACTTGAATCAGAAATTTTAAATCTGGAACAGAACTGTTGAGTGATTTTCAGTCCAGTTCTTGAGTAATGTGGCATATTTCAGCATTTCCTTCCTGTTTCCCTTCCGTAAGAACTACTTCTTGACAGCCGTCCTTCCACTGAGATGATGTCTGATGAGGCTTCAGCGAACAGTAGACAATCAGCTGAAGGGCAGATCCACCTCTGAGGGTCTGTGTCAGGACTTTGCTGGATTTATTTCTATTTTTGTAAGTACATGGATTTCAGATACTGTTCACCTGCTATAGATAGTTTTTCTTAGATCTGCCACTTCCCCTTTAGTGTTCCACTTCTTCAGTTTCCTCAAACTTTTTATGTACACACTGCACAACGTGCTGAGATGTGCCAAAGTTAACAGCTGTTTGGGAATCTCTTTATATCTGGTCACTGTTGGCATTGTTCACATATTCAGCTAAAGAAATGGGAACAAATTAAATGTTTTTGTAACAAAGTTATTGAGGATACTGTTTAAATTTGGTTCTTTGCTATGTTGTTTGAATGAAACTCAAAGCCGTTTTTTTTTAACTTATCTGGTGCAAAATCACAACAAAAGTTGCATCAAGGCATTTTATAGTGTAAGGTACACACACTGGTTCATCCCTTGAGTTAGGTGTCTTTTTATGCTTTTTAGGTCAGTGTGAAGCGGCTTGAAAAATATTCCTCTGAAAAGTGTGAGGTACAAGGAAAAAACAACAATTAAAATTTTAAAAGGCTTCACAAAGCCCGGAGAAGTATCGCTCAAGATCACTTAAAAAATTACAAGACAATCTGCCTCCTTGGAAGCAAAACATAAAGAAATAAGGAGCGTCCCAAAACCTTTGCACAGCACTCGATGTCACAACCACACTTTTGCAAATTATACTGTATTTAATCTCTTGGTGATTAAAATTGATTCAGTGATGTCTGCGACTGTGGGGAAATTGCCTGCAGACTTTCTGCAGCTCACATATGCTTACAGTTTACTGCTGCACATCCTGCTTGGACCCAGTTTCTTCCCGCAGCTACAACCTCCGTGTAACTGTGACCTGTTACAGAATCACCTTCCACATTCACTCACATACATTTCACCGAGTCTTCACTCACTTTTCTCGCCCTGCCATGTATTAACCTTACAGTCCAAGGAAGAGCCAAAACGGACACGCAGCTTTGATAGATAGACGACAGATTCCAAGCCTCTCTGCTAACTTAAGGTTTTACTCAGAGATTGAAAGAACCCTTGGCTCTAAACCCCTGTGGGGCCAAACGGTGAGTGCGTGTGAGACTGCTGTAGCTATAAAACCTTCACCCAGTATCCTGCTGTTGGTTTCCTGTAACTAGGAATCACACACACATGCTTATTAAGCACGGAACTCACTATTCTCCTATAAGACCGAAACTCAACACGCACCACCAAGGACAAGACGAAGGAGAAGAAGAAAATATCGCATGTGGCAACAGACGCACACGCATGTTAGGTTTCAGAACAAAGGTTCGCAGGCTTCTGGCTTGTTAAAGACGTCACCATGAGGTTTAAATGGTTACAGTACAGCACATTTAGAAGGTGCTCAAACTTGGAAACCGTCATGGTTACATTAAAAAGTGCAGAATGAAAGATAAATGTGAACTTGCTACAAATTTTTTAAAAAGCCTTCGAGCAGGACTTGCTCACTTTCATCTGGTTTCTCATTCCAGATTCAATATCAGTCGGTCGATCCCTGTCGAGCTGGATTACAGCCACCGGACTACTTAAGTGTACAGAACTTTCAAACTATCGCGTTTTCTGTCTCTTTTATTTCCCTTTTCTCTGCTTCTTTCTGAGCCCACAAGAAGGCTAGGTATTCGTGTGCACTTTCATGTCCAGTAGTCTAGTAAAAGGTGATGACTTTGAGGGTGTCGTGTATCTAGTGGAAAGAAATGTTAGAGCTATATTTTTAAAACAGCCGTTACATACATGCATCTCTGGAGGAGCCGGCAATCAGGAACTCGATACGTGCGGAGACTACAGAGTGCAAATGTTGAAGTGAAAAAGCATTACAGTGACACTGAGGTATTATTATTACCTTCCCTAATTTATCAGATTCATAAGTCTGACTGTGATGTAAAACTCTGCGAGGGCCAACGACTCAAACAGCCAGAATCCTGGGATGATATGTAGAAAAATCCAAATGTGAGTAAACCACACTTTAGTGTAATAGCACATTGAGCATATTGTTTGTAGCATGAATCCTTGTATTTTTCACTATTTTCAATTGCGTAACAGTGCACGTCTGTATTTGCAAGTTGTTGCTTTTATTCCATTCCTTTGTGCTTTGGCTGATTGAATGTGGTGAAAGCATTTTGTAGGGAAAAGTTGTTTATTTAGTCATCATTTAGCAGCAGTTACTTCAACCTTAAGTCTTTTTGGCAGCTTCTCTTTTCTTCCCCCTCGTATTTCATGTATCCAAATGAAAATAAAAAGACATCCCTTTTTTTCTCTTTTTGTTAAGAAACCAGTAACACATTTATGGACTATGGGTGCTAATTGTCTTGCATCTATAATCAAAGCCCAAGTCTGGCAAAAACTCACCTGGAAAACCAGACAGTGAGGAGATAATCTGTTTCATGTGCCGAGCTGCTGGCAGAACAGTGGGAGCATCGAGCACCACTTTGGTGGGCATCCCACTGTGGTACAGTGTGAGGTAATTAGTGTGTGTGTCTGCACATGAGGTTATAGGTTCAACATGTTCCCAGAGGCACTGACTGATTCACATAAAAAAACATAACAGCACATCCAAATACATATACTCAGGCCCTCCCTGTATTATCCTATGATCATGTGTGCGTGTGAGGGAGCATGTGTGCCTCAGGGTAAACAGATCTCCATTAAGCAGGGCTGACTATGGACCCTGGACCTTTAGGGACCTCACTAATGAGCAACATGTATGTTAAAAAGGGGTTAAAATGGCTTCAAAAAAACATAGTGGGCGTAGCCTTCTGTAACCACTGACTGGAGGTCAGCTCAGTTACCCTCTCTGACCTGAGCTGTTAAGTAGGGAAGTTGAAGAAAACAGTAATGAGATCAATGCCTGAGGACAATGTCACCTTATACTCCTCCCCAGTCCTCCCTTCCCTCACATTAGTTCTGCCTCCAGAGCATGTAGGTATTATCGGGCCTTCAGGAGAGATATTTAAAAAGAATGACATGAAAGCGATTAATAGGCAAAAACAACCACCCTGCATTAGATGTCTTGATCAAAAAAGAGAGAAAGTAGAAGCATTTACAAAGACTTTCTGTAGCATCCACAGGGGCTACGGCAAGAAACACTGTGCAAACAAAAAAGGTAGCAGTTCTCCTTCCTCCAAACTAATTCTTATACATCAAAGCTCCACGAGGGACACAATGACGTATGTGACATGCATTGTATGACCACATTGGTTAGCTACAACTGCAGATTACAATAATAATTCCATTTTCCACTCCAGTAAAAACAGCTGATCCTATTGTTTCAGATCTACTAGGATCCCTCGTGGTACAAACGTGCTGTTCCTACAAGCCAAGACAACAACTACATTAAAAGACATTAAGTCCTGTAACACCCCTGTTACAATTTCAGTTCTTCTCCAAAGCTCTTACAGTCTCAAACCACCCACACACGTACTCGTTGTAGTTTCTCTACAAAATTAAGGTAACCAGTTTCCTTTCTTGTGTGCGAGCATTTGTACGTGTATCCTACCTCCCAGCACGCTGATTGTTATGGCCTCTGTGTGTTCAGCCAGCAGATCGGCCTTGGCTATAGCGGCCAGAGAGAGGTAACTGGACATGTTCCTGCTCAGCTCCCTGTTGCCCCTCTGCAGGAACCGCACGGCCACCGGGACAGCTAGCACCATGACCGAAGGACAACTGTAGTTCTGCAGAGACATGTTATAGGAGAGGAGACACTCTGTTCAAGACGACATTCTCACAGTAAATATTTGTTTTCTAACATTTTAAGAGACATGCCAGCGACTGGTCAAAGCAGCACACGTCCACAGATAAAATGCTTTTGTTTTTGTAAAGTGAGCATGATTGGCAATCACTGTAACTTTGAACAAGGGGACACAGAGCGAGCGCATTCACAGAGAAATCAGTCTGACTTGAATTAAGCTCACTTCTTAAAAGGAAAGGGCAGCAAAGCAGGCTTAATTTTACAGTCCTGACCTTTACTTCTCATTATCTATAAAGGAGAGTAACAAGATCAGATGCCTGTCCTTTGCTGTTTCTGATCTTTCTGAACAACATGTGCATGGTGTTAACGCTCATTAGAACAGACAGTACAGCCTAAAGATCCTCATTAACAGCAAGCCACGCATCAAATATATTTAGTAACTTGAAACAAAGAGCGCCAGCAGTACTTTCCTCAACCCATGTGATAAGTGCCACAGAGATTAAAACGGGCTATAAGAATGAAGAACAGGGGGAGAGACGGCATTGTATTGAAAGACATATGCACAAGTTTGTGCTCTGAACGCTCACGGACCGCGGGATGGGGATTCAAAATGCGCCAGCACCCTCCAGAGGACAGTTTGATACGAACGTCGTGTTCACTGCCGCTCACATATATTTATTTAACACTTGTGAACCCACATCTAAAACATCTGCTTCACGTTTGTTTCTATTCACACACCTAAGGCCTCTAAGTCTTTACTATATATATCTATTTTCAAGATTTATCTTTTATGTCTATCATCAAAAACTGCTCAATCAATGATTTGGGGAGTGTAGTCTCTCGCTGTCATGCCTCTGGTTTTCCACATGATGGCAGTGCAGGCACTGCAAAAACTATTTTACCCACTAATATAAACTGTGTAAACACCTTCACTTCCTTTATTATCAGGCACCAAAATATAGAAGAATCACCATGAAATGCAGTGTTGGCACTGGAGCTGAGACGTTTTAGAGCACAAACTGTTTTTAGTCTGTCTAAAGAGGGACGATCTGAACACTCAGTGTGAAGCCTGTCATGTTTGACAGCTACAGGCAGCAGGCATGAGGTGCCAGTAGTGTTCTTCTTTTGGCACATGAATTAATGTATTGATTTATTAATCTTTCCTGTCATCTTGTACTACACTACAATGACAACGCACGTCAAAGAGCTCATATGACATGAATCGTCTCTCCTTTTCTCTGAGGGAGTTTCTGTGGGAAAATAAGACAAGTGTCTATAATTCAAAATGACAGGGAGGGAAAGAGAGAACGGAAGGGGTCAGAGATAAAGGTGGATGGAGGGCAAGAGAGGAAGGAAAGAGATGTGGAAAAATGACATGAAGAGAAACAGATTTTTAGAGATAAAGAAAAAGAGAAAAGGAATGGCTGTCCTGATAAGTGCAGGAGCTCGGACATCGGAGCCAGAAGGCGCCGTCAGAGCTGTCAGAACTTTTAACCTCACTTTTGTGTGTGTGTGGGTGTGTGTGTGTGTGTGTCTTTCCTGAGGAGTCAGTCTCATTATGGTGGTATTAACCACATTCCCTTTCCCAAGAAAAAAGTGGGAGGGAGAGAAAGAAGGTGGAGGGGAGTCACTCTGCTTTTATACCTTTCAGCACTGGAGGTCTGAAAATGGGGAAGGTAAGTGAGTTTTAAATGTACATTTTCATGCCTCCCCCCCCAGCAGTGATTACATAAAGTATATTTGCTCTGAAAGGGAAACTTCCCTGCTGGAGATCATGTATTATTAATTTTTATTTTAACTCTTCTGCTTGTACCATTTTGTGAGGGTTTTCTTCCGCTTGTGCACCAACGTTGCCTTCCTTCACTTGTTTTCCCCGCGAAGCCTTTACACCCTCGTGTTTACCACCAATGCTTTAAAGAGCTTTAGCATAGCATTGCTCACGTGCATTAAAAAAAAAAACATGCAACCAGCCCCAAAACTATAACCTGTCAAAGGTCACATGACAAAGAGGAAGACGAAAGAAGTGCTTTTTTCTGTTTTCTTTACATTTTTCTACTCAAATTTGATTATGCCCGTTTTCTGATGAGCTTGACAGTTTTACTTCTTAGAGAAGAAAACTATTACCAAACCCTTAATACAACAGCTATTGATGAAGTTTAATGTAGTGCATATCAATGCATCAGTAAAATATGTTATAGCCAAGTGCTCCCAATGGCCTTTTTCCATTCTGTACAAGCTATAGGTGTGTGGCTGAGATGAAAGGGAATGTTTGAGTACTTTGCAAAAGTCTGAGCCCACTCCTCATTTTTTTACGTTTTGTTAGGAAAATGGAAAATATGTGCAATGAATTATTAAAACTCGTACAAATATATATGGAAATCCAGTATACAAGCCAAAAACAGAGTTTGAGCAATTTTAAAGATGAGTGAATATTTGCAGCGACCACCTTTATTATTCAACACAGCCTGAACTCTCTTTGGCAGCTCTCTTGTCATTTTTTTAAGTAGTCTTCAGGAAAAGTTCTCCAGATTTCTTCAAGGAGACTTAAAGCTCTTCTAAGGATGTTTTCCTGGTGGTATTAAATGGTGAATCAAAATCTGACGGCACTTTTCTGCGTTCGTCAATTTTGACAAGATCTCTGACACCACTGACTGAAATGCAGCTGCAAACCATGACAGAGCCTCCACGGTGTTTTGCTGATGCTTGGAGACGCTCACTGTTGTATCTCTCTCCTGACCTCCTCTGCACATACTGACAATGATTTGAATCAGAAATTTGAGATTTGGATTAATCCCTCAATCAGACCTGTTGCCACTGATTTTCAGTCCAGTTGTTGTATAATCCAAAGAAAACTTTTGAAAGACTTTCAGAAACACTAAAAAACTATCGCTCAAGACCACTGACAACAAAGTCTGGCCCCTCAGAAAGAAAATTTTAAAAAAGAGGGATGGCTTGGGACTTTTGCACCGTACTGTAAATTTTAAGTTTCATCCCATGAGCACTAAAAGTATCTTGGAGCTAAATACCCTAAGCACACATAATATCCTGAGAGGTTTCTGAGTATGTGTGTCCTTTATGTGCTTCAGGTAAAACAAACAATGATGTGTGCATGCGAGCGTGTGTGTATACCTGCAGGATACAGCTGGTGATGTCAGACGCTATCTTAGCATGCGGAGTGTCCTCTGTGTTTTCACCTTGCGGGGTGAGGTTATGCTCCAGACAGGACTCCCACAGTCCCACCAGAGCCGTGCTGTGTCGCTCGATGGAGCCCGTCTCCCTTATGGCTGTGGTGATGCGTGTTATGCAAATCTCCACCACTGCCTGGTCATTGTCATTGGTCAAATAGTCCTGTCAGCCAGCAACAGGATGCAAAATTAGGAATACAATGATAAAGTAAGGACAAAAGCAATGAATTATGCATAAGGGCATAAATAATTAATGGCATCTGCTTTGTAATTTTTGAATAAATACCAACTGTGTGTGTTGGTTGCACTGATCTAAACACATCAACTTACCGGTGAGCAGGAGATTGCCTTAATCTGGTCCAGAGCTTGAGACAGACAGTCTTCAATGTCTGCGTCCTCCAGAGAGAACAGATCACCTGCTCTGGACAGATCCCTCTGGCCGAGCACTTGGCTAAACAGCTGGTGCATCCTTGTCCTGGTTTAGGACCTTGAGACGAGCCTGGGACGGCCTCCGCACAGTTTAAGATCACTTAACTGAGAAAGTCGCTGACATAATGTCTTGAATACCATAGCAACTTTTCCTTCACCTCCTGGTTTTAGAAAGATATTTAAATAGAAGACTCTTTTCTGCCAGGGATGGGAGAAAGCAAGTCTTTCTAAAATGCAATAAAGCTGAAATATATGAAGATTTTCAGGCACACACTTTTATACAGAAAGAAATATCGAATGCATCATATTAGGACTTGATAGTTTTATAATTTTTGTTAAAATCCTCTCCGGCGCAGTCCAGAATCAGGTAAGTTTGACGGGTTTGGCCCAACATTTTTCTGGGTCTGCCTGAGGCCTGTTACCATGGAGACAGGGCAGTCCTTCTGCAGCTGAGTCCTGAAGGAGAAAGGACAAAAAAAGAGAGAGTGAAGGATTAAATTAACTAAAGAGAAGGAAATGCTGGGATCGTCATTTTGCACACAAAATCGTCTTCCAGGAAGAGATCATTTGAAAAGCTGGGAAAATTAATTCGGAGCAAGTCAGAGATACTGTCGAGCATCGGATATTTAATTTTGCATGTGATTTTTGCTCTCCAAAACATCTCAATTAAAGGAGTAGTCGTGCATAAGAAACAAAATTTCATTGCAAGACATAGACATGAAGATTGATACAACTCTTATCTGTTAAAAATACTGCTTATTTTAGCTTAGTCTAAATCCTGGAAACAAAAAGGTTCAGATGAATTTCACATTCTGTTTGTCGTACCGATTAAACAAATAAGATGTGCATTAGTTAGCTGCAGGTTAATTGTGTTTTCTTTTAAAAGGACCTAATAGTCCAACCAGTTGAATCCTGTTCCTAACCATTTTATTACAGTTAAAGCGCAGGATTCCCAGTGTAGAGGGTTCAGTTGGGGGCAGTGGGCGTAGTCCTTTAACTAGCTTGTGTATTTATGGCCCCAAGTCCCATAACAACACAACGGTGCAGTAAAAATGTCCATACAGCTGTGACAGAGCTTTGAACCTCAAAATGGCCACTGTGCTAGAGATGCAACTGTGTGTGAAAGCTCACCTGTGTGAGATGTAGAAAACTACAGACTGAAATTCACCATTCTGCCTGTCTCTGGTAAATGGACTGGTTCTTATATAGTGCACTTCTACTCTACAACATGCCTCTCATTTGGAGAAAAGTTGCTGGGGCAGCATGTGAATGTGGGACTGAAGGTAAAAGCATGTGCTCCACTCCAGAGACCTGTGTGTTGGCATCGCTAAGTTATAGTAAATAAATAATCTTACATCGAAATCTTAGTCAGACAGCATTTAATCATATCGCACATATTTAGAAAATGATAGCAGGGAGCATAGCACAAAAGTTAAAAGGGAGTCCCTGGCCCGCTGCCCAAATCAGAGTCTAACCACAAGTTCTCAGTTAAAGCCCGTTATTTATTAATGCATACCAATATCTGAGAGCAAATTACTCCAGGGTGAACCAAGGCCAGAACAACAAACACAAACACACACACTTCCACTTTTTTCCCATCACAGTCTGACTAAAACCGAAATAAGGAATAACTAAAATACACACAAAGTCAATGTATTCAGTTTAATACACATTTGGATGCACTATATATATATATATATATATATATATATATATATATATATATATATATATATATATATATATATATATATATATATATATATACACATAATATATATATATATATATATATACACACATAATATATATATATATATGCACACATTTCTCATTGGCAAATATTTTTCAATATATATCTTTTCCACAGTCATTTAAGTGCAATAAAGGAACTATTGTTCTACACTTGAAATTACTTGACATTTTTTTTCTTCATCTTTGTCTGTTTAAAAAAGAAACCTGACTTCACCTCTAAATGCACTTTGTTTATCTGTGTGTGTATTTATTTGACTCTGACTCTAAGCGCTATGCACTCAGACCTAGCTCATATGTACAAATGGCAAATAAAAGTTTTAATCTTTATCTATTGTATTTACATAAATGAAAACAAAACTGAATGAAAGGCACGTGGTAAGCCTAACACCCTAAAATAAGCAAAGCAGAAGAAAACTGTGCAAAAGATAAATGCAGTTCACGCCCTCTGCTTCACTGACATAAACAACATGTGGGTTAATCGTTTGCAAAGAGCTGCAAAGGTCTCTAAACAAGAAACACGCATTTTCACAGAGGTTTACCGGTCGAGGATGGAACCAGGGCTTTTAAAATGGCCAGATGTTGACCCGCAGGTACACTCAAAGATCCTCAAAGCTAGAGGCGTCACACCGGTACACAAAGAATAAAAAAAAAGAAATAACTTACTAAACTGCAAGAAATGCAATAACAGCCATAACACTGACGTCTTCCAAAAGACCAAGAGAGCGCGTCTGCCATCACATTCTCTCTGTCTTTCTTGAAAATCCTGCACAAGGAGCGACCACCTCACGAATCTGGATGGAGTATTTGGAGTAAAAAAAACAAGAGGTTTATGATCGGTGTACACAAAACATTTTTTTTGTGTAAAAACTGGGTGATCCACAGCACGCTTATCGTCCTGCAGCAACACAGCACCAGCACCGCTGACCCCCAGCAAAATCCAGTTTAAAAGGACGAGTAAAGTCAGGATGTGTGCTGCAGAGGAGAGCTTTGGCAGACTGTATCTCTGCCCTCTTTTCAGCGGCATGAGTAAGTTAAAACATGATAATAATATGTTGCATATCTGGTGCAACTCTAACTGTTATACTCTACACTATAGCACAAATAATGTATTATAATGATTGGTAAAGTAAATAAAGGTAATGAGTCGAACAGAATACACAGTGTCCTGGTGTTATGAATGGAGTTCAAAGTTGTGGTAACTGAAAAGTAGCATGTTAACCATTTACTTGCATTACTGTTACTCTTGTCAGCTTCAATTAAACATTAAATCATTCACACCGGAGCGACGCCGGAAGGGCAAAGGATTACATATGCACACGCACACATATACACACTCACTGAGACTGCTTCTAAAAGTGTGACATATCACTGGCTTAGCGCTCCTTATTTTCTATACAGAAATCTAAACACGTAAACGCGCTGCTGTTCTCGCCGTTGTCGCTGCTTTCTGGGCGGTTTGAAGTATTCGCGCACGCCTTCTTTCTGAAGCAGCCACCCGGCGTGTCTGCTGCCTGTGATCACGATGACTTTGCTCACAGCAGAACTCTGCCTCCTTTGAGAGGACGAGCAGCTAAACATATGTATCTGTGTCATTTTCTGCTTCCTGCACCAGCTTCCCTCTACAATCAGACATCGTCTCATCCTCGCACCGTTTCACTGAAAGCCACACTGGAGCGAGCCCAAGCCAGACCAAAAGGAACGCACAAAGCTGACCACTTGGGAGGCCGTTATCTGTCCTGCCAAGCCAGCGACGGCCATGGAAACCCAACCATTGCCAGGATACCACATCGGGAATTCTTACTGGTCCGAGCTGTGGCTTTGGGACCGAAACACCAAAACAGCCATAAACACAGAGCAAAGAGGTTTATCTGTCACACAAAGACAGGCCAACACACAGCTGTGAAGGTGAATAATCACAAGCTCTCTCTGTGCAAGGAGTTCCCAAAAATACAGTATGAGTGTGTTGTTATTTACACTGCGAACATATACTCCTGTACACTGTGTATTTCTTAACTTTTTGATAAGGATGTACTGTATGACATACACACTTTCCTGGGAGTGTGTACAGCCATTCAAAACTAATCCCACCAAGCACCAGACATCAATGGATGACATTTTCTGGGCTAAATCTGGTCAGCTAGTCAAAGCCTTTAAAAATATGCCACTTCACATATAAATTTGTTCAAAAAGTGAAAGCTGAAGAGTCCTCTTTGCAGCGTATTGGAAAGACTAATATTTAACAAATGTGCTTGTGCTATTTGTATACATGTGGCTACAAATTAGGGCATCTGAGAAAGAAGGTATAAACCCCCCCGGTTGGTTGGTTGTAGGCTTTCTGTGTGGATTTGCATGTTTTCCTTGGGCTTGTGTGAGTACTCAGGTTTCCTCCTACAGTTCAAAGACATACCAAATGTCAACATTGCTTAGAGGTCTTTTCGGTAAGTTTTTGCTCAGTGGGTTATGGTCTAATACACCAGTCATAATAAATAAATTGTAGCTTCATTTGGACTAAAATGTTTTGTGTTTTAAAGACATGATGATCATTCAGAGCTGTAGAAACTGAATTATACTGCAATATCATGTGTATCTAGCACAAACTGTATATAATAGGTGAATGTAAGCTGTGCATCTGAACAGCATTCCTGCATTCCTTTTAATGGCCAGTAGGGGATGATTATTCAGTTTGCGAATAAAAAAAACAAAACACAGTTTTAGTGAGAAAATTAAATGACTCATCACTTAAATTATGAACTCAGTTAACAATTTCTTAACTGTTTTTGTGTTTGCATTGCTAACTTGATGTTGTATTTAATACAACATCGCAGTTATTTTGTAACTAATGTCCAACGTGGAGAAAGATGTTTCATCAAACAAACTTTAATGCGTAGCTAGCGCTCACTACGGTTTGGGCATGCAGGTTCCTCAGTCAAATCTTCAATCTTTACATCTGGTTTACGGATGTTACCAGAAATGATTTCTACAGTGCCATTTGGCATCATAATTGTGGAAACACAACAGCAGGCAAGGGGGCGGCATACGGCTGTAAGTGTTGTAGTCTAGCATTAGCTCTGCTCCAACTCATCGATATGAAAGGCAGAGTCAGCTATGGAAATACTGGTGGGGTGATTGGGGGATGATAACTGACTCACAAACTATATAAAAATTATGTTATTGTGTTTTATTTAGAGTAAGAGAGAGAAAATACTACAAATTTAATAAGTTGGCTATAAGACCAGCACCCAGAATTCAATTTTCTGTTCACAGTAACAACATTCACAATGTTATCCTTCTTATGGTATTCTGAAATGCACTCTAACGTTTTGTTTGAGACAGCTGGCACTACCGGTGTGAAATCAATTTTGTTCCATGGGCTAAAATAGCTAAAATAGTGCCAACATAATGACACTGTAACGTTAGCATCCTGCTCGGCAACCATCCTAACATTTCAGTCTGTGTGTGGTCAACAAAATGTAAAGTTAACATTTTAAATAAATAATCTGCCACCCCATTGATGTGTCAGTATATGGGATGATCATTTAGGCATCAAAGTGGGAGTCAAGAATCATGTAATACTACTAGTGTTGGTACCGACTGCTAAATTTCTGGTATCCCTATCTGGAAACCAAACACGGAGGTAGCCAAAATCTTGGATTCAAGTTTTTACAAATGAATGGTGGATAAGTCCAGCTTTAAAACAGAGTCAGCTTACTTTCCCCAATAATAACTAAGACTGAAAAAGAAAAGAGGCATGGGAAAGAGATGGAAACGACCAAAGAACACCAAGGGGAGGAAAGAATGAGGAATGGAGGAGCCACCAGACCGAGTCCCAGACTGAGAGAAAGCTGGAGATGGATTATGTTTCCAACACTTGCATTCACCTTTACATACAGCATACGTATGCTTCTGTCTCTCCTTACTAGTGAAATGCTGTGTTATGTAATGTATCCTTTCCTACTCTTACTATGTCACAGCCCGCCTGAGTAACTGAGTAGCAGTGTGCGTGTGTGTGTGTGTGTGTGTGTGTGTGTGTGTGTGTACAAGCAGAGAAAAAAAAATGGGCCTCAGGAATTTCAGTTCTTTAATAATCAGCTAGTTACTATTAATCACCAAGCTACGGCTCAACAAGCTTAGGAATGCAGCCTTTGAGCACGCACACACACACACACACACACACACACACACACACACACACACACACACACACACACACACACACATGCAGTCATATTTCTTTCACAGGACATTACATTACCTTAAATTTATTAACCTCACACTTAACCGTCACCCTAAAAGTTTACAGTGCAGGAATAGATGCGTCTGCACATGTGAAGAACACAAATTGCAGTTCCACAGTTAACAACACACAGTGAGTTGTGTCTGTAAGCTTACAGACACAACTAGTGTCTTGTCGTTGGTGTGTTGTCAGTCTTCCCCAAACCCGTTCTGATAAGATAAATGATTCCAGGGAAATTCAAAGAAATAGCGCTCTAGCAGGTACCCACATGTTGAAGGCAAGCTGGGTGCCACTGGGTGAGGGGTACCAGAGGGTGCGTGCTTGGGGAGGGCAATACGAATGTTAGGGGGTTATGTGAGGACAATGGGCCTCTCCTTCTTCCTTGCCTCCACCACTGGCACTACTGTCTTGATTCAGCACACTGCGAGGGGGAGAGAAAACACTGCCTCTTTTGTATGGCCTATGAAGACAGACCAGCCCTCCCTCTTTTCCCTCCTCTCTCCCTCTGCTCAGTCAGCCCTGTCTTTCTGTGTAATGTGCACCTGCTCGGCCTGCAAGACATCGCACACACTCACAAAAAGACTTGAGAAAGGAGCTGTGGGGAGACAGAAGAGACTA
Source organism: Copadichromis virginalis (assembly GCF_057382275.1). Taxonomy (NCBI): domain Eukaryota; kingdom Metazoa; phylum Chordata; class Actinopteri; order Cichliformes; family Cichlidae; genus Copadichromis; species Copadichromis virginalis. The sequence continues at coordinate 17,159,595 of NC_140631.1, read as the reverse complement.
TAGAAGAAAGAGCCTGCGTTGTGCATTCCCTGCATTCATATCAGGCTGAGCGTGAATTCAGAAGCTTCATGAAGAGGAAGAAAGAAAGATTTGGTTCGTCAACCAAAGTTGAACTATCTCAATAACGACATTGAGTTGTACGTGTTCATGTTTACTTCATTTGCAAAGCACAAGTCAATGTTTGCTGCTTACGGTGGTTGTTGACGGTCTCCTCGTAACTCAGAGCGTATCCTGACGAATTTGGCCAACTCATTGAATGAACACATTTTTATTTATACAGCAAAACCCAGAGCCTACAGCCTCAGAGGTGTAGACAGACTATTTTTCTATGAAATGTATTCAAATGAAATGTATTTTATTGATTGGTATGCGTTGAATTTAAGCTTGATTTAGACTTCTAAGGAAAATCTACCTCCTAATTTACAACATAAAGAAGCAAGCAGGAAACTCTTTTGAACCCTACACCACAACCTTCCACGCCATTCAGGTCGTCGCGGTCCGGGTCGACCCGACACAGATGCATTTCTCGGGAGGTGCACAGTCATCATTTGTTTATGCAGATATGAGTTCCAGTGCAAAGGTACAGAATGAGGACTCGCATAACCAAAATGTACATAAATAGATACAAATTTATATTAAAAAAATTGGCCATGGTTGCTAAAATTATTATTGTTTTGGCTTACAATAAAACTACTATGTCAATGGGTGAATTGTGTTAGTGTGGAACAACTGCCATAGAAAAATGTTATCCCTCAAAAAGTTGTGGTGGAAAATGTAAATCCAGTTCTAAGAATGTGTGTGTGGCCCACACTCATACAACCTGATGCATGGGGTGTTTGGAGGGGGGGGGGGGGGGGGGCAGTCTTTAATCCGTGCTGGCTGTGGCCACTTTTGGTGATCTACTGCAATCTACTCCTGTCTGGCTGGACCAGTGACCGCTCAACCAACGAGTGACTACGGTGAATTTCATTTATACAATTAAAGCAAACAAATATCTATTCAGCAAATCTGAACATCTCAAGTCTCCAGCAGTTAAAAGGAGTCATTTTATATTCTCAGTTTTATTTACATTTTTACTTTTTATACTTTAAATGGTGAGAATACGGCTTTTTTTGTCCTCAAAAATCATTCTGCCGTATCCGTAAAAGACTGCACCTTCCATATTGATTACTTGATTAAAGTCTGGTTAGTTAAGTAGCTGTTCTATAACTGGGCCAATCAGTTATGTAACTGATGCCTTGGATTGAATGAATAAGTACGATGAAGGCTCCCCGAAGACATCTGTGGAAATAGGTCCACACTGCCGCGGAGAACTGAGTTAAGACTTGAAAGATAGACCCCCGTGGAGCCTACTGTAGAGGTATTGTATTATATGTGAATCTGTGTGTGTGTGTGTGTGTGTGTGTGTGTGTGTGTGTGTGCATTTGTGCTTGTGTGGGACAAAGGGGAAAGTTCTCCATAATTTATGTCCTGCAGTTACGCAGCTGTGGAGCAACGATTGGGAATTACAGTATGATATGAGCAGGAGAAAGCTGCTACAGTGAAACCCTGATGAAAGAAAAGATAAAGAAAAACAGAGAGTGAGCGAGCGAGGAAAACACGGGAGTGAATATCTTACCATCCCTACAGAGAGCGGTCACTATGGGTGTGATAAGACAAAGGAGACCACAGGAACACTTAATGTGACACTGATGGATGTCACACCAACTAAAGCAAGGAGAGCAGATAAAGATAAAATCATTTCTGCTTTATGTGCCCTTCACAATTTACCCACGTTGGCACCAATCTACTTTAAAGGCGGTGTTATACTTTACACATCTATGAGGATGCCATTGTCTGAATCCACACCCACATTAACTACATTTTGTCACCAGAGTATGAATGTGACACTCTCCGTGGCTGTCCACGTGCCCTTCGATGTCTGTGAACCACGCAGACATCACACTACAACTACTCATCTATGTGCCACGTATGAGTGAGTGAAATCCCAGCGGCTGCAGGATGATCTGTGAGCTCAACGGTTTCAGAGTCATTGTAGATTGTGTCCTGGGGCCGTGGCAATGAGGAGGGAATATATATCTAATCAGCACTTGATCATAATGTCAGCTGAAATAACCATCATACCATGCCACTGAGTATTTCAGAAACTGCTGATCTGATGGGAATTTCCCACACAACCATCTTTAGGGTTAAGATAGTCTCAAAAAGAGGAAACACCCAGAGAGCAGGAGTTCTCTGGATGAAAATGCCTGATAGGAAGGCGACAGTAATTCCATTAACCACTTGTTACAACAAAGGTGTGCAGAAGAGCATCTCTGAACACACAGCAGAAGACCACACCCGAGTGCCACTGCTGTCAACTAAGAACAGGAAACTGAGACTACAGACTGAAAAAGTGCTGCCTGGTCTAATGAGTCTTGGTTTCTGTCATCATCATGTCAATATGAACCAAAAGCTAAGACGAATGTTTCCAGCACCTTCTTTAGGCCAATTAAGATAGCTCTGAAGGTGAAAGTGGCACAACCAACTACAAACAACCTGTACCTAACAATCCTGTGTGTCACTGATGTCAATAATGCACTGGGAAAAAAAATATTTACACCCAAAATGATTACATGTAAATTCCCATTTAATTTTGTTACATAAGTGCAATGTAAATATTCAATATGATGGAATCTGGTCAAATGAAATGTACTTTTTTGGCGTACATTCAGTTTATGCCAAGCATATTTTCCTTACTGATTAATTATTTGAACAAATAAAACTTTGATTTTTATACATTTCATTTGCATTTTACTTCAAAAAAATATTGTGTCATGTCTAAAAAGTACAAGACATTTTTTTTGAGTATAATCATTTCAGATATTGTTGTTTGTGTATCTTGTTTATGTTCGTGACCTCACAAACTCGTTTCTCTAGCCTCATAGTGAGCAGTTGAGATAACACAGTTCAAACAATAAACCTCAACTGATAGTAACAAATACCTTTTATTGATTCTAACATTTCGACGAAATGGGCCACTACACTACTTATTGATTGTGCTGACAATTATAAAAAATAATGGCTCCTCTGATAATTAAATAAATGGATATTAGTAATACTCATCATGCTGTTGCTACATTATGCCAAAAACACATAATCTGTGATTAAAAGTTAGTTTTCTGCTTTTGAGTAATCACTTAAACTCTCATTTTCAGCCTAGAAACTTATTTTAGGACTCACTGTGCTACATTCTGAAAGTGAAAATAATTTAACTTCTAGACAGGTTGAAAAAATGAACACATCAAAGAGAACAAAGAGCCTCTATAGACTAATCTGAGTTGAGCTCATTCCTCCTTCCATTTTGTGTGTTTGTAGTCGTGTGTGTGTGTGTGTGTGTGTGTGTGAGCCCGAAATGTTTTCTGCAGGCATAACTGTGTCAAATAGCACTGAATCCACCCTAAAGAGTGCACGTTTGGGTTGGGGGCTTCTCTTTTTTCTCTGATTTGGCTCTGCTGTGCTGCGAGACTCTTAACTGCTGAGAGGATTTCCACAGCAGAGGGGGAGCAGTGCTGGTTGAAAATGTGCATTACCGCCACACTCAGCCAACTAACACTCATGCACACTTTCAAGACCATTCATTATTCATTACTCCCCGCTGCCTTCCACAGCCCGAACTCGGTCTCGTGCTCCGAGCTGAGCGGAAGCGTGCTCCGGATTCAGCGTACGGGCCTGACTCAGGAGTACCGACTGAACGCTTTCACAGCATCATCAGGACGTGATTCTTATTAGAAAGCGATTGTTTAATGTGTTTCTAAACTTGGAAGTGTTCTCATAACCTGCATCCTGCATGTTATCCAGGCTTCCTGTTTCCTGAGTGAGCAGAATGAATCGCAGAAATGAGCAATGAAAGTTGGCTTTTACTGTCATATATAATCACCTACAGTATGATTTACAAATGAGGAGCAAGGAAATGTTTTTAAATCAGCTTTTCCAAACAACCTAGTCTTATTTTATTTACTTACATTATTTTACTTTGCACATAGAAACAAAATCAGCAATCCCGGTTTATTCTTGTTTGGCAAATTTCTCCAGCTCCTCCAGATTTGATGGTCTTCTGGCATGGATCTTGGTCTTCAGGTCAGGGCTTTGTGCAGGCCAGTGAGCTATGTTAACTTTGGTCAGCAGGAGCGACGTATGTTTTGGCTCGTTGTTGTGCTGAAGACAAAGGGATGACTCAGATCCAGTTTTGCTACTGACTGCTGGAGTTTGTCACACGTCCTTCTTTCTTCATGATTCCTTCCACCTTAATGAGATTCCCAGTTTCAGATACACTGGAGCATCTTCACAGCATTTTGCTCCCATCACCGTGCTTCACCGCGGGGATGGTGATCTCTGGATTGTACGGCTCTCCCTTCTTTCTCCAAACAGCTGTGGTTTCATCTCATCTGACCAAAGGATGTGTCTCCAGTAAGCATAATCTTTCTCCAGGTCGTCTTTGACATAAGTAAGAAGTGGAATTTTTCTTGGCCTGTACCCCCTCCTTTGCAGGGTTCTAGTGATTTTCTTCTTTGAGACTACAATTCCTGAAAAAGTCATTCACTAATGCCCTGGCAGTGGTTCTGTGGCCTTTAGACACATCTCTCACAAGTTTTCTTTCCAAAGTCTTGGAAATCTTCCTATTTCTGACAGGCTTGTTGTATACGACGTGGCTCTCGTTGAATTTTTTTGATGACACTTTTGGAAACTGTGATGTTGTATAGCCATCTCCTGCTTTGTGAGCATCAACAACTTTTTCTCACAAGTCTAAATTGATGTGTTGTGTTTTTGGCATGATGCTTTCTCAGTGACAGCTCAAACCCTCGCTAAAGTTTTTATACTTTGTGCAAATAGCATGCTAACCCTGAATTCTAATTAGATTATACAGGCATTGTGCATTACACAGTTAAAGCACATCATAGTACAGCAGTGGTTTGTGCTGTAGCTCAATGAAAAGGTTGGGTTTTCAGGTGGAGAAATATTTTTTTAATGACATATTTGTTATTTTGCACAAATTGAAATAATTGATTCTTTCTAAAGAACTGTATCATGTTCAGAAATGCTATGTTAAAATTACTCGCTCTAGTAAAAAAAAACAGTTGGGAAAATTTCTAATAAAAAGCTTTTTCATAGCAAGGACTAATAATTTTGTCCCGTAATTTGCACTCTGTAATTAGTTTCCTAAAAATATCCAAGGTAATGCAAAGCTGTTGAGCAATATAACTCCAAATAATCTAAGGTCTGCCATCATGAACTTAAAATAAAAGAGTGTACCTTAAATTCTTTTCTTTTTTTTTGGCCTGTCCCGTTTGGCTCTTTTGCCATCAGAATTGTTGTCTAAAGGCAAAGAAAGATGCCCAACGGATTTAAGTGTACCTTAAATTCTAAATAATAAGCAATATAAGTGTCATGAATAAATGCTAAATCACACAAATACAAATATGTATTTCTTTGTTATTATATACACGTTATTTTATTTTAGAAATCTTATGCACAAAAATACTAAGAGGTTATTTCAAGTTCATACAGTGAACGATAATCTCCTTCCTTCCTGGGACATCAACATCTGTCTGAAGTCTGTGACCTTGAAGAGTCCCCACCACCACACACATACACACAAACACACACACACACACACACACACACACACACCGTCTGTATTCTCACACAAATACAAGTGAAGCAACAGTATAGATCTGGATTTGAGCGCGGGATTAGGGGAAGAAATGCACAGACTAAATGTGAGTAATGCCACTGAACTTGCCTTTCAAGCTCCGGGAGCACATTCCTTTGCATGTTACCCTGAGAAACAGAGAGGCACAGATGACTACTCTGTGACATCAAAAAATTTTCAAAATGTTCAAAAGATGAGGTGCCACGCGTCCTTCCAGGATACACTACCTCCCCCCAAAATGACCACGCATTTAGCCCGGAATTACTGTGAGTGTTTACGCGCGACAGCCCAGGAAAACACCTCTCATATCCACTTGCGCGCTCCCCCGGGTTTAGTAGTAGGCTATCTTTATCTGTGGCGTCATGGATTCTGGGGTATCCTCAGTAAAGACAGGAAAAAAGTCGGCTTAGTGGGCGACCAGAAAGTGTGTGGTGCATCCACTGCTTTCAACTCGTGCAGTCAACTTTCCCGACATCAAGGAATGTGGGTGACATATTCCCGTCTCTTATGACAGAGAGCATGCAACAAGAAACCCCCCTCCCAGCAGCCCGCTTCGTTTCCAAACACCCACGGACTCGGACAGCTTACCTGCTCCACGCAGCACGTCGACAGCACGCGGACGCTGAATGTGGATCCTCGCTCAGTATCTTCAAACCGCGCTCCAAAGCCTCACATAGCAACACAAATAAAAAAAGCCCTGCGCAGATCCAGGTCCTCTCTCAGAGCAACCCTCACTGTCGTCCTCCTCGGTCACCATGGGAAAGCGCGCCATCTTGCGGCCGATCGGATTGCGCGGAGCAACAGGTGTATGGAGGGAGGGACAGGTGAGGACGCTGCGTTCAGAAGCCCTCGGAAAAATATGGAGATTATTTCAAACTCAGCTTCAGTGGTTAAAGCGATCTTTAAACAGGACTCGCTTTTTGTGACACGATTAGTTAACCCAATGGTTCATTTAAAAAATTTTTTAAAATAAAATAATGCAAAAACGAAACAAAACAAAACAAAGAAATCATATGGTTTTCAAGCGTCAGGCGTGGCCAAGGTTATTATAGTTAACTAAAACTAAACACTAAAACTAAATGTGAACAAATCTTTTCAGTTAACTAAAATAAAGATAAAAACTAGACTTTTGAAAAAAATAAAACTAATAAAATTATTTAGTGAACTTGGAAAACTAACTATAAAAAATATAGAGGACACATCAGTTAGTTTGGCTAAAAAAATAAATAAATAAAATCTTGTAACACCTGTACTGATTCTGATTCTGATTCATACAATAAAAGTAAATACTAAAATTGAGACTGAAAATAACAGAAACTAAACTACAATTCAACACTTTCAAGCAATAAAAACTAATCTGAAATGCCCATATCGGATTAGAAATTAAGTGCCAAATTGTACTTCAACTGAAACATATTACAGCATATTATTGCTGTTATTACAGGTGGGTTATTATTAGTTGTGTGATGATGGTTGTATTGTATATGCTGGTGTTTACATTAGTTTTTGATAATATAAAAATGTAATAAGGAAGAAAAGTACGGAAGCGTAGAGCTGCCACCCAGGCAAAAGAAAAATACAAGTGTATCACGTTTAACGTGAAAAGTTTATTGTTCTAACAAGATACTTTTCCTGTTTGTACAATATTCTATCATGTTTGTACAATATACTTTTCACGTTTGAACAACATAATATCATGTTATTGTTGATATTATGTTGTTCAAACGTGAAAAGTATATTGTTCAAACGTGAAAAGTATATTGTACAAACATGATAGAATATTGTACAAACAGGAAAAGTATCTTGTTAGAACAATAAACTTTTCACGTTATAAAAACTTTCACGTTTGCCTGGGTGGCAGCTCTACGCTTCCGTAGGAAAAGGCTTGTAGCAAAGGCGATATAGTTTTTCACTGTATTGACGTCATTCATTCATTGCTCTGGTCAGTAGATGGTGGTATTTTCCCAGGCATCGCGTCCGGCGTGAGACTTCATTTTGCGGTGCCTTCAAAATAAAAGCACATGATTTTGTCTACTTCATGGAGCGATACGTGAATGAAGTACATGAGAAATGAATGGGAACTATTAACGTCAAAAATATGTATTTGTATATTATACACGAAAATACATTCTACTGTGGCATTGAAATAAAAACACACATGACTTTTGCTATAGCGTATGCTGTTTTCGTAAATACGTACCTGGGTACAACTTTGAAAAAATGTTTTCTACATAAATATATACAAATTAAGTATCCCAGTTTACAAAAAAAGAGATATTATTTTTAAATTAATAAATAGCCTGGCATTATATTGTAAATTTCTCAAGCAGTATTAAATTGTCCTCAAAGAGGATTTTACTTTGAATACGCACCGGATGTTGCATCTTATCCTGGCCCGCTTCACACAGGAGACCGCTGATGGTGGACGGAGAAGCTATCCGTAATCTTTTTCAAAGGGCTTGAACGTGTGAGGATGCTGGTGAAGTTTGTACAAACTAGCAAACAGCCTGGAGTCTTTTACGAGTCCGTTTTAGTCAGGTGAGCGGTCACTGAACTTAATTATGTTTTTTGTATGTTTGTTTGTTTGTTAGCATCTCTTCCAAATCCATTTAAATTAGCCTGAAGCATGATTGCGTCCACATAAACACCACAAGTGGCTCTCTGGACAGCTGTGAGCGTGGGTAGGCCAGACTGAGCGTGCACCATGAGCAAACTTATCGCTTACTGACGTATTTTTTAAAATGTAGACGTAATTACTGATTTGGGATGGACCTAACACTTTATGTTCTTTCCTCTGTACCTTCCACAGTTTTCTTTGTTCGTTTTGCTCACTGTCTGTTTTATTTTTCTGTCTTTCAGACTCGAGAAATGACATAAGAAGTCTGTTTGTACAGGCAGGTAGTGGTGCCACATAAATCTGCTTTCTCCAGGCTTTAGCTTTGTTGACAAAACAAAAACACACCCAGGCTACTTAGAAAGTTGAAGTAGGAGGAAAAGGAGGAGGAGGTAGAGGAAATCAGTCTCTCCTCATGGCCAGCGGGCGTTTTCCAGGCAAGAGTGCAGATGTGGCCATCAACAACTGGACTGCTCCATCTCAGGGCAGACCGCTGTGTGTCAACGGGACACCATGGATCCTTTACCTGCTTGAGGAATGTGTGGACAACATCTGGGAGTACTGCAGTGTTGTGATAGGACTCATATCCATGTTCTGTTTTTTGTTGTCCACGATACCGTGAGTAATTACTTTGATTATTGTCGGCTTATCGTGCAACCAGCTCAGCCAGTCAGAAATGTTAATGTCTTATATTTGTCTTTAATCTGACTTGCTGGGTCTTTCCAGGCAGGTCTATGAGGCCTATCGGAATGGAAAAGTGGAGGAGGCCATGTCTTTTGGGTTTCTCGTCTTCCTCCTCAGTGGAGACCTGACCAGCTTCGCTGGATGCTATCTCACTAGCCAGCTGCCCATTCAGGTGAACACAGACAACTCAGCCTGGCTGGTTGAGGTCTGCTGGCTGTGCAGTGTGAATCTCTATCAAGCTTTTGAAGGGATAGTCATTATCCTGATACTGATTTTCTTTTTTTCATTTTACTTGACATTTCTCTCTCTTGATTTGTCCCACTCTCAGGTTGTCACAGTGGTGTTTTACATCTTCACTGACTTGATTCTCGTCTCCCAGTTTCTCTACTATAAGATCAAAAACAGCTCCAGCAGAAGTGAGTCCTGACACCGTCTCTGCTCTTAGGTTAAACCTCTGGCAAAGCATGATGTCTGGTTTAAATACAGCACTGTGCAAAAGTCTTATAACATAAAGAAGTGATGGGTAACGCAAGACTTTTGTGCACTTGTTATGTAGCATTTTTCCATCACAACCATCTCAGGGGTTTATAGAGAATGGTCCAAAAAACAGAAAGTATCCAGTGAGCAGCAGATGAATGGATAAAAGAGATTGTTTCGAGTACATAAGAAGACAAATAAAATAACCACATTACAAACAACACATGCAGAAGAGCATCTCTGAATGCACAGCACATTTCACCTTGACGCACATGTGCTGCAGCAGCAGAAGACCACACCGAGTACAGAGCTAAGAACAGGAAACCGAGGATACAGTTTACATAGGCTCAATAAAACTGGACAATCGCATCGTGGTCATGCAGCAGACAAATCTTCAGCAACTGTGTGATCCTATAGTGTCTAACAATGTGTAAGAATTCAGGCAGTGCTAATGGAAAAATGGGGTGAATGTCTAATTACCTCCACCAAGGAGGTTGTGTTTTTGGTAATGTTTCCGTGTGTCTTATTTATAGCTCCAAAAGTTTTGAATGAGTTGTGATAAAACCTTGCAGGGGTGTAGAGTAGGGTTTAATATTATACAATAGTTATTCAAGTTATTTATATCCAGTTATCATCCTACTCCTACATAATGTTTGTGTAGTCAGTGTAAACATCTGTCGTGCTGCCCTTATCTGATTTGCACTGCTCTGCAAACTTCCTTGGGTAGTAATCTTAATTATACTGTTGCCTAAGCAAGACTGAACCTACAGGTACTGTTTTTGTTGTTGCTGGATACGTTTGTTACTGAGTTTGTGTGTGTTTGTCGTTTAGAAAATCCCGCGCTGAAGTGGGTGTGCTTCATGTGGTGTGGCGCTGGGACATTAGCACTCCTGGCTTTACCCAAGCTCATTATAGACAACGGTTCACATTTAAACACTCAGGTAAGACGCAAACACCTTTCCACTTGAGATTACCCACTCTTCCGTAGGTGCAGCATTAACTCTTTTCTCTTTATTTCACTGTTATCTTACCCAGAGTCCAGCCAGCTCCAAGTCAGTGGAAATCACTGGTTATGTATGTGGATATTTGGCATCTGTTTTCTACCTCTGCTCCCGTTTTCCACAAATCCATAAAAATGTAAGTAACTTTTTTTTTTTTGACTCACTTTATTCTCAGAAACATGGTTTGTGTGTTTGGATTGGAGGTTTGTGGAAAGCTCAAATTACTATGTATGAGTTGGTCATAAATGGGGATGGAGAAGATGGTGAAGTATGGATATTTGTGAATACTGCATGTGTGTCAAAATGAAAGCCAGGCGTTGAAGACAATGGCGCTGTTGTGCTGAAGAAACACATTGGCTCGATTGCAGCGATTAATCACCAGAGGGGATTGTCTCAGTAGCGTGCTAGTGCCAGAGAGACTTCTGGGCACAAAACATGGACTCCCATGATGTTGTAAATCATTTAGGTCGCTTTTGCCCCTGTGGAAATGTAAACATGTTAGAGCACGTCCAAAATGTCATTCCAAGTCTACAAAACAATTAAAACTGTTGCTGTTTAGGATTCCCTTCAGAGTTTCTCTCACATACGCTCACTTGTTGCCTGACATTGTGGGGGAATAATCAGCAGGATATTCATACTCTGCTGCTAAACACTTCTTCAGGGACGGACTGAATTTAGCAGCGACAGCAGAGTGTAAAACTCCATTTTATCTTTCAAGGTTGAAATGTGTCTTTGGTTTCTTAATATCGGATGGATACTGCCTTTCCTCATCCTTTCAGTGATAGATGCGATGAACAAAGCCAGCCTGTTTATGTGAAGCACACATGCTTCCTGCTGTTTGTTAGTAGGATGAATTCGCTGTTGGCTGTTATCTCTTTTGGGGATTTGTTGATACCAATAAAGCAATTCAATAAATCTAGTCTTATCCTTTAATCTTGTTGAGGTTCTCTGTGTCTGTTTGTTTGGAGTGCAAGTCCACTGAATTGAGATTAATGTAAGTGAAACAACATGTACTTAACTCTCTTTTTCATTGACAGTGACTCTGGGTTTTTGTGTGTGGGGGGGCTTCATGAAACCAGGAGTTGTTGTCACAGGTGGTGCTATAAAGAGGCCAGGAAAAATCCAACTCCACCAAATTAGCACTAAATTACGCTTGTTGTTTAGTTGTTTAAATTCCTTTTTTCTTCTTTTGTGGTGAGGTATCCCAGCAGACATCGAGGCAAAGTTTAAACCTTCACATAAGACATCGTTACAGGGAAAGTTGCCATTTTTATCCGGCTGTAGCTGTGGGAGACCAATCAGACAAATGTTTCTGGCCATCCCTGCTAACAATAAGAGTCGCTATAAGCCCAGTGTAAGACTGCTGTGGTGCTTCTTGTTTGTCTGTTAATTATCTGTTAACTATTCTAGTTCCAGCGACAGTCTACAGAGGGCACCTCCTACCTGCTGTTCGCCCTGGCCATGATGGGTAATGGGACGTATGGGCTGAGCGTCATAGTTGTCCTTCCGGCATTGAAGGGCTCCAAACAGAACTTCATCGTCAAACATCTGGCCTGGCTCATCGGCAGCCTGGGAGTCCTCATACTCGACTGTTTTGTATCCTTCAAATAATAATAATAAGCCCAACTGTACAAACTTAATGCAAAATCTGACCCGATAAATCATAATAGGGTAATATTGCTTGTAATGTTTTTGCATGTGCAGTAAATTTAAAGCATTCAGCATGCTGATTTTGTCCCAACTTGTGTACAACCCCAATTAGAAAACAGCTGTCTGAAATGTAAATAAAATAAATGCAGTGATTTGCAAATTTGATAGTAGAACATGTCAAATGTTTAAATGGTTTATTATTTACAGGAAAAAATAAGCTGAATTTAGAGTTTAATGTCCATGTTTACCACTGTGTACCGTCCCACTTCAGCACCAGGGGCCCGTTCTTCGTACGTCGCTCACTACATCCAAGATCAAATGACACATCCAAGACCAAACCATCGCGCTAACCGTGAGCTCGCTAATCCGGTTCCCCGAACACACCTGCTGTTGACGATTACTACAGCTGGACGCAGTAATGTGACATCACTGGGTGTCGTAAAAGGGGCTACGCATCGATAGTGGAAACATTGATCGGCAACCCTCTGATTGGTCGGCGAAAATGTCGACGGAGCGCGCTCGGCTCGGTATTTTTCGGCAGCAGAGCAAGAACTCTTGAGTGAGGGATTTCAGGAGTTTCAGAGTTTAATCAGAACGCAAGGGAACACTGCAAAGGCTGCAAAAGCAAGGAGCGAGGGCTGGCAGGAAGTTGCTGACAAATTAAACTCGTAAGTAATTTAATAATAACAATAATAATGGAGTGGATTTATATAGCGCTTTTCAAGGCACCCAAAGCGCTTTACATTGCCACTATTCAGTCACTCTCACATTCACACACTGGTGGAGGCAGCTACAGTTGTAGCCACAGCTGCCCTGGGGCAGACTGACAGAAGCCAGGCTGCCATATCGTGCCATCGGCCCCTCTGGCCAACACCAGTAGGCGGTAGGGTAGATTTATCATATCACACCATATTATCCAATATTATATTACATTATATTATATTATAATATGTTATATTATATCCCCTTTCACATTAGAGCCACAACAGGACCCACTAGAACATGGGAACAAGTAAAAGTGAAATATAAGAATATTCTACAGAATGGTAATATTTATCTCTTATATTGCTTGTCGTCTCTTGGAAAGAGACCCTGGAATGATCTGTTTGTTTATAACAGCAACCAAGAAAAGGGCAGAGCAAAAAAAAGACAGGTGGTGGTCCTGCACCCCCTCGTCAACAAGTTGGTTAAGTAAATAATATCCTCACGGGAAAATCGATATCTCTCTATGAGGACACTGTCGCGCTGAGCTAACGGATCCTGTCTGTCCCGCAATATACGCTGAATTCTGAGGACTCTCCTTATCAATCTTGCACCTTCCGCAATGGGTGGCTCGCGTATACGGACAGGACATGGCTGCGACAGGCTTCCCAAATCCACCTTCGCTTTTATAGCCGTGGTCTCTCATCTTGATTACACAAAGTAATTTGCAATTGCTACTCTGAAATATGAATTACATCTGTAATAATCACATACATGTGATAGAATGTTAATAGTACATTTCCCTTTTTTAGGAAATGACCTGTATGTATCTGTGTGAAATCAATAAAAGGATCAAGTGCTGCATTATCTTTAGTTACATTAATGTTATTTATTTATGGTGAAACAGTGGTGGAATATCGCTGTTGCTTTTGTATAAATGAAGCGGACATACCTGCGTGGCCGCGATCTAATCCTGTTTACATAAAGTAAACCTGCTCCCGAGCAGGTTTACGCTTACGACTCTGTTGCTATGGCAGCAAGTCCCGGATGAGCTTCGGGGAACCGAACGATCCAAGATCACGCGAAATCGTCAACAATCAAATCCAGCTAACTTACTTAGCGAGGTACGAAGAACGGGCCCCTGGACTCTTCTACTGTGAAACTGCTGTTGTGATGGCAGCAGCATGTGGTTTAGCATTTGCTGAAATCTGCTAGGACTTCCCTGAAAAAGACGTTGGTCCCTCTACTCCATGTTTTCCCAAACAAATTTGAAATCTTCTGACCACAGAACTGTTTTCCACTTTGCTTTAGACCATTTAAATGAGCCTTGGCTCAGAGAAGACGGTGTTCATATAAGTCTTCTTCTTTGCATGACAGAGCTACAATCTTTATTCATGAATATCATGGTGAACTGTGGTCAGACAGTGATTTGTGCAAGTGTTCCTGAGCCCATGCAGTGATTTCCATCACAGAATCATGTTTTTAATGCAGTGCTGCCTGAGGGCCCAAAGATCAAAAGCATCCAGTGTTGATTTTCAGCCTTGTCTCTTGCACACAGAGATTTCTCCAGATTCTCTGAATCTTTTGATGATGATACTTAGACGATAAGATATTCCAAGTCTTCACTATTTTACACTGAGTAACATTATTCTAAAATTCTCTCATAATTTAAAGACAGATTTTAGTAGGTTGGTAGGTTTTCAGTGACTTCAGCCTTAAGGTCAAGGTCAGAGGGAGGAAAATCATGTGAGTGCGATAACTTGAGAACAAGGCGACGTAGGATTTTAACATTCATACCATAGGTGCGTCTGCCAAGAGGCTGAGGGGTAGCACTGGCTGCTGCCAGTCTTTTCATTTCTGAGAAACACCAGTCTCTTAGATGTTCTTTTTATACCCAGTCACGTTGCTATTCAACAGGTTTTCATCCCAATGTGTAACATACCAACGACTGTGACAAATCGTTACTATGTTACGCGTTCGGATGCGTGAGAGCAGGTTGGAATGAACCTACACGTGTGGAGGCATGACAGCGGGCTGACATGAATCTATAAATGTGTTAAGGTTAGGAATAGAAAGCTGCTAAGTCATTGCTTCGAAATGACCTCAAATTTACTTAACATGCTAAATTTTCTCAGTTTCAACATTTGCTATGTTTTCCACGTTGTGTTGTGAATAAAATATGGGTTTATTAGATTTGCAAATCATTGCTTTCTGATTTTATTTCAATTTTACACAGTGTCCCAACCTTTTTGATATTGCAGTTGTAAAATGTCTGAACTTACAGTGTCCGTACAACCCTTGACCGAATCAGGTAACTGCCCAGTTCATCATGTACAGGAAGAACATTTCTGCCAAAAGCAGTGCGCTACGCCATATCCCAGAGGTGGAACCTCTTCTGAGTGAGGAAGAGGAGCTGACAGTGTTGTAGGACAGAGATCAAACACCAGCAGCGATTGGACTATCAGTCTTTGTTTGGAGCTCTCAGGGGTTGCTGAACATGAGTCTCATTTTCTTTGCACACAAGAGGACAATCTCCTGTTTAGTGTGTTAATAAAGAAAGAAAGAGGAGGTAACAGTTTCCTTAACACTGGAGATTAACTACCAGTTTAGAAGCTCTTCCATAGTTTCTCTTTAGTCTGGCTTGCCTGCATGACTTGGGTCATTTTTGCACTTGGACCTCTTGATTTTGTTTATGGATGGAAAAACTATATTTAAAAGCAATCAGTGAGCTTCCATGTTTAAAATAGGGCTCTTAAAACCAATTAGCCATTTCTAAAATGAAACCTTTGCCAGTATCTGCGGAACCTGATGTATTAATATATTTTTTAAGATAGTAGGTATCAGCACCAAAAGCCAACGAAAGCAAATTTTCCAAATACTCCCCTAGTAAGCACAGAAGTGTGGAATTACATTGGTCTTATCTCACTTTGTGGCCCTGTAGCTAACCCTTTACAGCCATACGAGACAACGCTGGGATAAAAAGAACCAACTCTGATGTTTTAATGTGAATCTGATAGTGTTATATAATGTGAAAAGGATTTTTCGTGTTTAATGTTTAAGGACTAGTGGATTTCTTTGCTTTGCGTTCTCTTTGTTGTCCACCAGGAGAAACAGTGTGTACCCTTTAAAACTGTTAATAGTCTTAATATAAATGCATTGCATAAACACATCACTGTTTTTAAGCTAATGTGAATCAGATTGTTAAAGTAGATAATAACTTAAGAAACTGTATTTCTTAAAAACAGCAGTTGAACTGTTTGTCCTTCCAAGTCCCTGATTATGACCTCCCTGCAGATGTCCTCTCTTAAGTTTCCGTGTGCTGGCATTGTCTTTTTAAAAATGTTATAACGTTTATTAAAAAAGAAAGAAGACGCGTTCAATGACGTTATCTAAAAATAGGAGCATTATAAAATTAGTCCACGTGTCTAATCTGTCATCGGGTTTGTGGGAGAGAGTATGCTCTTGTCAAGCCAAATTTATTTGCATTATTTCGTAGCGTGTCCTTATTAGCTTCTTTACAGTTGTTCCCAGAACTAATGCTAATTGAATAGATGACAACAGAGGAGAGAAAGGAAAAAAATGGTGTACTAATAGATGAGTGGTTTCATCTTATGATTATATTTTTTTGTAAGTATTGATTTAGACTAATGCTAATAATAATAATAATAGTCTTAATAATATTAGTTAATTCATAGTAAATTAGTTACTAGTGAATTATATTCTTTCTTCTGACAGATGGTTTTCTCATACAACATGTATGTGGCATAGTCACTTTTAACCTGATCATCTGTTTAACTTCAGTTCTGCAGATTTCTCTACCTCAGGCAAGTGTGGGCATCTTTTTGTGTTAAAAAACAAACAAACCATTAGTCATTAGTCCCAGTACTAGCCCGAGAAAATTCATTTGCAAATATGCAATAATAACTTCTTCACTAATAATTCAGTACTTCTAGTGATTTATTGTATTTTCAAAATGTTCCTGTTTCTCTGATTGTTTTTGTATTGAATATATTATTAGGACCTTTTGCTGCTACAGACTGTGGAGCATATATATAAGTTGTTGAGATGGGTTTATTTTATTTCCTTTTTTAATCTTCCATTGTGTTGCCTTTTAATAAATGTGTATTATGCCAAGTTTAAATAACTCCATTGTATCTTTCTAAAATATACTATGTACTGTTTTGATTGAAAGAAATCAAGAATTTGGTCTCAAATTTCACATCAAAGTTTGAAGGTTCTGTCTTTGAGTCACAGAAATGTACAAGTTTACAATGTCTTCTCAGTCATGTCCGTAGTTTGCTGAACGAAACTGTGCACCTCCACAGTGGATTTTAAATCCAAAACTCGAGATGCGATTGAAATGCAGGCTTTCAGCTCTACTTCAAGGGGTTTTATCAAAATGTTGCATTAACTGTTTATGAATTACAGCCAATTTTATGCACAGTCCTCCATTTTCACTGACTCAAGCAGACTTTGCTAGAAAACATCCAAAATATCCTGAAGTAGCAGTTCTGGGAGAAAAAGACTAAAAAAATATTTGGACAGAATAACAACATAAATTTATACCAGAATTATGGAAAGAGGCAAGTATGGAGGAAAAATTGGCTCATAGTGGAGGCAGTTTTATGGCATAGCTTTGTATAGCTGCTATTGGAAGCTGGGCACTAGTGTCTAAGGGTGACGTAAAGTAGCAGGCTGAATTGTGAAGTGTACAGGCTATACTCATACAAAATGCCACAGAGTCGATCAGACAGCTACAGTAACCATGAGCGCTCAAACTCCATGCGCGACTTCTGAAAACAATGCTGCAAAAGCACATATAACACAAACAGAAGGACATGCAGCAAAAGGTCATAATAAGACCCCTGGAAGCGACAAGCCAACAGTCTAATACCAAACATGTACAGTATTGTATGGCTCAATTAAAACACATTACTCTTCCAGCTTGCCTCAGCTGTTATAGCAGAAACACTTCCGTTGTATTTTATTGAACTTCCGTTGTGTTCTGTATTTCTGCAGTATTCCCATATTAAATGTTGGTGTTTTTGTAAGTCGGGCCTCTCAGGACCACCGCATACAGCGCTCCACGGTGCAAATAATACTGACGCAAAGCATCCAAGAGTTTCTCAATGCAGCGAAATTGGATATTTTTCAATGGCCGAGCCAATCACCTGATCCCAACCCAACAGAGCAGGCTTCTCAATTATTAAATACAAAACTGAAGGCAGAGAGACCCAGAAACGAGCAGCAACTGTGAAGGTCTGGCAGAGCAACTCCAGGAAAGAAACAGCATTTGGTGATGTTCTGTTTTATAGACTCACAGTTAACTTTAAGCCTCATTAAACGCTACATTTTTTTTTGGGGGGGGGGGTCCTATCTTTCCTCCTTCACATTCCTCGTTGCTTTTTTGAGTGAGCTCTCTGGCGACCAATATAATAAAAGCAGCACTTACGGGGCGGGAGCAGGGAACTTTACCATTATTTCGGAGGAGGGACTTCCTATAGCGCTGCAGTTGGATGGCAGGGAGCCGCTCGGCTGACACGTAACTGAAGTTAAAGGTGCTATGAAGGCCTCGTCGTGGACCCAACTTTTAACTTCTCTGTAAGCTTGCCCGAGTCACGTCAGAAACTCTGCAAGAGAGGAAGAGAGACCCACGCAGGACTCGCCCGTCTTATTTATTTTGTTGCTTTTAGAGCTAAAAAGAAGGCAGAGCCAGAGTTTGGCTGTAAGTCAGGCGAAAATCTGAGCGGCTACTTTGAAGTTGCAGAGGGGGGAGAGGGTCGAGATTTGGATGCAGCTCTGCTAAAAAAGACAATAATGTGCCCGAAAGCGAGTATTAGCACGTAGCTTGTGTTTTCTGCGTGGAAATGCTCGGGGTGTGAGGGGAGGGGGAGGTTTCCTCAGTTTCCTCAGTTCTCACCGGGAGGGGGAAAAAGTTGAGTCGGAACTTTCCAGCGGCAGAGACGGGGCTTTCGCGCATAGAAGGCGGGGAGGGGTGCGGGTCCAACATGGGAAACGGGGTGTGCTCCCGGAGGCAGCGGAGGATCTTCCAATGTCTCCTTCTGGTCACCGTGGTCTGCGGGGTGATGTACGGGGGCATGATGTCGTACGAGATGCACAAACAGCTCAAGAGGACGGAGGCGATGGCACTGAAGTATCAGCAACACCAAGAGTCGCTGTCGGCACAGCTCCAAGGTAAACACGGGGGCGGAGAGGTGATCGAATGTTTGTCCACAGCTGACACGACGTTACGTGTCACGCCAGACTCCGTGGATAAAACTGCATTGTCATTATTGTCGAACATGCTGAAACACCCTTACATCTTTTAAAACAAATTGGAGGACTTGATATTACTTTACTTAACAAACTTAAGTTCGGCGTTCATTTAGCACCTTAAAAACCAGACTGGGTTACAAAATGTTTGTATAGACGTGTTTAAGGTTTTAAATAAAAAAAAATTAAAAAAAAGTTCCGTCTTCAACATTCCTGGCTTTATTGTAAAGACTGTGTGCTTTACTGGTAATGTTAATAGTCAATTAAATATTTGGATCTTTGGCACACAGCAAAACTGAGAAATTTGATCAATCTGAGATAGTTAATGATAAAAGCGTCCTGTAGACAAACGAATCACTATATTAATCAGTAATAACAGTACTCATTAGCTGAGACCCCATGAAAACCAGTTGTAAACTGAAAAGAGACAGATTTCCCAGAAACATCCTAACTTTCCTGCCACATCTGATCTAGCTGGATTAGAGAAATGATACTTCAGTAAAGCCGCCAATAAACTGGTGATGGCTCCTGATCTCCTGACAATGAGATGAGCATATTTGCCTTTTAAAAAAATGTTTTAAAAGCATATTTGCCTTTAACGAGAGTTCATTTGTTTTTCCAGAGGTGCAGTCAAAGTGAAATTAGCCCCGTCACTTCCTGCAGCTGTGGTCAACTGAGGCTATTACAACACAAGCGCTGGTTGCAGTCACTGTATTTTAGCTGTATTCCTAGAAGTCTTAGAGCTCATTTTGTCTTTGTTTTTGTTTTTCTTGATGTTTAGCCACCATGGTGCAGGATGTTGTTGCCATGCTGGCATCCTTGACTCTCAGGTAATCGCTGAAACTAAAAAGCATTACGTTGGAGAAAATTCCCAATTGTGCCCCAGTTATTCCAGAGGATCACATCAGATTCGATTTTGCCTTAAACTTGTACGTTCATGAGCAATAAGGAGTAATTTCCCACAGATTGCCGGAACTTCTAAACACTGTAATGAGCAACATAGTGATACTCAAGTTCCTGCTATAAACGTGGCCTTTAAGACAATGCGCTCATCAGCACAGTTTGTTAGCCTACTTGACAGAAATCCATACATTTTCTTGTCATTTCTGATCATTTGAGTAAAGAGCACCCATATTAACAAAAGTGCCCAAAACCTTATGGAAGACTGGGAGTTCCCCTATCTTGATACCAGATACAGTATACCTATTATATCTAGATGGTCACAGTATATCGCCACTCTGTTTCTGGTTATACCAGTATTACAGGGGGGTGGATGTATTTCCACAGACCTGAACTGAAGAATGACTAAAGGGATCTTCTTATGTCAGCGAAAGCATCAAAACTTAACACAAAGCAGTTCTCTTTACCTTGAAGACAAAACACCCCCTGGACCATATTCAAATGCATGCAGACTTCTAGAACTGACCGGTGAAAGATTTAGGGCAGCTTCACGGTATGGCAAACCGATGGGTAATAGGGAAAAATGGCTTACCGGTACTTGTTTATTGTTGGATTAAAGGCTGGATTACATTGTCAGGTTCTGAGTCTGAGCTGAAAGCCTGACACACTTCTTTGCTTCCTGATGTGGGCGCAAACAAACCTTGTTCTGAAAAGCCATGTAGGAGCGGGCTCTTTGCCCATCGGCTAATTTTAAACTCATGGCATAATGGCAAGGCCCGAAACCTCACATCCTGTCAGCACAGCAGCATGTTCACGCACGCTTATATGGAGGAAGCACTCAGGGTACTGCCGAACAAGATTGTTAAAATGTTGTGAAAGTGGGGTGAAGTTCCTGAAGTTGGGCCTTTTAATAAAACCCTTCTGCTGCTAGTAGATTAAGATGCAATGAAGGTCTTTTAATGTGAACGTATTTGTGTGTCTCTATTTACTGGAAAGCAGATATAGTCCATATCTACTGATTTTCAGGACCACACATTGAAGCTTTTACTGCTATTTTTTATGCTTAAGGTGTTTCCAAATAATTGCTGGATTTGTGCCAATAAAGCCTTGCTCTACTGGCAAATCAATTTGCAACAGGAGACTGTTTAGAGGTATAGACCTTGCTAATTCTTCTGTAGTGTCATGACAGTATAGGGTGCTGTATGAGGAATCCACTAAGTTTTTTAACAAGGTATATTTACAAGGCCTAGGCTAAAAGTTCATCGTTGAGAATGCAAAAGCTTAAAAGAAAAAAAAAAATTCAGGCAACAGATTACATCACATCCAGTGATGTCATCCATAACAGGGTCCTGCAGTGTACCAGCATACATTATGTAGATTTCAACTTCCTGTAGCTCAGCTCTCTCCTGCTTGTGCACCACACCCATAACTATCATTGTGAAACAGTGCATCGTTCAGCCAATCACAAAGCCACTTGACAACCACAGCTGACTACAGATTGCTGTTTTTCTGGCCCTATATTTAGAGGTTGGTTATAGCTTGAGGGGTGGGGGCAATGTGAGGGTTGTGAGCCAGGCACATTGATTCCCTGTTATCCACTGCAGCCACAGGCTGGCAGTCATCAGTCATTTAAAGCACTTTAAGTCTTTAACAGGCACTTTGTGGTTATGCGTGCACGCTGACAAATGTGTCACTGTGATTTAACAACCGGCCCTATTTCCAAAGAAGTTGGGATGGCGTGTAAAAGCGTCAGTAGAAACAGAGAGCTGTTATTTACTAATCACCTACATCCTGTATTTAATTGAGAGCAGTGCAAATGGGAGCTCATGAAATATTTAAGATTTAAAATTTAATGTTTGTTTTGATGCTCATTTTGATGAGCGCGAGCTTCGATGGCACTGACACGTTTCGAGAAATTGCGTGTTTGTCGCAACACGTCGTCTTTTAACAACACGTGGTGAGCTTTTGGGAGCTGAGAAGCTGCAGTTTTGAAACCAAAATGTTTCAACATTCTTGCTTAACATCTACAGTTTGAGGCCTTGATAGTGACAATGGGTGACATGCAATATTTAGCTCTTTGGCTTTTGATGTTGTAAATTTGCAGCCGATCGAGGGCCTGTATATACTGTGTACACCATTTTACTCTGTTTACAAGTAGCTCAAGAACATTAATGTGAACTGTAGATATCAACATATTTTACATCCTTTCAATGTTACCTGTAGACTCAAAAAACAAACTTGATGAAAAAGAAAATCTTGTGGGGAGTAAATACGCAAACATGCCGTGTTTCTTTGACCTAATATCACTTCCTGGATCAGGTCATGTGTCTCACAGTCTTTCTGAGTTCCTGCCCCTGTAAGGCCTGACCTGATTGTAACAAAGAGTGACTTGTAAAATAGGTTACCCGTCAAAGACATTAGTCTTGAAGTTTGCAAAACTTAGTAGCAGACAGTTAGTTCCAGCGCACATAAAATATTCAATCAACACTTTTTAGATTCTTGGGACATGCATCTGTGTTGAACTTCACTCCTAAACCTAATTGGTCTGTTGTGTTTGTATGTCTGGTGTGTATGTGTGTATACACAATGGAAGTAGGAATGTGAACCAACAAAAACGCCACAGAAAAAATTTTTCCTGGCCCACATTTCCTTTTCAACACCCTGAGCCAAATCTAACTGATCTTATCCTCGCCACATCTAAACCAGTAGGTCAATAAATGTCACCACCATAGAAGGCCCCCTTGTTCTTATCTACGCTCAAACCACACTGTGTTTCATCGGTCTGATGGGGAGATGCCCCGATCTGATGTTTGGATCAAATATCGGATTGATCGTAAGTCAAAAAGCTGTATCTGTGACAGTGGCCTGAACTGTGAGGTCGGTGAATTCAGTTCTGAGTTGTTCTCCGTTTACTACGCCACGTGCCACCAACACTGCCAACAGCAGAGCTAATGTAGCATGGAGACAGCTAACAACAAAAGAGTCAACAGTCTGTGGCCATTTCACACTTGTAGCACACACCAGCAGCTCTTTGTATGTTTGCGTTATTGGCCCTCCTCCTGTAGCTGCTCTCTCTTTGCTGTAAGCCTGTTGCATGTATATATGTACATGCTAAGTGAAAGGCCCACGATAGCAGTGAAGTGTGTAGATGCTAAGCAGAGCTTTGCAGACTCACCTGTACATGTTGTAACTGTGCGCTACAACCACTTAGAGTATTAAAAAGTGTGGAACAGCCAGTTATGTGGCCTGCTCTGGTTTTTATTTGTGCTGTTGCTTATTCTTTAGCCCCCCCCCCCGTGGCAGAGAAGACAGAAGTCATATTATACAAAGAAGTTCTTTGTAGTGGATCCAGGTTTTCAAAAGCAATGAAAACTCTCCATTGTGCTGTCTTTGCTTTCCTTGTATGCTTTTATGACATTTGGTTTTTGACTTTTGACAGCTGAAGTTGTTTTTTGTGTGTTTATATTCTGGACCTACAGCACTATTTGTTTTTAGGTGGCTAAGGTTCAGGCCTATGTGATACTCATTGCTTCTTTGAATGTAAATTCATCTGCACATTGCTCGATCACTCTTCTATTACAGTACATAATATTCTGCCAGTAGATATAAGGCACTTTTCATGCCCCTGACAGTACGTGTAGTGAGTCTGTTTTGAAATCTTTTCTCTGTACCGTGTTTCAGTACAGTTAGCAATTGTTTGAGATCTATTAGCTCTGAGTTGACCACAAACAATTTAGTTTCTCTCGTGATGGGAAACCAAGTATAAATGCAAACCACAACATCACTCATTATGGCCTGAGCTCTACAGGGAATCAGTACAGTGCTATAAATTAAGCTTTAGACTCCAGTTGTTTGTCGCTCTAGCCCAGCCCAGTTGGCCCACAGTGAGAGTGTAGCCTAGCTGAGCTCATCTAAGAAAAACATAGCCTCATCTTTGGCACTGCTGAGGAGGTTCAACGCCTCAGAGGAGCGAAATAAAATCCAATCTGGTGAGGTTTTAGACAACCACCTGATCAGGCGTTGATGAAAGAAACTTCGGGAAAGTTTGTTCACTTCTGCTTTACTGCCATTAAGCGTTATATGCTACTTATTCAGAACTGATCCCGGCAGCATTATAACATGCGAGTCACAACTTAAACTTATTGTATTCTAAAATCCGATGAGGAAAGACCAGAGAGTCTGTTGGGAAACAGATGGGATTACTTTAACTTCTGCATGAAAAAAAACAGCAAGTGGTGCAGCATGAACTGTTTATCTAAATGGAATCAAATGAGCACACTGTACAGAATCATAAAAGGTATTTTCTTTTTATACACCAGTGCCATAAAAAATGTTCTCACAACGCATAATGAAAAAAGTGGATATAACCACTTTAAAGCAACATTGAGAGTAAAAACGTGGTGAGCTGAATTGTGCGGGTGACTTTTGTTGTCATTACATTGGCTTTTCATATGATAGAAGCAGGTTTTTTTGTCCTCTTGATAGTTAGGTACCTTTATTTACACTAGCGCTGGTCTGTTAGGATCAGCTTTCCAGTTTCTTTGAGCTTCGTTTTACTCTCTTGTTAATTTCCTGTCCCTTCTTCTTTTACCCCTATCCTTCTTTCCTTTTGCTGCCCTCATGATATTAAAACTAAATATAGATGTAGCGAACAGTTATCTTGGAATCTGTTGAGGTGGCACTCAGAGGGAAGAATAGCCACATCATCAGTTTCACTGCCCAGCCCCCAGTGGAAAGGAATAAGTGAAGATTTAATGTTCAGAGTTCTTGTTTTAACAGTTAAATCACATGCTGCCTGAAGACCAGAACAAATGGGGTTTTTTTTTGCCTGTCCCGTTTGGCTCTTTTGCCATCAGAATTATTGTCTAAAGGCAAAGAAAGATGCCCAACGGAATAACTTTACCAAATCGACCAACCCAGCCTTGCCGTATTGGTCTATTTGATTCGCCTTTTATTGTTTATTTTATTTTAACCTGCTAAATACGGGACAGACTTGACTGGGGAAAAGAAAGGGGAGAAAGAAAGAGGGAAAGAAAAACAGCGGGGAAGAGGAACGGTGATAAAGGGCAAAAAACCCAAAAAACAACAAAATAAGCAGACAAAAAATACATGTATCAATCACCTGGATCACCTGTTGAGAAAGAAAAAAGAGAAAACAAGCAGGAAAAAAAGAGCAATAGAATAAACAACATCACGATGATCTATGGGAATGTAACGGTAAATACTAAATATTAAACATTATTGTGCAGCACGTCAGATCGACAGCGCACAGTGTGCTTTGAGGTAGGAGCCAAAAAGGGTGTAGTTTGTGTGTGTGAGCACCCGTGTGTACACCTGTGAGCATGTAATGATCTGTTAGAGGGTGTGGGGGGGCCACAGCCCCGTCCTCCAGGGCTTGAAGCAGGTATGGAGGAGATCAAGGCTCCAGACATCCAGAGGCCCCCAGAACACAAGAGACTCAGGAAGACCAACAGAGGGGCAGCCGCACCACTGTCCCAGAAAGAGCTGACGAGAGTCCCAGATGAGGGCTCACTCAGCAGCCGCGGAGCAGAAGCCAGGGGGAGTTGCAGTGACGCGCCCGTGAGCTCCGCCGGCAGCCAGCTGTGCCAGAGTGACCGAGCCCCAGGCCGAGGGCACCTCACCCCTGAAGTGGCCCGAGCGAGCTCCAGGCCCCGACAAGCAGCCCCGGAGTGAGCCGGTGGGTACCCAGACGCCCATCCCCGGACACAAAGAACCACCAATGCACCGATGTCTGAGGGCGTCTGCCACTGGCAGGGGGAGTGGTGGGGGGAGATAGGCCTCCATACCTTGAAGGGCCTGAGATGTCCCTAGAGAGGTGGCGTCTGATACCCGACCTGACATATAGACACAGACATACAGGCACACACAGATACAAACATCCATTCCCACCCTCATGCTCTCATATGCAATTACATGCAATATATATATGCAATCACCCAACGTGGAGACAGACATAAAGAGACGCTGTACACACAATCACACTCCCCAAGCGTACTCTAAGCCCCGGGTCTAGGTACCCTTGCCCCTGGAAGGGGAAACTGCACCCAGACCCAGGTAGTGTTACCCTTTTCCCTGGGGTGGAGAGAAGCAGACTGCCCCGGCTCGGCAGCAGCAGGGAGGCCCCACATTCCAGACCCCAATCAGACGGCCAACTCCTCCTCCTAGCCCCCCCGCTCCAACAGGCAGCAGAGAACAGGGGTGTGTGAAGACTCCAAACCTGACCAGAACAAATTAATAGCGGTACAGTCAGATTCCAACGTGAGACGCTGTCCAGTTGTCAGTACCTTCCTACTGAAATGTGTTAAATAGATGTAATGCATTTAGTGAAAAAATAAACTGAGGTTAATGGCAAGTTAGAAAATGTGTCCAAGTTAGAAAATGCCTTCACGAGTTGCCTCAAGAACTGACCAAAGCTGACTCGCAAGAAATAAACCTGACATTTCTCAGTATGTTGCACTGCTAACAGTGATCGAGGACTACTTATGCTGCTTTGTTCACAGTCGGGTTGCTTTTTGTTTCTCTGATTTAGAAAAGATGAGGATCATGAAATGGGGAGGAATAGGGAGATTATGGAGAGTTCAGAGCAGCGGTCCCCAACCCCCGGGCCTCGGACCGGTACCGGGCCGCGAGAGTTGAGGCTCAGGTGTGAAATGTATAGTTTTCAGGGTTTTTATCGGTTTTCAGCTTTATTTTGTTATCGTTTTTATCGTTTACTCGGTTTTCCTGGGTCTTTTCACGTGTGTTATGAATAAATTTTCTTTTTTTCGGTACCGGTACTAGTTTTATTTTGTTGTATTTATCCGCGACACCTTAAAGGCCGGCCCATGAAAATATTGTCGGGCATAAACCGGTCCGTGGCGCAAAAAAGGTTGGGGACCGCTGGTTTAGAGGATAGCTGGAGAGGTAAGAAGTGAATCTAAACAGGTACTCAAGCTTTTAGAGCATGAAGAGGATAAGACTTTTATAAGACTATTCTTTTCATATTCTTTTAACAAATACAGCTGAGGTCAGGAGTTTACATACACTTATCAAGGACATGAATGGCATGGTAATTTGGGACTTTTAATAATTTCCTTGAACAAAAAAAACAAGTGTGACTTCATTTAGGATTTTCTCTAATCCACACAATGTCAAAATTATACATACTGTCTTAAATATATACATATACTCAAAGTGCTGACAGTTCTACAGTATATTTGCCATGGTCAAGCGCTAACTCCTCAGTAGTGATCACAATTGACTACTGGTAATTTCTCTCTGCAGCATAGAACAGATTTGTTTGACACCTTATTGGTTTGACCAATATTCAGAACAATGAGAAAGTCCAAAGAACTCACTGAAGATCTAAAATTGTATTGTAGAAACAACCCAGGAACCAGCAAGGCTCAAGCCTGCCATGAACTAGAAATTGCCAAATTGCCATAGACTGAGAGTATGGGAAGAAATAAAGAAACTGCTGAGAAAAGTTTTATGATGAGACAAGACAAAGACCTAGGAATGCTGTATCAGCTTTCAAGCATGGTGGTGGTAGCATTATGCTGTGCGGCTGCTTTGCTGCCTGTGGTAATGGTATTTTGCAGAAAGTGGATGGGATAATGAGGAAGTTTGACAACATCTAAATTCTTCAACTTCACCTCAGATCAACAGCTAGGAAGTAGAGATGGACCGATCCGATATTACGTATCGGTCCGATACTGACCTAAATTACTGGATCGGATATCAGAGAAAAATAAAAAATGTAATCCGATCCATTAAATATCACGAAAGCACCTCACAAAACTTGCAACACGCCGTAACTCACCTCAGAACGTTAGCACGTCGGAGCAGTATGCATCACGTGATAGAGCGGCTGTGGCATGCGGGACCTGTCGGTGGTCTGGATAGCATTTGGAGCTTCGCTAGCAACCCGGCATTTCATCTCCGACAAAGTTATCCCCGAGAGAAGTAAAGCAAGTGTGTAAGTCCATCTCTGAATGTTTGTAAAGCATTCCTGCGTTAAGCTTAACAACTAATATATGGAGCGACTGCCTCTTCTTGCTGCTACTTCAATCATGAAACTGCTTAACGATCAGCTGATCGGCTTTTCTGTCGCGAGTCCGTGTCTCTAGTTTACTTTTGGCCCACTTTGCACCAGAAAGAGGAAACCAGCGGCTGAACAACAGCAGCACGTTTAAGCTTGATAAGCTGTTGTTAGAATTTATTTAATATTACTTTCTACTCGAGGATCTTTTTCTACGTAGCTGACGCTGGTAACTGTGCAGGGGCGGATCTAGCAAAGTTTAGCCAGGGGGGCCGATAGGGCATGAACAGGGAAAAGGGGCACAAAGACATACTTTTCTTTCTTATTCTCATTTAAAATGTCTAGCTTTTAATAAATAATTATCTGACACCCAAAGTTTTAATTTGATGTAAAATGAATAGAAGTCAATTACTGTATATAGTGACTATGAAGTCTAATATATATACCCTAGTAAGATATAGTACTTTTTCCTTTGGGAAGGTACCATCTGTGCAGTCTGCAATTTTGTTGAAGAAAGATGTTGAATCTATTTAATATTGAGGGGTGGTTTCCTATTTTTTATTTATTTATTTTTGTTGTTGCTGGGAGTTGGAACCCTATTAGTTAGGTTGCTTAATATTTATGCTAAGTACTCTTTAAAATACCAGAATAGGGAGGATGGTGTAGGTTTAAGTTTATTAGATTGATCAGTATTGCTGAACTATGAAATTTTTTTTTTTTGCATACAGGTATAACAGAATAGCTTTAGTGTAGTTGTTGTTTTAAACTTGAGTATGAACTTATACAAAATGCAGCAAGATATTTAAAAAACAGTTTTGTTGATTAAAAAACACTATATCGGATTCATATCGGTATCGGCAGATATCCAAATTTATGATATCTGTATCGGTATCGGACATAAAAAAGTGGTATCGTGCCATCTCTACTAGGAAGTTTAAATTTTGAGGGAATATTGTGTTCCAACAGGACAATCATCCCAAACATGCATCAAAACTGTTTTTGTAAGGGATAAAGCTTCTACAATGGCCTTACCAAAGCCCCAACCTCATTGTTTTTTGTCGACTACACTTAAAAGCCCCTTAAAAAGTTAAAGATATGTGCTGGGAAAAGAAGAGTTCAAAGAAATCACCGAAAGACCAAAATTATCAGACATTCGTGCTCATGAATGTATGTAAACCTCTATTTGCAAATGTATTCTCAGTATATCTGCATACTTAGCAGCAATAGAATGACGGTGTGTATGTAGTCAAATTTTACCCAGAATACTTTGCTCCTGCACTGACCTACTTCCCCATGCTTTGAATATTGCTTGATGTAGACTGTAGATATCTACGTCAAGCTAGTTTGCTAAGAAAATTGCCAAAAGGATCTTCACTTCACTTCACTTGACTAATGTTGAGGTTGTTTTTGCAGTCCAAGTGTTGGTATTGGAGCTTTGTGTTTGGTTTGCTGGTCCAGATAGATGTCAAAGCACTCACTAATCCTTCCCTTAATTCATCCCCTCCATGTTTCCTGTAGTGGTGTATGAGCATCGCTCCAGGTTGGAGAAGAGTCTTCAGAAGGAGAGGTTGGAGCACAAAAAGGCCAAAGACGGTGAGAAAAGTAGCATGTACACTCAGTCTCGACTTAAGGA
The DNA here is from genome assembly GCF_057382275.1 of Copadichromis virginalis. Classification (NCBI taxonomy): domain Eukaryota; kingdom Metazoa; phylum Chordata; class Actinopteri; order Cichliformes; family Cichlidae; genus Copadichromis; species Copadichromis virginalis. The sequence continues at coordinate 17,129,928 of NC_140631.1, read as the reverse complement.
ATTTGTCCGTATTGAGGAGTTTGTGCTAAAGTAAATATTAGACTGCAGTAGAGTCAGTTTTTAAGACAACATAATTATTGAGTTTAAATTTAAGAAAAAATTTCTGCAAAATAGTGCATCTATTTAAATTGTAATCTCAAGTGTAAATTTGGTTTCAATTAGCTTCTTTTCTGTTGTTTTTGTCTTTTTCAGATTATCTGGTTTATAAGATCGAAGCGCAGCAATCATTGAACAGAGAGAAGGTATCTTTTGTACACTACAGTGTTGCTTTTTTATTTGTTAGTTGGCTTCTTTATTTTGTCTGCTTGAGATATCTGTGCAGAACTTGTGTGCAAACAATTATCTCTCTTTTTTTTTTTTTTTTTTTAAATCCTCTAACAGCAAGAATCAAACGGCAAATACAACTCCTTACAAGTCCAACATCAGATGTTAAAGGTCAGAAGCCCAAAACACACATAGATACACTCACTTATCCTCTGGTTTTCTTCTTCCTTTTAACACAGACATCCTCATATTTAACCTTTCTTCCTCTTATCCAAACAGACAAATTCTTCCTGGCCTTTTGTCCCTTTTTTGTAGTTTTTGATGTTATGTTTGTAACAAGAGCTTTCCTTCAGAATCAGCACGAGGACCTGAAGAGGCAGTATTATGATCTGCACGAGCAGCACCAAGTCCAGGGCAAGGATCACAGCCGGCTGCTGGGTGAACACAAGGAGCGCTACGATAAACTTCAGGAGGCCAAAGAGATAGAAGTCTCCCAGCTCAAAGGTAATGACTTGTGCCAGGTTTCTGCAAACAAACACTGAATGAAACAATGTAAATATGAGTGTAAGAAAGTTAGCTTTTATTATTAGCTCATCCGGATGATGAACTGATGAGCTAATGCCGCAGCGGGGTGGACGAACTTTTTTCAGTATTTAGCAAAGTCATTAACATCAGAGTCTGTGTGACATCATAACTGCACAGAATGATAAAGAACTTTTATGAATTAGATTTCCACATTAGCAGGGCATGGTTTGGGCCTTCTTATCACCATAGTGCTAACATCAGTTATATGGTCAAATGCAATGACCTGCTGTTCACATATTGTCATGCTTTTTATGGTGACCCATGTAGTCACACTGTACTCCTGAACTCAAACCCTTTAATGTGCTGGTGAACAAGAGTGATTTCTCCTGGATGTGACCGTTTTTCAGCCTTCTTCACTTTACATTGGATTTTAATTCTCGTTAATTTATATAGCTGCCTTTTACTGTAAAATTGATCTTTTCTAGCTCGACAAATGACATCACGTCTCTGAGCCTAGGATACGACTATAACAGAGATGCAAAAGAGAAAAATTTGTATTGCAGAGAAATGATCTTCAGGGGAACAAGTGGAACCACAAATAATAGCAATGAAAAAGCCCACATTCATCCAGGTCCCTGAACCTTACGCGTGTTCCTGAAGGAGCAGTCTAAAACCTGTGCAGGTTACAGCAGGAATAAAACATCTGCCATGACATCTGTCACATTGGTCCATTAATACATTTTGGACAACTGTATGAGAACCTGGGTGTAGTTTATGACTGAGGACAGCTTTTTCCCACCATTGATCCGTCAGCATGATTCCAAGCTCGCACTCTCTGGCAGTTTTGTCTAGTATCCAGGGCCGTCAGCGTGTCATATTTTGAGTATAAGTGATTTTTTTCCACTTTTACTCTGTCTCCATCTCCTGACTTAATGACATACTGCATGTAAAATTGCTTTTATTTTCACATTTCTGGACTGCAAAATGATTTTGTCATATTTTACAGTTGAATGGTGTGAAAACAAACGTGGATTTAATTTGCTTTTATAAAATATTCAAATGTTGGTAATATGGAGTATAAGGACAGACAAGTAAGAGTTAATATGACTGGTTGTAATAATTGGAAAGTTATTGCAGGAGAAGTTGTTTGACATGTTTGGTTTTTTTTTCTTCTCTTTATTTCTGATTTGTTGCGGTGGCAGAGAGTGTTGTTAACCTAAGAGAGGAAAATAAACAACTGAGGAAAGCCCATCATGACATTCACGTGCAGCTACAGGACGCCCAGGTGAGAAAGACTCTGGACATTTCTTACTTTTCCTCCTCCTGTATGTCTGCACAGATATATTTTTTCTTTCTTGTCATAAATGTGAATGGCTCCTTGGCTCACTTTTGTCAGATTTGCTTGTTCAGATCCACCATCAGGACCTGAAGGCAGCCCACGATCACCTCGCACTGACGCTGGAAGACCACAAGAGTGCGCTGGCTGCAGCTCAGGTAAGGGTTCAGCCTCCTGGTTTACTGCAGTCACTGAGTACAGCAGCTGATTGATGCCGTAGGCAGGGGGGGTTTGTGTGTTTTTTGGCAAATCTATAATTGTCTTTCTCCTTAAGAGTGACCTCTGAACTGCCTGAACAGTTTACTGAATACACTGAGCTCTGCTGATAGATACTCACTTTCATTTCTCTCAATTCCCCCACCTCTCTCTCTCTTTCTGTCTGCATTTACTAATTTGTTTTAAAGCCTGGCCTGCTTTCCATCAGTGCGTTTGCTTGGACACACACACACACACACACACACACACACACACACACACACACGCATACACGCTCTTTCCTTCACTCCAGGGGGTTTGATTTAGTCAGGGCTGTCAGCGCAGTGCATCTAAAGCACACTGCAGCCAATCAGCCAGAAAGCTATAATGGAGGGAGTGGAGCGAGACGAAGGGACGAGGGAGGAATTTAGCAAGAATTTTTAGAATTTAACCCTCTGGCCTGTTCTGAAAGTATGCGCGTATAAAAGGATTTAACGGTACGAGGGCCAAAACTGAACGGACAGTTTGAAAGAAAGTATCTGTATCGCCGCAGGGAAAGCTTCATTTATTTCTTTCCTTTTTAAAAAAAAAAAAGATGGAAGCTAATTAATGGCTGTACAGGAGGTTGTTTTTGCTATATTTTTTTAATTTATTTTTATTAATATAGCACCTTTCGTAAATCAAAAACTGCTTTACAATAAAGACAAGCATAAAAAATACAGAAAATAAAAACATAGCATCATAAAACCCAAAACTGGTTAAAAACCAGTCTGAATAAATGAGTTTTCAGCTGCTTCTTAAAAGAATCAAGACGGCGCAAAGATGGAGGCCACAGCTCTAAATGATTTATCATGGAAGAAGAGGTTTAGGCTTCTGTGTTGCATAAATATATACACACTCACTAGCCACTTCATTAGATACACTTTGCTAGTACAGGGTTGCACCACCTTAATGCTTTGTCATTAATTCAACAAGGTGCTGGAAACACTCCTCAGAGACAGCATCACACAGTTGCTGCAGATCCCGTTCACTACATCCCAAATGTGTAGATGTTGCAGCGTTAATTAAGACCTGTGAGACCAGACGGTGTTTTTCCAGTTTTCTATTGTCAAGTTTTGGTGAGCCTGTGTGAGCTGTAGCCTCAGTTTCCTATTTTTAGCTGACAGGAGTGAAACCTGGTGTGGTCTTCTGCAGCTGTAGAACACATTCAGAGATGCTCTTCTGCATACCTTGGTTGTAATGAGTAGTTGTTTGAGTTACTGTTGCCTTCCAGTCACCTCGTGTTTTGCCAACTGTCAGTTGTCAGTCACTGAATATTTTCTCTTTTTCGGACTGTTGAGTTGCTGCCATGTGATTGGCTGTTTAGATATTTTTGTTAGCGAGTAGTTAAACAGGTTTACTTAATTTTGTAATGGTAAAAATGTGTTCTTAATCTTTGCCTTTCTCTTCTCTTGTTCACTTTAGGCACAGGTGAATGAATACAAACAGCTCAAGGAGACCCTGCAAAAGGCGCCCAGCATGGCACAACATGCACAAGCCAACGCACATGAAGATCAGCAGGCTCACTGGAATACTGATTCAAGGGTAATCTGGGATTCTTTGGGATGAAGTAATAATACTGTTTTATTGAGAAAGACAAAAAGTTTACTGTAAATATCAAAAGATCTCAAGATTTCTCTCATGGCTCTCTACTCGGTTGGCTCACCAGGCCAATGAAGCGCACGCCCACTCTGAGGTCCAGTCCCACTCCACTGTAACCCAGCACGCCCCGTCTGAGAAAGACGAGGACAGAGAGGGAGAGGCAGAGAGGAGGAGGGAGCTGGCAGAGGAGGAGATGGCCCAAGCTGGACAGCCTCAGAAGCTGGAGGAGGACCCAGACCAGCTACAGGATGAGCAGCAGGAGGAAGAGCAGGAGCCAGAACATGAAGAAGAGAATGAGAACGCATTGGACCGACGGAAACGCCAGCCACAGATGGTCAGCAGTGGTTTAGACTAAAAGATCTTATCCAAACAGGGTTTAAACAGATCCTGAAGTGGACGTCTGTTTCCTGCTGGTATTAGTTAGTTCAGTGTGACTCTGCCTATGCAGTGTTTTTTTTTTTTTTTGTTTTTTTTTTTAGCTTTATTGAGGAAACATGGAGAACCCCCCCCCCCACACACACACACACACACACACACACACACACACACACAAAGATTGCTTTATATTTATATCTAAACTTGGCATCAATTCAGTGCGTTTGATGAGCTCTAATTCACTTTTTTCATGCTCTACATGATATTTCCTCTCTCTTGTATTTATAACTCTCTCAGGATCCTCCTGTGAATCTGCATCCGGAGGACCAGCTGCAGCACAAGGTGCCCCCCCAGGTTCAGCATCTAAAGTCAGCCTATGAGCAGCAGCAGGAGCAGCAGCGGCTGCAGGCTCAGAGGGCAGAGGAGGGCAGGCAGATCCAGAGGCGGCAGGAGGCCCTCCAGGCCGAGAGGGAGAGGGTGCTGAAGGACAGGGAGCAGAGGCTGAAGGTGGAGCAGGAACGTGAGCAGCAGCAGCACAGGGAGGCCGACAGACGGGAGCAGATCCTGAGAGAAGAACACGAGAGGTCAGGTTTTAAGGAAACAGAGCAGTCGCAGCGAGTAGTAAACTTTGAACCGCGGCATATTTTCTTATTACATTTCTCCAAATGAATTAATAAAATAGCTTTACAGAAGAACACGTGCCTGTACTTACTTGCACTGTACTCGTCTCGGTTATTAGGAAGAGGACTGAATACGAGAATGTGGACAATGATATTCGAGAAGACGACGGTCACGCTGAGGTTGATGAAGGTGAGATTTGCAGGAAAACGTCTTCCATATTTCTCACTGCACAAATATTCCCTTCAATCATTAGAGCTCACAGAAGCAGCCGGTTGATGGTAGTGGATTTAGTTTGTGTGTTGCGTCTGTGTGTTAACAGAGAGAGACGTTCATATGTTGCACGAGCAGGAGGCGGAGGAGAATCGAGAGACGGATAACAGAGTGCCGCCACATCAGCAGGTGGATGTCTGTCTGTCTGTCTTGCCGTCTTGCTCGCTCCATCTGTTAAAACATCCTCGGGCTCTCTCTGTCCTCCCAGCTCATTCGCTTGCTTAAGATTCACACCGGTCTATCATACGCCATACACTCATTCAGCCATCCATCAGAACATCGATTCTTTAATCACCCCAGCCCACTTCCATATTCATCTGTTCCCTCTCTATCCGCACTTGTCTGTCAACCTACTGAGCTGGTAAATCTTCTGAATACTAGCCAGAGAATTAATAAAACATTACAGGAAACTGACAGGTTGACAGTTTTATTTCCAGCAAAAACATACTCATTTTATCATATCCACAGCTCTTATTCTAAATTTGTTATTTTGCTATAGGGTGACATAGACGGTGACTTGAACCCTGAGGACGACCCCAACAACCAGGGAGAGGATGAGTTTGACGAGGCCGAGGACGCCCGGCTGCCGCACCGCGCTGCCGAAGCAGATGAAAATGCGGCTGAAGAGGAAGAGGAGCCTGCAGCGCCGGCCCAGCACATTCAAATGCATCAAAACCTCAAACCGACTGTGGAGGAGGAACTGGTGGTGAGTCAGGGGAGGCGACAGTGTATTCAGCATCTGCACACGCAGCTACTGACATTACAGCAACATTACGGGCTGAACAGGAAGATGATTAGAGGTTTTGAAAATGCCAACAATGGAAGAGGAGGGGCTTGTTGGCAGCTTCAGACTAAATTCGTGCACACACACACATACAGAGCTCAGAATGGCATACTGAAGCAAGCCATGAAAGTTTGAGAACTAGAGATGCACTATACAGTATAAAGTGCTGAGCTTTGTGCGGATGTTAATCATTCAGTGAGCTCTTCAGAGAGACCCATTGTTTCAAAAATGTTTATAGCCAGACTGCATGGCGAGGTGCACCTTAATATAAATATATATTAAGTGAGAGAGAGAAACCGCAGGATCTATGATGAAAAGTAAACTTTATATCCTGTTTTAACTTGTTCTGTGATTTGTGTGCATTCAGATAGCTGGAAATCCAGACCAGCAAGAGGACACACTGGATGACCAGTACCAGGAGGAAGCGGAAGATGAGGTAACGTGCATGCTCACACACATGCCTTTCGTACTGAGTGATAGTAGAGTGGTGCAAAACACTTGAATGTAAGACTATCAAAACTAAATGAATATGGTTTAGTATAATATAATGCTGCAATACATTTGCATCTCAGTGTCGTGACTAAAGTTTCATGTTGCAATTCGTAAATGTGGTTTTTCTTGTCCTGAAGGCCCAGGAGGACATAGCTGGTGGACAGAAGAGAGATGAGGAGGGAGAGGATCAATATAAAAAAGAGAACAGAGACCAGGTATGTTCTGTGGGAAAGCAGTCAATCCTCCTTTTCTCAATTCCGAGATTTCCTTGATTCCTCTCCCATCAAATATCGGAGGCGGTGAGGAAAAGTCACAAGGGGAAAGAAGTCAAAGTAACAGGCCAAGTACATGAGCTTTTTTTTAAACTAGGCCATTTTTGATGAAATTCTGAACATGGAGTAATGTTACTACATGTGACATGTAGTCATGCACATGGTTTAATCGTCTTAAATAACTGAAACGTGTGATTTTAAAAGGTCAAACGTTTAAAGAGTCATCCCCTGCTGTTTGCCATAAAGGTTAAAAGACCTGTGTATCCTGGGTTATAGCTCCTTTCTCCTCTGCCCTCCTCATCTAGGCATGATTTCCAGGAGGGCCGAGGAGACAAGGAGGCACAAATAAGAGAAATAAGAAAAACGTAATGGGTTTCCTGCTTTCAAACAAAGTCCCTTCTGGAAGCAAGTCTAGTCACTCGCTAACCATTTTGGTACTGCGACTATGTAGATTATCTTTAAATTCAGCTATTGCCTGGACATTAAACCTACACCTTAATGTGATGGATCTAAAAATACAGTCTCTTTTTAAAAAAGAAAATCGGAGGCTTTGTTGATGTCAGTGCTTACTTTTTTTTGAAATCAGGATCTACTGGTCATTAGAAGTACTGCACTCCCGTTAAAGCTGCTGCTTGGTTAAGACAGAAAAGTATCGTCCTTAGATCAAAGAATTACGACACACTGTCTGTTAAATAACAATTTCAATGGCTTTACTATTACAGGATGGTTATTTTAAAACTAAAAAATACTCTAAGGTGTTTCCACTGGTCAAGGAGTTAAAGATTTTTCTTCACATCGCTTGAAGTTTACTCTCTGCTCATGCAGTCTTCCCTGCAGCTGAAACCACCAACCTCACAATCCGCTTTACTTCCTAGGCCTCCCGTTTCCCATTTAACCTGCACAAATGTGGAATTCATTTTTATTCCCAGCATCATCACATCAGGTTCCGTTCCACCTCACAAGTAACATCACACCCTGAAACCTTTCCTGGAGGAAAACGGTCGAGGTGCACACAGCGAAATGTTCTGGGTTCACATCCAGAAATATATTCACCTGTGCAGGGATTCACTGGTGTGTAGCTCGAGTGTGTCAGAGCACACTGTGCTGTCTCTGTAATGTAAACCCTGGCCCATGTGACTCACGGTAAATGAGAAAGATAGGATGTCGAGTCAGTCGGAGTGTCGTGTGTTCGCCTGCATTTGATTTAATTTGGCATATAAGGAAGTCTCAATATATGACAAAGTCTATAAGCCTTAATACTCCTGTTATGTGGTATTTTAATTGGTTTGAGATATTTATTCAGTCTTTATAAAGTCTGCAAAACATTGAAACCTTTTGAAAACCAGCCGTCCACAGAGCTGAAATATCCTTGAGAAAGACATCTGACTCCTCACTGTCAGCTGGTCTGTAACTTCTGACCTTGGAGACCGATTAGAGCGATTATCATTTATCATCTTTAATGTTTAATATATTCAAAAAAAAAAGACTTCATTAAAAAAAATCACATTGATAGACTTATAGTTCATACTGCCACTTACCTCCTCTGCAACAGGAGCTCAGCGGATCTAAGCTTCATTCATGCATCGCTGCACAGGAGGCAAACACTAACTGTAAATGTCTGAAATGATCGTGTTTACATGACTCCTGGTCATTAAATCAGGTTGTGTGCTTGTAATTCGCTTCCAGGATAAAGGTAAAAACCATGAAGGGCCAAGAATGGACGGGGATCACAGAAATGATGCCAAGAATAACGAGGACGTGAATTACGAGGAGGAAGAGGAGGAGGATGCAGACAAGGGAAACGATCAAAGGGCAGAAATGTAGAAGTGCCTTTTTGTTTTGTTTTTTAAAGCTTGCCTATAGTACCAATCAGGGCATTCTTTCCCTTGAATCCCAAAGGAATAGCACCAGCCATCCAGTGAGAGAAAACTGGGATATTATGCTCAGAAGATGGGGGACAATATTTCAAACACTTCTGAGATTTGAAAGGATCAGCTGACACTGTGGAAATGGACAAAATTTGGTGGGTGTAAATGAGATCTATACTGTATAGTTTTTATATAATTTTTATTCATTTAATTTTCCGTCTACTTTCTCGTCTGCCTGACTGCCTGGTAGTTCTTGTTTTTAAGAGCAGGCAGAGAATGTATTTTGTTTATCAAAGTGCTTTGTTTGAGCGTGTGTGTGTGTGTGTGTAAAGGATGCATGTTTATTCTGATGTCATGATCAGGCCTTCATACATATATATATGTTTCATGCAGACAGTTGTAATCACGGTAGAACTCAAATGTCATTTTCTGTTATTTATTTTTCAATAGGACGAACTCTGACAATCATAAAAAGTGCAAAATTTTGATTTTTAAAAGTCTGTGTTATCGTGATCCTTACCAGTTTTGTAAAGCTGATACATTGGTGCATTAAAAAAAATATCCTGGATATTATTACAGATGCCAATCGGTAAGCCACTTCTGGTGAAGCTGCTCACTGTGACATGTGCCTTTCCGTTCTCCTAAGTCTTTTTAGGTCATTTTACATTTGGAAAATCATTTTTGATGAGGTGGGAGCGAGAAGAGCACACCAGTTGGTGATCCTTAAGCTTCATTCAGCATGGCCTTTAATGGAGAACTATTTCATGTCCACTGCTGATGGGAATTTACTCTTAATTTACTGCAGCTTCTCTAGTCTGCTGGGCAATGTATAGTAAAATAAATGCTGAATATTTGTACATTTGTACACCAGTTATATTTGATACAGAAAAGTGCGGGTTTCATTGTACTGAATTGCTGCCTGTGTGGAATAAAGAAGATTTCACATAATTGTGATTTGTGTAGTCTGATTCTGTATATTCACCTCTTTGAAAATGCGCTTTAAGGTTGCTAATAAGTCGTCAGTGGTGGTTGAGCAATTTTAATACTCTGAGTGAGTGTGAGGAAGGTGGTGGAGGTGTGAGGGTCAATCAGCTTGTTGCAATCATCTAAGACTTCATCTTAAGAGTCTTTCTGAATATTCTGGTAAAAAATTTGTATTATTTTTAAACAAAATTAAAATATAGAAACTACATAAATGATCTAAATTATTATTATTTTATCCATTTGTTAACTTTTGGGTTATTTCAGCTTTGGCTACTCTCACCTACCCTGTTTTCCCATCAGTAGGTCACTTAGGATTTGCACCTTTGATCGATTATCTAACACACAGCTGTCAAACTCCAGGCCTCGACGGCCGGTGTCCTGCAGGTTTTAGATGTGTCCTTGATACAACACAGCTGATTTAAATGGCTAAATTGCCTCCTCAACATGTCTTGAAGTTCCCCAGAAACCTTGTAATGAACTAATCATTTGATTCAGGTGTGTTGACCCAGGGTGATGTCTAAAACCTGCAGGACACCGGCCCTCAAGGCCTGGAGTTCGACACCTCTGATCTAACAGCTTAGTCACACTTGAGTGAAAAAAAGATGCCAACCTTGCAAGTTGGAAAAAATCTGATTGCATTAATCACTTTGCTGTTGGAGACTGATTGGAAGTAGTAGCGACCACTTTCACTTGCAAGGAAATTGCACGGGTCAACTGGTGGGAGGCAGGCTTTCTCTAAACAATCAGTCCGACTTGGACTGAATGCAGTCACTCAGCCAGAAATAACTGTTGTCTAATTTATAAACACACAGATTGCCAACATGTTGAATTTACTCTGAATTACTACGTGACTGAGGGCAAGTCGTCTGTTACACATCAGGGGGTTTGAGTCAACTTGCTGCCAAGTGGTTCTATTGTTGTGTTCCAACATAAAAGCACAGTCACTGAGTGCCTATGCTATTTTGCAGTTAAATCGCAGTTCTGCAGCAACTATATCAGCTGACTTGCACCAAAATTACTCTGAAGATGGCAGCTGACTGCGAGTGGTCACAGACCTGGTCCCCGCCATTTCAAAGGCGATGAGTTTGTTAGTGACCCCATTCACACACACATACAAGCATTTTTTTTTCAATATAACTCGGGGTTCAGTATCTTAACATTCGAGCCACCCCAAATGGCACAAACATTTTGGTTGTGGTGTGGTCTCCCACTACAGTGTGTATAACCATTACCCCTAGAAATTGTGGGTTGTGTATAAAATGGGTGTAATTCTTAAATACGTAATGCAATACTTTTCTTAAAGGCCTTGAATTAAAGCTGAGTGTCTGTACTTCATTCACATCTTGATTGCTCGATCTTAAAAATCTATTATGGTGGTGCACAGAGCAAAATAAACTGCAACACTGTCCAAACTGTGCCAGTCAGTCTGTATGACACGGCACAAATGTTCCCAAATGTTCTAGCCCTGCTCCTTATCTACCACTCTGAGCTGAGAGGTAAGAAGGCCATGTGTATGTGAGCTCACTCACATGGGAAATGAACCGGCAAATCAGGACGAAATGAAAATCAAACGAGAGGGGGTCGACGGAGAAAGGCAATTATCTCTAATGAACAACGTTTGTCCCTAGCACACAGTCTCAATCAGATCAACCCTCCTCCCCTCAGTCTCTATTTACGCTCTCTGTTCCCATCTCCATTACAGTACTTGTTCCTCTGCCTCTCGCTGTGCCCTCCCTTCCTTTTCCTGTCATCACCCCATCCACTCCACGGAGGGACTGCAGGATGCTGGAGGAGTACAACGGTAACAGGTGTCTCATCATTGCGCTAATAACAGGCCACAGGAAGATGTCCACACATATATTTTTATAAGAACCAATGCAGAGATGACAACTCCTCCATCATTCCCTTATATTCAGTCATTTCACGGGTGAATCACCAGGCATAAATAATTCTTGAGACGAATGCCCACACAGTTGCCACAAATGACCAAATCTTCCATTTAACACCAGTTCAAAACTTACATAAAGCTAAAGCTCGAAGCAATATGTGTTCTTTTTCTACCCTCACACTGCAAAAGAAGTCCTGGCATCGAATACTGTCTGCAGAGATTATCGATAATACCTTAACTTTTCCTCTTAACCCGTATCCAGCTTGCAGTACATATACAGATGCATCGAGCAGATCACACTGTCTCCTTACACCAGTAACGAACTCTCATTCATCAGCTGGAGACTTCGGCGCGCATAACACACAATTGCACAAACAATCTTCCACACTTAAACAAACCCCAATGAAGCATGTAACTGGTAGCTTGTGCCTGGCTGTACGCTTGTTAGAGAGATATCAGCTTCTGTTTCTCTGTATTACTGTGAGCAAAGAGAATGCAGCTGCTTCCCATTATGTGCATAGGTGGCTGCTCGGGATGCGTGTGCGGCGGTATTCATAATCATGTTCTGCAGTATCACATGGCAAAATGTGTTTATGTTGCAGGTGCAGACTGAAAGTGAATCCATTATTACAAGAGAACAGGCTCCCATGATGTATGAATAAATCAATATCTAAGCCGTAACCCCTGCAGCACCGTTTATCTAGAACAGTGCACGTGTCATTGACTTCACCCTTTTATCCAAACCGCTTTACAATGTCAAGAGCACACATACTTTTAGCAGGTATTAAATCCTGTCAGTGTGAGTGCTTTTCAAGCCACCGATTTCTTTTTATCTACTTTTTTGTGTGTGCAAGTTGTACGTGGGTGTGTGTTTGTTGGGTCATTACCCAGTCAGCCTGAGGACACAAGAAGCCATTATCCGAGGGAGTCTGCACACTAAATGTTTGATAAGCCTCTAAAGCGGATGTCCTGTTTCTCCTCTCATATAATACACATGTCATGCAAACATGTGTAATCTAAAGTCGCAGCTACAGTTTAAAAAGAAATAAAAGTTCCCCAGAATTGCTTTTTTTCATAGTTAAGACAGTAGGATGATAATAATAATAATAATAATAATAATAATAATAATAATATTAATAAAATCCTCCCCTGTATGTTTCTGCTGCAGCAGAAGCAGGAGTGTAAGCGTGTCGGCTCAGCAAAGCACTGAGAGATGCCGAGCAATGAGTCATGCAGCAGTCTGATTAGCTTGCTTTCCTTCCCTTCAAATCCAGAGTTTGTTAGAATCACCCGTCTGTATATCTGTAAAAATTAATATAAAAAATAAACACTTGAAAGTCTTGATGGTATTTTCTGTTTATTATCAAAATAGCTGTAAATTGTATATAAATCAAAATTTAAAAATATCAGTAATATACTGGTAGTTGTTACTTGGTACTAAAAGCATTACCTTACGATTATTCTTCTTAATGCCTCAACCCGTGACCTTAACGGCAGTAAGTATGACAGTTTGTGTAAATATTAAGTCCTTCATTTAAATGTTACCTGGCCACTTTCCCTCAGAGGAGATCTCTGAAAGCTGACATTTTCAAAGTGCAGGCTACCACGGAGGAATGTCACAAAATATTACACATCCTGCTGGTTTCTGGGAGCAGTAAACTGGGGGGCAGCAAGTCTTCTGGCAGCTTGGGGATTCCATCCAGGACCTCGAGATTTGGCAAACAGGAGAAAACACTGAATATGAAGAGAGACAGAAAATGAGTATAAATTAGTTTATAGATACACAGACATTATCCTCTAGAGCAGACCTGGGCATTGTATGGCCTACAGGAAATATCCGGCCCTTTGGTTGTCTCCAGGTCGATGGGAAATTAGGATGCACACATAAAAAAGTACACATCACACAGTTTGTCCCACTTCAGTCACCAAACACTCTTTGAATAACTCCCCGTTAGAGACCAACTTAATGTTTTTTTGCAAAATCCCAATACAACTGATGCTTTTATTTTGAAACTGCAGTTTTTTTGTTTTGTTTTTTTAAACAATAAACTTGGCATTACAGTGTTAGGGACTGCATTTTGAACTTCATTACGAAACTGAACAAGAATGTGACAGATGAAGAGCGGGAACAGACATCTGAATCTTTTATCCAGGGATGGACCAGTCAAGACCAAGATTGACCCCCCACTAAGTCATTCTCTGATGGGGAGTTCATAAAGACTTTGGTAGACTCTACTGTATTAAGGTAAACAACATGAATTGAGGAAGTTGTGGGAAATCTGGAGCTTCAGTCTGAGCTTTTTCCTGCTGGGCTTAATACGAGAGCTGTGATGTCCAACACAGCCACTGGGACAACATAAATGTTGGCGATTATAGAGGAACTGGCAGCAATGCACTCAGTTAAAGGGACTACAACAGGGAGTGATTTGTTTGTGGAAGTGAGTGGATGTTTGGATAGGCGGGGGCTGAAATGGGACAAAATGATCAAAACGTGATAAATGTTGGTGTTTTTACTTTGCCTGTTTCACATATTCACACTCTATTTGTAACCAGTAGTGGTTTAATTAATACTAAGCAGAACTGAGTTCAGCCTCTGGTACAGTCTGATTACCGTGCACGGTAGTCCTGAGTGAAGGTCACTGGGTTGCGGGTCAGGTTCAGGGAACGGAGTGGGCTGTTCCCCAGAGCTCCCAGTCCCCCCAGGGAACCAATGGCGTTCTCAGACAGACAAAGGTGCTCCACTGCGGGGAGCTTTGGCAGCTGACGCAGACACACCAGGTGGTTACGGTGCAGGTTTAACACTCTGCACCTGCTCATGGCAAACACAAATACTGCTTAACTTTTTGTTTCGTGCCAAACAGTACAGCACAGACAAGCATACTCAGAAAGAAACAAAAGAAAAAAGGTAAGAAAACACTAATTAGCACACAAACAGTCCCATCACAGGCTGAACAGAAGAAATATTACATAACCTTCACTTATTTGTTCAAAAGCACTGAGCTACTATCTTTAAATAACATAATTTTAAAAAGTGCAATGTGAGTTTCAGAAGCTGACTTCAACACTAAACCCACGTGGCCAACGTTATAAAAACAATGATGATTAATTATAGAATATAATATTGTTTGACAGGACATTTGTCTTCATTTTTAACAGCTAAATGGATTTAATAAAGCTATAATGAATGCTGTAGTAATGTCAGTCAGATAAATTTCAGTCTATCATATATGTATATATATATATATATATATATGTGTGTGTGTGTGTGTAACCATTTGGAATTTCACAGTATGTAATATTCATAGTTCCTCCAGGGAGCTGTTCCAGATGAGGGCGTTGTGCTGCACCTTGGGTGTCATTTCATACCTTGGCAGACGTACAGAACTCAGGCTGGTGAGGGAGTTGTCAATCAGTTGAAGTTTCTCCACTCGGATCAACCGGCGGAGGATTCGGAGGAAATTTTCTTGCTGGAAGGGATCACCCAAGTCCTGATAGGACAAATTTAACTCCTGAGAAGAGACAGGTGGTAGAGGTGTCAGAAGCAATCTTTGTTGCCCTCTCCTCCTCTTCTTCTCAGTTTGCACCTTCACTTCTTTCCTTTCCGCAGCTATGTCTTTGCTCTTCTGTGCTATATATGACATCTTTAACATCACACACCCACACATATCCTGCATGCTAGCTTACCAGACAGTTTTCCCAGTTCTCTTGAAGCCTCTCCTCCCATCTCTGTCCTTGTTCCTCTCTTCTCCTGCTCCTCCCTCTCTCCAAACAGATGCCACCCCTCTCTTTTAGATGTAACTCATCTTCTGATGGCCCTTTGATTATAATGTAAAAATTTTTTTAAAAGTCTTTAACAATCTTCACATTATTATTCATCTGGTGAAGAAGCTAAATTAAGAGACTCGAAAGTAATGAAAGCAACACAAAAATGGCAGCGACACAGCTTCTTTAGAGGTTTTCTAAAACGGTTCATGAGCTAGAAAACTACAATTTCTTTTCTATTGCTCTGGTTAGGTTACAGAGGTGGTTTTCTCACATCAGCCACACACCTTCTCTAACCCTGGGGCACGTCAGCTGGTCACCTGTGACATCACACTGCTCCAGGCCATGCCACAATGCAAACTGGAACCGACTTGATGGAAGCTGATGAGAAAAGATGAAGAGGAGAACAGGGTGACAGACGAGATACACAAGAAATGTGTTACTATCTGACCACTTCATTAGGTACACCTGTTCATCTGCTTGTTAATGCAAATAGCTAATCAGCCAATCACATGGCAGCATTTAGTTATGTAGAAATGGTCGAGACAACCTGCAGAAGTTCAAACAGAGCATCAGAATTACAAAGAAAGGTGATTTATTTGACTTTAAAAGTGGCATAGTTGTTGGTACCAAATGGGCTGCTCTGGGATTTTCAACACAACCATCTCTAGTTTACAGAGAATGAACTGATAATTAATACATATCCAGTTAGCACCATTTCTTTGCCTTGCTGATTTCAGAATTAAGAAGAGAATAGCCAGGCTGCTTTGAGCTGATAGAAAGGCAACAGTAACTCAAATAACCACTTTTTAAAGCCAAAATACTGAAACTGAAACTGAGGCAGATACTGATGTTGACATGGGTTCACCAAAACGGGACAGCAGCAGATTGTCAAAATGTTGCCTGACAAGTCTTAATTTCTGCTTCAACGTCAAGATCATAGAACCACAATTTGGTGTGAATGATGTAGAAGCATGGAACCATCATGCATTGTATCAACAACTCAGGCTCCTGTTGCTGGTGGTGTAATGTGGGAAATACTTTATTAGCACACTTTAGGCCCCTTAAACTGAGCATCATTTAAACATCACAACCTACCTGACCATTGTTGTTGACCATGCCTTTGTAACCATTGTGTACCAATCTTCTGATGGCTGCTCACTGTACTCACATGGCCTCCATAATCTCCACATCTCACTCCAACAGAGCACCACTGGGCTATGATAGAATGGGAGATTCTCATCATGGATACGCGGCCGACAAATCTGCAGAAACTCTCAGAAAATTTGGTCAATATGTACCAAATTCTCCGAGGAGTGTTTCCAGCACCTTGTTGAATCTGCGCCACGAAGGGAAAAGTCCAACCTGGTACGAGCAGGGTGTAACGCGGGTGTGGGGAACTCCAGGCCTCAAGGGCTGGTGTCCTGCAGGTTTTAGATCTCACCCTGGGTCAACACACCTGAATCAAATGATTAGTTCATTACCAGGCCTCTGGAGAACTTCAAGACATGTTGAGGAGGTAATTTAGCCATTTGAATCAGCTGTGTTGGATCAAGGACACATCTAAAACCTGCAGGACACCGGCCCTTGAGGCCTGGAGTTCCCCCACCCCTGGTGTAATGCATGAAGTGGCCAGCGAGTGTAGATTTCCTTCCTTGATTAAATACGTAAATAAGTGCCATTCGTGAATGCACCATTCTGCCAAGTTTCAAAGCTATGATATCATCTGTGACACATATGCAGTCACAAATCTGCAGACACCTTTCAGTGAGGTGTGTTGTGCAAATGACACCAGTTATGAGCCATATTCTCCCCCCAAGTTTAATCACATTCCCCTAATTGATAGTCAAATTAATTTCAGCTTCAAGATCAGGACAGTCAAATAACTGACATGTCAATGGGCAAAAAGAGAGCGATACATGGGAATCGTTTAGAAGAACAGGAGACACAATTAAGTTTAATCTACCATGGTTGCCCATTATTCCAACATAAACTTTATTCCCCGAGCATACAGAGAGCATGAAGCTAAAATCAGTGGCTCATTTATAAGACTATTAACCAATACTGCTACCTGTGAAGGTCGACAAGAGCCGCTACAGTTTTATTATCCTGTAATGACACCTTGTCTTGCTGACATCATCCTTCTCTTTCCTCTCTTTACGTATCAGCGCATGCATTCTTTCCCCAGTTTAGCCCTACCCCCCGTCTACAGGGCTGTGTATCACATCAACTGTATAAAATCAAATAGCAGCTGTTGCTCATAGTTTCATTAGTGAGTTTGTGAATCTCCTTTCATCTTCTAATGATAAACATTAAAATATTTTCCATTTATGCATTTTTTTCCTCAAATGAAGACTATTTAAAAGTCGTCTTGGGATATTTATGCAAATATTTATCATATCAAATGAAAAGTTATGATCCTATGTTGACTGTTTTTGGGATGCAGCAGCCTTGACCTTATCAACCCTTTTATACTCATCCTGTTCACTCTTACTGTGTAACTCTCCACTCCCTCCGCCTGGTAATCTAGACACAGGAATGACCCAAATCCAGCTAACTGTTGCTCCTCCTTTTCCAGACTCTCCAGTGTAAATGTTTTCTTAAAGGTTTCTGAACAGTGTGGGAGACAATAATGGATGTAATCTAAATGGGAAGTGCGTATGATTCATTCCCTTATACAGTCTTTATATCACAATATCTGACAACATCTAAATACATTAATAATTTTAAAAAAAAAGCATCCCTGTCTCTACTAAAACAGGAGCATTAGTCAGTCATGCACGCAGCTCCAACCAGAAGGCCTTTTTCTTTTGCAAATAATTATTTAGAGATGCTATTTTGCTGCAGGATTTTAAGCAAAACACTTTGAAGTTGTTTAAGACATGACATACAGAGGGGTTTCTTTTTTTTTCAGCCCAAGTGGGAGAACTCTGCATGGAACATAAGAAGGATTAGGTGAGGAGTGATTTCCCCCCCCCCCCACCCCCCCACCCCCCCACCATCTTTCTTAAATCACATATCAGCGAGAGTAAGAGAGTGAGTGAGAAAACACTCTGCACAGTAGTCTAGGCGAGAGGCCAGTGGCTCGAGGGTAAAAGAGCGAGTGCAGAGAACAGACTGAGAATATTATTCAGCTCAGAGATGGCTAAAAGAGAGAGGGAGACGGGATGAAGGCTGTTTAAGATGAAGGAAGGAGGAGGCAAAGGAGAATTTGTGAGGGAAGGGTAATCACAGGTTTATCCAGTGTGTGCGTGTCACTTACGGGTGTAGATACTAGTCCAGAGTCAGGACTTTGGTCCACAGACAGAGGTGTGCCTGTAACCCTGAATTCAGAGCCATGGGATGAGTGGGATTTGGGGAAACTGCCAGTGAGTGTGTTCACACCTGAAGAGCTGAGAAAAGGGGGAGAAAAAAAAATAAAAAGAGAGACAATAATTATCCCATCTTCCATCCCTGTTTGAAGTGGAGCTGTTCTTTGGTAATGTAATCCCTGGTGTGTGCTAAAACCCTGACCACCGACCGAGTGGTTAGGGTTACACTGAACTGGGCCCGACAATGCAGATTAGGACCCGTTGCCATAGCTCCAGAGGACACCTGAGCAGGTGCTATTAGGTTATCATAATCTGTGTCGGCAGGGGGTAGCTGGACCCTCTATAATTGATACTGCATGCCCTGTGGCGGTGTGCTAAATAGTTATCATACAAAAGAACTGCGTAGATGATACAATATTTATTTATTTATATTTAATTAAATATATATAAATTAAAGGATTTTTAAATGTTATACCTACGTTTTAAGCTAAACTGGCTTCGTTTTTTTTCGTACATATTCGAGGTCCAATAAAAAATATAGAGAGCAAATAAACCGACTATTACTGTGATGAACTAAATGAAATGCCAGGCAGAGGTAAGACGACTGTTAAGGATATTATCTCAAATTTTCGAGTTACTGACTTCAGTCTAAATTTCAACGACTTTTTCAATTTTATTGTTATTATATTTTATTTTTTCAGAAGAAACAAGCTTCCACATTTCATTGTAGCCATTTGGCTATGTCACTGAGGGCTAAAGCCAAGTGTTAGCAATGGCATTAATGAAGGTTTCTCCCTATTTAGGTAGAAAACCTTAATTAATGGGCAAATTATTTCACATCGCACAAGGTGCACTGGATGAAAAAGCTACACTGACGGGCGTCACAGAGTGAAGCTGGTGTCTGTCATGCAGACATAGCTGATTCGCCTTACCTTTCTGACATGTCCCAAGAGCCTTGTGATGAATTTTCCCGGCCTTCTTTAGCACATTGCGGACGGCTCGCTGTAGCCCTGCAGCCCCGTGGCTGTTACCCATGGAGCCCGCCGTGTTTGTTAGGATTCACCCAGCGAGAGTTGACCGTCCTGCTGGCCGGCTGTGGCTCTGCAGAGAGAGACTGACAGCAGTGTGGGCCCAGAGCCGGAGTTGCCAAGGGCGCTGCTCAGGCTTATCACTCAGGACAGGTAGAAATTAGAGCAGAGTGCGCGTGAGGGCCGCACCACGCGCTCGTGAAGCTGTTATTCAAAGTTCAAATGGATTGTGACAGCTAGTATAACGAAGGCTTTTCAAAAGTGACAAAGTCACAAATGAGCCTGCTGAAACGCAAGTTTTTGTCAGAAAAATGTGACCTAGTGATCTCTAGTTCTTTCTTTCTTTCGTCTTTCTTTGCCACAGAGTCTCCTCCTCTCGTTTTCTCGAGCAAATGCCTGCCCAAGCAATACCTCGACATATAACTATTTACAAAGTGTGTCAACTCTAAGGCAGTTTACATATGTGTGTAAATTACTGTTAATGTTCACTCGGTATTGTAAACCTTTTGGAAGGCTGACCATGCATTGCATTTTGTGAGTTAAATTGTAGCTACAAACATGATTATCTCTCCTGCTGCTGGCACACATCAGTGGAATAAATCTATAAAGCCAGACCAAACAATAAAACGGAAATTCTTAAAAACAAATTACTGCAAATATTTAACCAGCAGCTGTCCAAATAGACAGCAGCTAGAGAAAAGTCTTTGTATTTTCTTGTAGTTTCTGTACACTATGGGGCAGAAGAGGTAAGAGAGGAGCACACAATGAAGGTATATGGAGCAGATATCATCGCTGCTCGTTTAAGACGTTTAGATTAAGAATACCTTCTTAAACCTTATTGTTTCTCCATAGTTTAGCTTATTGAGTTTAACATTTAATAGTGAATCTCACTTCTCACAGTTAAGTGAAAACACTAGGAACTGCACAGCAGTGTGGAAATGAGTCCTTGTAACTTTGCATAGAGCTTTGGCTTATTGTTAGCTGATTTAGTGCTTCCGATGGACAGACTCATTATATGATAATCTTCCTTAATAACTTTAAGAAAGCCAACTTCATTTTGTGTGGCAAACGTAACAAAAGATGTGCACATAAATGTTACATATAAACACATTACATATAAACAAAAGGAAAATATTTTTTAATCAGGATTCTTTTATTCTATTTAAGATATATTAAAATACCGACAGTTTCCTGAGTACCTGATAGTGATCATGACCAGCAGCATGACCAGAGCACAGGTCTCACTCCCTTCACCAGCTACATGATCTGCGTGCATGTGTGTTCAGGAGGGTTATGCAGGCTTGAAATAATTCCAAGATGCCTTTGGTGGAAAATGACTGGCTAAACTCCAAAGGCTTCAATAGCTAAAGCATTGCGTGTTTATCATTCACTCACTCGTTTCTTAAAAGACACAGCTGGAGCTGGTTTGGCGCATTAGTGGTTATGCAGCTTTAGAATTAGGGAAAGGCCTGTTGTTTACAATCCGCATAAGCTGTCGTGTCCTTGAATTAAAAGTGCGTTTAACTTTTGGTAACACTTTATAACACCGCCCACGATGAAAGTCGTAATTCCCCAGCACCTAAATCAGATTTCAACATTTTTAATATAATGTAGTTATATTTACATGCAAGTACTTAAAGTCAGGGACATTCGAATAAGGGGCTAAGAAATCATGTTTTTGCTGGAAACAAATAAACAATTATACTGTAAGTAAATTTAAGCACTGCATAATTTCCTGGTAATTTAGTGGAAATTAAAATACATATGTACATTGCACATTTTGGGGTGTGGGCTGTATCATGGAGTGGCTTAACCTGCTTAACTATTATTACAGGAGAGGAGACACACATTATACTCCAAGTAATTTTATTACACCTTGAGTAAAAATGGACAATTGAATAATAGAGAAATCAATTATGCACATCAATTTAATAAATATCAAATAAGAATATATAGAATAAGCCACTCCAAGGTAACAAGGGGAAACTGTTTGTTTTTCCACAAAATTACCAAGAAAATAGACAGTACTTAAAATTATTGATGCAGTCCTTAAAATGACTCCTTAAATTTACTTACAGTATTATTATTTAAACCTTTAAAAAAAGCATGTTAATATATTTACATTTCATTTTAAAATTAAAATGGACTAAAATTCCATTTAATTACAGGGAAATTACACCCTTAGTTGCATGATGTATTATAAAGTGGTACCTACCTTTAAAAAAAAACAAGACAGCAAACAACCTCTACACACAAAGAAAGTGGTACATTTTGATGGGAACACATTCATGTTTTTATTGAATAAAATACTCAATACAGCTGGTGTTACTGTTTCTCCCTGTATGTACATCCAAAGCAGTGCAGCAGATCTTGTTCAGCGCACCTGCATGCTCCAGTCACTCTCTAAAGCAACCGCTTTAGCAAGCTTTAAGACGCCCAGCTGGGTCTTAATCAACCACTCTGATGTGATAAGGCATATTAGTTCATTAGCAGTGTAGCCATGTGCCTACAGTGTAAAAATGTCTCAATACTGTCTGGAACAGATATATTACTAAGATTTATCATATAAGGACAAAGTGTTTGCACATGTTTATTCTGCAATAAATATTGAGCATATATATGTATATAGAACACAATGTCAAATGTACAGGGATGTAAGTTAAAGTAAATATTTCCAAAGAGGAAGGGTTTTGTGCATTTTGTGGGCATGAGTGTGAGTGAGTATTAAGCTGCTGAACTTAAAAGGGTTGTGCACGAATTACATCCCAGGTGTACTTCCAGCTCACATACATACAAACCCTACTTTACTAGAGAATATTTACAGCTTCCTCTTTCTGCACGTCTCTATCCAGGAATTTAAAGCTCCCAGTATCAAAACACAGCCACGTAACGTGTCAAATGTCATGTTTCAATATATAATATATCATATAATATTCAGCTTATAGATCTATTTTTTTTCCATAAAGAGTATAAAACACAGCTGAAGATGGTGACACAAGATAGGTAGCATTTATGACGTCAGGATCTGATTGGCTGAGACTGTGTGACCTCATGTCACAGTTACATGGAGTCAAAGTCATGGTCGTTGGGATCGATGATCTCAGGAGTCATGACTCTGCCCATGAAGAGGATGGACCCTGGAGGAAGACAAAAACAAAAACGTATCCCTTATATGTACCAGCTTACTTAAAATATGTATTTTGTAGGTGATGCATAGACGCACAAACCACAGATTACTCGTATTTTCCACACAGAGATTAACGCACCTGTTCTCCTGTTTCTGATAATGAAGAAGAATGGGTGATCAGCCATGACCTGTGGGTACAGGACCAGAGTCCTGGTCAGGGCAATCATTCCTAAGACACGGGGAAATAAAAAAAAAAAAAAACATCAACATTTATACACAACAAAATGCCATGCATTTAGTCATGTGTGGACTAAAACACAAAAATATACCTGAACCAACAGCTCCCTCTGCCCCCTCCTCTGTCACCTCCAGGTAGGCCTTCTGCACCGCTTTCCCAATGTACAGATCCTCAACATCTGGATAATGTACACAGAAAAAACACAGCACATCGCCTTTTCTTTATAAGATGTATGCATATCTATGCTGAGGTCTAGAATATATCCTGTTACTGACTGAATCAGGATTGCAAGCCAAACATATGGGTCACATCAAGTCACAAGCATTGGTTAGAAACTATTCTTTAGCCAATGATTGCTTTTTAACATTGCCCCCAGTTATCTACCAGCCTGTCTGAACAGAGCGTGTCCTCTGAGTAGATATTTGGCTGAGGAAGTGTTAGCAAGTGCAAGATGTGCCCGAATTCAGTACTGCCTACTCTGTTTCACTATACATCACCAACTCCACCTGATAAGAACAAGCGGTCTTGAGCTAGATTGATAATCCTGAGGGAAACTGACATTATAAAGTTGTTTCAAATATTAAGTAGTTATCAATTTAGCTGAATATTACTTATGTGTCCACGTTATTTACCCTGACATATTTATGTCCCTATTTCTTTGCCTCTGTGGATCTACCTGTCTCACTCTGTGCATCTATTTTTAACAGATGACGTGACAGCTCTGACCTGCCCACTCAGTGCCAGTTACCTTGGTTACCTTGGAAAGTACTGAAGGCTATTTCACTGCTCCCCAGAAGAACAAGTATTAAATGTTACATACTGAAGCGTTTTAGAAGTTTATGCGCTTCATTTTTATGCCTCACCTGTCATGGCAGAGAGATCAGCATTGTTGGTGAAGATGTTCTTTATTCCCAGTTCCTGCAGAGTGTCCTTCAGATCGATCTTCTGCTCCACCTTAAACCTGAACAGGTGAGGTTTGACTTAGAGTTGAGTTTGGGATTCAAAAAGGGGACTATATAATGTAAATGGTCTAAAGGCGCAAAGGTGACAGATGAAGCTAGCGAAACATACCACAACATAAGTGAGAGGTGGTGAGTGGACTTGCACATATATAAAAGTCTCACCTCGGTAGGTAGACTTCCACCTTCTGTCGTTTGACATTGTTAGCCCACTCCTCCAGCAGCGGCGCTTTAATGATGGGCTCCAGGGAGGCCAGAGGTACTTCCTGCCGAGGAAGAACGATCATCATGGACGTGTCCTCTCCCTCGTAGGGCATTTCCAACACCTGGTACACACCGCCGGCCTCCTGTGAGCCGTCACTGAATTCGCCTGATAGGGAGGAAACATACAAATCTGTGGGTATTGATGGATATATGAAAAAAGCTTGCACGCTCATATTGTATGTGCTGGTGGCCCCCTGTAATGGGTTTGTGAAGTTCACTGAGGAGGAACATTTACAAATGGAAGCACGCTGAGGCGCAATGATTGGCTGTATTGATTACAGAGTGCGTGTGGTCATTTCCCCCAATGCTTTAATTAAAAACCACTGATGCTTAACTTCAAAGGCTTTGCTTACACTTTGTGTGAAAATGGATTACATCCATTGTATACTGTATGTAGTCGCCTAGTACTAACAGCACCCTGTTGAAAGCCCAAGAAAAATTCAGTTATGCAGTGAAAGTGAGTGTGTTTGACTATGTCTTTCAGTTAAATGCCCCCCCCCCGCCGCACAAATATGATCATGACTTTCTGCAGGTGGAAATTAAACCAAGTAAGCCTGTAAAGTATAGCGGTAAAAAACAATAGTGAAACAAAAACACCTCAGTTTATATCAATAAAGATGTGTAGCTGCATAGCAGAGACCACCCTCACTAACTTCTAATGCACACCCAGTCATTTTGTTTTATAAGGCTGAAATATGACAGAAATTGGCTTCAGGGGTAATTCCTAGTAGGCTTTTAAGGGGTAAAGAGTTCAATCTGAACATGCTGCTTAGATTTTGGAGTATAAGATAAAGTCTATGAAGAATTTGATCCCATTCTTTGCACACAAATCTTCTTTTGAAGCTGCTTTAAAGGGGAAAATTACAACAAAAAGACTGAACACCCTTCATTAAGTGAGCATTCTTGCTGTTAGGGAAGCAGCCACGCAGCAGATAATGTGGCCTCCCGAAACATTTTACTTAACCAATATGATTTCGCTTCATAATGCACAATCACACTCTGTGGATCGTGCTGCAGAAAGCAACCATTTCCCTAAGGACCTGTCCTTGTTTTGCAGCTCTCAAATACGCCATATCCACACCCATTCACACATGCACAAATTTCCTTGATCCTGTGTATGTGAGCATGTGTGAATGTAGGTGTGCGCGAGCATCCTCGCTGCAGTCGTACACAGACGGGACCAAAATAACTGAAATGCACCAGCGTTTGCAGCAGAGCCATAAGACTGTGATGCGACTGTTTTTGGCAGTACGGCACATTAAGAAGGATGCGGAAGAAACAGACGAGAGTCAGTCACATGTAACAGCACAGCAGACAAACTGCAGGGTTCTGTGCAGTATTGCATCTCCCAGCAAAACAGAAATTTACCGTGTACAGTACATCTAAGCTCTGGAACTTAAAGACAGCATAGATCCAGAGAATAAACCAATGGCACCTACGTCGATTTAGTTACATAATAACTAAACTGTAACATCACAACTTGGTTACAAAAAAATTACTACTGCATTGTGCAAAACAGTGTGCATGTTGCAACTTAATGACAAAGACTTAATAACAGAAGTCAAAAAGTCTAATCAGATTTCTGCAGATCATTACATTTAAGCAAAAAAAAAAAAAAAAAAAAAAAAGGAATATAAAAGTTTGGGTTACTTTAATGGTATTAGAACTAGACACAGATAAAACATCCTCCAGAGGCTAACAGAAAAGAAAAAAGGACATATGCTGAACAACAAAAAAAAAAAGAAAAGAAATCAACACACTTAAAAAGAAAACAAAGCAAAAGCCTCCCTTTATTTGTACCTTCAAAACTAATATAGTAGCGCACAGCTTAGCACAGACTGTGACAATTAAGTGCTGATATTTCTGACACGAAAAGCTTTCAAAACCTCCACTAAGTTGAAAAGACATACCAGCGGTGTCTGTGCGAGTGAACAGAATTTTAACCAAGCTGAAAATAGGAGCCTATTTCAGGGAATAACACTCGACATGACATATGAATATTTTACAACAAAGATTAACATTTTACATAACCTCAGGAAATATGAGCTGAAAATCAAGGCCTGCGGAGAAAATGCCACGAGTACAAATCTAAAACTGCAAACACACACACATACACTGTTCTTTCCTACCATAGTAGAAGTCTCCCTGCTGGTACATCATGAGTGTCTGGACTTCAGAGCCGTCATCTCTGCTGAAGGAAAAGGTCCTGGTGTTCTCCGGCCTGAACTGGTTTTTCCAGGAGCCTCTGAAATAAACTGCGTTCACCAGGGTCAGACGGGTCACGCTGCTGAAGTCATCGGCTGAGAGCAGAGCCCGGATTTTACCTGGAGGGAGCGATTTGTACGCTTTGTTTAAAACACCTTGGTTTCCATTAGCGCTAAGATAGCCCCCTACTGAGGTGGTTTTTAGCATGTGGATGCAATTACACAAAAACCAAGGTGTTGCAACTGCTTTGACAATGTACCATGTCAGCAGCTCATAATCGGATTGTTGTTGTCTGAAGAAGAAGGTGCACGCATACACCATGCTCTTGGTTAGCAACGTGCATGGAGGCTACTACCATTGCTGTATGTTTAAATCCATTACTCCAGACTCCTAAACATCAGGCAGATTTTAACAGAGGATAGCTGTATATCTATCAGTATGCATTCATTCAGTCTCTTTAACAGCATCCCCACTTTTTCCCTCTCTCTGTAACTTACTGTCGGTGTGATTCTCCACCCATTTGTTGATCTGCTCAGCCACGGCAGACGATTCGCTGAAGTCAACCGTTTCCACGTCAGCTCGGAAGTACTTCTTCATCAAATGCAGAAACTCTGGGTTAAAGGTGACATCTTCCTGCAAAAACAGGCTGTTGGCAAATCGGATCACATAGTGGCTGTCATCATCCAACAGGGCCGCTGTCAGGTTCTGGAGCAAGGAGAACTCGACACCTGGAGAACAAAAGGACAGACACACGTTCTTACTTTAGACATTATTTAAAAGCTTTGAGCATCACATGTGCTGTTATACAAGATCATTTGAAAAAATACATATTCTAAAAATCCAAGATTTTTTAAAATTTGTCCGACCCATAGAGGGCAGTTTTCCTCTTTGCACCAGTCCATCTTAAAAACGCTTCATCACAGAGAAAATGGAGGCATTTTAAAAATCTTTTTACCAACAACGGTTCCTGTGAGTTACACTACAAAACCTTATTTATTTTAAATGCGATGTCTGAAGGTCCACAGATCATAGCCTATCAATATCACTTCATCTCTTGTGTCCAGGTCCTCTGAATCTTTTAATTCTATTATGTACTATAACGAATAAAACCCCCAAATTATTTTATCTTATTTTGACAAATTTTCTCCTTAAATTATTGATCCAATCTTTCCGGTGAACCTCTCCCCATCCCCCACCCAGGGGAGGCTATGACTCAGTCGGTGGAGCGGGTCGTCCACTATTTGGAGGGTCAGTGGTTTGATCCATGCCTTCTCCAGCAACGCGATAGATTAGCGACCTGTCCAGGGTGTACCCCGCCTCTCGCCCTATGACAGGTGGGACAGGCTCCAGCCTTCCCCTGTGACCCTGAATTGGATAAGCGGAAGAAAATGGATGGATGGACGGGAAGACACTGAACCCAGAGTTACCTCCGATCCATCCATCAGAGTGTAAATGAATGTTAGTCAACGCATAAATGGTTGACTGAGGCTTGTAGTAAGAGCTTTGAGTGGTAACATAGAGTAAAAAAACAACTTCAGCTTATAAATAATATTCTATTCTATAATATATTATTTTTGCACCATAGCAATAGATATACAATACAATATATAACTGTTTCAATCGTTCATGTGTATAAAGGTGTATAAGAGAAGGAGAGCCCCTGAATCCTACTCCTCTTGTGTAAAGAAATACATTTGCATTTGTTGTGTCAAAGACTCATCTCCACTCACTTACTCCTGACCTTGACGTGTGTGTGAACTGCTGCTTATAAACACGTTTCACCTGGCAGCAGATGGCTGAATCCGACAGCCTGTCGTATCTCCTCTAGTGAAGCCCCCCTGGCTCCCAGCTCCACCATGCCCAGGGCCACGGCCACGCTCAGCGGGGAGAAAATGATGTTGTCTTGACCCCCTGCTGCCTGCAGCCTTTGGTACAGTCTGACCGAGAACTCTGATGTAGTGTCCTCTGGAATGTCAGCCGCACGGCAACCGTAGCCCGGCAACAGGATGGAGAGGAGGAGGAGCGGGGACAAAACGTCCAGGATCAACATCGCAGCACAGACCACAGAGGGCTGAGTGAAAGAGGGCGGGTATGCAGTGGATTGAAAGAAAAAGAAAGATGAGAAATTTATTATGAAGATTGAGAGAACGGTGGGATAAGAGGAGCAAGGTAGAAGGAAAAAAGAAGGAGAGGTAATTAAGTTGAACAATATGTTTGAAATATAGATGGAGAGAGCCAAAGATATATGGAAGGATGGAAAAAAGGAGGATGCAGACATATAGATGAGAGAAAATTATTAGGAATAAGAAATGTGGTCAAAAGTAGAGTTTAGATGGGACAGAGAGGCAAAGGTAGAGACAACAACACGCAGGAGAGATAATGTGATAAAGCAAAAAAGATTACTGAGCGGGGGAGATGAAGGACAAGAGGATTTTTGGAAGAGACAGACAGAGATGAAAGACACAGTAGAGATGTAGGATGATGAATAGGACGAGAGAGAGTTAGAAAACATCTGTCAATCAACCAGTCTGCCCATTTTAATTTTACAGGGGAATAAAAAAAAATACATGTATACAAATACTCACTGTGCCAAATTCCCTCCTCCTTAAATCACAGTAAAGTACTGTCAGCTAGACATCGCATGCACTGTAATCTACAAAAACACTTCCTTACTCGAGAAAAATGTTTTATACTATGATGTTACTGTAACATTCAGTGTAACAGTCAGAGCTGAGGTGCTACAGGAAGTTTATACCTGCTTCTAAATTAAATCGACCAAAAGCAGTAGGACTCTTGCAAAGGTAATGTATCATTATCCTAAGATGTACAGTAGATATCATGATGTTCAGTGTTACATGGTAGCAGAAGTCATCCGAGAAATGGAAAAATACTGTTAAAATGTATGAAAAAGAACAAAAGAGGCCATGACACATACAGTACATGTGTGAAGCTGACTACAGCGAGTACTGCTATTCAGAGCACATCCGCTAAATGAACTTCTAAATATTTCATGGCCATTCTTATCATCTTGAGTAAAATCAGCTTCTTTCCTTTAAAACATGCTTTGCTCTGTGCGTTTTGAAGGTTTCTGATGTGAACGGGCAATTTTCTTTCCGTTTGTGGAGAGTAAGTGACTTGGAAAAAGGCCTTTACCTTCCCCTCATCCTCCATCCTTCCCCTTATCTTGCCATGCCAACAGTTCTGGCCCTCTTTTCCCCTCTTGCTCTTATCCATATTTAATCCTGTCCTCACCACTCCTTTCCTCTCTCCCTCTCTCTTTACATCCCCAGATTGATGGGGAGTATGCGCGCACACACACACACACAAACTGTGGCGCTCTTGTTGCCAAGCAACATTGTTTTTTGCTGGCCAAACAGAAAAAAAAAATCGAGTGATCATTTCCATAAACATGGAGGAAGTTATCAGGTGCAGGGCGCGTGAGATAGAGAGCATTTGTTTTGCTGTTTGTCTCTCTGTTGTGCTGTTACTATTATAGGTTGTATAAAGGGTTCAATTAGCAGCCCGGCTGGAATCTGCTGGCTGCACGTGCGAGATGGCAGGTGTTGGTGGTGACAATGTACCTGAGTGTCAACAGCATAAACAATGGGCAGCAGCCAGAAAATTAGTGCCCCACTCTGCTGCATCCTGTTCTTTCCTCTGCTCTGCTCTGGCATGTGGCAAACAATCTACCTTCCTGAAATGAACCGGTCCAGCCCTGCTACACTGTTATATGCACTTTACTGTATCTGCTGCATGCTTCATGTACCACAGTCCTCCACTGTGATCCAACAGCTACCTGATCACAGTGGATCAACATGTTCCTGTAATACTATTTCTTTTACTCACAATCTGACGGTAAAAACAGCTCACAGAGGGGGGAAAAGGAAAAAAGAGTAACTTTTCTTTGGTTTAGAAAAATAAAAAGAACACAAGCGTTCTTTTAAAAGATTTAAACCATCAAAAGAAGAAAGAGGCAGAGAAGAGAGTGAGTTTCACAGAAAAGGAAAATCAGAGAGTACTGAAAGACTTAAATAATGGAAATAAATGAACAAAAATCGCTAGCCTCAACCTTCAAGTAACACCCCAGATTAAACCAGTACAGTTGAACGTGCCTGCTTATATTTTACACCGTACTGTTGCTCTCATTCCTGTTGCAAATTGCACACCACCACATGTCACTTCCTTCTCAGGTGACAGTCGAGAACTTGTCTTGTACTCTGGCATTGCAGGGACCATGAAGCCTGGTGGATTTGCATCCATCAGTCTGAGCAAATGGAAATTTATTTGACTTTCCAATTTTCCTTCACACGCAGTCACCTCCAGAATCCCTTGTCACTTACACTTTGCTCTCCATGTAACCAAGTAATACACTCAGAGGAGACTTTATTAGGTACACCTGTTCAGCCAATCACATGGCAGCAACTCAATGCATTTAGGCATGCAGACACAATATTAATTGGTTAGGTGTTTGCAGTTTTAGTATACAATCTGATTGCCTTGATCATATTTAAAATATCACAGTTGCCAGCTGAGAGTCAATGAATTAACCATTAGCTGACCCTAAAAAGACACTGCTGATTGCCTGTGTAACCAAAGCCTAATACAGCTCATTATAGTGTCCCAACGCTCCCAAACCTATTAAAAACCCATCAACGAGCCACACAATCATATCCAGTAACATGCTGCTTCACTAAAGTCAACATGGACACTGTTGTTTACTTATTTTGTCTCAATACCACACACACTGTCACCCTAGAGCAAGAAACACATATTAGTCCACAGCTAAAAATAGTCCCCAGCCGATTCACAATTTACTCCTATTTAAGCAACCTTTGCCCAGCGGGTTTGAAGAATGTGACTTTTTGCTTTTTGTTTTACATTTTCAGTTAAAACGAATGTGCTCCAGGCCGACATGCACACTGACAGGCTGTTGGTTTGTGTGCTTTCATTGGATTTGGTGACAGTGACTCTACCATTATCCTTTAATGTTTTCATTCATTATGGTCAACAAATGCAGAGTGAAAACACCAAAATGTGAAAAGAAATAAATGCATTAAACTAGCTGTATATAAACGGTGGGTACGGCCTTGAACATCAACTTCAAATAGACTTAAAAAAAAAAAAAAAAAGATTAAATGACTCCTTGAAGGCTCGACGCTGATGTATTTGTTAATTACACCATTCGTTACATGCACACCTCTTCTCAGATATCATGCTGTAAGTCTGACACTACAGAGAGCAGAGAAGTCCAGAGAAAGTATAAGGGGCCGAGGGAAAGGAGGGGGCGGCTGGCACAGATGTAAGTGGAGATAATGTTCCTGACCTTCTGAGCTGTGGGAGCTGAACTTTCCTCAGACAGTCAGCCTTGTTTTCTGTAAGGAAAGATCCAGCCATGCAGTAAAGTCGGGGAAAGCAGTGTAGAGTGCAATTGTGCGCGCACCTCATTGTGTGTGTGTCTGCATACAAGTGTGCATGTGTGAGTGGATAATAACACCATGGGTGGCTGGCTTTTTACTTGTAACATCGACACCATTCTGACCTTTTTCGGCTGAGGATCCCACACTCTTCCATTTTAACCACTGACGACTATGAGACCAACTTCGGCGCTGATCTTCTCAAGTGGGTCTCCCAGCATGCCACCCAGGTAATCCAGGAAAGACAACACCCAGCTACACATAATGTCCTCTCGTGACTGAAAGAACCTAATATGTCAGAAAATCCTTTATGGTTTAAGTTGCAAGACTTTAATCCTGATAACTGAATTAATTCTGTGCAATTAAACTCTGTGGCCTTTAAAGGCAGCCTTTAATCTCTCAGTGTAATCCTAATTCTCAGACAAAACAGATCGGCAGTTGACATTTCCACAATTAAAGCATGACGTCACCCAAAATCACAGCACGTAGGTTAATCCTTACTGCCATTTAAACCCAACACCTTGAGGTGGCACGCTTCGGAGACCGGAGGAATTTATTAAACATGAACATCCTCATTCACTGTTCAAATCCACACACACACACACGTTTCCACATGCAATTCCAAGACAAGGTTTCTACGGCAACTACAAGTGATGGACATTTTTCATTTTGCCAGGAGACAAGTCCTCAGATTTTTTTTCCCTCTACCCTCTCTTTCTCCTTCTGTTTAGGCAGATATACATTTTATGAATCTGTTCAGCAATTTCGGTCTTCACTAACCTCGTCTCTTTGCAAGAACTCTGCGCACCAGTTACAGTTCTGTCACGTAAAACTGTTTGGTACAAACACACACACACACACGCACGCACGCACACACGCACTGACTGCAGCTGGTTATTTTGCAAAAACAAGGAAAACTTCTGCTGTTTTTCTCCACTTTTCCCTGGAAACAAGGAGCTGCAGCAAAGTCCTCCAACTGTGCCTCCTGCTTAGGCACGCTTCAAATCTCAGCACTCTACTTCACTTTGGCTCCAAGTACACTCCAAACTGCTGAAGCTTTGACAAGTTCTGTGAAAATGCTAACAACCCGTTTCATCAAGGCCTATTCCTTGGGGGGGGACTGCAGAGAATGATGTCTATGATCATCTGTGGCCCAGAAAAACCTTGAATTTCTGCAACGGATGATCTGTTTAGACTGGCAGGGGCGATCTGGTGTGATTTGGGGCGATCGTGGCTCAAGAGTTGGGAGTTTGCCTTGTAATCGGAAGGTTGCCGGTTCGAGCCCCGGCTTGGACAGTCTCGGTCGTTGTGTCCTTGGGCGAGACACTTCACCCGTTGCCTACTGGTGGTGGTCAGTGGGCCCGGTGGCGCCAGTGTCCGGCAGCCTCGCCTCTGTCAGTGCGCCCCAGTGTGGCTGTGGTTACAATGTAGCTTGCCATCACCAGTGTGTGAATGTGTGTGTGAATGGGTGGATGACTGGTTGTGTAAAGCACTTTGGGGTCC
Organism: Copadichromis virginalis; assembly: GCF_057382275.1. NCBI lineage: Eukaryota > Metazoa > Chordata > Actinopteri > Cichliformes > Cichlidae > Copadichromis > Copadichromis virginalis. The sequence continues at coordinate 17,096,602 of NC_140631.1, read as the reverse complement.
TTAGGGACTAGTAAAAGCGCTATACAAATACAGGCCATTTACCATTTCACCATGAATATGTTTAGCTTATAAAGGCCTTTGCAGTATGGAGATAATGGCGTCTGATTATCATTCATGAATTTAAACTTTTCCCTAGAGGTGCCATAGAAGCTGCAGTTTACATGGATTTGAATTAAGCCAGATGCCAAAAGAAGCATGCATGCCCGCATTAAAAACAATTACACTTCCATAGAACGGGCATCATTAATCTTAAACCGCTCGTGTCTCTGTGAGCGTCTATTTTGCCAGCTTAATGAGTACCTGTTGCTCAACCGCTCATGTGAAGAATCCCAAGGACAAGGAAATATTTACATAGGGAGGGCTGCAATAAAGCCCACTGCTGGTGGAGCCCATTGCAGTCAAAGAGCACTAAACTCCTGTGGTGAGGGAAGAGACTTCCATTACAGCGCACAATAAATTTCATCCAATTCATCAATCAAACTGTCTGGTCTGCTCACGCCCCCTGCTCCCATCTAACCAAGCAGCTAACTGCAGCTAAATGGCTGCAAAGATGTTATCTAAAGAAGCCCTTTCAGGGACCCAACCCTTCAAACCACAATCATCTTCCTTGCAAAAGTACATGCTCACCTCTGTTTACTTAAAATGAATGCAGCAGAAAATGTTAAAGCACTCACAAAAGAATAATGTGCAATGGATGAAACAAAACAGCAAAAATTTTATATGATGGGAGTTATTTAATATTCAAAGGAATGATAACACAAAAAGCTGCTACAATTTAATGACTCAGACTTCTTTTATCACCAGGTGGTATACATTAGTGGCAACATGATGCTAAAATGGGGTAAAGTAAAAGACAGTGACACGAACCAAATCACAAAAATCCCAGCTAACGTGCACAATATTTTAAATTAGTTAGGATTTAGCTCAAATTAACAGGAACACTAAAATCCAAATAGCAGCTCGGTTCTATTCTGTGCAATTCTTTCGTTTAGCTTTTGAAAGGGAGTGAAAAAAAAAAAAATCATCTTCTCTCCAACAACTTTGGGATTAACTCGTTTATAGCTTTTAATTTGGAAAGGGGCCATTTTAATGAATTAAGTTTTAATCGAGCGTGAAATGTGTTACAGATTGTTATTCTTTCTGTAACTAAGAAGTGAACAGAAGATTTGTGCTGTATTACACAGGGATACAGAGGAGAGGAAAACTCTGTTTCCACAGGCTCAGGACTGATTACCTAAATCTGTCTGCTGCTTTTATAGCATTATTATTAGTGAAGGATGGGTTATGTATGATTGAGAGTGCAAGCCACAATGATGACACAGCAGTCGGTGCTGTAGCAACACCTTATTAGTCACTGTTATTTAGTAACTGTTAAACAAAGCTGATTGCACCTACTTATGCTTAAGTTTGGTTAAGCACCACTCTAATTCTGGCCCTGCAGTTCACAACCAGTCCCGTGGTACTTTTGTTTGCCATGTGATTGAATGTAGCCTGTGCATGGCTAATGTCAGAACATTAGCTTATCCAGTGCCTTGTTAGTAATGACACACTGTGCTATTGAAGCTGCCTGGAGTCCCAAGATGCTCACTGCACACTCCACAGAGGGCAAACAGAGGTTAACAACTCTTTATTAATCCCTGCTAACAGAGACATCCAGAGGGAGAAGCACATACACAGACACACACAGACACACACTCACAGAGAGGTACAAGGACTGTTTTTTGGTAGAAAATTAGCAAAAGAGGAGAAGACACAAATAAAAACAGACAGACAAATATGATTGTGGCAGGAGGTGTACTGAGGAGCTGCATGGAGGTAGCTTAGCAGCACTGACTCTGAGCCAGTCATATCTCACGGCCCCCTGCACGGCATGGCAAGATGGTTGACTGCTCCCCACGCTCTGTCCTGGCACACCAAACAGTGTCTCTTTTTCTTCGTCCATATCAGGAAACACACACACACACACACACACCCCACCCCCACCCCCCTCTGGTGCTGTGGGAGCACATTTAGAAGGTTTGAGTTGTAATTGGATCGGCCTTTATTTGGGGTCAGCGGTAAAAGTGAAAAGACTGGAGGCTTTTTCAAATGGTCTACAGCATAGGAAAGGTCACTATCAACTAGTCCTGTGGGGGAAGCGTACACATACAGTCACGTTCGTAAGTGTTTGGACAACGACACGATTTTTGTGCAGCTTTGGGACTGTGCATTGCTACAGTGTATTTTAAATAAAACGTTCAGGATGTAAGTGAAGGTCAGACTTTCAACAAAAATACTCTATTAGCTGTTTATGGATTACAGCCGTTCTTATCCACCGTCGCCGATTTTCAGGGAGTCCAAAGTAAATTGGACAATTTCCTGACAAGCAGTTTCATGGTTAGGTGAGGCGTGCTCCCTAATTATTTTATTACAAATTAAGAAAATGAGAAATCTAGAGTTGATTCAATAGCATTTGGTAGCTTTTCAGTGGAATATTAAATATAATAAACAATGAATGCACTGAGCAGCTCAGCAGCATTAAAAGGTCTGAAAGACCACAGAAGACAACTATGATGACAGATTTATTTCTATGGTTAGGTTAAGCATCTTCACAACATCTAACCAAGTCAAGAACATTCTTGAAGAGGTCGGACTGTCACTGTCAAAGTCTACAATCAAGAGACTCCTTTAAGAATGTAAATACAGAGTTTACAACAACCTGCAAACCTCTGGTTACACTGAAGAACAAGAGGGCCAGACTGGACTTTACCAGAAAATATCTGAAACAGCCTACACAGCTCTGGAGATTATTCTTTGGACAGATGAAACCGAGATGAACTTGTACCAGAATGATGAGAAGAGAATGGTATGGAGAAGGAAGGAAATGCATATTATCTGTCAAACAACGCAATGTTATGACATGGGTCTATATGGCTTCCAGTGGAGCTGGGCAGCTATTGTTTATTGATGAGGTGACGCTATACTCTCTGCTCAGATTCAGCTAAATGCTGCAAAACTGATTGGACAGCGCTTCACAATATAAATTGATAATGATCCAAAGCAAAAGCAGTCCAGGGGTTTTTTTTAAGGCAGTGAAACTGGATATTCTTCAATGGTCAGGTCAGGCACAACAGTGCAGCTTTTAGTTACTGAAGGCGGTACAGGCCTGGCATCTCAAGGGAAACTGAAGCATTTGATGACTGCAAGGGATTTTTACAATTATATTAGTTTGTCTTATTATCATCTTGTAATCTCTGGAAAAAAAAAAGTCGAAATTTCAACACATTTAATGCAACTTAAAAAAAAAAATGCTTTGAAAGTCTGCACTTTAATCCCATATTGATGGCTTGATTTACAAAACAAGGCAAAACTACAAAAAAAACATGCGTCGTTGTCCAAATACTTACAGACCTAGCAGTGCCCGTATATCTGGGGTGGTAACAGAGATAAGAAAAAAGAGACAAGGCAGGTGATCCTCAATAAAAAGCTGTGACGAGGCTGCCGAGAGGCAGAGTGATAATGAAGGTTTCGAAACTGTTAGCTTGCAGGTGTAAACATTTAGGGAATAAATTAAACTGATTTTGAGTTAAAGTCTTCTGACTACAGATGTAAAAAAAAAAAAGAAAAGAAGCTGGGCAATGCGAAAAGCTTGTTTTTTTTTTTTTTTGTTTTTTTTTTCCAGAGGAGACACATGATAGCAGGAAATGCACAGGTGCATTCATGACGGCTGCATTCAAGCCAGGTGAGGTCATGCATCCTGTGTCTACACTTAGTACCTGCTGAACAGCTAGTGGTGCAAAAGCAGCAGTCTACTTTGTGAGTAGTATGTGTTTTGCATATAGATTGGGTTATCAAATGACTGTCACCATTTTATTTTCCTCCTCAGATAGATCTTCTACTTGCACTCATCCTCTCTCCTCTACACTTTGCATCACAAATCAATCAACAGATCAGTTCCAGGGTACAAGTGTATAAACACAGGTACGTATTACACTTGTTAAATGAAACAAAATAATTTTTTAAAAACCCTTTAATTGTATGCAATACTCACACTTGCAGATAAACACACAATTTTTAAACCGTTTACAAATTTTTAAAAGCATACCTCAGTATTTTAGGTAGCTTTAGGTGTTAAGATCCTCTATGTTTTCAATGCTTTCCAACATGGATGCATTTAATTTGGGATGCCAGCTTTTGGCAGCTTTGCTACCTAAATCTAAGATGAGCTATTTCCGTTGTTTTGACGTCTTCCCCTCACCTGACCGCTTTCTCTTGGAATATTTCTGCTCCCTCATCCTCAGATCTGTCCAAATATAAGCTAAATATCCTGTGTATTTGCTGCCGCTGAGCACACTCGGGACAAACCTGCGGCTTGAAAGCGTATATGCAGGTAGCGTGCTTCGGTTTGTGAGTTTATTTTACGCAGAACAAAAAAGGCAGAAGAAAGACCACACAAGTGCACTGCATGCACAGTGTGCTCAGTAACTGTGGGGCGAAGACACGTACTGCAGAACACAGATGTTAAACTTCTTCTTATGGTTCACACGGCAGCACATAGCAAGCTTGGTCCCAGCTTGAGGAAACAGAGTATCTTACTTACTGCTCCTTATTCTCGCAGCCACACGTGTAGCTGACAGATGCACGTCAGCAGTCCTGCACACATACAGATTTGTAAGGTTCTTGTTAGCATTCGCACACACAAGCAATCACAGCTCGGCGTGCTGTGCCGTTCAAACCCAGGCACTTACTTTTCCCTCCTCTCTCATTTTGTTTCGCTAGGACGATTTGAAAGACATTTAATTATTGAAATGCAATTAATGCAGTACTCTGTGGGAAAAGAGAGAACACACACGCACACACACATGTATGCTAGCGCTGAAACCGTAGGCAGGCACAGGGGGGCAAACAGCAGGCTATCAGCGGGGATTAACCAGTGATTCAAATCCATATGGGATTAATACATTGAGATGATGACCTAAAAGGATACTCTGTTTTCCTGTTTCCCTAAATGAGGATTTAGAAAAGTCACTGTTTTAGTGGCAGAGATAAGCAGATGTGAGAGGTGGATTGAGAGAATGAGACATGAGAGAGGAACGCTGAAATATTTATTGCGGACTTTTGCTTTGCTACTCACATAAATGCCACATAGAATAGGTGATATCATGAGAAAAATAACCAAAAAAAAAAATAAAATCATAAATGTTTTAGTGCAATCTAATCATACTGCAATAATTCCATCTTTTACTGCAATGTTTGACCAGATTTTTCCGTCTTTCTTTTGTCCACTGCTATTTAACATAAATAAAACAGACAGTAGGTATACATTTGACTTATCGATGGCCATCAAAGCCATCATGTACACACACATTCATATACAGAGATCTGCATTAAAGGAATAACAAGTGGTGTGTATGTGTGTTACTGTGGGGTAGGGATAAGGCAGGACCAAGCTACTACAATCTGCCTCGTTATTTCACACACATTCACTCAATGCGCCTTTGCCTATATTTCAAGGACAAGAGCCCCAACACATCGACTGAAGCTGATTTCAGTTCAAAAACAAAAAACAAAAAACAAACAAACAAACAAAAAAAACCATACAAGAACTACAACAATTTAACCATGCACCACCGATGAAAATTAAATAGCCCTGGGTAGTGGACACACGGGTAACGGCTTTAATCAGTGTGGGCTTGGGAAAAAATACGTTTGGCTCCAATGTGCGTCTCCACCCGCCCCCCCTATTAAAAGCCCACACATGTTGATTACAGCAATCATAATCCTTTTACACTCGTCCATAAAATGCCCCATTACACCTACTCATTCCTGACAGCTTAATAAACAGAAATTCCAGTGGAAAAACTCAGAAATATCACATTCTTCTGTTATCGTGCAAAAGCTGAGCACTTACGGTTTTCTTATCTCAATATGGTTCACATAAATCAGCACCGGCGTTGTGACTGAACCATAGATATGTATTTATATGTATTATTGCCAGAAACGGTTCTTACCGATAAAGGGCGTACGGTTGGTTGGGATGGAAGGATGAATAAGTGCGGTCTCTCTCTTTGCTGCTCTCCTCCGCAGCTCACTGTTTCTTCGTTTGCCGCAGACCCCGCCCACTCCACGCCGATTGGTCCAATGAGCGTTGATCAAAGAGTTTAGGCGTGAGGTGAAATAGTAACTGTCTCCAGCTTCCTTGTATGTCTGTGAATCCGTAAAGCTTCAAGTTACTCTCATTCCAAACATATTTTTTGACCATTCTGACGACAGCCTCTTGATTATTTTATGAAATAGCAAAGATGTATCACATCTCTCTCTCTCTCTGTTTTGTTTCTTTGTTTGTAAAAGCTAACCTCCAGCTTAATAATGGTCCTGGAGGTTAGCGGTTAGCACAGTTTCCCTAGCAAACAACGTTCTGCAGTAACGCACAATGCTAATAATTGTTAACAGCCGCATCCTGTCAGTATTAACGTACCTTTAATTAAGCCTGGTATTTCTGCGCAACTGACGATATTTTAGCTTTTTGGCAGCGAACTCTCTTGACCGTCGTGAAAACCGTTAATTTTGTTCTTCTGATAGCTAGCTACCTTATCATTCGTGTCATGTTAATTGTAGACACAAATCTTAACTGTAGACGCATATACACATTCATATCAATATTATATTATGTTTTCTTAAACATGGTTAAAATGTGTGCGCTCATACCGCAGATAATATTCGTCTCATACTCGACTTAAGGGTTAAAAATCCATTACCTGGGAATTGAAGTCTATTTCGGTGTCCCCGGCAATAACGAAACATTGAGGGCGTCCATAGAAAGAACTACAAACAGCCTGGAGCGACGCCAACGGGCAGCTCCCAACACCGCCCAACCTGGCTCTCGTCTGCACTTTTATTAGACAATAAAACTTCCTGAACGAGACGTAACCCAAAACAAGACGGGAAGATAACTCAACAACACGTCCCCGCCTTCATTCAGCTTTATTTAGTCGCACTTCATAAGGAGGCAACTGGAGTGCTAACAGAACAGATTGAATCACCTGCTCTCGAAGCTGCTGTTCTAACGTTAGTTCGTTACCTATAGACGTGATTTGCTGTTTTCCGGTCAACGGTCCGCCGCTTCTCTCATCACTGGCAGCCATCTTTTATCAGGTAAGGCTGGTACCGAAAGTTTGAGCTCTTTGGATTTTATTTTTAATGTAGTTTGGCGTGCCTGCTAACCACCACATAAACTGGTAAAAGACCTGTGATGGAGCTGAGAAGCAGGGCAACCTCAAATATAGTGACTACTACAGCGAGGTCGGTACCCTTTCAGAAAAGGGCAAAATAAGGGAGTTCAAAACAAACAAAAAAAATTATAATACTTTGATTTATAAATGTCAATAGTGAGTTATGACCGTAACCTTTTCAGAGCAATACGCCTCTCTTTGATCCAAGGGTCATTTCACAGAGAACTCTAAAAAAAACAAACCACCCCGGTGGTTTTAAACGGCCCCAGATATTCATGCTGCTCTGAACACTTTTTTGTTATTCTCCCCCCTTTTTTATTTCCAGGAAGAGCTACATTAGTCTATGCAAATGACTCAGAAGGGGCTGTAATAACCTTTTGTCCTGGCATACACTGAATGATTGGTCTGCATTCCATATATCTGTGCCAAATGCTACCATTACCTCTCTGTCTTGGCCTGCACTAAGATTTGCCACACCTTAGTCATTTATGGTTCAGGGAAGTAACAGAGTCTGCAGTGTTACCTTTTTTGGCACATGTAATTGTATATGACGTATCCCTTATAACTAGAAACCAGTGCAATCCTTCCTGTAACCATGGCTGTTGTAAACACTGATTAAACCTCCGTTTAAAATCCTTATCAGATATAATAATGTCACACTGGACCTGTTTACAGTTTTACTCTCTATGCACGAGAGAGTGCCAAAGGGCAGAACCAAGCATCTGATAAACCTAAGAGCACTCTCAGTTATGGCAGAAAGTCACAGGGTGACGACTTGTCTCGCTCTTGTTTCATTCACCCGTGTGAATAGTGAGCTCGTATAAAAAGGCCTTATTTAATTAGGGATTTGTTGTACGAATGGAGATTGTCACATAGAGCCAATGTAGGTGAGCAAAAACTGGTCCTGTGAATTCCTGTGTCACCAACAGTAAAAGAGACAGAATACAGGCCTGCAAAAGAGGATGTGCTGGATCTTCCTCTTGTTATTATTTATGACTAACCTGGTCTGGGGGGGAAAACAAGCTTAAAAACCAATACCAAGGTCGTATATTTATCACACCGCCTTGCTTTATTGCGGCAGTCATTTTCAGAAGAGCGTGGTTTTCTGGTACAGGTGTGACTCGTGCCTGTTTTGTCGGCATTGCACCCAGTGGAGCAGTAAAGCACAGTCTTTTAAGTGGTGTGGCTGTTATGGAATGATCATATCTGTGACTGAAAGACTTTCTTGGAAGAAGTAAACATGGGGTTTGATCTTGTTTAATTGCACAAAAATTTATAGAATTAGAGTGCTCCAGTTGAAATTTTGTGGAACCAGTTCTCTACCTCCTCACTACAATAGAGACATGTTTAAACAGGATAAATTTAGCCTGGTTGTAAACATGGATCATTTTATTTATTTATCTAGTTTTTTTTTTTTTTTTTAATCCCTTACACAGTTGTTTTTGTCAACTACCATCCATCTTTCCCTGCTTGTTCTCCCATCGTGCTCTTTTCTTCTTTAGATCCTTGTCTGCTCCCATTCTGTCAGTCTTCATGACTGATTGAATGCAGTGAAACCGGCATCAGTGGACGAGTGCACGCACAGGGGTCCATCGATTGGTCAAGGATGACCATGGGAGACATGAAGAATGATGCAGCTGCTGCCTCGCTGGCTCCGATGGCTCTCTACACCGTGATGTTTCCTGTTTTTAAGGAGGTAAAGAATAAAAAAAAAAAAAAAAAAAAAAAAAAAAAGAGAGTTTGTGACCTTAGAAGAAAATTGGAATGAGACTTTCGGTAAATAGTCAGTTCAAGCTGGGGTTGTATTTAACTGTGGAAAGGCTTTTGTGTGAGGTTGCAGAGTTGATGGTGTAGCCGAATAGAAATACGGAAACAGTAGTGTTAACAAGAACAAGTGGTGGAGAATGAGCGGTAATGAGGAGTGAGCAGGCTGCTACTATTCATGTTGTTCAGCTGATGGTAAATCTGAGTGACTGTCAGTATCTCTGAAGGGTTTTTTTTATCCATGTGAAGCATCTCTGTGTATCACACCTGCACGATTACAGGTTACACTTTTCCATTGTCTTTTTTTCTTTTCTTTTGTTATCATTAAAGACCCAGAAAAGGAGTTGAAAACAGTTTTTAAAATGGGGAATTTATCTGTTTCCCAACAGCCATTTTGTCTTGATATTCACTCACCAGATAATTCATCAGATACACTTTGACACAAAGAATTAAGGCAGTTCTGAAGACATAGATTCAACAAGATCATGGAAACACCCATAAGGGGAATCTCCCATTGCAGCACCTCCCGAAGGTGTTCTATTTGATTAACTTCTATTTCTTGTGGAGGCCATTCAAGTACAGAGAACTTATGGTCATGTTCAAGTAACATGGTGTGCTATCCTGGTGGAAGTAACTATCAGAAGATGGGTACACTGTGGTTACAAAGAGATGGACCTGGGCACCAACAATACTCAGGTAGGCTGTAGGCTGTGGGGTTTAAACAATGTTAGTTGGGACATGGAGACAAACTTTTTTGGTTGTATACCGCAGAACTGGTCTAAAAATGATACATGTCTGTTAAGAGCTTTAATTGTTGCAAGTAAGAAAGGTATAACTAAGAAAGGGTCCTTGCAAGATATACCGACCTTGTCATTATGGTAGAGATTTATAGGATGGAGGAGGTAACAGCTTATGTCAGTGACAGAGTGTGTTGGTTCCGTTTGTGTTGGGATAAGTGGGTCCTATATGCCAATACTCATAAGCCGGATCTTCTCCTCAAAGCTTGAAACCACCAACCTAGCTAATTGGTCACTCCCGACTGTTTTTTGTTGTTGTTGTTGTTGTTGTTGTTTTTTTCTTTTTCTCTTTTTCTTTTTCTTTCATTTTGTTTTTCCCTTGTAAATTGTGTTAATTAATGCCTGTAATCACCTTCGTGAAGTAATAGTTTAGAAATAAAGAATAAAAAAAAACAAAAAAACAATGTTAGTTGGTACCAAGGGTGCTAATATCCACCAGCCTGAACTGTTGATACAGGGGAGGGTGGATCCATGCTTTCATGTTGTTCTGACCCTACCATCCAAATGTGGTAGCAGAAATTGAGACTCATCAAAGCAGGCAACATTTTTTCTCCAATCTGATGTTGACCAGTTTTGTGTGAACTGGAGCCTCAGTTTCCTGTTCTTAGCTGACAGGAGTAGTACCCAGTGTGGTCTTCTGCTGTGTAGCACATCTGCTTCAAGGTTTGTTGTTTTGCTCTTCTGCACACCTTTTAATAAGTGCTTATGAGTTATTGTTGAGTTCCCTTTAGCTCAAAGCAATCTGGTCAGTGTCCTCTGACACAAACAAGGCAGTTTTTGCCCAGAAACTGCCACTCACTGGATATGTCTTATTTCTTTCTTTTTTTGGCGTGGGAGCTGGGGAGGGGGGGGAATTTTCTGTAAACCTTAGAGATGGTTGTTTGGGAAAATGTCAGTAGATCAGCAGTTTCTGAAATACTTAGACCGCCTTTTCTGGGAACAATTATCATGCTATAGTCAAAGTCTCCTAAATTACCTTTCTTTCCTCATTCTGATGCTCAGTTTGAACTTCAGCAAGTCATCTTGGCCAAGTCTTCATGTCTCAATGCAATGAGTTGCTGTTATGTGATTGGCTGATTAGACACTTGCATTATCGAGCAGTTTAATGAGAGTATCTAATAAAGTGGCTGGTAAGCGTTTAAGGTCGTTTAATGAAGGTTCTGTTTTGTTTAAGGCAAGGTCAGTAACACCTGTATTTACCTGCACCTTTAAGCTAGCTCAAAATTAATGCTGTCCATCCCACGGACTTTTCTCAAATCTCGTGGTGATAGATCCTTCTCTGTGGCAGGTCCCAGACTTTGGAATAGTCTCCCCCTAATTATTAAATCTGCACAAACACAATTTAAATCATTACTAAAGACACATTTTTATGCCCTGGCTTTTAACACACTATGACCCAAGCATTATTGTCTTATTTGAAATAGTTTTAGTTATTGTTTTAATTCTTTTATTGTCCTATTATTGTTTTATAATGTTATTATTGTATTACATTGTTGCTTTTTAATGCCATTTTTATATTGTTAAGCACTTTGTGCAGCATCGACTGTTTGAAATGTGCTATATAAATAAACTTGACCTTGACCTTAAGCCCAAAAAGGCTGCTTTTGTTTGCAAAAAATAATCAAACATATTAAATAAAATCTTTCAGCTCTTTACATTATTTTTCAGTCGTTGAACTGAAAAAAAAGCAGTCAAAAGCCCCAATATCAGCTAATAGCTATGTTTCACTGATATATTGGTGCGCTGCTGTTTTTTATTTGCCCATTATCATGTCTTTCATTTATGTCTTTTGTTATTTAGCATTTGCTTGTGGACTTCTGAGTATTAAGGGGAGGAATTTGTGGTAAATAAAGAGGAATTAAAACAATGTACATGTAAACATAACAAAAATTTAAAACCCATTTTGTTTTTTGGGGTTTTTTAAAAAAAAAAATTATTATTATTATTATTTTTTAAGCAAATTACTGGGTAACACAAACCTACTCGGCAGTTATCCCCTGGCTTAAATTGGTTTCTGCAACTTGCTAATTTCAGCTTTTGTCACTCCTGATTGCTCTCATTGTTTTTCTGCTGTGCTTTCAAGGTGTTATTGTTTACAGTATGAAATTATCTTATTGAAAAACTATCGATTTCACGGTGCGCAAACCAACAAGCAGCGATCTGGAGCTGAAGAAGCAAAGACCTGCCTAATGCCAAAATATCAGCTCAGAGAAACTGAATGTACTTCGATTCTTTCGAGGTTAACAATAGAATCCAATTCAGTCCACACGGATTTTCACATCTCAGCATCACGGTGTCCTCTTTTAACACGGTGGGATCCTTAGCTTTCATGTACTTTTTACAGAATTACATTTCAGCACAGACAAAAGGCCATGGTAAGAGCTAAGCTGTGTGAGTGTTAGTTTTACCGCTGGCTTATTCTTGTGTGTTTGTGTATTACAACTTGCAGTTGGAGAAGATCAATTTATCAGCAGCGCAGACCTTGAGAACAGCTTTTATAAAGGTAAAGTTTTCTCTTAAAGTTTGTTTGCTTGCATTTCATGGACAAAACTGCCATCCTTCTTGTATCGACTCTGCCTGTACCCTTCACTTTGTAAATCCTCTTTACAGCAGCTTAGTGATTTATAACTTTGATTATAGTTTTATTTTGGCAAAACACCAAGGGTGACTGTGAGTCCTCAGCAGCTGCATGTTTGTGTGTCTCAAGGCAGAGAAGGAGACCCCGGGCCTTACCCAGGACGTTGTTGTCAAAATATTGGAAAAGAAGAAGTTAAAAATTAACTATAACGAGTCTCTGCTTCGCATGGCTGGAGATGATATGCAGGGTAGGTTTGGTTTCTTTTATTTGGTGTTTTTTTTTTTTTTTTTTTTTTTTTGTACTCTGCTGTAGACCAGACTGTGCACTTAAAGATGAAAGCTGTGGGAATACCAACTTGGTTTTTCTTTGGTTTCTGTGACGGCCCAGTCCTGTGCTGCTGCAGCACAGATATCCACTGGGGGGAGCTGTTTCCACACAAATCAACCCCTCTGTCTGCTTTCAGTTGTTCCCTTGTTTCTGTCTGTAATTGAATTCCTTGTGCCGAGTGTACAGTGATTGATGGTAGTAATGAATTCACTCTCTCTCTCACACACACACACACACACACACACACACACTCTGGATGAATTTTAAATGTACCTCCTGCATGGCACATCCCAAGTTCTACCTTAATCCGGCTTTTCACTTAACAAACTCAACACGTTACTGTCCCTAACATGTGTGTGTTTTTGTGTGTGTGTGAGTGCACACGCATGTACACATACTCCTGATGCTGTGTTCATTTTTCACACTTGCACTGTAGACATAGGTTTTTAACACGTCACCAATATTAATTTCATGAGTTCTGCCGACTGCTGACGTGCCCATTGCTGCGAGGAGTTTGAGCTCTGTCTTTTGTTCTCTTCCTCTCGGTGTTTTTCAGAGTTGATGATTGACAGGAAAGAGCCAGAGTTCCAGGAGCTGAACGAGAGGGCCCGAGCTCTGAAACACATCCTAAGCACCCTGCCTGATGAGATCAATGACCGAATGGGCTTGCTACATACCATCAAGTAAGACAGCTGTGTGTGTGAATGTGCACGTGTGTTGCAGTGTGACGTAAATCAGGTTCACTACTACGTGCAAAATTTCGATCAGATTAAGTGATTAAAGTAGCAGAAAGCAAGCCCTTTTGACTTACAACATCTCGATGGTTGATTAAAAGTGAAAGAGTTGGCTTTTAGTAACTGTTCTCCAATTAATATTTCATTATATGCACTAAGACGCTGCCTGGCATTACATAGCTCTCATTTCTTTTATTCCAACTGGCCAACCGGAGCATGTCTTTGTTTCTAAGCCGTAAGATTCCTTTCAAAGGTTGAGCAGTGTGCACAGCAGTGATGGCGAAACTATTAACGTCCCTGTCCGCCGCGCTGCACGCACGCTATAGAGAGAAAGTGAGAGATGTTTCATCTTCTTGGCCCACTTTGCCATTATTTTGATGGAATTCAATACTCTTAGTGAGTCAGTGCTTAAGTTACTTACCCAGCGGAGGGCTTAGAAATAAAATCAATTCAAAGGGAATGCTAAGAAATTAAAGTTATGAAACGGCAGATTTCAAGTGCATGCGAGGGGAGAGGGAGAGAGAAAGAGAGTTGAAGGTGAGAGCGTGTTTGTGAGAACAGGGGGAAGAAAGGGGAGACAACGAGCTGGATCAAAGGACTGTAGTTTCAGGGTATCAGTGCCTGATAAAAACAGACAGATTTGAAGATTTCTCTATATTTTTTTTTTTTTCTTTCTAACATGGACTCACTTGTGCGTGTCATCCGCAGAGATGTTGCCAGTGCCATCAAGGAGCTGCTAAACACTGTTAATACTGTCTTAAGGAAATACCAACATCAGAACAGACGGGTAAGTGGATACATTAGTAAGTTTAAGAAAAAAAAAAAAAGTGCCTGTGCACACAAACACAGTTGCTGTGAAATAAGTGGAGCTGAAAGGCTGTCTGTATTTATTGGTTAGGTAGTGGAACAGCAGAAGAAAGAGTTTGTGAAATACTCCAAGAGCTTCAGTGACACTCTCAAAACCTACTTCAAAGATGGAAAGTAAGACACTGTTTCTAGTGTATTTTTTACCCCTTTTCTTTTTTTTTTTCTCCATCACATCTTCAACCTTTTCTCATTCGTGTCTGCACACATAGCCACCAACGCATTCACTAGTCGTACACACCCACCCACGCCTGCACGCCTTGCCTGTTTGCATAGACGCTCACGCGCACACCCACTGTCACCCATGTAAATGGTGGTTGTTTGATCACAGGCCCGCTACCATCAAATCCACCAATGCTGAATAATTCCCTTGACCCACTTCCTGTGGATCCATCCTGGCTTGTGTTCTCTGAAGCCTGACATTCTCTATTCCAGCCAGATCAAAGTGTTCCCCGGATCAATCCTAATATTGTTGCCACGCTTTTCGGGGTTTTTTTTCTCCCCGTGTGAGTGACACGTGTGTCCTTGTCTTTCTGTTCCGGTTGTTTCCAGAGCAGTAAATGTGTTTGTCAGCGCCAACCAGCTCACCCACCAAATCAACATGATAATGCGGGCCTTCAAGACTGGCGGCCCAGCGGCGGCGGCCCGAGAAGACGCGAAGAACAGACGCGCGCAGACACAGGAGAAGCGTTTTCATTAGAGGACAGGCGAAACAAGGCTTTTTATTTGTAAAGGTGTTTTATTATTTTTTTTGGGGGGGGCTGTATAATTTATAATTCTGTGGCTCTGAGGGGAGATCAGGTAGTTTCGAGTTTCAAAGCACGTCAGGCTGACAGTAATTGCTGGGGATTTTTTTTACTCTTTAATGTTGTTCTTTTATCAGATTCTTAAGTCAATATTTTCTACGCTCCCCTCTGCATTTTCCACTCTGTTCAGATCATGTCAGTGTTTCCCTTGTCCTTAAAAGTTTGGCAATTGCATATAAGTCCTTAAAAGTTATCATTTTGGCAATTACTAATATCCAGCCAATACGGTTTGTAGTCATTTGTAATTTGATTGATTTGCCAAAGACCAAGATGCCATCTTTAAATGTTTTGTTTTTTGTTATTTTGTTCTGACCAAAAGCCCACTGATTCTAACCCTTTTTCTTTAGCTCCCCATAGGTATTATCTATATGTGCCATGTGTATATACATGTATACTTAACTGGACTTCTCTCGCTGTCTTGTATTTTAATGTTTCCAGCTAGAGCGTTACTGCTCCAAAGCTGCAGATTTCAATTCATTTCAAATGAGTGACGACTTAACCTTCACATGTTTACGCAGATGTCTCTGATTATGAACATATTGTCTCTTTGTCACCTTCTGTTCAACTCCTACTCTGTAGTTTTCATGACGTTTTCAAGGCCAGTGAAAATAAAATGAAGGGACCTGAACTTCTTTGAGAACTCTTAAAGAAGTCATGACGAGTTAAACCACTTTTCTTCTTCTTCTTCCTCTTGCAAATTAAAGAGTTCTGACGTGTGAGAAAGATTTTTCCAAAAGTGGGTCTCTCTTCAGATTTGTATTGTTGTATGAGAGTGCTTCATTTTCGCTCAGTTGCCCTTGCGTTCTCTTTTCTTCGACTGCGCCTCTTTCCTCCCAGAACTAAGAGCCGTACCAATTTTTTTTTTTTTTTTCTTTCTCCTTCCCATTCCAGCAACTTCATTCTTCTCCCTGTATAATAGTGGATTTTCCATGGTGGATTTGTGGAGGGCTATTTTGGGCTCTCTGCTGGCTCCTACATGCACCACTGTAATCCAATTGTGATAGTGTTAATTTTTAAAGCTTTATTATTGAAATTGCTGAGACCTAATTTTCCGATCCTGTCACTGTTGACGGCCGCCATAATCAGCTAATTCGAGTTATTGAAGACCATTAAGTCACACACGGAGATTGGCCATGGTCACTGGAGCAGCAGGAAGGAAGGGCGGTGATTACATCTTTGTTGGATTTACTGTTTGATGCTTTCCACCATGCGAGCTATCGATTTGTTTGAGTTAAACAAATCCCTGAGATACTTTGTTCTCTGTGTGTGTGTGTGTGTATGCGCGTCTGTGTGTGCATAGCAACAATTGACCTGCAGGATGCCCTCTAACAGGCATTTGAATGATGCTGTAAAGCTGTTTTGTGTGTATTTTATCTTTCTTCAGGTTCACGTCAGTATTTTTCTTTTATTATCAGTCGCCGTGGAATCTTTGTGTGAATCGTGTTGTTGTATGTGGCGTTGTTGCACCTCACTCTCACACACATTATGTTCGCTCCTGTGCCTAATCTGAGAATAGAAAGGATACACGCGCACGCATACTGACAATAGGCCTGGACTCACAAACTCTCACAACTCTTTTTGACTGCTCGGTTGCCAGGAAACTTAGCCCGAGTCTTTAAGAGTGAAGGATAATAAAAGATTTGTTGTGTGTGTGTGGCCTCTGCCACTGTCTGGGCTACTGGGGGGCAGTTCGTTAACTCTCTGTGGGTGTGTGTGCCTGCAGTCAGGGCTGTTGGCGTTGATTGCTTCTTACACGTTGCCAGCTTAGAATAACCTCTGGACACAAACTTCAGCCACAAATCGGCCGAGTCTCCTGTAGACGAGAGGCAGCCATTGCTAAGACGGAATAGCCAGAAGGTGAGGATTTGTTTGAAATGTCACACATTTGAAAGTGGTGTTTCCAACACCTCAGAGCTGGACTCTTGGGACAACATACTACAGACACCCATGACAGAATGAGAGGTGAAATTGAATGGTAAGTTTGAATTTGTTATTAAGTGTAAAGTTGTGTTTGGTTTCACTGTTTGAACTTTGTGATTGAAAAGAAAACATGCTTGACTTGAGGTATGTGTATACTGGAAGGCCAGGTCTGCCATTACACAGTTAGGAGCTGAGATGCTTTGTTGACGGACAAGTTAACTGCATGTTCTTTTAAAAACTCAGAAGTACTACAGTGACAGTTTTGAGAGGACTAACTGGAGCAAAAGTGACCATCCAGGAAGAGGAGAGGCAACCCTGATAAGTGTGTTTGCTAAAAGATTGCAAAAGGAGTCTTTCCCAGAGGTGGATGCATTCATAAGAAATGCCTCTTACCTTTCAAGCAGCAGCAATTTGGACGGCACATCAAGCTTTCTGTGTTCATTTTTCTTTATAGAGTTGCGTCTTTGCAGTCGCATGCAGACTGAAGCCAGCGGCGTGCCACAAAACAAGTCAGGATGTGGTTGATTAGAAGTTATCACGCTCACAAACAAGATGTGAAGAAATTGTCCCATGAGTATCGGTGTTCTTTTAAATATTACAGTAGTCTAAAGTCATCTTGCAGTCTACTGCGAACCTGTTGTCTGGTTTAACTATCATGTCAAGATCACACTGCAGTTCATCACTGTTATAAAAAAAAAAGATAATAGCTGCAGCAAAGCATTGATTTATTTATTTATTTTCCCTTTGCTTTCATTACACAGCCTGTCATCTAAATCTCTGTTCAGTTTGATGCCACATCCAGTGAATTTGTCTCATAAACGTTTATGCCATGCTAAAAATGAAACAGTGTTTGCCGCCCCGCTGCCCCTTGGAGTGTTTTGTAGGAGAGTTGGAGTTAAAAAGAAACTTTCTCCCTTTGACTTCAAATGCGCTTTTAATTTCAGCACAGAGCAATTTCAGAAATCATTCCCTTTTATTGACACTTTTATTCTCTCCATCTATCTGACTGTATTTTATTTCACACTAACGGATATGACAGACTCGACATGCTTTGGCAACCCGCTGCCTTTCTGAGAAATTATCTTTTGGGGGGGGGGCTTGTTTGACTACTTCCTAAAGTCTTGCAGTTCGGAAAATAGCGGAAACCTTTGCACGCTATCCAACAGTGAAAAGAGGCAAGAATAAGCTGCTGCTGTGACCTTGCTGTACGATCACGGTGGCATGACGACCCATGTGAAATAGATATGGCAGGTTATTGAGGGATTATTCTGAGTGCATCTTGTTTTGTCATGTAACACATAGACGTTGGGAAATCTATTTTATTCAGTGATGTATGTGTGTGTGTGTGTGTGTGTGTGTGTGTGTGTGTATTCCCTATTCCACACCAACCTGCAAGCAGACACACATTTTACCTCCTTGACCTCACCTGGTTTATTGCTGATTGATTGACAGGTCTGAGCTGTAACCATGGGAACGAGAATGGAGGTGGCACAGCTTGAAAGCAGAATGAACGCTGAGGATTATAGAAAGTTACAGAACCTTTTCCTTGTGAGTCTTTGATTTCAAGTCAGTCTATTGACAGCCTTGTATTACAGCACCTTTATTTCACATTTAAAGAACAGGGTTAAATTATTTCTCTCCAATTTTGACAGTATAGAACCATACCTTTAGATCTGATAAGAAGTGCTATACAAACAAGGGAATCTTCAGGGATTTACTAAGAAATCATAGGGTTTGGGTATGTTCTACTTACTTTTAGTTTACTGGAGTATATACAGCTTGTCAAGTTAATTTGTTCAAGTACTGCCCTAATTTTTGGGTTCTTCTCATAACTGATGTATAAAAGATGGAGGTAGCCACCTAGAAGTAAGTCGCTTATTTGTGATGCCCTGAACTGCACCAATTTCCTGTCACAGTGTAGCCACAGTCTTAAACACACCTTGATTTATTGTGTGTTCCATTCTAAATGGAACACCTTGCTACAACAGCTACGACTTGAAGCTAATCTTAGCTATTAGCCTTACACCATACTACAATAGCTCAAACTTGAAACTAGTCTTAGCTGTCAGTCTTATACTTTGCTTCAATAACTGAGACTTGAAACTAACCTTAGGTATTAGTCTTATACCTTACTATAATAGCTAAGAGATGCACTAGTTTTAGCTAACAGTTTCAAAGAGATTGGAGACATTGTTTACTGAGGTTAAAGTGCTCATGGACTTCTTTAAAGTGGGGGTACTTTGGAGGCAAAAAAGGGAGGCTTTAAATAGCCTGAAGCTATTTCCATCTTTTACATAGTCCACACTCATGATTGACCAACTTTGCTGATGCTGGGAGTGCACTAGTTGGCTGTATTCAGCTGTGTGCCAAGATTGTGCAATATCTCACAATCCTGTTGCTGTTGAATGCAGGACTTCTCAGGTGCATCCCGCTCCTTGTCCCGAATTCAGTTCATCGATCTTGCTTGGTCATCAGTTGGCCACGGGTCCGAGGAGGAATATGGCTTCTTGTTTGACAGCGTGGTTCTCAGTCAGCAGCGCAGTGGCCTCCTCCTGGACAGCGACACCTCAAAGGAGAAAGAGTGCATTGACTGGGGAGGCCTGTGCTCATTTCTGCTGATGGAGCTTTCCAATAAATTAAAGAACAGCAAAACTGTTAGTGCGCCTTGCTGGAAGCCACCACGCACCCTCACCTGTCCACATCGAGACCCTGTTCAAAAGGTAAAAGGTCCTTTAACCTAGTAGAGACTTACACGAAGAAAAGTCATAGCATGTTGCCTTTTCCCCCTTTTCTTCCCCCCCCCCAAACCAATGACCCTCTGCATGTTATCTGAAAACATTTTGACATTGGCAGTCTAGGGAATCCAAAACTCTGCTGACTGGATGGAATTGCACATTATTAAACATTGTGGAAGGAAACGTTCAAAAAGTATTAGGGTCTTGCTCATCAAAATGGCTGACTCCTTTGGAGATAAATGGCTCTGGACTCCTTTAACATCTATCAATTAATATGTAAATGAAGCAGCCGGTATGAAGTCCCCACCGCTTTGGATAAAGTGACGGCTCATCACTTTAATCTTTCAATCCCGAGGATGTCGAAATGTCAGACTGTTGTGTCAGTTGTTCTCCAAGTGCCTGGAAGGTTTGACAGCCTTAAAGAGGCAGAGTATTGTTGCTTAGATAGCTTTCATTTCTGACCATTACTCCACTAGTTAAGTATCAAATAGAGAATATGGAAACAATGTACTGTATCTATAACCCTGGCAAATTTGTAGCAAAGCAGGAAGTGGTTACTAATGGTGACAAATCCACCAACAGCTTGCAGCTTTTGCATTTTTTTTGTACACATTTCACTCAGGGCTTGTTGAAGACCAAAACTGAGCTAAAAGGAGTGAATTAAATGGTAACACCAAATATTAATATTTGCTTTATGTCTGCTACAATTGTAGACCAAACTGTTGGGCAGTGCAACTTAAGAAAACACAAGCAAATAGAAAAATGCTGCAAAAGAACATTAAATGTTAAATAAAATACAGCAGAAGCTCTCTATCTGTGAGCTTCTGCTATCTATGTCTGTCTGTCTATAATGGAAGTGATTTTGAGGAGACGATAATGTGATGGAAGAGCCTCAGTAAACATGTAATATTATTTTCATGTTACATTACATTACATTGGTAAATGGCCTGTATTTATATAGCGCTTTTACTAGTCCCTAAGGACCCCAAAGCACTTTACATATCCAGTCATCCATCCACCCATTCACGCACCCATTCACACACTGGTGATGGCAAGCTACATTGTAGCCACAGCCACCCTGGGGCGCACTGACAGAGGCGAGGCTGCCGGACACTGGCGCCACCGGGCCCTCTGACCACCACCAGTAGGCAATGGGTGAAGTGTCTTGCCCAAGGACACAACGACCGAGACTGTCCGAGCCGGGGCTCGAACCGGCAACCTTCCGATTACAAGGCGAACTCCCAACTCCCAACTCTTGAGCCACGATCGCCCCGCCCCATTGCAGTATTACATGGATCATACAGTTAGAACACACATTATCTTGCATCTTTTTCTTCCTCAAAGTCACTTCTAGAGCTGCTCTGTCATGTAATTGTCTCCCAAAATCACTTCTGGTGTTTGATATTTCACATAACTCTGATGAGCCAGAGCAACACAACAGCTTTAATAGCAAAGATACCTGCCTATAGCATGGTTCTAAGACTATAAGTACCCCTTGGTGCCAGTATTGTGAGGTTTTAGTAATACAAGCACATCCCCGAGACCTTGTGGACAGTCTGTCCCTCATTTGACCACTCAGTGCTGCTAACCAGCAGCACCCCACAGAACATGCTATTTCTGAAATGCTTGTCCTCATCAGAGTTCCCCAGGGATTTGCACCTGCCCATTTTACATGGTCCTATATTATTTGTTTCATCTACCACCATTTCTTCCTGAACGTTGCTTTTCCCTATTACAAGCTAAATGGGAATCTATTGCATACACTGAAATACTTACTAAAGTATACCATATACTGTTAAGTATAAAAGTTATTTTGTTGCCATTTAGCAGTTACAGGTTCACCGACACTTCATTGGGTACATACTTCAAATTGAATAACAGTTTTTGTCTTCCAGCTTTTAAAGCAACGAAAAAGCTGCTAAAAGAGCCCCAAAATGATAGCCCTTCGCTCGCACTACAGATAAACGCATTGTATCAGTTACTCACCAGCTGTATATCAATATGTAATTATAATAATTATGGAAAAATGACATGCGAATCTGGGAGATCTTACAAAGGTACACTGTGAAAAGGGAGAAGACAGCAATTACGTTGCAGAACATCTGACCTCTTACCTCTGCGGTGAAATTTTAATAAACTACCTTTCATCAAAGATCTACTTTGTCTCTTGCTCATTAGATGCAGTCAGCTTCAAGCTTTTTAAAATGAATTAATTTATTTTTTGCAGCTCCAAGTTTTGTTCACCCAATAACTCCTGTAATGATTAATTCTCAATTTTATTAGATTCAGCACAGAACGGCTCCTTTTATTCACCTGTATCCAATGAGTGGAAGATTTAGTAGGGGCTCATTTTTAGAGAACTTATATTAGGGTAGTTCTGCGGTTATAAAGTAGCTAGCAAGAAGAGGAAAATTCAAGCCATAATTAATATTTTAAATTGGTTTTTAAAAGCTGTCTCCTCAGGTTTTAATAAATAACGCCACTCTCTAATGTAGCAAACTTCATTGGGGCATAAAGCTAAAGGCTGGTGTTACGGGGAAGTGTGAATTGTAGTCTTTCTGTGGATATTTTCTTTAAATGTTTTGCTTGTAATAACCTCTGGCCTCCTCAGGTGCTGTACCTGCAGAGTTCAGGTCAGTATCTCACTGTGAGTAAAGGAGGAAACGTAGGACTGCGGGATGCGGAGGACATGTCCCTTCTGCACACTCATCGACTGCAGAACAGCACAGTCGCACCCAAGGACCTCTGGGTCACAGATATGGTGCTGATGCAAAACGTCGACAAGGTGAACCTATCAACATACTGAGAGATGCATACCTAACTATTAATCAGTCCTCTCATCGATTACTGCTGCATCGTGGCTCCTGAAGCGTAGTTCAAGAAATATTATTCAAAGAAATGGATTTATAATTTAATAACTGATAAGTAGCCTCATTTAATGGAGCAGATATTGTATGGCACAGAGATAAACAAATACTCCACTCAATTAATGAATTATTGATCTGTGGCTTTGGTTAATTGCGTTTCAGACACGAAGCTGGTGCATAAAGATCAGAAAGTAAACATACATTTTTTAGTAATAACACCATCAATAATTGATTGTAAGTTTTAATTGGCATTTCTTTAAACTACAGATTTATGGATGCCATATTCTGTATTGTATAACCGCGTTGAATAATACATGAGGATTTTTTTCCCCCCATTGTGCATTAATTAACAGTTTGGCAAACTGCTAAATCCTTGTTATATAATAGGGACAGGTTGCATGTCTCCATGTTTCTGTGTTTTCTAACAAACTCCATTTTCTTTAGTCTCAGATAGCTGTGGCTTTCACAAGTAAAGAGGTGTGTTTCTATGACTTCGTGTGTGAAAAGACCTTCAGCTGCAAGTGTAAACTCCAGGTAACAAGGAGATTTTTTTTAGTGTTTTGTGTTATTTTCATTTTACCATCAGCTTGATTCCATTGCATTATTAAGAACATAAGAACTGGCAATATATCTCATATATTCTTATCTACTCTAGGGCTTGAACTTTACTCCTTGGTGTCTAGACTACTGGGTAGATCCCTGTAACCCTGACCAGGCTGTTCTCACTATAGGAGACATTGGAGGACGGGTAATACACACATACAAAGAAAAGCAAATGATTGAGAAGAAAAAGAACTTAATTCAGTTTTATTTATATGCCACCAAATCGCAAGCAGTCGCTTCAAGTTACTTTATATTGTAAGGCAAAGACCCTACAATAATCCACAGAAGATATGAGCAAGAACTTGGCGTCAGTGGGAAGCAAAAAAAACCCCCCTTTTAACAGGAAGAAACCACCAGCAGAACCAGGCCCAGGGAGGGGCACCCATCTGCTGCAACGGAGGAGAAATTTATAACTAATGAGTAAATGCAGAGTGTTGTAGAAACACATGGAGCGTGAAAAAGAAACACCCCAGCCGCTTATAGCAGCATAGCTAGTGGAAGATTCAGGGTCCAGCTCTAACTGTATGCTTTATTAAAAATGAAAGTTTTAAGCCTAATCTCAAATGTAGAAAGGGTGTCTGTCTCCCAAATCCAAACCGGGATCTGGTTCCACAGAAGAGGGGCCTTAAAGCTGAAGGCTCTGGCTCCCATTCTACTTTTACATATCCTGCTGTCTGAGAGAAAAAGTGCTCTAATGGGGTGATTCAGGCACCAGGCCTTTCACATAAGATGGGGGCTGATTATTCAAGACCTTGTATGTGATGAGAAGGATTTGAAATTTGATTCTGGATTTAACAGCGAGCCAATGAAGAGAAACCAATATGGTAGAAATATGTTTCTTTCTTTTTAGTCCCTGCCAGTACTCTTTAGATCAACTGAAGGCTTTTTTAGGGAGTTTTTAGGACATCTTGATAATAATGAATTACAGTAGTCTAGCCTAGAAGTAGTAAATGCATGAACTAGTTTACTAAAGAACAAGAGAGGAAGGCGTTATCCTCATTATCCACATATGTGTTCATTATGTTACTATAGGTTCAGGCTGCTATGGGACTTTGTGTGATGCAATGAGCACTTATGCTCCACTTGCCTCTTTTCTCTCCCTATTTATAAACCACTGCAGCATGTCATTAAATCCTTGTCTTGTCTCTCCCTTAGTCTGTTTTGTCCTGCCTCCATATGCTCTCTTTCTTCTCTTTCTCTTTCCCCTCACCCCCAACCGCTGATGGCAGATGGCTGATCCTCTGCGAGCCTGGTTCTGCTGGAGGCTTCTTCCTGTTAAAAAGTCATTTTTCCTCCCCACTGTCGCAAAGTGACCCCCTATGAGCTAAAGAATGTAAGGTGAATGTAAGCGCCTGTTGTTGTGATTTGGCGCTACATAAATAAATCTGAATCGAACAGGTCCACTGCTCAACGACTGTGAGTGTCTGTGTATATTCCCAGGTCAGCGCTTTATATTTCACCTCAGCCCAGATCTTCCTGTTTGAGAGATTCAGTCTGAGGACAGACTCTGACTCAGCAGACATCATCCTTTGGGATGATCTGGCCAAAGGCAAGCATCGCTCCTGTTACACCGTGACACACCAAGCACACGCACCTGGCTGGGTTAGAAAAGGTAGAAAGTACACACACACACACACACGCGCGCGCACACGCACGCACGCGCACACACACACACACACACACACAAACCATCAAAGAGACATAAGCATACTAACAAACCCCTCTCTCTTTAATTATAGCCTAACATTCTTGTAAAAGTTCATGTCTTTCTTGCAGCTGTAGTTTCTCTTTTGTTGTCTTGTCCCAGTGAAAACTCCTCTGTTTGCACATCTGCTATTTCATATGGTATGCAAAAGAAGGAGCCAGCTGAAATAGCCTGCATGAGCAGCGATAATCAGAACCCAAATGCTTCTGTTTGTCATTCCTGTGCACAACTGTATTCAGCCTCAGGTTAAAAAAAAAAAAAAGCAGCTCTCCAGTATCAGGTCAGAATGAAATCAGGAGTATATCCGATAGAAACAACACATTCTGGGTGTCAGACCTACTTAACACACCCACGCAAACACAGACACACACACTTTACCCTTCACACCTGGGATGAGAGCCACAGGCTTGCTTGGTCACCTCTCCGGTGTCGTTGCAATAACAGCTTATGCAACACAATGAAAACGCCTGGGTGTGTCCCGGTCACTGATGCAGGCACGCTGACACACATGCAGTGAGTCCTGAGTCATTCTCTTCATAGCCAGACTTTTTACTGTTGATATAAAGTCAGGAACTTGAGGTCTGGCTTGCTGAGATCCCCCCACCCCCCCCACCCCCACCCCACTGCAGCTCAGCGTGGGTAACAAAGAGGTCGCTTAGTTTTATCTCGATTGCATCATTTGGACAGAGGCTCTCTGAAGAGTTATTGGGCTGTTTGATAATGATTCAGCCGAGACAACGCTCTGAGGCTGGATTCGCTGAAAAGGGGGGGGGGAATCCTGATAAAAGCGAAAACAAGAATAAAGCACGTATAAATAAGCTCAATAAATGGGGAAAAAGGAATAACAAAGAATGGGGAAACAAAGGATACAATGGCGAAACATTAAAAGCTTTAGTTAAATGAAAATTTTACAATCTGTGTGTGCACATGCACGTGAATCGGCAAGAGCACGCTTGTTTGTGTGTGGGCGTGTGTGTCGTCATTTCTGACTGTAAATAAAGGCAGCCCGCGTGAATGCATGTGCGTGTGTGTTTGCATACCTCTGGGGTGCTGGTGCTTTTTCTTTTGAAGTTTCCCACCCTGCAGTATGAGTGGGCTGTGTACCATTAGACATGCCTGGTTATCCAGACCTCCAAACCTTCAGGCTCATGGGCCACCAGAGAGAGGAGGAGAGGAAGGAGAAAGAGACAGCGGTGGATCAGTGAGGGGAAATTGAGAGCAAATTAGGAGGAAATTGGGATGGACAACAGTCCTATAAGGACAAAGAATGAGAGGTGCAAGGAAGGGGTGTGTTAGTGATGGAGAGAGCGTGTAGGTAACATAAAAATCTCCCATAACGTGCAGCGATTTATTGCACAACACGAGAGGTTTGCTTTGATATAAACACACAATGACTCCTGCTGTTTCTGTGTTATTTCCAATCTCAGCAGTGAAAGTGCGAGAATAGCTGCAGCACCGGCTAAGGAAGCAGATGTTCTGTATCTGAGTCTGCATCACAACTAGTTTGATGAGCTGTGCTTGTCAATGAATAAGAGAAGGGATCATTAATCAATGATGAGTCACAACGCGCTGTCTGAAAATCCACTAATCTCTTAAATTCACGGAGCGGAGCAAAGATGGGAATGCGTGAAGTGTATTCAGATATAATTATTTGCCCCAAGCTCTCCAGCCAGTGTTTGACCTACGACTTGTCACATGCCATCTCAAAACCAGCCCTTAGCTTGTGCAGGCTTTGAAAGTTAAGCAGCCTCTAATAGAGACATGTGGCAACCAATTTAGCTGGTCTCAATCAAAGTCTTAATTGAGATAGATGGTGATGCAAGATCCATTACGTTTTCTGTAATACCAGTGAGCAAATCATAACCGCCTAATTCTATGCTATATTGAGCTCCTGAGAATTGGTCGGTTTACTATACGGCTGCGGTCATTGCACATTTAGCGCAACCGTTTCAGAGAGTGGATGGATATCCTTTGGAGCCGTGCTAGTGAGAGCATTTTGGCATCAGCAAGGAGAAGGATATAATTTGAGGAAATGAAAGAAGATGAGCAGTGTGTCATCATCAAAATATGTTGCAATGTTGTTTTTATATTGAATTTGTCAAGTTTGAAACTAATTTAGTCACTCTGCCAGTAACTTTTGCTGTTTACACAGGAAGGCAGCAGCTATTGTTTAGGATTATTTTCTTCTCTTGAAATTAGCTTGTAGATAAAAAGCCTATTGCTGTGTTTGTACAAGCCATACAGCTTTTCCTTTATGATGAAACCAGTTGTAGTTATTGTGGATTGGAAGACGATGACAAATAAGCAGCTCCTAATGCTAAAGCAGAAATTTACAATGACATAAACTGCAGAAATGTTAATATAATGTTATACTATCTACTTGCTTTTTTCTGGATGGAGTCAAGCTAACTACAGTATGCCACTTCTGATTTACTTTCACTTTTCTGACTATTATGCCTCTTGCAGTGCGTTACCTGGGCTCACTTGAGGCCTTTGTGTCGTGCAGCATCGCACCACAGAGCAGCATCGTGATTGGCTGGAGGGAAAAGGAAAGCACGAGCCTACGAATCACTTCTTACTCTACAAAGGACGGTGTGTGGGACGTCGACTTCCATATTGGACTCGGCCTGTTAGGTGGGTCCAAACGAAGTGGCTGTACAACATAAAGTATGATGACATAGAGTCATGGTAAAATGTAATTTTCAAGGTTTTAGGTATTACGACATGATAAAAATAATTTGGTCCTTACTACGAATTGAAATTTGGCAAATGCAACCTCAGATGAAGACTCTGACATTATTTATTTCACAAAAACTGAGATAAAATGCAGAAGTATGTAAAAAAAACTATGTGCTCCTCATGATTCAAAACATCACTGTTCTGGATGACGAGCTTTAGCTGTCAGACAGATGGCCTCACATGTGACTCTAATATGTTAGTATTCAGTTCATTGTCCACTCAATGATCCTAAGGTCCTGTGACTGCAAAACAAGCTCAGATCATCAGCTCTCCACCACCGTGCTCGACATTAAGTATGCTTGCGTTCATGGCGCTGTGCATTATGGCCAAAACCTTCTGCTTTTACATGCAAATGGTCACTTAATCAAGTACATTTGATTATTAGCACCTGGCTGCTAATTACCTTCTTAATTCCTATGGAAGCAGTAAGGTTGTACACAGTGTAATATGTCATATTTTGTCGTTTTGTCTGTTGTTGTTCATTTAAGGCTGTATTAACCTCAGATTATATTTAGCTACCTTTTTATTATGTCTGATAGAACCTTGAATGAAAGAGGCTGCACTTTGTTTTTACCATGAGTGTATATGAATCATATTTATTCACTTGAAGGTTTTCATTTCAGGTTTAACTTAGAGGTTTTACATAAAAAAAACATAAAAAAAACAAAAAAAACTCTAATGATTGTACACTATCTATTAAATGTCTAATGTACCATACCATGTGTTTCTAAATAATTGCAAAAACGTGAATGCTTTTACAGTTCTCAATCAATCAACTTAAATTTACTAACAATGCATCATCAAAACTGTCAAATGCCTCATTGAACAGTAAATTGGTTGTGGTGGTGGAGGGGGCTGGGAGCGGTATTGTTCCCTGGAAATAACTGCAATTAATCTCTCCGCTAATTTGGGAGCTGTTCAGACCTGGCACTGAAATGTCTCTTTTGATGATCAGTCAGTTCACCCTTGGGATTAAAATGCATCTTGAATGACCACCTGTAATTGGATCTCACTACCCCGCTCTGTATGCGAGTGAGCTTTACATAATTTCGATTTGCGAAGACTCGAGATCAAAGTCCGGCACAAGTCCATTTCTGAAACCTACGTTTGACCGGACCTGCTACCAGAATCAACATGCAGTTATCTCCAAGTCGGAATGCGCTGAGATCTGACAGATTTTTGCATAAGGCTGTTGGCCAACTGTGCATGTAAATAAATAAATAGTGAGTAAACCTGTTTGTTTAATCACAGGTGGGCTCATGGTGGGGTGGATTTGACTTGGAGGGGACCCGTGCGGGCATTTGATCTTCATTTGCAAACAGAAGTCATGTAAATGATTATCTCCATATAGAGAGGAAAAGTCACCGGAAGACACTGGACATGCATTCTTATGCCAGGTGTGAACTAACATGCCTGGAGCTGTCCGCTTGTGTTAGGATCACAAAGAAGCCTGTTACTTCCAGGTCTGAATGGTGCCTCTGATTGGTTGTAGCCACAGCAGGTGTGGATCATCACGTCTTGCTGTGGAATCCTTACGTGACCTCTGAGCCGGTGTGCGCCCTTGGTGGACACACAAGCCCCGTCATTGCTGTCTGCTTCCTGCAGACCAAGCAACAACTCCTCAGCTACTCCAAAGATAAGGTAGGAGTGCCCTTCAGTGGGTGCGCAGACCCGCTACTAGTGCAGATAATGTAGAGATGAAGAGCCCCGTAATTGTAATATTAATTGTTATTCCTTGCTTTAATTACTGCAGACGAACGAGGTGTTGGGGACGAGCCTGTTTCACATTTTTCTTGCCACTGTCAGCTGGTGTTTCGTTTAAAGCCTTGTTTTATTTTCTGATGCAAAGAGGATGTTGGTGCTTCTGTTGCTTTTCCTCTCCCTGTTGTAGCACCGTGCATGTTTGCCTTCTCTTTGGCTTTTCTGAAGAGAATGAATATTTTAGAAGTGATTTATGTTCCATCTGCCTCTGCTCAAACACCATCTGCCACTGCAAGAAACTCTGAAGGCTTTACCTCAGTTCACTCTGAAAGAATTTCTGGAGCAGCGACAGGCATGTTGTTGCCGTTAGAAGCAATATGGCCACTAAAACTGCAACCAGAGGAGCAGTTCTTCATGGTGCAACGATGTATTTGCTTGGTAATCACTGAATAAAAGTTTTTTTGTAGGAGCGATAGCTTTTAGTGGCACTTTTCTTTTTTAGGAACATGTGGATATGTACCAAAATATCTGCCCTGAAGCACAGACACATAAGAGCCCTTATTATCCTTCCAGGTGCTCTGTCTGTGGGATGTGTCCAGCCAGCTGTGCACACACCGTCTGGCCGGTGTCTTTCCAAACATACAGGGGGACACACACCCCTTCCTGTTTCTCAATGAGGAGCGCCAGCACCTTGTGCTTTCATTCAACAGCCTGCTTCTCCTGCTGGAATCCAAGAGGGAGGAGAAGAAAACCAGTAGCCATGAACATCCTGTTACCTGTGTGCTGTATAACAGTCGGTTCAGACAGGTATGCCAGTGACATGGTCTTCTGTGACCTGCTGTTTTATTTCTTTGTGTTTCCACATGTACAATTAATACAATAGGTAAGTTCTCCAGTTCTTCTCACTCCTCTTAACAAGCTGTTTCCCACTGACGCGGCAGCAGACACCAAACATGTGAAAATGAGCACCTATTGTGCGACACTCGTGTTTTTCTTCCTCCTCTTGTTCCCATTATGTATTCTTCAGCGGTGGCTTAGCGCTAAAATAAGCGTGGAGAATGGATTGGTTATGTGAGCATCATTAAAGAATGCATTAGCGCCTTTGCTGTAGCATAACATGGATCAAACTCTCTCTGCAGGTAGTCAGCAGCGACTCTGCCTCCTCTGTGATCTTCTGGCTGACTGACACAGGACAAAAGGTCAAGCAGTTCCACCGTTGCCATGGTGATGCTGAGATCTCCACCATGGCCCTAGACGTTACGCAGACCCGACTGTTTACCGCGGGCGCCGACGGAGAGGTCAAAGTAGGTGGACAGGCGTACGCGCACACACACACACACACACACACACACACACACACACACACACACACACACACACGGATTTGTACGGATATGAAGATGCACAGTACAGCTGCCGGCTAGTCCTCATGGAAATGTTAAAGCCTGAGTGAAATGCAAAATTAAAGTGTGAATTAATGTGGAGTAGCAGCTTTTTAGGACAATGTTTCTAGGAAATTGTTGTATTTACTCCTGATATGGGCACTACAAAATAGATGTGTGCAGCTGCAAACCAGCATGGTTACATTTACATCAGCTGCGACTCACTGTGTTAGATTATTGTGTGATTAACTGTTGGCTAATGGCCAAACGTGGATTTGAAGGGACAACACCAGCTTTTTGACAAACTGGCACAAATTTCCCCCCGAAAATGGTAAAATGGTTGGTGTTTGTGTCTAATGGGTCTAAAGGTACTTGCCAATTTCCCCACTGGATCACTGTGAATTCAAATAGTGTTTTTTCTCAGGTGCTGGAGACTATCAGAGGTGATTATCAGATGATATATGTTGTAAGACAAACAATATTCCTAAGAATTTAGATTTAGCAATATCATTTAGTGTTCCCATTTGTATCTCTAGCTGTGTCAAGCTGATGTGGGTGCTTTATGGCAATGCTGAATATTTTTCAGTGTGAGGAAGAATATTTTTTGTTTGCTGTATTGTTATTTTATCACTTTACAATATTAATTTTTTTTTTACAAGTTTATATCTTCATTAATATGAAATAATACTTTATTTTGTATCGCCTTAACTTCCGTCAGCAATAACATTGTGTTTTGAGTTCATTCCTGCCTCCGTGAGCTTGCGTTTGGGTCCTCATCCTGCCTGCACACAGCCTAATCATGACAGAATCAAATCTTACTGATCTCATTTACATTTTTCAGGGTTTGCAGGATATGCTATAATGTGTAATCCTGCCTCTGTACACCGCCACAGTGAATAAAACATCAAAAAAATCCAGATGTGATTGAAATTCAAGGGGTTTGACCAACATTTTGTTTTACCAATTTGGGACAGTTAATGCTGTTAATACATAAACAGTAGCTCGAAGGTAACTGGACAATCTAACGTAATTTTAACTGGAAGTATTATTTTTAAGAGTTGGATGAAAATCCTTTGCAGTCGATGACTGCCTGATGTCTAGAACGTGGACGTGAACAAATGCTACGTTTGCTCCCTTGAGTCGCTCTGCCGGTCCACCTTCAGTTGCTGCTTGTTTGTGGGTCTCTCTGCATTCACGTTTTTATTCAGTAACTGAAAAGCTGCATTGCTGGGTTTAGATCAGGTGACTGATATATCCTGTTTCTTTTGTCTTGAGAAACTCTTGGGTGACTTTCAAGGTATGCAATGAGTCATTATCCATTTACACTGTGAAACTCTGATCAGTTATACAGTGTTTGGCTGAATCTGAGCAGAAAGTATAGTCCTGTACACTTCACACAGTTAACACTCACATCAATAAACACTAGTGACTGGGTTCCACTGGCAGCCGACATCTTAACAGAGCTGACAGGCAGTCGTGCCTCTCTGAGAGAGATCACAACTTGGTTAAATGCTGTGAAATTGTTTTATTTAACCATGGAAATAATTCTGTCATCATGCACTTTATGTGTCTTCTGTGGTCTGTCAGGCCTTTTTGGTGTTGCTGAGCATTCTTCCACTTAAGAATGAACCATGTTGTTGATTTAATCCTTCCTAAAGTTTTTGCTGAACGATTTTTTGGGCCCTGCGACAGACTGGCAACCTGTCCAGGGTGTACCCCGCCTCTTGCCCTGTGACAGCTGGGATAGGCTCCAGCGCCCCCCGCGACCCTGAAAAGGATAAGCGGAAGCGCCAGCCGGACATAAGAATTATTAATGAGGGCTGGGGAATCAAGTTTGCTCAGACCCGAGAGCAGATTGTGCACCTCATTAAAGAAAACAGGCAAAAAAGTGCAGAACTAAAAGAAATGACCAACCAGCTCCACGACAAGAAAACGATGAGTGATAAGATACAACGGGATCTCCAATACATGGACCGAAAAAATCGGCTCCTCCAAAGACAGCTCCATGAAGCTGTGGAAGAAAAGAATAAATTCCTCCAACAGAAGGAAGAGCATGACAAAAAGCAACGAGACATGCAGCACGAACTGAAGAGCATGCAGGAAAAATACCGAATGCTGAAAGAAAGCCTGGATGAAACACTGTGCCAAAATAAAGACCTTCTTCAACAGAAAGAGCAACAACAAGAAAGACTGAAAGAAGGAAAACGCATCGTCCAGGACTTTGAGTCTAAAAATCTAAAACTGCAAGAGTTTTGTAATCAGCTGGAGGACAGCAACTAAAGTGGAAGAAGAAAAGGACAAACTGGAGAAACGGTGGGTGCTCACAGATGCAGAAAAGGATCGATCAGATAGCGAGAAACAATTCTGAGCTCGTTAAGGGGATTTTGGTGGAATTCAATAACTTGAAGCGTGAAAACACTCAAATGCAGGCGCAAAAACAACAACAAGACAAAATACATGAAGACCTGCAGCTCACGCTCCAAGAAACCCAGAAAAGAAACGAGCAGTTAGAAGACAAGCACAAAGAGGTCCAACAGAGAAATGCAGACATGCACAAGGACAAGCTGATACAGGAGGCAACATCCAAACAACTCAAAGACAAGCTTGAAGAAGAACAAGCAACATTGGAAGAGGTGGAACAAAGATGTGAGAAACTTGAAGAACAAAACGCAGTAACCATCGATGAGCTGAGAAATCTCATCCTGGGAAAAAAAGCGCTCGTGGAAAAGTGCATGAAAAAAAAGAAAAATGGTTCCGCTTGTTCCAGAGGAGAGACGCTACTGCTTCCTCACCTGATGCAGCCTCGTCTTGCTCCACCTCTGTTAACCCCCCCAACCAGTCCCGGCAGTTGACTGTCCCCTCCTGAGCCTGGTTCTGCCGGAGGTTTCTGCCCGTTTAAAGACAGTTTTTCCTCCCCACTGTCGCCAAGTGCTTGCTCAGAGGGGATTGTTGGGGTTTTCTCTCCTCTACCTTTTTTCTTCATTTACTTGCTTGTTTAACTTTTTTTCAACTTATCTAAATAATAAACCAATTAAATTTATCCTTCGAGTATTTTTCATCTCATCTTTACAGAATTTTTCCAAAACATTTTCAAACATTCAGATCTGTCTTTTATTTTCTTCTTGAAACCTCATAAATGTTGAACTTAAAAACCCGGAATATGGTTTGAAACATTGTTTCAGCTGAAAGTGGCACAACATGCTTGAGTGTGTGTGTGTCAGGGTATCACTAGTTAGGTCATCATGTTTAGACTCATTCACTCCAAAATTATTTAGGCCAAATCTTTAAAACAGTGTCATTTCATACACATTTTCAATTGACTTCAATCACACAAATGCAGAAATAATTATTTGCAGTATCTTATTTATTATGAGAATGTCATGACTGATCATTTGTACCTACACCACCAAAAATGGGGGCAAAAGGAAGGAGATCATGTTTAATCGGTTATAAGAAAAGGTTAGAAATATAAGTGCTGACATGAGCAGTGTCCACAGAAACCTCTGAATCTCAGCTCAAAGCTCAAATAAACCATTTCTAATAATAATATGAAACTAAACTGGGAAGTCATAAAGGAACTGACTCACGAGGAAACACATGGAGGGGCACACAGTCATGAGCGAGAACGCGACACAGAACTGAGGGAGACGCGGACATAAATACACAGAGGGTTAACGAAGGAAGTGGGAGCACACGGGGAACACAGCTGAAACAGATAATCGTAACGAGACAGGGAAGGAGTGAACACAACATGACGCATACTGACGAGAGACTGTCAAAGTAAAACAGGAAGTACACAGAGGTTCAGACAGGAGAGAGAGAGCACAGACATAACAGGCTGGGGAAAACATTGAATGAAACACAAGGAGGGGAGACGAGGGCTCACAGATACAGAGGGGCACACAGGGGGTAAAAGTCACAAGGGGAAATCAAATAAGGAACAACTTAACAGAGCAACCCAGGAACCATGGCCTAAATAAAGAACAAAATACAAAATTACATGAAAACTAACATTCTGGGCCAACATGGCCCAGGACAGATTCGTTAGATCTAAATATTCATTTATGAGAAAAATCTGTTTTCTTACACTGTCGTTTGTCACTAGATCTCCTCAGGGCAGAATCCCGTCTTGCACAGTTTCTTCTTTGTTGGTAGTTTAAAGATCTTTTAGCTGGCAAGCCATTTCCTCATTTAGTAAGCTCTAGTTAAGTTTCAGTGTCTGGAAATAATGTTACAAATATTAATGTTGATATTTTACCAAATTGTAGTGGAATCATTTCAGTCAGACTAATCAGACTAGCACATATGTTTGCAATCCAGTTTTTACTACAAAAATAACAGCTGTGAGAATCTCAAACATAATAACAAGTTTTAATCATTACTGAACATGTAATAAAAAGAGCTTATCATCCAGGAGTTTGAAGCACTTGTGAGCTTTGTTCAGTAGATTTCGCTCGTAGGAATTTCCGTTTTCTAAGTTATTTGCTTCCAGATGTTTGCAGTGGCATTATGTTTGGATCCCAAGCTGCCCCTGCTTCACACACAAAGGAGCTTCTGACTGAATTACAGCTATTTCTCATGTAATTTCAACTAATGGAAACTCTAATTGAAGATATCCATAATTACATTTCAGCTATAGAAAAGGAAACTCTGAGATATCATTAACATCATTTTGAATAGTTAGAATTACAGCTCAAGATGTCTACAACCTCATTCTGACTAGTTAACCCCTCATTTAAAACGTATAATGAGGAGAAGGCAGTTATCTCGAATTGAGGGGAATTAAATATATCTTCAGTCGGAATTGTAATTAATCAGAAATTAATTTTAGATATCCAAAATGGGAGTTTTTCCAAGTAGTAATTCCACTGCAGATTCAGCCCATATTCATTTTGGATTTGAAAAATGCAATTAAGAATATCTGAAAGAGAATGTGCAGTGCACTTAAATGGACACCATTTCTCCGAGAGACAACGACCTTTTTGATATCTGAAATGTTCTTTTTGGGCTCCGAAGAATTGAATGACAGATTTCTGCAATACACATCCAGTGTAGGTATTAAATGTGAAAACAGCTTGCCATATGTAGCATTCTGAGACTGTTTTTAATGACTTTGAGCTTACTGCAGTAGTTCTCTGCGAATAAATAAAATAATTATGCATTTTTGCAATCAATATAATCAACCACATCAGCTCTCTGACCCCATGAGACCTTGTGAGAATGCATCCATGTGCAAGTAGCGTCAGAAATACTTGCACCGCTGCTTGAAACAACCACACAAGTCATTCTCAGCAGAAGAAGCAGGGCCCCCCCTGGGCCAATTAGTAACACGATGCATCATCGCTCCAATTTTCATCAACAATGAACCCGTTGTGTAGCAGTTAGGGCCATTCCAAATGTGAAATTTTGACCTTTTAATTACAGTGTCCCCATTGAGCCAATCAGTGTTTCTTTGTGAAATTGCACAAACAAAGACGCAAAGTGCGTCATCGTGTAAAATTGGACACAGAAGAAGAAATGGTGCCTGAGCTGTGATGGGGGATTAAAGCCCTAATGTCATGTTGCCTTATCCCTCCTTGGGGGGAAAAATGACACTTTCAAAAGTAGAAAAACACACATTGGTTTTATTTATTTTTTTAAATCCTTTTTTTAGACAAGAAAATAAAGCTGTAATTCCATTTCTAGTAAATTTCCTTAAGCAACATACACCCACTGGGCGCTTTGTTAGCTGCAGCTTCCCAGTACTGGGTTGCCTTCAGAGCTGCTTCAATGGCACAGATTCTGCAAGGTCCTGAAAACAGTCCTCAGGGATTTTGGTCCATGGACATGACAGCATCACACAGCTCATCCATGATGAGAATCTATTGTTCCATCACATCCCAAAAGTGCTCTATTGGATTAATCAGAATGCAGGATCAGAGGATCAGAAGATGGGTATGCTGTGGTCATAAAGGGCTGAACATGGTCACCAACAATATTCAGGTAGGCTGTGGTGTT
The DNA here is from genome assembly GCF_057382275.1 of Copadichromis virginalis. Classification (NCBI taxonomy): domain Eukaryota; kingdom Metazoa; phylum Chordata; class Actinopteri; order Cichliformes; family Cichlidae; genus Copadichromis; species Copadichromis virginalis. The sequence continues at coordinate 17,059,872 of NC_140631.1, read as the reverse complement.
TAAATTATGCCCAGCTGGTACTAAGGGGTGCAAAAATAAAATATCCCCACATGATTACATCACCACCCCCCACCTGAAGAGTTAAAACAAGGCAAGACGGAGCCATGGTTTCCTGTTGTTTACGGTAAATTCTGACTATACCATCGTAATTTTTCAGAAGAAATTGAAACTCTTCCCACCGGGCAATGTTTATCCAATCTTCTGTTTCGGTGAGCCCGAGTTAACTGTAGCCTCGGTTTCCTACTCCTAGTTGTCAGGAGTGGCACCCGGTGTGATCTTCTGCTGCTGTAGCCCATCTGGTTCAAGGCTCAGCATGTTGTGCATTCAGAAATATACTAACTGGTTGTAACAAGTGGTTACAACAAGTATTTCTACCCAAAGCTGCCACTCACTGGATATTTTCTCATTTTGGGACCATTCTTTTTAAACTCTAGAGGTGGTTTTGCAGTTTCTGAAATACTCAGACCAGCCCACCTGGCATCAACAACAATGCTACATTCAGAGCCACTTAAATCCCCTTTCTTCCTCATTCTGATTCTCAGTTTGAACTCCTGCAGCTTGTCTTGACCATGGCTATATGTCTAAATGCACCGACTTGCTGTCTTGTGATTACATATTTGCATTAATGAGCAGTTGAGGGTGTACCAAAGACTTTAAAAACATTTCGTGTTGTCCAAATGCATTTAAGTGTTATTTTGGCTTCTTTTCAGGTGTGGGACTTTAACGGCCGCTGCCTTCACAGAATGAATGCCGGCCTGGGTCGTGCTGTCAGACTCTCTCAGGTGTTGTTGCTGAAGAGAAGCATACTGGTGATGGGCTGGGAAAGGTAGTCGTGTATATATTTAAGAGATGTTATTATTTTGATTATTGTTGTTTTGCTCATTTGTGTTTCATTTTAAACACTAAATCCATAATGTACAACACTGAACAACTGTGTGTGAAAGCATCTGCGTGTGTGTTTGTGTGTTTCTGTCCTTTCTTGCTCTGTCTGGCTGCCAAAAGCTCAGAGCCAACCAGACATCTGGACCCTAACAAGTCAAAACGCTCCAGGGCGCTCATATTTGCTTTACTATCACTACCTCATATTTGTGTGATAGTGTGTGTGTGTGTGTCTATTCTTTTTATACTCACATCACATCTGCTCTTCATCATCATCATCATTTCACACCCAGTGAGCTGAACTCAGCAGTGTGCTGTCATCAAGTTATACGACTCGCTCTCTTTCTGTCTTTCCGTCTCATCGCCACATGCGCGCACACATCCCGACGCGCGCACGCACGCAGACACACTCTTTCTCGCTCTCTGGGGAGTCACAGTGGTAAAGAGAACATAGACGACAGATCAGCAGCAGTAAAAGAAAATGGTGCAGTTATGACTTTCATTACTCATATAATTTCCTGTTTCTTCGCATCAGCCTAGACCGCAGTTTAATCCATATAGCGCTGTGTCACATGGCATCCAATTCAAAGTCCTATCAGCTTCGGCTGCTCAAGCGATCTCACGCGGGTTGAAATGTCCACATCCCACTGCTAGACATACTTCTCAGTTTGAAACCAAAGTGCATCATTATTTCATTTCACATGCAGCAGCAGCTCAACAATAAAAAGCAAAAGTTCTGTGATGAGAGAACAAAAGAGTAAAGAAGAACTCATTGCAGGTGTGCTAAAAGAGATGATGAGTATTAAAGTGTTGCATATTCATGATATCCCCTGTGGCGCTGTAGTGTAAAGGAACTGCTTCCATGTTCATTACCAACACTGCCTTGATGCATTGCAGGTGTAAAGCAAAGTTTGAATGTGTTGCAGAGGAGGTATAATTTATGGAATAAATAGCTGATTAATGCAATGTTTCTTCAGACTACGGGGGGAAAAAAGCAATTTGATGGGGGCAGCATGGATGGCGAGGTTCAAAATTTGTAGTGAAATTAAATGAATATGATTTTTGTTGGGAAAATAAACAAATGAGTCTGCTAATGCTATAATGATTACCTTTAATGCACTCAAATTCAAGTTATTTCTTTTTTTAAATGAGCAAAATAAAACTTTTTTCTTTGGGGGGTGGGGGTGGGACATAAGCCTGCTACAGTTCTGTGTAAAAGTCTTCGACCAATCGTCATATCTTTATATTTTGCTTCCAAGGAGTCACGCCTTATTGTAGCATTTTTAACGTGCGCAGTAGGTCTCCAGGTTAAGCCTCTTAACACTGACCTATGAATCATGCAATCATAAAAAGGGCACCGATCTCGAATACATGAACCACATAACAGACAACTTAGCAGAGGATACATTTTAAATGGTGTCTTTTGGCACTTTGTTGTTAGCAGCCTGTCGTAGAAGCACATTATTTGTTCCAATTTCCTTTGTTGAATCTATAGAAAATCCCAAAGATAACACAGTTCAACAGGCATAAAATAGGATTTTTGCACCAACGAGGTGATTCCCAAAGGACTATTAGCTGAAAATGACATATCTCAGCATGCTGTGATCTACACATGGCCCCGCATTGCACTGCTCCCTTCACCTCCAATTTAATCCATGCTGAGATTCTTTCCTTAAGTAATTTAAAGAAACTGGACAAGTAGAGGACAAAAGGAAGGCCTAGAGGGCCTAAAAATACTATGTACAGCAGATGAATATTATCTGAAAGTCATGTCTTTAAGAAATAGGAAAAAAAAAATCTGACAAAGGCCCAAAGAGATGCATTTGACCCTTTAGTTGATCCATTAACTGTTCACTGAAGCCTCATCAGAAACTATCTGGGTAGCTGTCAACAAGCCGTCTTAAGGAAGGGAAATGGGGACACAATGAAACACTGTCAGTCATGGATTGGCCTCTCCTGGAGCTGGACCTCAACATGACTGAAGCAGTGTGGATTCATCTTGACAGAGAGCAGAACAACAGGTAGCCGACATTCAAAGAAGACCTTCGAATGTCCTTCAAGAAGCCTGGAGAACTAGTCCTGAAGACTACAAGCTACAAGAAACCTGTCTATAAGAGTTCAGGTTGTGTTAAAGAATAAACGTTGTCATAACAAATACAGACTTTCAACATCTGAGATTTGTAAATTTGATTATTTTTTGCCTTATTTACTGTATTTCCATGTGTATTTGCTGCACCTATTTCCCAGCATAATATAAAAAAATGAGAGGTGACTGTTGGGTCTGCGCTTCTACAGGCCCTGCTGGTTTAGAGACTTATTCCCGTTAACAAAGCAAGACGATGAGCCCTCATCTGGGACTCTCCTCAGCTCTTTCTGGGACAGTGGCGCGGCTGCCCCTCTGTTGGTCTTCCTTGGTCTCTTGTGTTCTGGGGGCCTCTGGATGTCTGGAGTTTTGATCTCCTCCACACCTGCTTCATGCCCTGGAGGACGGGGCTGTGGCCCCCCCACACCCTCTAGCAGATCATTACATGAAGGAACCTTTTTAAAAAACAAAAAACAAACGCATCCATGCTCACAGGTGTACACACGGGTGATCACACCCACAAACTACACCCTTTTTGGCTCCTACCTCAAAGCACACTGTGTTCTGTTGATCTTATGTGCTGCACAATAATGTTTAATATTTAGTATTTACTGTCATATTCCCATATATCATTGTGATGTTGTTTATTCTATTACTCTTGTTGTCTTCTGCTTGTTTTGTTTTTTCTTTCTCAGCAGGTGACCCAGGTGATTGATATATGCATTTCTTTTTTCTTTTTTTCTTCTTTTTTTTCTTTCTGCTCATTCTGTTGGTTTTTGTTTTTTGCCCTTCTCCCCCATCCCTCTTCTCAGCTGTTTCTCTTTCCCTCTTTCTTTCTCCCCTTCTTTCCCCCAGTCAAGTCTGTCCCATATTCAGTAAGTGAAAATAAAATAAACAATGAAAGGTGAATCAAATGGACCACTATGGCAAGGCTGGGATGGTCAATTTGGTAAAGTAAATCCGTTGGGCATCTTTCTTTGCCTTTAGACAACAATTCTGATGGCAAAAGAGCCAAACGGGACAGGCAAAAAAAAACAAAAACAAAAAAAAACAAAACAAAAAAACAAAACAAAGCAAGACGAACAGCTCAACCGGTTTTCACATGCTAGCAAGGGGAATGGACGGCAGCAGTCCTCTGCCGTTGGTGTCAAGCGAGTCCAAAGAACCAGCTTCCCCTACAGCCTTTTATTTCTGTGACACACAGTTTACACAAACACTCATTGTAAACCCCCCTATAAAAGGTTAAAACACTGTGTGTGTGTGTGTGTGTGTGTGTGTGTGTGTGTGTGTGTGTGTGTGTGTGTGTGTGTTTGTGTTTGGGGGTGCGTTTGTGTGACCTCCTGCTCACCAAAATGGTCATAAAGGCAGGAAGTTTACTAAACAAGAAAACAGAACCTTCATGTGCCTATAATAAAACACTACAGCCTCCCCACCATTCAACAGGCTGGGGAGGGCAATAGAAACAGGAGAATGTCTTTGATCATACAGTTTGAACCAAGACTTACAAATTTAAGTACAATAATGGCAACATTTAACAATTTGACTCCAACAGTGACTCTATACTTTTACACAGTACTGTAACTACTGTGTAACTAACTAGCAAGTACTGTTGCTAGGGCTGCTCCGAACTGCCAGTGATACTGATGATCATTATAATAATAATTTAATATAACATGTATCCTGATTAACACATATGTTGCCTAAAGAAAGAGAATTAATAATGATGGTCCAGTGTGCAGCTTATCTTAAAACTGTGTTGGAGTCAGTTTTACACCATTTCCTTCCCTCTGTGTTTGTCCCTCTGTAGGAAGTTAACAGTTTTCCGCCTGCATTCCTTCTGGCAGTCTACTGTTGAGCCCTGTGAGTGGAAGGGGGGACTCCAGCATCGCGGTGCTGTACTGTGTGCCGCATTCCAGCCCCCACAGACTCTAGTGACAGGTGTGTGTTTGTACATGCAACGTAAATGTTTCTTTTACTCAGTAAAGTTTTGCAGTAACAGAAGCGTCATTAACAATGCATGTGTGCATTCATGCCTGTAGCTTTTGTGTGCACCTTTCCTTTTCGATTACGCTTTCACAGCTTATAAGAACGAGAGCTTGTGCAGAAGAGAGAGTTGGAAGAAAGGGGGAAAAAAACAAACACAGGCTAGGAAATTAAAATGAATCTGAGAAAACAGACTTTAGTTAACTGAAAAATAACTGGCTGCAGTTATCTGCTGATAAAAGTAAGTGGTGTTGTTATCAAAGGACTCAAGCTTCACGCTTCTCTGTCTCTGCTGGAAATGGCTGTGTGTGTGTTTTTTGTGTGTTTGTGCACATGTGAAGGTAGAAAGAGACTTAATAGAGCTCAGAATTCACAATCAAAGAACTGTACTCTCTCTCTCTCTCTCTCACAGTATAAACACAACAAAACTCTACAATATAAGTAAAAAATGAAAAAGTGAAGTGAAAATACCCTAATTAGAAACTCCCCATGTGGCAGATACAGTAGACCTGCCAGGCCCTTTTAAGTCGGTGTTCTCCCCTGTTGGCCTTTGTTGGTGCAAACCACATTACTCAACAACAAGCACAACAGCTTCCATTTTCTCTGTTGTGGGCTGACATTTGCCTCCACCACAGACCGAAACCTTTAAATGTGAGAATGCCTTAATTTGCCATTTCCATCTTAATTAAATTTGCAATTAGAAGCAAGTAAACTGGAAAGGTCGTCAAGTATAATGAGGACAAAAAACCCTCACACGTGTTCCTGTCAGTACCGCAACTCACTAGAAAGTGAAGAAATCCCTGTATGTCTGTCTGCGCTCTGAGTGTGGAGGGGAGGGGCTTCAAACACAGACAGGTGACACAGGGACTCATAAACTGAGATGAAATGAAAGAAGTGTGTTTGTTTTTTTTAAGTGAAAAAACTAGAAATGCACAGATTGCACTTTTGATTGGCTGATTATGATTTTGTTTCACAAGTTTTTTCCACTTCAGATTGTCATATGAGACTGGCAGAGACTGACATCTAGCAGTTTGGAGGACCACATAATTTTACAAGCATAACCCTTTTTTCCCCTCGTGTGTGCTTTTCACTCGAGTGTTTCTCATAAAAAAACAGAAACTATCTTTTGAAAGCAGTTTTCCTTTATTGGTTAAATTGATCCTTTGCCCAATAAATCGCAATCTTCCAGGTTTGTGTCAGCAGATTGGGTGGGGTCTTTTCCTTTCCAGCATGACTATGCCCCAGTGCACAAAGGTAGATCCATAAAGGCATGGTTGAATGAGCCTGGTGTAGAAGAACTTGACTGGCTCGCACAAAGCCCTGATCTCAACCCCATCAAACACCTCTGAGATGAACTAGAATTACTGCAAGCCAAGCACTTCCCCTCCAGCAGCTGTCTGATCTCACAAATGATCTGGATAAATGGGCTGAGATTCCCACAGATACACTCCAAAATCTTGCGGAAAACCTCCCCAGAAGAGTGGAAGCTATTAAAGCTCCAAAGGTGGGACGGACTCCACATTAATGCCTATGAATTTAGAATGGAACGCCATCAAAGCTCATACTGATGTCAGTGTGTAGGTGGTCAAAAGCTTTTGCCCCTGTCTCTCGCCAAACAAATGCAGGTGCAACAGATTTACAGTTTATAAATAAACTAAGCAACTAACAGTGAACGAAAAAGATACTAGAATGTTGACTAGTGACCAACAGTCAGCTATGATGCTTTTTTTCTGCGACATGCAGTAATTAAACAACTTTTTTTTGTATTTGAACACTGATATTTTTCTGATAAGACACCTAAAACATACATTCACAATTATTAATGGCATAACGTGTGGGTTATACAAAGCTGAACCTGCAAAGGGCAGAGGTAGTGAAGGTGGATGAGTTTCTAACCATCCAAAGCCACTCAGTGCACTCACAGAGCAGTAAAGAAGACAGTGCAGACAGGGTGGAGTGAGTGGAGGGTGGATGCAGGGTTTGGAGATGGTGTCACTGCCAAAAAGACAAGAGGATGTGAGCCAGTGGTGACAGATGTTAAGAATTTCACTCTGAATTCTCATTATTAATTAATTAATAAAAATCATTAACCATCTAATCAGTGAATGAATGTTTTTAAAACTAACAATCAGCAGGAGCCACATTAAAACCCACCGTAATGTAACAGTCTGGTTATACCTAATAAGGGCGACAGCTAATTTAAGTTTGTAGTTTTCTAAATCTGCAGAATTGGTGTTTGGATGAAATGGTTAGATGACGACATTAAGAAAACTCAAGTGTTAATACTGGAGGCTACGCAATCAACCTGTTCTTACAGGCACTGTTTAAACAGGCTCTGCACTGGTTCATCCAATAAGCTCAAGATCTATTCCCAATAAAAAAGTTACAAGCAGTTCTCTTTTCACATTCTGTTTCTATACTCGTATTTTCTAATTCTGATTCTCTCTGCCTCTCCCTCCCTGAGTCCTTGGAGAAACAATTACTCAGTACCTCACTGAGGGTAGAACTGTTACACAAAACGTGAAAAAACAAAACAAAAACCTGAACACTGAAGAACATTTTCCGGCGTTACCATCAAAATGATTTGGCAGCTGATTAGTGCATGGACTCAGCGGCGTGAGCTGCAAATGACTCGTGTCCTAAAATCACACCAGCGCTTATTAAAATGCAGAAACACTGGGCGCCTCTGGCTAATGGAAGAGCAGACGAGAAGCGTTCGTCTTCCAATCACTTTATTTTTCATCCCACTTCTTCGAGTTCATGTGAACTTTTCAAAAACATTTTTTCCAACGTTTTTATGCATGATTTAAAAAAAGAAAAGAAAAAAAGAAGCTTCTAAGCTTCTTGTGGACCTTGCAATCCCCCCTCCCTCCTTGGCACTTGATCACATCTGCCAAGCTGTCACACTGAGTATCAGCCATCATTAACAGAGAAACCAAGTAGCTGCTCTTTACATGGACAAATACATAGAATTAACGGCTCTGTCATGGTTTTTAGCATGTGAAGACGGCTTGCTTTGAAATGTCGGCATGACCCCTCAGTACTCATCACTTTCTAAGATTTTTTTTCCTTTTGCCTGGGGGATTGAACTGGCAATCCTCCAGCCACTGGTCCACTTGTATAACCCTCAAACTGCAAACACCCTGCACCCAATTTGCCCCAGTATGCTCTTCACTTTGTAAAGTTGTATCACTTTGGCTCACGTATTGAAAGTTCAGCTGCAGTTTACCAGTCTGTGTGAGCAGCGTGCAGACACAAACTGCAGGGCCCCTCTCTGGCCTTCTGAGACAGATCAAGCCCACAGATAAGTACTGAGAGCGATAAAGTGAGGGATGGAGGTGGAAAGGTAGATAAGAGGGGTATTCTCAAAGCTGGAGGGAGAAATGGTTTGGAAGGAAATGAATAGTTGGAGCTAGAACAAAAAGCACGATTCAGGAGCTACTTTAGAAACTTGGAAACTTCTTCAAAGTTCGCTGTGCAATTTCTTTCCCCGTGCTCAGCCCCCCGCCATCAATTTATTTATCCATTTTTATCTAATCTCTGTACTTTAGACTGCCCACCCCCCTCCATCTACACATAACCCCGCATTGCACTGCTCCCTCCACCTCCAATTTAATCCAAAATGCCCAATTTGAATTATGTTTATTAGAACTCTCGCAGTGGAAGCAAGGGTGAAATGAATGTGTTTCTGCCTTTCGAGCATCTATGTGTCTGTCTGTGCGTGCATGTTGTACGGCTGCAGGGAGGGTGCTTGTATATTTTAAGAAAAAACTTTGGAAATGTGCAGGCTGAATGCAAATGAGTCACCTCATAAATCACATTTTTTATATTTTGAGCTTCAGTGCTTTAACGTCTAGAAGGAGAAAGCGTTAAGCTGGGGGGAAGATTCAAAAACATAACCTTTGCGACAGCTTTTCGTCATCAGAGGTGCTGGGATATCCACATCTGCTAACATCTTGTCCAAAAAATTCAGAAAATGGTGTAATTCATTCCTAACTCCTCCTACATTTGAATATCCTGTGTGTTACTCTCCTCCCCTGGCCTTTGGGCATATGAAAGGGATGGAAAAAAATGAATGAAAGGGAGGGGGTAAAGAAAAAAAAAAAGGGTGAATCGCATTCGCATTGCTATTTCCTGCATTTCCACCCTTATCTTCTCGCACATTAAAGTAAAAGGTGCATGAGAACTGTGCGCTATTTTCTACATTAACTTTTGTTTTTTTTGGAGTTGCAAATTCTTTCTTTGACAAATCCACCGAGCAAAAAGGCGGCATCTAAAAGCGATGACGCATTAGTTTCAGTTGGCTGCATATTTCTTCGGGGTTGTAGTGAGTAATGCTCTTTTCACATCAAAGCATCGGTGCTGCCAAGTTATGCGCTTGTGCCGCCGAGTGAAGGCAGTGGTGGCATCATGGCCACCAGTGAGAAAAGTCAATTTAAAGTTCTATTTGGCCTCGCACCTGCTTAGGAGACGGTGCACGTGTCTGTGTTTGTGTATATTATTTTTGTGAGTGTGTGTGTATGTGTGTGTGCGCACGCATCTGTTAGTTTGGGTCTCGAGTTGAATCAAGTTGTAGCAGGAACATTGGGTTGATGGGGGACTGAGGCCTCCTCATCCATATTCAGTGTTTGCTAGGTTCTGCTTGACTTCTCACTCACACACACACACACACATGCACGCGCGCGCGCACACACACACACGTGCATTTCGGTGCACACAAACACAGCAGGATATATGGGTTCTGTGTATCTCCTTCAGTCTAACCCCCCTTTTCACTTTTCCTTCCTTCCTTGAATCCCTTAATCCTTTGTGAATGAAAAACTTCCAAGCAACCAGTCACCAACTAATCTGAAGTTTGATGAATGGCCAAAATGTTTTGCAACAAATAGAAATAGCAAGCGCAGAAATCAAAGGACGTGATGACAACAATGAAATTTTTTTTTTTTTTGAGCAGAGGGGGCTCTTTTTGTGTATATATAAATCTGTTGGGGGAAAAATGGTAAACAATATTTAATATCATTGATATTAAATCAAGTGATGCCGCTTGAGTTGGCATTAACTGAGGCAGAGGAATGGAAGTTCAAAAATGACTCGGTGGAGTCAGAACTTTTTACCACAGACATTGTGCTGGTGGGTTAACTGGAACAGGTTCCATGGACTTCCACCAAAAAAAAAAAAAGCTGGCACCACAAATTTGCTGGGCCCAAAGCTGATTTTAATAAACATGGGAGGCGCTGCCGCGAGAAATTCACTAATGACTGGCTGATGTACCAGACAGATTCTGTCTGCAATGATTTTCATATCAAGGAAATTACTTGTCAAACCTGTCAAAATGTGAGATCGCTCTCACAAGGCATCCAAGGCAAACTGGCTCCATGCTGGCACTGACAGCAGTAGCACAGGCTCTGTAATGGTAAAAACTAGCTAAAAACTCATCTGACCTCTGTAGCCATTTGTGGGCTTGAGCGTATTCGCCAAAAATACAATGAGTATAACATCTTTGTTTCTGCCAAATCAATCAATCTTTTTAAAAACAAAATCATGTTTTACAAAACTGAACAAAAGTTTCGGGCAACCCCTCATTTCTTTATATTTTTGCTCCAAGGACCAAGACTTTCTTGTAAATGTTTAAAGTGGTCTTGAGCAATAGTTGTCCAGGATTTCTGAGGATCTTTTAAAAATTTTCTTTAGACTTTGGCTGCTTTTTCATTCATTTTTAGTCCCGTCCTTGTGCCCGACCACATTCAGAGGACTGTTTTGTTTTTTGATCTGATCTATGAATCACTCAAGCCTAAAAAGGCATCAAACCTAAGAGAACCGGTGTTGTGTCTACACTTAGACCACTTAACAAAGAATCATTTTAAAATTGTCTTTTGTCTTTGTTACTAGCAACCTGTCACAAAAACACGTTTTCCTCTGGTTTCTTTAGTTATATCTACAAAGACAAATAATCATCAGTATGTTTGGGAAAGTTCAGGGGAGACGTAGCACAGTGAGTGCCTACAGCCATCTGTGACACATGTTCTGGGCTCTTTCATGAACGGTTTAGGTAATTAACACCAGCATTAACTTTGACAGCTATTTCTGATTTTGTTTTAGTCAACCAAATACCATGAATCAACTGTAGACTAAATCTACAGTTCACTCAATCAACTAAAATGTAACGTATAACAGTTGTTGTGTTTTTACCGGTGAGAGTTTCTCCACACACTTTACAAAGCTTTACACTTTATCCGGGAGCTTCCCCCTTCCTGTTTTTTGGCGGCAGATCAAATGTGCGCATCTAACCATACTGCAGATTACTACCGATCAGTTCACTCACTTCCAAACTCATTTTAATGCAAAACTTATTTAGTTCTGATTAGTTCTCATTTTTATTTGCTGACAATGAGTTTCAATACATTTCAAAGTATTAAAAGCATTCCTGGATAGAAAAGGACACAGTTAAGCTCTATCAGTCTCCCCAGAGCCTGAACCTCAACATTAGCGAAGCAGTGTAGATCATGTGGACAGAGAGCGGAACAAAAGGCAGGTGACGTCCAAAGAAGAGCTTTGAATGTCCGTTAAGAAGCCTGGAGAACTATTCCTGAAGACACCTTAAAGAAATGACAAGAAAGCTGCCTAAGAGATTTAGGGTTGTGTTGAAGAATAAAGGTGGTCATAACAAATACTGACTTTCAGCATTTGACAGTTTGCATACATTTTAATAAATCACCACCCATTTCCCATTTTCTGAGCAAAATATAAGCAACGAAGGGTGACTAGAAGTTTTTGCACAGAATTGTACGTCTGCCAGTCACTGCTGCTGTTACTAACTCTGACACTGCAGTCAGAAGTATAATAGTACTAAAGTATAGAGCTGCAGTTCAGACTACAGGTGTTAGAGCTATTCTTGACACTACGGTACATCTACTACCATCACTGCTGCTCCCATTGACGCTATTCTGCTGCTAATGGAGCGAAGCCTGTAAGCAACATTAGACAGACAACCCATTCTCCTCCAGTAATATCCCAAACACAGCCCTTCCATTTGATGATCCATTTAAGCAAACTCTTTCTGCCACCACTGGGAGTTCAGGCTGTGTTGCAGAATAAAGGTGGTCATACCAAATACTGACTTTTGAGTTTGTTAGAATGACAAACCGTGCAAACGCTTTTCTTATTATATGTTGTCAAAGGAGCTTGCAAAGAAAAGCGTCTGGACTTCTTTAAGTTGCTTGAAGACGTTTCACCTCTCATCCAAGAAGCTTCTTCAGTTTTAAGGTCAAATGGTGGAGAGTCCCAGATATAAACCTAGTGGGAGTGACCCCCCACAGAGGGACAAAAGGACCCCCTGATGATCCTCTAATCGCCTGAGCCAAGGTGTGAAACTGGGCGTGGGTCCCAATCAGCCAGAGTTTCGGGTGTGTTCATTGTGAAACCTGGCCCCACCTTATCATGCGAATTCCTGAGGTCAGATGGCCCAGGATGTGAGTGGGCGTTAAGGCGTCTGGGAAGGGATCTCAAAACTGGATTATAGATGGCAGACAGTTGGTGTCGTAAACCACCGCCTCTGTTCAAAGATGGTCGCTCACAGTGGAGATAGATGGCTTCTTTCACTCCTCTTTCAAACCATCTGTCCTCTCTGTCCAAAATGTGAACATTGGCATCCTCGAAAGAGTGACCTTTATCCTTAAGATGCAGATGGACTGCTGAGTCTTGTCCTGTGGAGGTGGCTCTTCTGTGTTGTGCCATGCGCTTGTGAAGTGGCTGTTTGGTCTCTCCAATGTAGAGGTCTGAGCATTCCTCGCTGCACTGTACAGCATACACCACATTGTTAAGTTTGTGTTTTGGCGTTTTGTCTTTCGGGTGAACCAGTTTTTGTCTGAGCGTGTTGCTGGGTCTGAAATGCAGCGGGATGTCATGCTTGGAAAAATTTTTCCTGAGTTTCTCTGATACACCGGCTACATAGGGGATGACAATGTTGTTGCGTCTGTCCTTCGGCTCAAGACTTTTGCACATTGCTGTGCAGCGATAAATCTGTGTAGTACTATTTTGTGTACGTACGTCTTTGTATTTCTTGTTATTATCCCCTGTTTAAATATGCACTGTGATGTGTACTCTATGTATGTTGTCAAAATTGTGCAGGCTAAGTGCATCAAAGTGATTTTAAAAATTAATGAGGGGGATTAAAGCATCTACATCTTAAAGCTCAACATTGTGTAGATGATGCAGAAATCTGCTCTCATTCTCTCTGACCCTCTCTGTCTCAGCCGTACACACACACACACACACACACACACACACACACACACACACACACACACACACACACACACACACACACACAGGACATGATAAAAGTCACTTGAAATACAGAAGCTGGCCCTGGGCTGCATGAATAATGCAGCAGACTGGCACTCTCATAAACTTTATACCTCCTATTGCTCACACAAACTCACCTCCCATAGCCAACACACTCCTCACACATCTCATTAAGTCCTGCTGTTGGACTGTTGAGCGACCTGATGAGATTCCTGCCGTTTTTGACAAACACATTGCCATGCATGTGCTCTTGCTTATATATAATGTAGATTACTTCAAAAGCACTTCTTCTTGCAGTAAAAGTTAGGGGTTGAGTGTTGGAACAGATGGTAGCTGGGGACAGATGTTGAACTTTATCTTTAGAGAAGTTTTTAGTGGCCAGCTTGCATGATTCAGCAGCAAGATAAGAAAGTAAGTGTGTGTTGATAAAAAGTTTTCTTTTGTGTGTGTGTGTGTATAGTCTTTGTATTTCTTTTACTGTGAAGACACTTGGTAAGCACAAGAGCTTGTAAAGCACAGGCGGTGAAGTTTACTATATACTGCCATGAAGCAAAGTACAGTTTTTAGAAGGTTTTTTTTTTTTTGTTGTTGCCAAGTTCTTCCTCTGTGTTTTGTCCCTCTTCTGATGTGAGTAGGAAGCTACCATGGCGAGATCATAGTGTGGAACAGCAGCACAGAAAAAGCTTTGAGGAAACTCCGGCCACATGACGAAGGGGAAGACTGCAAGAAGCAGCAAGGTGCCACTTTCAACGACAGCAGCTGCAAACACATTCAAACCGTCGTTTCTGTAATTATTATTAGACGTTAATTCTTCCAAAAATCTTTAAAACAAGGAGAAATTAAGTTAATTTTTTTGCCTGTTTCTGTTTGCTTTTTCTTCTGTTCCTCATTCTCAACTCTGACACTGTGGGTCGTTTCCCCACTTCTCACTTCTCAACGTGCTTTTGAATGACAGAGGACTCGGAGAGCTGCGATGCCATCACCAGACTGTTCTTCATTCCAGGACGCACATCTGTAACAACTGCAGGTATAGATTGTGGACTCTTTAAAGTGTTATTTAAAGTAAGTCCTAAAAGATGTGGGAGGCTGTATGTTTGTGTAACGCTGTGGGGCAGCCTCAGCTCAGTATTAAATGTCAGCTGAGAGAGAGTGGAGAGAAAACTATTTTCACCCAAACAAATTCCGTATTTTGACTTTTCTAACTTTTCTCCTAACAATAAAGCCATCGCATTTGCAAATCAGCTAATTTCACCTACTTGCTGTGAGCCTCTTTAAGCATGCTTGCTGTAAAAGTGTTGTAGTTTGACGTGCCTGCAAAACCAAGAGCGGAAGCTGATGCAAACAATGAAGTAACTTTAAAGGCGTTCTACATTTTAAAATGCCAGATCTGCTGAATATATGGCCTTGCATTTATTATTATTTTTTATTTTTTTAAGGATGTTTTACACAGATTGTGTGTCTGGTGTTTACATATTTCAAATACAGTAAGGCTGTGTGGAAATACTGTACAGCATTTGCACATCACTGATCCTTTGATGTAGCAAGTTTTCGATATTTGTAACTACTTTCCTGCCAAAGTTTACTTTCCTGTATTTATTTAAAAAATTCCCTGGTCCCTTGACTTTTTAAATCCATTTAGATTTATTCTTGCTGTTAAGTAGCTGCTGCTGCTTTGAGCTGTAGCTGTTAGGTGCTTTAAAAACAAAAAAAACATGATCGGCCTCTGTGCCTGCTGCTGCTGCTCGGGTTTGCTGTAGCAATGAGGTATGTGGCTCTGTTGATGATGTTAGTGGAGCAGTTTTTTCTATGGGTTGCCAGATCCAGGGAGAACTAAACAAAGGAAGCCCTGGCCATGTTTATTGTTGACCAAAAAAATCTCATTGTCAGTCAGAACTTGTACAGATTTCTTACTAATTCGACTATTTCAGTGCTTAATGAAATATGTTGCTGATCTTTTTTCTTTTTTCTTTTTTCAGTATCATGGATGTTTGAGATTCCCACTTAGCAACAATATGAGCATTTTTAATCCATAATTGATTTTGATTACATTTTAGACCACATGGGTACACTCTAACTGACTTATTGTAACTCTGTTTGACTTTCTCCTATTGGTACTTGTGGTGTTGCTACCACAGCATGCGTTTTCTTTTTCAAATCTAGTCCAAACACACGTCTAAAATAACCGATGCCTCTGGTTATTGCAGCCATTTCTATTTCTGCATTTCCATCAGGCGCTGCAGATTTGGTGTCCTGCGGGGGTTCAGGTACGGTCAGGCTCTGGAGCACCCAGCACGCCCGTCTGGTAGGACAGTTCACGGCCCACGAAGGGGACCTGGGATCTATTGTAATAGCTGTCAGTCCCTGTGGAGAATATTTAACCACAGCTGACAGGGAAGGGACAGTCAAGATATGGGACGTGAAGGTGGGTTTGTGCACAATTTTGTATATTGTGGTGTTAAAAAAAAGGAGTAAAAAAGAGAAAATGACGGAAACTGATGAAAACAGAGCCCGAGGGTGGGACAGAGATCAAGAGGCAGACTTTAATAGACAGTGAAGAAAGAGTGGACCCTGAATATTTCCATTAAATCAAAGCGTGTTGTTCACTCTGAAAATGACAGCCCTGCCTGTCATTGTGATGTCTCAGCAGCTTGCTGGAGTACAGTGAAGACAGTCAATCATTTAGAAAATCTCCCCTGATGGATTAGTGGAGAGAGGTAATGCCTCCATCCTCTTTATTTTTTTTAAAAAAATATTATTTTAAAGCAGTAGAGGCCATTAGAAATGGATGAGATTTGTAATTGATTCCTTTTTTAAACAAAAGATATTGTTTTTGTAGACCACCTCGATTAAAAGAGGAGTGATGAGGAGTCATCACATCATCAGTAATGTCATCCACGTCCACTGAGATTCAGTTCATCACACGAGAATGTCCCACGCGTTTGGTCACTGAAGAGTTTTCATACCTCAGAGAGGCCTTTCGACTTTTTGACTCTTGTTATGAAGACTTGGATCGTGCCGTCAGTATGAAGCATAGCTGCATCACTGTCATGCTCATAATCACAGTAAAAGAACACCCTCTCGGGTATTATTGCCACAATATTCAGAGCTCAACTCTCTGTCACAGTTTATAAGGGGATGAATTCAGATGGGTACGTCTCAATTGGCTTCCAGTTTAATTTATGGAGATTTATGTATATATAGTTGAAGCTGGGCAATCTCAGTGCTCTGGTGGAAATTCTGTCCCTTCGGCTAGTATTGAGCGCACCTCAGAATCAGCTGGATAACTAACATGATTGCACAGTACAGAGTTGTGCGCCCAGACATTTCTCAGGTCAGTCGCAGGTGTCACCTTAAAATGATGTGCAACTTAGTTAAATAAGTTTAAAGTATTTAAAGTAACTGAAAATAAATGTTTTGTGCTTAAATTGTAACTCTTAACACTGAACTTAAATCTTGTAGTTATTAGGTACCCTCAGTGTTATCTTATTGTAACACATGAAACTCCTCCTATCTGAAAAGGTTCTATAAATAATAATGTAATTATAATGTTGCCTAGCAACCACCTAAGAATGGATAAAATGATCCATTTGTAGCCTTTATGCAATATCATCACTTTATAAAAGCATTTCATTTCAGTTTCAACAGACCAACTATAAATGATTAAAATACCAAACTATGATTCACCAGGTGTATAAACTGTAACTTATACAGTGGGGCAAAAAAGTATTTAGTCAGCCACCGATTGTGCAAGTTCCCCCACTTAAAATGATGACAGAGGTCAGTAATTTGCACCAGAGGTACACTTCAACTGTGAGAGACAGAATGTGAAAAAAAAAAATCCATGAATTCACATGGTAGGATTTGTAAAGAATTTATTCGTAAATTAGGGTGGAAAATAAGTATTTGGTCACCTCAAACAAGGAAAATCTCTGGCTCTCACAGACCTGTAACGTCTTCTGTAAGAAGCTTTTCTGTCCCCCACTCGTTACCTGTATGAATGGCACCTGTTTGAACTCATCATCTGTATAAAAGACACCTGTCCACAGCCTCAAACAGTCAGACTCCAAACTCCGCCATGGCCAAGACCAAAGAGCTTTCGAAGGACACCAGGAAAAGTATTGTAGACCTGCACCAGACTGGGAAGAGTGAATCTACAATAGGCAAGCAGCTTGGTGTGAAAAAATCAACTGTGGGAGCAATCATCAGAAAATGGAAGACATACAAGACCACTGATAATCTCCCTCGATCTGGGGCTCCACACAAGATCTCATCCCGTGGGGTCAAAATGATCATGAGAACGGTAAGCAAAGATCCCAGAACCACACGGGGGGACCTGGTGAATGACCTGCAGAGAGCTGGGACCAAAGTAACAAAGGTCACCATCAGTAACACACTACAACGGCAGGGAATCAAATCCCGCAGTGCCAGACGTGTTCCGCTGCTGAAGCCAGTGCATGTCCAGGCCCGTCTGAAGTTTGCCAGAGAGCACATGGATGATACAGCAGAGGATTGGGAGAATGTCATGTGGTCAGATGAAACCAAAGTAGAACTTTTTGGTATAAACTCAACTCGTCGTGTTTGGAGGAAGAAGAATACTGAGTTGCATCCCAAGAACACCATACCTACTGTGAAGCATGGGGGTGGAAACATCATGCTATGGGGCTGTTTTTCTGCCAAGGGGACAGGACGACTGATCCGTGTTAAGGACAGAATGAATGGGGCCATGTATCGTGAGATTTTGAGCCAAAACCTCCTTCCATCAGTGAGAACTTTGAAGATGAAACGAGGCTGGGTCTTCCAACATGACAATGATCTAAAACACACCGCCCGGGCAACAAAGGAGTGGCTCAGTAAGAAGCATTTGAAAGTCCTGGAGTGGCCTAGCCAGTCTCCAGACCTCAACCCCATAGAAAATCTGTGGCGGGAGTTGAAAGTCCGTGTTGCTCGGCGACAGCCCCAAAACATCACTGCTCTCGAGAAGATCTGCATGGAGGAATGGGCCAAAATACCAGCTACTGTGTGTGCAAACCTGGTAAAGACCTATAGTAAACGTTTGACCTCTGTTATTGCCAACAAAGGTTATGTTACAAAGTATTGAGTTGTATTTTTGTTATTGACCAAATACTTATTTTCCACCCTGATTTACGAATAAATTCTTTACAAATCCTACCATGTGGATTCATGGATTTTTTTTTCACATTCTGTCTCTCACAGTTGAAGTGTACCTCTGGTGCAAATTACTGACCTCTGTCATCATTTTAGGTGGGGGAACTTGCACAATCGGTGGCTGACTAAATACTTTTTTGCCCCACTGTAAGTTACAGTTAACAGGTTATAAGTTTAGAGGTTTTATTTACTCTGCAAAACTAACAAGCCAAAGCAGTAAATGTCAGACATTGATTAAAAATGTACTTCATCTGCTTTAAGATGCCAATAGAGGCATTCATGGCCAGTTAGGTTACTACCAACCTTGGAAATGCTATCTGGGCCAAAGAGGACATCATTAGCTAATATGATTTTGTGGGTTATACAGGTTATCGTGGAAAAGTCACCTTTTACAGTGGGATCTCACTTTCATTGTACACTCCAGCTGCGGCAGCTCTGTCATTAAAAAGTTTACTCTTCAGGAGCCCCAGCTAAACATAGCCCTAAGTCTTTCTTTGAAAAAAGCATTCATCTCACTCTGTTATCTATGTTAAGCAAAAATATTCACAACACAAATCATCTCCAAAAAGTCAGATCTTTCCAGAATTTTACTGCACTGTAATATTAGCACTAACTAGCTTTTCTGCAGTGCAATATCAAGGATCTTCCTTTATTTCAGGCTTCTACATAAATCATCAGCTCGTGAGGTTTCATTCCATAGAATGCACAACACACTTCTCGCTCAGTCTTTTGGCATACCATAATCACCTATTATGTACTACATACAGTTTTATATGAATTAAGTACCTCAGTCTTTTAGTCATTTTTTATGTCTGCCTGCAAAATCTATGGTCACCAATAAAACACACAAGAAGTGGTAATGAGAGTGGTAAATCTGCCACTGTTGCCATTGTAACCTGCTGTGTGATTTGAGAAAACAGAAAGCTTAGCAACGGTAACTATGGGTGGCAAAGCTCAGCGGTTGTGTAATGATCTGTTCCTCTGTCCCTCAGTATTATTGCCTCACACCAGGTGAAGGAGTCAACAAAGAACTCCCAAAACTGCTATCTAGTTTCCATCCACACCTCGACCACGTGACTCACCTGGAGATGTGTTTACATGGCGATAAGCTCCTCCTCCTCTCGGCATCGTCAGACTGCAGTCTGGCTCTCAGTTACCTGCCTGGAGAGACCGTCGGTTTTTTCGGACAGGTAAACAAATGCACACAAGTGCAGCGTCTTGGGTTACGCAACACAACCTGCAAGTGTGTAATAAAGAGCTGGTCGGATGAAGATATTGTTCGGTGACACAGTGGCAGGCTAACGGCCTTATATCCTCACACTTGAAATGTAGAGATGTTCAGAAGGGCTCTGATAAAGCCTAACCTCCCTCTCTGCAGCATGCTGGTGGTTGTTAGCTTCCAGTTGACAAAATGAATGTGAAACCTACCATCAAGCCATGGTTAGGCGTGTGTGTGTCAAAAGAGACTCATGTGAAGTTAGCCTGCGGCGGTGTCTGCTGAGTGTTGCTTCATTTGAGTTTGCCTCAGGCCCACACACTCATTCAGTCGCACACACATTCACACAAATTCACTCCTATGATTTCATAAGAATACAAAGAACTGCACAGATGCATGAAAGCTAATACATTTACAGGCTCTCTACATTAAATTTCATGGTATGGAAATACGCTGCTTTCCCTAATATAATGTTTTTGAGGCAATAGAAAAAATTCAGTGCATAGTTCGTGTTGCTTTTTATACTTTAAGAAGTATTGTGCTACATTTTATTAATTCACGAAGCCTCATTAGATAACATTGTTCAGTATTTCTCAGGTTCTGCAAATAATACATATAATTTTACAGCCATGAGAAAATACAGACAATAACACAATTAATAATAATCCTGCAAACTCTAGTGTCAAAATCCAGAATACTCTTATCAATTCAGTGGAAAAGTCTTGGGGCTGCAAGGTCATCTTGCAACACAACACACTCGAATATTCTGCTCATCAGTGCTGTGCATGATCTGTAGAGTGATCCTTGGTGTTTGGAGAGACCTGGAACGCAACAGCCGCAACAGGAAGCGGAGCAGGACCAGAGTGACCGAGGAAGGCAAGAAAACACCGGACTAGAGATCACCTCTGGCAAGCAGCGAGACTAATGTTAACCAAGGACACGACTCTCCTGCAGAGCGAGGACAACTGGGGATAAAGGATCAGAAAAAGGCCAAAAGAGACAAAAGAGAAACTAAAGTGGTTGCAAGAGGAACTTTATTTAGCTGATTTGAGTTCTACATGATTACAGTTGTTTTATTCCTGGACTGAATAAGTACTTGAAAGAATGAATAGTTTGCTTACTTTAAAAAAATACACTGTAATGGTTTCGCTAAAGAAACTACAACATGTGTGCCAAATGAGTAGAAGAAAAATAAAAACACTACTGAATTGTAGCGTTTGGGCATTTTATTTTTATCCCTTAGGATTGTGTAGTGTGTGACAGTAAGTCGTCATGAATGTGTTTCATATCTGCAAAGAATGAAAACATTTAGATTGCTCCCAGTTCTGTGATTTTTATCACCAATAATGCTTAGAAAAAGATACTTCGTGAGATTACAGTAA
This sequence comes from Copadichromis virginalis, assembly GCF_057382275.1. Taxonomy (NCBI): domain Eukaryota; kingdom Metazoa; phylum Chordata; class Actinopteri; order Cichliformes; family Cichlidae; genus Copadichromis; species Copadichromis virginalis. Next base: position 17,038,859 of record NC_140631.1, on the reverse strand, counting down.
TTATTTTTTTGAGGTTGTTCTGTGTTCTAATACAAAAGTCAGTAAGAGTCGAGACAGCATTTACTGGTGTTCTCAGAGTCACTCTTCCATTCATTGCCAATGCAGATTTTTAGGCTTTATGTATTTGACACCATACTTTGATTTTGCTGTTGTTCTGTGTCTTGTAATCAAAAGTTCATGCCACTAATGCAGATGGGACTGACCTGGGAATGACTGCTTGTGTGAAATCAGAAAATCCATCCATCAGTCCATGCATCGATAACTGATGATGTAACCGCTGAACTAAACCTTAAAGAGGTTGCTGAGTGGATGCGTTTTTTTTTTGTTTTTTTTTGCCTCATTTTGCAGTGCATCTGACTGTATATTAATCATGTTCGTGTGTACAGTTTTTCACCCAGAAGCAGGCAGTTCATTAGTAACTGGCAGTAAACAAGGATAGAAGAGATGGCTCCCATCCTTTGCCTGACTGGCCTTTCTCTGGGGCACTTGTTCTTCTACAGCTTTTTACTTCTTTGTTCCAGAGTTTTGGGAAATTTTGCAGGGCAGCACAGCACATAGTACTGTCACTTCACAACAAGAAGGGGCCTTTCTGAGTGGAGTTGTGCATTGCATTGGCCTATGACAAGCCCCCCAACCCTGAACTGGATAAGTGGAAGAGGATGGATGGAAAGAAAGAAGAAATTAATTGTGCAGTTTTTTTGTTGTGGATGTATCTTGCACCTTAAAGCCTTTGCACGACCACCAGACTGAAGGCCTGTGTGCTTGAGATGCAGGCGCATAACAGAACAGAACCAGTCTTTAAGCTTGTTTTAAGGTAAATGCTCATCCCACATTGCTTTATTACTGAAGGTCAATCACCAGCAGACAGTCCAGACTCCGGGTACCTAAATATCCCTCTAATGAAATTACCATGCTGTCATATGTGAATCAGTGGTATTCTTTGCTCTCTGGTATGTGCTTTAGTAGCTTGCACTGAAGTAGAGAAAATTAAACCTGGGACATTGCCCACTCTGTGCCAGCTGTTATTTCACCCATCATCGAATCTCATTGACTTCCATTGCTCTCTGGCTGCCATGAAATACTTCCTGTGTGGACGCACCTTAAGAATCCTTTAGATGCTGCTCTTTAAGTCACAAAATAGCATCAGCAGGTAACAGTGTGTCTGACCAAAAGTATAAGGCTCTGTTAAAGCCATGGTTAGTACAATTTATATGGTTTCTGTGAATCAATCCATCCACCCATTCATCTTCTTCCACTTATCCAATTTAGGTAGCCTATCACGGCTGTCATTGAGTGAGAGGAGGCATACACCCTGGACAGGTCGCCAGTCTGTAACCGGGCTAACACAAAGAGACAGACAACCATTTACACCGATTCACATCAATTTATAGCAACCAGTTAACCTAAAAAGCTTTGGCCTTTGGACTGCAGGAGAAAGCTGGAGTACACGGAGAGAACCCACAAAGGTGCAGGGAGACAGAGAGGCCTCAGGCGGCTGGTGGATTAAAACCCAGGTGCTGTGAGGTGACTATTGTTGAGAGTTTATTAGAGGTCAGCTGAAGCAGTTTCACAGGGACATGTGTAATATTTAGATCTAATGAGAGAATGAAACCGATTACAATGTTTTTAATTCTTATAAGTTCGCAATTGATAATTTTATGACCAAGAGAATGTAAGCAATCAGAGGAATGATATATTATTAATCCACAGTGGAATAGTTTCTGCAGGATAATTAAAAGGTGGAGATGAGAGAATTTAAGGGTCTGCCTAAGCTCAAGGGCAAGTCAAATGACAAAGGACGCCACATTTTAAAAGGATGAGAACGCCCCCCCTCAAAAACCAAAAAACTTGAAAAGTGTGAAACTGTAGGAAAAGTGTCCAGTATGACTCTACAGGGGGAATCAATACTTGCCGTTTGAAGCTGCGTGTTTGTGAGAAAGTGTGTGTGTGTGTGTGTGTGTGTACAGTACTGAGCTCATCAGAAAAGTTTGTGTGGTTGATTTGGCGGAAGAGCCAATTGGCAAGTCTTAACTGGGCTACCATCCAGCTACTGGGCATGAGGTGAGGAGAGGGAATGGCTTCACTCCATCACCAGCTGAGTGTGTGCGTGTGTGCGCGTGACTAAATAGCCTCAGTCCATCAGAGAACCCATTCAGCAGTGAGCGAGCGTGTCAGGTCTGTTCCGCTCACTCCATCACCGCGTGCATGTGTGTGTTTGTGAGCAATACAGGAGTCATGGATATTGATGGAGTTGGGCGCTCAGTCTAATCTTTGCAGCAACACAAAGTACTCGGGTATCCACAGGAGAAATAAAACACCGACACACACTCAAGGAGGAAAGTGCAGGATTTATTCTTTGACTTTTACGTAGCCATAAAGATCACTTGAAATTATAACAAACCGGATTAAAAGAGTCAATATTCGGAGCCAGTCTAATAGCCAAACCAGGCTGTGAAATTTCAGTGTCGTTAAATTTAGTACCAACTTCGCAAACGTCCACGCGCGGGCAAACATGTGCACACGCGCCGTACACACACAATGCGAAGGTGGAAAAGCAATTACAAGCAGGAAGGTTGATTTTGATTTTAATTGGGAGCCCTCGCTGTGAGTTCCACCTGTTATTGTCGGTAGCCAGCAACCATAAATGTGGCGCTGTCAGTCCTGCATAACTCGTTCACTGAGTTTAATCGAAATTACTGTGGCCTAATCACCAGTTCCACCTCCAACTTTTTTTTAATGAATTAGTTGACCAGTTTTAGTGTGAGATTAATGGTAGTATCACGAGTTTTAGTATGAGCATGGCTGAATATCGATACTTCACCGTTAAGCTAATATACAGCTAATATACAACAAAAATAGTTTAAGTGTTTCCACAGTTAAACTGGAGGCTGCCAGCTTCATTTCATGTCCACTGTCCATATTTACATTAGCATCATCTTCCTCATCCTTGTCATTACCCCCCCCCCCCCCCCCCCCCCAAACTCACCACCTCTCTAACTGATGATTGATTCTAATAAAGGAGCGCGAGGTCATTATTATTCCTGCTAGCTCTACAGAACACACATACACACACGCGTTCACGCATTTTGGATAGTCGGAAATAGAAACAAAATGCACCCGAATGCAGTCACGCACTTAAAGACGGCGTGCTACATTACAGCCACCCCCCTTCGTCTTCATCTGCAATTCAAAGTAGGTCCAGCGTGCAAATGATGTGTGCTCAAAAAAATTCCCAATTAATTTTACTCAGTGTGTGTAAAATATGGGGCCACTGCACAAGTGTTCTGCGTTGAAAGAGTGGAGTTAAATTACTAGAAAGTGCGCTGATGATGCTGGCCTGCCACTGCATACCCCTGAGCGTATGGCAGTGTTAGCATTTCAAATTGAGTTACACGCTAAACAAGCAAAGCAGTGTGCGAGTGCTAACTCATCTGTTTATAGCAGGGCCTGCCTTGTTTGTTCTCTTTATGTCTGTGTGTGTTTGGGTACAGATGAGTGTGTATGTGTGTATCTGCTTCTGATTCTTTGTCTTAGTAATATGAAATCAAATTACATTCTTCTATATACGTGTGTGTGTGTATTAGAGAAAGTGTGTGGAGGTTTCTGTGTGTCCTTTTCTCTGTTCCCCTTTTTCAGGAGTTTGTCTATGGGGCTAAACACTCATCATGTAAATCAGTGAGCTATTAGGGGAGCTGGCTCCTCTTTCCTCTGCTTTCTTATGAAGATGAATAAGAACCAAGCCAGTGATAAAGGAGAGGAGAGGAAATGAAATGAACTCTGTGATTAAAGTGCTCTGCTATTTGGGCCTCTTGGTGCAGTATTCTTATCTTACGTGTGTGTGTATGTGTGTGTGTGCGTATTCACATAATTTGCATGCCTTTCAGCTCCAGCTTATTTTAATTTAGTAGTTTCAGTCATTTGGTTGTTTTTTCCCCCTTTTTTAAAGCTGACGTTTAAGTTGTGAAGACATCAGGCGTGAATCTTCATACATTGTGCCGTCATGCAAAAGTTCCTGCAAGTTGTGAAACCATTAAACTGCTATTCTGCAAGATCCATCATATATTGGCTTCAGAGAATGAACTTCACTTATATGAGGTTATACGTGACTTATGGTTATTGCAAATGTACAGTTTATCATATGCACGAGTGCACGTGCACATGCATGTATATGACTTTAATTGGCCTGAAGCACCCAGGCTTGTAATATTGCCCTATCTGTTTCATGCTGCCTAAATCTCTGTTCATATACTTTTTTTTTTTTAAAGATAACTTCATTTGTATGTATGAGTTTAGTGGCAGGTGAATTAGTTTGGTGCTGCTTGCACATTGCAGCTCAGGTTGCCTGATTGCAGCATAATTACCATAAATCAAATTTACATTTGTCATGTAATTAAGTTCTCATTTTGGTATTGCCTAGTTAATTTTAGCGTCCACCATGAATAAAATTTATTGTCATACAGATTAATAATTGGAACGCACACTCGCGTGTTGGTCCCCTGAATGTGTCAGGGGAGTTATCATAATAATTGTGAGTGTAACTATTTAACAATTAAGATGCAGTATACAGTATCACTCCTCATTTTTCTTTATACAGCTCCACACTCCTTCATCAGTTTGTGTCGCACTTTCCACAGTTTCGCAACTTGCAGTCATTTGCTGCCGTTTGCAGCCAAGTGTGTGTAAGTTTTCCATACAAACTATGAGCAAGCAAGCAAAACAGTCATGTGGAGGTTATCAGTGCAGCACCGAATAACTCATTTCACATTAGCGACAGCCAGCAATCTCCTGAAACCACTCCTCACCAACTGGTCGGGGAATACACACTTTCCTGTAGCGACCAGCCGTTGCCTCTGCCTGGTCTCTAGGCCTGCGTGAGTGTGTCTTCAGCGTGTTAGGGAATGCACATTTTCCCAGTGGTTGCCAGATGGTCGCTAACTGGTCTCGAGGCCCATGTGACTGAGGCCTTACTAAAAGTTAACATGAGCGTGTTGGTCGTGTCTCATTTGTATTGTTTTTGTTTTGTTTAATTGGCTTCAAAATTTGAGGAAAGAACAACAAACAAAGCACCTGTTATTGAAGCAGGCAATAAGATGATTAGATTGCCGTAACTGGCTATGGATGCATTCTGAGCTGTGAAATTATGAAGTCAGACAACCCGTAGCTCATTTGAATGTGACCTTTTGGGAAAGTGGGAGGAACATGGGGAGAACATGCAAACTCCACTCAGGGCAGATGGTGGATTCAAACCCTGCACATTCTCGCTGTGAGGGAGCAGTGCTAACCAGCTTGCCACTGCGCTGCCCTGATTCAAGCTCATTATTGTCATTTTTAATAATTATTGCTGCTATTTTTTATTTGTTTATTTATTTATTTTTTACATCAGCCGACCTTTGATAAAACCAGCTGTGGGGTCCTGAGGTGCACAGCACAATATTAGCAAAATATATTTGTGACTGTGACACCTCAAGATGCCACTAATAACCCACTCGCCTCCCTTGTCGGGTTCCTCGTAACATTTATTGAGGATGTTGCCTGAGTGCGTTTTTAATTGCATTTTAAGCACCGCCGCACTTGTAAAGATGCAAATGGCTGGATATCGTTTTTTTATGAGAGCGAACCGAGTGAAGGAAATGGCAAAAAAACAGAGAGTGAAGTTTTACCGCGCTACAGGCTATTCAGCCCGTTCTAGCATGTTGTGTGCAAGAATGACAGCATCATGAATTATTCAAAATGCCGTTGTGTGCTGCCTTACTGTCCTCTTGAGAGGAGAAAGGCATGGGGCTGTGGTCAGTGTGTCTATACATGCTTCATGTTTAGTGCTGCAAATGAAAGCTGAGCCATTCTTCGAAGACAGGAAGCCAAAACGCAAGATTTAGATGAAAACCATCTATCACTGTGCTTTAGAAAACTCAGCCCAAAGGAGCCGGATTTAAGTGTTTTCTGTGCATACTTGTGCATCTGTGCATCTTGACTAAATCAGTGCAGGAACATTTGACTTGGAGCAGGATGATGCATGCTATCAGAATGCTAAGCAGCACTTTTAAACAGTCTTAATGTTGCGAAGTTGTACAGCAATAAATTCAGTTTGACACTGTGCACTGCTTCCCTGGGCTAAGGCTGCCACTGATGATCAGGTATACGCAGACTTTGGGTGTAAATACTGATGCCCTCGCTTGCAAATGCAGGTTTCTTCTCCACTTTATCTCCCCTGCTCTGTCCATCTGTAGCAGAGGGAAGGGATATGGAGAGAGGACGATGAAAGAAAGTAACGAGAGAATTTGTGTAGAATGGGGGGGGGGAAGGACAAAGGAAATTAAAAAAAAAGAAATCGAAGGAAACAAGTAAAGGAGAGGCCAACGCGAAGGGAAGCAAGGGGCGAAAGAACTGACAAGAGGATGAAAAGAAGAGTAGACAGAATCAGTAGATGAAGAGAGGAAGCGGGCAAGAGTTCAGTGGTGATAGAAATGGATAAAATATAGAGGTAAAGGAGATGTGAAAGTGCAAGGTTTGGACAGAAGTGTAAAAGAGAAATTGAAGATAAACAGCAGGAAAGATATGGAACAGGTGAGGGAAGTGTGAGGCGGTGAGATGACTAGACAACGGAGTATAAGAACAGTAAAGGTGAAGAGGAGAAATCTGTCACATCCACTTGAAGTTCATATCATGCTCCCGGTTTCTGGGTTAACCTAATCCACATCAGCTCGAAAACCTCCACAGCAACCTTCACATGTCTGTTGTCTTCATCTCATTTTTCCTTCTCTTTTTCCCTCTTTATTTTTGTCTCTCCACAAGACACGGCTTTGAGCTTCTTATCTAGCATGCTGAAACACTTTCAAACATCTTTCCAGTTGGTGCGAATGCTAAATTGGTCCCAATGGTTGCAGATGATCAAAAATATAAAAGATTCAAAGTTCTTAAAAAACTGCGGTTACATAGCCTGGAAGCTGCTGCGTTTGATGCTGATGTCTGTGCTCACATCACCGAGCAGTCTATATAATATTAATCCTGATAAGCTGCACAATGTAAAGGTAAGGAGCTGCGTGCACGTAGTGTAACTGTAGTGCCTGAATTCTTTGCACACACCTGCATGCAAACAGCCAGCAGTAAAGGTGTCACACAGTTTAGGCAGTTCAGAGGGGAGAATATGACATTAATATTCATATATAACTATTCTAGTACCACAGCAATACGGCACAGTTCTCCTTAAGGTCACAGCAAGCTCTTCAAAGCAAATGGATTTGTAAGTACTTTAACATATTTCATAAAGCTCTTTAAAAAGCCTGTTTGTGTGTGTGTGTGTGCGTGTGTGTGCACTCACGCAGTCCATATTGTCCTTTCTGAATAATAAAACCCTTTAACCGAGCCCCTCCCGTGTGGATATCTATAGAATACCTCATCTGAAACTGGAGAAACAGACATGCTCTACGCACATTTAAACTGCTGTGGGCTGCTGGCTTAACTCCCTTCCTTTGCTAGAGGCTCTTCCAGCACGGTCGCTCCCTTGTGTGTTAGCCCAGAACCTGGTGTGACAGTTTGGCCCCATGGTTACGTCCCCATAGCTGATATCCCCTAATAATCTTCCATTCAGCCATTAACTGGAAGCACGTGGCTGTCATGAATGTGTGCGCTTGTGGATCTCTGTGTGTGTGTGTGTGTGTGTGTGTAGCGATACAGATAAGAGGAACGACGTGTTGTGTGACGGCACGTAAGACTAATCACAAATATGCAGTATTCACAGATTTTAACTGGGATTTAAATTTTTTATATGACTGAAATATTGAAGCACCTCCACCTGCCTGCAGCATATATATTCTCCAACCTCTCCTCACCTCCTGTTCAAGGGTTTTTTTTGTTTTTTAAAAATTCTGGACAGGTCTTCAGATTTCTCTTTATATATCTCTTTAACCCCCCACCCCCACCCCATCTCCTTCCTCCTGTGCCTTCACTCTTCCCTGTCCTCTTTCTTCCCTCCATATCCCGTCTATCATTGCTGCCTTCCGTGACTTAAGTAATCTCTCTCTTTACTGTGTCCACCCATTCTCTCTCATCTTCTATCCATCATTTCAATCTATTCTCCTGCTGCAGCTTGTTTCATTCTCTCTGTTCCTATCAGCCCCCCTACCCGGCACCTTTTTTCTCCTCCTCTCTCCCTTGTCCATACATCTGTTGCCCTCTCTCTCTCTCTCTCTCTCTCTCTCTCTCTCTCACAAACACACACACCTTCTTTTTGTCTCTCTCCATCGCGCCCTCTCTCGCTGTCTGTTCTTCCATGAAATTAAAGCGCTCTAAGCTGCTGTTTAATCAGAGCCTGTTTGGGAAAGTGCTGCGATGACAGAAACCGTCCATCCCCAAGTGCTGTGTCTATGTATGCATGTGTGTGCTATATACTGTATGTGTGTGTGTGTGCGCGCACGCGTCTTCGTGAACATAATTCCAGATAATAAATAAAGATGAAAAGCAGAAGGATGCGTGTGTCTGAATTCCAGCCGGGTTTGTTTGGGTGAACGTGTATGTGTGGTGAAAGATATGTGCTAGATGGCCGTTAATCCATAAATAATCAGCATTAGCAGGTGGTGTAGCCTGATAAAGGGATGATTAACTAAAAATCAGGTAGTATGTTTACTGTGTGGGTTGAATAAATGATCAACAAAGCCAATTAAATACAGTTCCACAGTGCAAAACAGCAGTTAACAGTAGTTGACTGATTTACATGGATGATATGAGGAGGGGAAAAAAAAGAGGGGGGGGGGGGTCTGATACCACTGTTGACTGTTAATTGTAACCAGGAGGTAACCGGCACAGCTTAGCATGGCGATTGGTAGGCGGCAGCAGCTATCCACAAACAAAATCCTTACCACTTCTTCAAAGTGCAAAAAGGTTTGCAGGTTTTTTGGAACTTGCAGTTGTGCATTTTGCAACTTTTACTGCAATTAATTATAAGCAGTCAACGCATAAATAATGAACCTTGTCAGCCAAGAAATACTTCCACTATGCAGTTCTATCCTAAATTCAAAAAATGTTGTTTTTACAGTTTTGTTTCCTTATATCTTAAACTTACAGGGTAAAATGTGTAAAACAGTGGGGCCAAAGGCACTAGTAGGTGGATTTGGAGACTCTGAAGAGTGCCAGGATAGCTATTTCCCCCTGCTTTCAGTCTTTGCATTAATCTTAGCTAAAGCCTTCTGTGCTGTTGGCTCAGATAAACTGCAGGGATGGGTTAGGTGTGTATTCACATTGTGTTCATGCAAGTCTTTGCATTTCAAAAAAATATCTTTAAATGCATCTACAGTGGAGCGAATGTTCAAGAGCATTACAAAATGTGCAAAACCGGTAAAAAAATGGATGGGAACAAACAGCTGCATCAAACAGATAGACAATACATTAGTTACATGCTGTTGCTATGTGGACACAGCATATGGTCTGACCATAGTTATGCAAAGGGGCATACCTAGCCACCGAGGCGTGGAAGCAGGCGTACATGATCAACGTTTCTTGCTGGTCACCCACATCATCTGAGATTTCTTTCTTTCCAAAACAGAGTTCTGCACCTTTCCTCTCAACGAAGCACTTTGCAAGACGGGACGAAATGAAACATTATCAACGTGATTACGACAAACACATTTTGGCAAACAAATGTCATGTCGTTTGTAATATATACGCAGCCCCCTTTCCCAGAACAATCTGTGTGTGCTTCCTGAGAGTGGTGAACACTCCCCTCCCCGGCCCGCAGTCAACACGCTCAGTGCATAAAATCACAATGATAGCTGTGATAGAGCCAACAGCCATTCTTCATCACTATGTTCCAATCAATCCGGGATGTGTTCCACACACGACCTGGAGATGGCAGTGGAGTTACAGCTCAGTGATGGACTGCTAGTACTGTGTGCGCGTGCTTATGCTCAGGTGTGTATTTGTGGCTGCAAAAAAATACGCTGGTGTGTGTGATAAAGAGAGAGAGAAGGTGCACAGGAGCGATCAAGAAGGAAAAAAAAAACACCAGTGAAAGGAATTTTACCTGTGCTCCCACGCACATTGTTTTACAGACATTGGAGAGGAAAAATTGTCTATTCTAAATCTTGTTCATGCCACCATTTGTCTCTATAATCCATGGCAGAACAATAGGCTGATGTGAGCAAACAGTATCAGCTTGTTCCCTGGTTATTAAACGTCATGTCTGACCCAGATTTCCACACAGCAGTTACTGTCACACTCACTCTTTCCTCGAGTTGGATAGCTATAATAAAATTGAGTAACATAAAAAAGGAATGACACGCAATTTTATTTCGCTGTGGCTTTAACAAGGCAGCCAGTGTTACTGTCAAACCTTCTACTCAAACCAAAATGAGCAATTTATCATTGTCCAATAGGGGATTGTGGTTCACTCCATTCGTTCTACTGGCTTTCTAAGCACATTCTACCTGGTTGTCTTTGTTTTTTGCCTGCCTGCCTCCTGTTATCACCAGTTGCTTTTGATCTTTTTCAGCAGATGTGACTCTTGCTTTTTCCTGACATATCTCTTCTTTTACAGCCTTGCTTTCACTCATGCGGCTCACTTTGACTGCACAGTATCCATACTTTCTGTGCAGAAAACGTGCGAACGTGACCGTCTGAATATGTGACACACAGCCATCGGCTTTAAGCGGCTTCACGTGATAAAGAGCCACTCACGTGCGTTCCTTGGTGCTCTTCTCTTTTCTGTGCCTTCAGGTCCCGCACCTCATCCATCTCCCCCCCTCTCTTCCTCCTTTCCACACTCAACCTCTCAATTTCTCAGTTGGCCTTTGCGTCCAGCCCTCTGGCCTCTCTCCCCTCTGCCACGGCTCTCATTACCTCTCTGTGTCTTCCTCAATGACATCTAGTGACTAGCTATCAGATCTTGACACTTTGATACCCTCCTACTGCTCTGTTGTGCTCTTCTTGCTTTCACTCTTTGTCACTCACTCTGTCTCCTCCCCTTTTGTTCTTCCTTTCTAATTTCCTATCGATCTTTCAATCCATACATCCCATCACTGTATGTTGGTAAAGCTATGCAAGACAAATAGTCTTATCACCTGTTATGGTCACTGAATGTTCATGATTCTTAGATAGATACAGCACACTGGTCTAGAGCACGCATGCCACATACTTTACCATATTCATATTTCTGAGAGAGAGAGACAGTCATTTTCCCATGCACATGCACACACACACACTGCATGGACACTAATCACTCACCCACTGGGACCTTCAGCCGCAAGTCACAAGAGGATGAAGACCTCATTATATTCAATATACTGGACTCTCTTTATGATGTCAAGGATCTGCACATGTACTGTATTCCTGTCCATGCTTCTCATATCACTGTGGCTTATAGTGATGGTGCTAATCCTCTTCTGCTGCTCTTGCCTATCTGCCTCCTCCTCATCTAGCCCACGTCTCTTAGATTGGCATGTCCACCGAGTAAGTCTCTTTACAGCCGTGGCCTAAAAGGGGTTTTTTTCTCCCAGTGATGAGAACCTCAGAAAGAAGGAATATCATTATTTTCAGAAGGACCTGCTTTTGGATGTTCCACACAACTGTGAGAATAAATGATTGTTTCAGCCCTTGAAATAGCTCTTACCAGATGTTAACAATATCTTGGGTTTTAATGATGGAGCTGTGAGATGATGTGAGTTTTATCATAAAATGCAGGATCCTGTCTGCACTTTTGATTGGCTTTGTTTTAAAGTGCAAAATCTCTAAACGAATAGCATCATTGGCATGTGCAGTCAAATATATATATGAGTAAACAGTTACTTTAATACTTGTGTATTCACTGAGAATAACAGGCTGAAGAGTACTTCCCTGCAGAGAAATCCTGGCGTGTTACTGAGAGAATCTGTTGTGGAAAAAGAAGATCCTGAACCAGCTTGTTTGTGATCCCAAACCTTGAATTCCAACACTTCTACAACCTTTGCCTCAAGATTATGTTACTCATCCAGTTGTAAAAACACCTGTGAACATTCAATAGTAATAGTATTGAGTCCAACGCATTTCATAGTCCATGACAGAATATAATACATTCTGTGGACAGACGAGACAATAGTTGGACTTTTATAAAAGGTTTGAGTCCTGTTACATCTGATGACCTCATGAAGTGACTTTGAATGTGGCATGGTTTAGTTAGTATTTCAGAAACTGCTACTGGGATTTTACCAACAGCTATCTCTGTGGTTTACAGACAACAGTCCGAAAATGAGTGAGTCCAGTGAGTGGCAGTTCTCCAAAGAGTTGCGAAACTGCTTTAACCCGATAGCAAGGCAACAGTAACTCAAATAACCACTTGTTACAATTGAGATATGCAGAACGGCATCTCAGAATGCACAAGTCTTGAAATATACATAGCACAGGAGCAGAAGACCACTCCTGTCAGCTAAAAACAGAAAACTGAGGCTTAAACTCACTCACCAAATCTGGAAATTAGCAAGAAATTGGAAAACTACTGCCTGGCCTGATGAGCCTTGATTTTTTCTGGGACATTTCAATGGCAGGGTCCAAAGTTTTTGTAAACAACATGAAATCATGGATTCATACTGCTTTGCATGAATGGTTGGTGTTGTAATGATCTGGGGGATATTTTTTGGGCATAATTTAGGCCACAGCCTACCTGACCAAGTCCATCCCTTTATCACCACAGTGTACCCATTGTCTGATTGCAGCATCCAGCAGAATAATTAATCATAGCACAAAGTTCATCTGAAATTTTTTCTCGAGTTCACCGCACTGTGGTGGAACTTTAAGACTCACATGATGGATGTGCAGGTGACAGATCTGTGTGATGCAGGTGTGTGATGCTGTCATGTCATGGACCCAAATCTCTGAGGAATGTTTCCAGCACCTTGCTGAATCTATGCTGCAACAAGCAAAAGATGATCCAACCGGGTTAGGAGGTTAGTTGAATCAATCTTGGTTGACTTAAGGTAATACACCCTATATTCTTTTCAGTTTTGAGACTGCTGCGCTGATTTGGTCAGACAATTTCAGGTCAGGATTGAGCGAGCATAAGGCTAAAGTTTTCTATACTGTAAATTTTTTAGTGAGGGGCAACACAGGGACTTAGTTATTGAGGCCGACAGCGTCCGAGTGTTACAGCAAGAAAGTCCTACGGATGTTCTCCTGTGATCTGGTTTCCTCCCACAGTTCAAAAACATGCAGATCAGGTAAAACAGAAGATGTGCCTGGTGTTAATCCTATGATAGACTGGTGACCTTCTTTCCATTTGTGAATACAGGGATAGTCTTCATCCCTCTGTGACTCTGAATAGGAATAGGCAGGTATAGAAGATGAATGGATGAAAGCTGCCAAACACTTTTTCAAGGTTATTTAACAATTTCTCCATTATTTCATCAATATACTTGTAGGATTATCTACAAACCTCCTGTGCATGCCAGGAGCCCCACACAAAAAAGTGTGTGTTGGTTCTGGCTGGCTGGCTGACTACATTCTTTCTCTCCATGTTTCCAACCATAGCCAAACATTCAATATATATATCCAGCATGGGCCTGCTGAGGAAGGTTTAACCCAGCAGATGACATTCAGTACAGTGCCATAATCATTGCCTCCTAATGAATTAAATAGCCCTGACATTTCACAGCACAGTGCTTGTCCCTTTCCTGCAACTGCTCTGGTGTTGTAGCCCTCCTTGCATTCATTCTGTTGCTCTCTCATTACTTCTCCTGCATTGCTTTTCCATGTGCCTTTTGGCCTCTTGCTTTGTCCCCTTCTCTACCTGCTCCCTTCAGCTCTATGCACCTCACCCCCCACTCCTGCTTTCTCTTCCTCTCATCCGTCCACTCATCGGTATGCTACTGCACACCCTGCTGTCTGTGCCGGCAGAGCTGAGAGAGAACGGGAGAGGGAGGGAGTCACTGTTTAGCAGCCGAGACAGGATCCAGCTGGAGGGTCACGACCCTAAATGACCATCCCCTCACACACACACAAAGGCACGTGTACAATAAGTCATACACCCACACTTTCCTGATGGCAGGAGCAATAGGTCATATGCCAACAATGTAGGAAGAGGGAAACAGACAAAAGGAGGGAGTACAAGCAAACGAGAGAGAAAGGATTTAGGAATGAGGTGGAGGTGTGCTAAACCATAATTGTCCTGTGGTTTGGAAAAGGACGGCATGGTAGGATAAAGACGCAAGGAAAAAAGAAAAAGTAAAGGTGGAGGAATTGCTTGCTGTAGACGAGTCAAATATTTTCTATTGTCCTGGAATACAAATGAGGCTGGATGAATGCCTGGCTGTACTGTTACGGGCAAGAGCATCTCAAAGGCATATAATGATAATGACAATCAATAATACAGTTATTATTTTAAAAAGGCAGACGCATCACATGTAGAATTTCACTTTATTAATACAAGATTTTTCTGTTCTGATGCACAGTTGGTGCTGCTGATCCTTTATAGGCTACACATATATTACCTGTGGTATGTATGCTGTAATATGTACTCTATTTTTAAAGTTGCAAAAGCACTAAAACTCCGTGTTTTTAACCTGGCATTTAACCTTCTTGTTAGTAACATTGTAATGTTAGAACTCCATCAGGTTTGTATTTTACATGTAGCAATGTAATAAGTGGCTACATAGTGACTTATGTTTCTTGCTTACAAATAAGCACTCTTGCGGGGACACAAACTATATTCCTCACTTTGGTCTTACCAAATTCAACCCAGCACATTTATCTTATGGGCTAATGGGAAATTATTTTGCTTCTGATCTCTAATGCTTGTCAACATGAAATATTTAAACATCATCGTCTTTGGATTACTAAAGACAACTCCAAAGTCAGCTAAAAAAAAAAAATAAAAAAAATAACGAGGGTTCAAAGCTCTAATCAGTGCTATAAAATTTTATCTTGATGCTTTAAGGATTTTAATTAGACGGGAATTCCCACTACCCATGATTATCAAAGCAATAGGGGAATTTGCTGCCTTTGAATCCAATGCTTATTCCCGGAACAAACAAAAGCACATACACACGGCCTAATTCATTTTTTTTAAATATATCAAACGGGGAAAAAGTTAACCAAAACACAAACAAACACGGATATACGGAGCAAAAGCGCCTCCAGGAAACTCACCCGCCGTCAACCTATCGCGAGACAGGCGTAAGTTGCTATAGTAACCTAACAGAAACATTTCGACTACAGAAGAGAAGCGCTCCTGACGAAAACCTGCAATAAATGTCATGTAAATGTGACCTTTTGGCTTAACAACTAAAAAAAAAAGGTTGATAAATTATCAGAAGCAGATTACTCTAAAAAGAACCGCGGAGCGATTTGGGTAAGTTTCATATTCTCAGCAGCCTGTGAAGTTTAAGTTAGCCTGTTCTACAGTTACCGTCACATGCCACATGAGCTTCACGGTTACTGTCTTAATATTAAATAAACCGGTCTCACAGTAGACATTTTGTCTCGTAGGAAAAGCACAGGGGGGATTAAAAACATTAAGAGTTCCATTAATGACCCAGTAAGTTGTTCCGGTGAGCCAGCATGAAAAATACCAGAAGCTAATCTAATTAATGGGATTTAGTACACCTGCGCTTTTGCTGACACTACAAGAGAAAATGTGTGGTGTGAACAAATGCATTACTGTGTGTGCGTGTGTGTGTCATCTTTACTATACGGCTCGGAGGAGACAGTAAATTTAGCTTCATCCAGTCAAATGTCTCTCTCTAGACCAGCTACTCTCTGTTAAACCCTTTGTAAAAACTGTCGCTGTCTAACATGAGCTTACAGGAGCATACGTCATACCCTCGTAATGGTGACTGGATTGTTCCCCCCGCCTGCTGTCAAAATCCTATATGACTTCAACATTTTTTGCGAAGTGTTCAACACCTTTTTATTTATTTTTTATTATTATTATTACTATTATTATTATTGGTATTGAATTTACAGTCAAATCACATTTAACGTTAATTAATTTTGTCTGTCCGTGAACATATGTCATTGGTTTGTGGCAGATGTGGGATTCACTGAATACACTCCATACTCTGGAGGCAAATTGGATCATTGTGCTGGTGTGTCCTCAGTGGGCGTTTGATTTAACTCAGCTTCGTTATAGCTCCTTGCAGTTGCTCCCTTATTTACAAGAGGTCACTGCATGTTTTATCCATTCACATATCCATGCTTTTCCACTTATCCGGCTCAGGATTACAGGAGTAGGGGCTGGACCCTATCCCAGCTGTTAAAGAGTGAGAGGGAGGGTACACCCTAGACAGGTCGCCAGCCTGTCGCAGAACTAACACAGAGAGACAGACAACCATTCACACTCACATACATATTGACGCCTATGGTCAATTTAGAATCACCAGTTAACCTAACCCCACTAACTGCAGCCACAGTGAGGCAACAGTGCTAACCACTGTACATGTTTTATGTGGCAGATCTTTACACCCGATGTCCTTCCTGATGCAACCCTGAAGGGATTTGTGTCTCCTCCTGGCATTGAATCTTTTACAAATTTGCTTCAAGTGAAAAAGCAAACCCCCCCCCCCCCCCAAAAAAAAAACCCCAAATCCCCAAAAACCATCTGTTCTGGGATAGGTGTGTTTGTGGCTTTTCATCAATGTTCTAATTTTACCCTATGGATATACGATTATGTTTTTAAAATTGCCTGTGAAATGTCAGTGTTTTCGCTAAGAGACTACCCACCTTGAACAAAATGGCTCGTCTAATGTTACTTTTTCTACCTACTGAGTTTCTAGCAGGTGTGGCTGTATTGCTTTTATCAAACCTGCCTTATCGGCTAATTTTCTTAGTCGTCTTTTACTGCCCCCAAACCATTTATCATCCATTTAGATCCGTCAGATGCAATTTAAATATACGTGATTGCTTGTTTTAACTTCCTATGCATCCCTGCTATTTTGCTCATTCCACTGTGGCAGTATTCATTTATGGCTGTGTGTGATTTAACTTGGGCCCTGCATGAGATCCAGTTTTATGCCATTACTGTGGGTTTTTATTGCAGCAGAGACTCTTTGTAAAAAGCACAGCGAAAGACTGGAGAAGAATACGTGAGCCACCAGAAAGAAGAGCCATGAATTTAAATGACTTTGTGGTGCTTCCTAACAACAAGGCCAAATCGGTCAAGCTCAATGCCAGGTAAGATGAGATAAGATCAATGATGTGATTTAAGGCATTCGGTAGAAGCCCATTATTGTTCCTTGGCTCCCATCCTATTTTCATCTGTAACCATTCAAATTCTATCCAGAGAATCGCTATTTCACAAAATGGACTTTCAAGCAAGGTAACTGTTGTGAGGTGGTGCCTGTGTTTCTTGGTAGACTCTATTCTTTTTTTTTTTTGCTCTGTTTTTTACTAATATTGCTCAATACTCCTACTCTAGTTTCTCATTTGCCAACCGGTAATTGAATAAATTACTTGAATAAATTAATGCCTGACTTGGTGATGCCCTGATCCAGTAACTAATTGATTGCATGTATTGATTATTCAGAGATCTGCTAGTGGTGAAAATAAATTGAAGTTATTGATGAAAGCCTTGCTCTCCAATCTGACGGAGGAGGCCCTTTGTATGATTGATTGTTGTTAATTGATTGCTTATATGTGGGTGTGTTTGTGTTAACATAGGAACTTGCAAGAATTGCAAATGGAGACCACGACTCTGGCCAGTGAGAGCAGGGAGATAGAGGAGAAACTGCAACGGCTGAAAGACAGCATCAGTAAAGAGAAGGCGGAAAGAGGGTGAGTATTAATGTTACAGTCTGTATCCTAGAAGAGCAGTGATTTGGAGAAATCGAAAAGTGAAAATGCAAGTGAGACGCCAGGGAAAACACAGGAGAGGTCGAGAGAGGGGGACGGAAGATAGTGTAGTGAATAAGCATGAGCTGTAGCACAAAACACAGAAGAGGGAATTTTGTTTTCCTGAATCAAGTTTCAGCTTACTGAAGAGAGACTTCTCCTTATGTTGTCTGTGGAGTATTTTCTTTACTTGACATAGGTTTTTTTCTGGGTGTTTTCAGCTGTTTAGATAAAGGTGAATAAATAACTATGGGAAACCACATGAACAACCTTCATTCATCATCCCATTTAGCAATTTAACACATTATTGTAACAAGTACTACGGCAGCCTGGTTCCATTCACATTTAGTCTTGAAAAGTCCTCTAGCCATATTATTAGGTACAAATATGGCCCACACTATTACGAATGTTGCAGAAGTAGTTGAGACTCGTAAAAATTGATAATGGTTTACAGTTTGGAATTGGAATGGGAATGCCACCCAGTGTGGTTTTCTGCAGCTGTATCCCATCTGCTTCAAGGTCCTATGTGTTATGTGTTCAGAGATGCTGTTCCGCATACTTTAGTTGTAACAAGTGGTTATTTGAGTTCATCCCATCAGATCAAAGCAGTCTAGTCATTCTGCTTGGACCTCTGACATCAACAAGGAATTTTTTCCCAGCGAACTGCTGCCAATTGGATATTTTCTCTTTTTTTGGACAATTCTTTGTAAACCCCGAAAATGGATGTGTGGGAAAATCCCAGTTACTTAAAGCATCTCTTTTCCTCATTCTCATGCTCAGTTTGAACTTCAACAGGTTGTCTTGACCATATCTACATGCTTAAATGATTAGATTGCATTATTTGCATTAACAAGTAGTTCAAAAGGTATACATAAAAAAAGAGGACTGAGTATTTTTCACATGCTATTATTTACTCATATAACTGAAAATATATTTTTTCTTTTCTTTCTAACAAAGTGACCAGTAGTACAACGAAACCTTGAGTAAAACACAGACAAAACATCAATAAAATCTCCTGTCAGCTATGTGGATGTGAAACAGCTATATATCAAAGATGGTGCTAAATTTATTTGGCGAAATAGCTTTCAGTACATAACTTAGGTGTATGTACTGAAAATGTTAGATGAGTTTGAATCTCAGTGACCTTGACCTAAAGCTTTTGGAATTGACACCATAGGTGTATCCACTAGTAGGCTGAGGGGTAGCACTGGTGGATGCCAGTATTTTATTTTTGGGATGGCAACTTTCTTAACTTATATTGGGTAAGATTTACAGAGTCAGGATGAGGGCACAAAGGGAATGCAGAGATTAGATAGTGAAATGGTTGGAGCATATGTGAAAAATGCACCAGTTCAACTCGACTGCATGTCATTCCCCTGCACTTTTTCCCACACTTGCTGTCTATCTCCACTGCCACTATGCAATAAAAGCAAAAGTGTAAAAATGTCAAAATGTCACAAGAAAGCATCCTGAAAAAATGGAAGAGGGAAACTAGAAAAAGGGGAATAAATATAGCAACTTCGTAGACACAGCAGGTGACTAATGGAGAGACATGAGGTAGTGCAAGAGGCAGAGAAGTTGCAGCAGCTGTAAAGGAGCAGGCAACACAGAAAGTAGAGACACTGAGTAATAGAGACAGATAGAGGTAGACACCAAATGAGAGAGTGGGAGGTCTGCGACTTCTCTAACTATAAAGGTCAAGAAAAGGTTGCTATGGAAGGAATAAAGAAGCAGTCAGGGAACTGAAAAAGCCAGTCATAGATGAAGTTAGCTCATGCCCATGCAAAAGGTCAGTGGAGCAACCTTTGCTGGTTCACATTCCCGACATCAGAGAGACGATGCACAAGACATAAGAATGAGCAACAGTAAAATGAAGGAGAAAAAAATACAGTGGGAACATTTTTGATGTTAAAATTAGCTTTGAAAGAGATAAATCACTGGCCATTAGCCCCATTTATATTTTCGCCTTACTTTGATTATAATCAAAGTCCTGATGTTGTCTGTCCTTGATGGATTTATCTTGATGGGATGTTGTTGAACCCATTATTTATGTAATATTTTTAGTTAGGTCTATATTTGTTTCCACCATGTCATTAACTGTCACAACTACTTAGATTAACTGAAAGTGGATATAGAGAGTCACTGGCAGCATATACAACGCTATTTGCACCCTTTCATTTCTTTCTATAAATAAGTTTCTTATATTCTTATTTAATTTTAATTGGACAGGGCAGTGAGAAAGTGGTAACAGTGAAAAAGAACTTTAGTGTCTCTGAAAATCACTCTTTAAAGAGATGGAAGCAGCTGCCTGCTAGTCAGAAATGCTAAGTTATTATCTGTCATGTTAAAAGAAAAAAAAAGAGCTCCAAAATATCAGGTTTATATAGATGATAATTAAATATATTTTGTTTGAGGTTTTTTGTTTATAGGGTTTAATTTTCAGTATTGGTTTACCAAAGTCACAGTCTCTCTTAAAAATGAGATGTAAGTGTACAGTTGTATTCCCATCGAAGGCAACTCAGATCTCGCTAGACACAGGAAATCACAATTTTTGGCTAAAAAGTCTTCCAACAAAGAAAGAGATAAAAGCAGAGTCAACATTGGTCTGGGCTTTTAAGATCGAGAGCCCTGTGAGCTGCTAAAAGGCTTCAGTTTGACTATTTTTGTTTTGCTTCACTTTGTTTTGGTGTGAGATTCTTCTCTAGTGCAACATCCATTGGTTCTGAATGTTGCATAATACCTTTAAACATTTAAAACCTAAATATTCTAGATTTTTTATTTACCAAAAATCCAGCTGAGTTTGGTTATGTTATTCATGTGTTCTTGACAACGAGACCTTTTTAGTCACACAAACACCTTTAAATTATATATACTGTACATACCTGGCTCATTATTGTGAGCCATTCCTACTTTTATGAACAGAAAATTAATTTATAGCCTGAAAACAAACACTGGATATTAATGAGATGTTCATTAATACCTCTCAGTTGTGTTACCTATGTATAGTTATGGAGAACCGTGTAATATTATTAGTATATTATACAGCTCAGGGAAAGCCCTAGTGAGAGCAAAATATGGATTTTATGCACTGAATCCTTTAAATAATATCCACTCAAAAACTATACACACACACACACACATGTGAAAATACACTTAAAAAGCAGCAGAGCTAATTACACTATCAGTGATTAAGAGTATGACGAGAGGCACTCATTTCTCATGATGGATTGCTATTGGTTTGATTCATACATCACCACCTGGAAGTGCAACGTGTTTATCGCTTCAGGAAAGGTGTTGCATGGTTTTTTTTTTTTGGTTTTTTTTTCTTACTGGAAGTCTAGGTCTAATTAAGAAGCTATCAGTATGGGAAGAGGGCCCTCTTGCCCAGGCTTTTCAAATGATAAGCACATAAACACAGTGTTTTCTGTCAGGCTGAAATACTGCAACATTTACCACTCCACCAGCCCTAGGATACAACAAGATGTGCGAGCGTCAGCTTGGGTGTGTTTCTGATACCTGGCCGGCTATAAATAATGTTATTCATGTGTTTCAACACTGTGGATTACAGACTTTTCTCTTTCTTTTATCCCTTTCTTTTTTCTTGGTTTTTTTTGTACTTTCTGGTTTGTGTTCCTTAATCAGACACACAACTGTGCCACAAAAATTCTGTTCAAGCTCTGTGCTTCTGACATATTACAGCATACTCTATAAGTAAGTTCAGAAAGATTTTTGATTTGTGTGTGAGCAAGCTGTAAAAAAGTACATGAAGTAAGAGGTTGTTTATTGTATGGGGAATAGTGTGAAGGTAGGAGAGCAACTGCTTGCCTAACTATAGTGTGAAAATGAATAGTTTATTCTGGGTGTCTTTGTTTAGAGGTATCTCATGATCTCTTTAAAAAACATAATATTCAGACATATTTTCTAATTTTAATTTAGATCGGAAGTAGTTAATTTTCAGAAAGACCACTGATGATTAGCAATTATTTGCAATGTGTTGTCCTTGTGCAGGGGTTCCATTAAGCAGTTTTCTCTGTGCTGACTCCTGTTGTTAGAGTAAAACACCTTTGTTCTGATCACCTTTGGCTTTTGTATACTGGAAACGATGGGAAGCAAGAACTCTGCCACTTAGGATCAGTTAGAAAGTTAATTTTCTTACCATATATTGGTCACAGAACCCAGGTTCCTTGATGCACTGTATAAGGTTGTCATGATACTAGCATTTCAAACTCAATAACGATACCTAAGAAAAGGCATTTTGATACTATGGAGAAAAAAAGTATCAAAAAAAAGTAGTAATAAAATAAAATAAAAGAAATATAAATCCTGGCCCATGTAAATGTATTCACCTACAGGTCTGTTTGTTTTCTGTGCTTCTCATGACTTGGCACCATATTTCATTGCTGATCAAACAGAGTTAGTAAGGTAGACTCCCACTGTTTCTGTCCTGTGGCTGGTAGACTTTTCTGAGCTTCAGTCTGGGTTATAAGAGAAACATAACATTTTTTTTAATAATAATGGATTGCATTTATATAGTGCTTTTCGGGACCCCTCAAAGCACTTTACAATACATTCAGTCACTCTCACATTCATACACTGGTGAAGGCAAACTACAGTTGTAGCCACAGCTGCCCTGGGGCAGACTGACAGAGGCGAGGCTGCCATATCGCGCCATCGGCCCCTCTGGCCAACACCAGTAGGCGGTAGGTGAAGTGTCTTGCCCAAGGACACAACGACCGAGACTGTCCGAGCCGGGGCTCGAACCGGCAACCTTCCGATTACAAGACGAACACCCAACTCTTGAGCCACGATCACCCCACAAGTATTTTTTAGACACTAATACTTGTGTCTGATAACATCTGCTGCCTAGCTGCCACATTAATGTTACCATTTCATTATTAACCGCTACCTTAATGTTAAATTAAGAGACGGGTAATCTGACTGTCAGGTGCTAATAGTTAAACGGCGAAAGTTAATGCTGTCTGTTAAATATTTCAATAGGAGCTTCACTGACCCCAATGAAATTCCTCCGACACTGTTTGTCAATGTTGTGAACATCACTACTTCAACTACTAGTGAGGGGAGTGGCTGTGTGCCTGCCTGTCTGCAGCACTGCTGTATATATTTGTGTTTCAGATGGAGGAGGCAAAGATGACACTGTTGGTATCAGTAGTAAATAGGTACCTAAGCCGATAGCAAGGTTTTTCATGGTAATTAGTATCTCTAGTGTGTAGTGTAGAGTTTTTTGTTTTTTTTTTGATGGGTGAAAAAACTATAAGCCGTCTGTTAGTCTGCAGTCTCGACAAGCAGAGGTTTGTAGAAGTTTTTGAAAAGACATTACTGTAGACTAACAGTCATTTAATAAGTGCCTTTATTGAGTACTACAGTGAAACACAGTCATTTCCCGCTCAGTTTTTATGATTGAACGTCACATTAATTTAACTTTATTTCCCTCCTACTTTTTCTCTGAAAGCTGTGTGCAATGATACAGCAGTGGCTTCGATGTGAGACCCAGCTTGACAATTTGAATCAATTAATTAGTGCACCTCTAATGAAAAAGATGAAATGGTTTCTCATTAGTTTGTCTCTCACTGACATAAAGCAGAACGCAGACAAAAATGGGTTTGGCTAATTTGTTTAATTAGTTGTTTTCAGGTATGATGTGAAGGTTACCCGAATTTTCCCAACTTCCTTCCTTACCTGTCTTTCCCCCCCCCCTTTTTTTTCCACCAAAACATCCAAGTGTATCTTTGACAACACTTTATTATAGATATCAAGCTGTGATTTATTTGTAACTCTGTTTTTCTCTCTCTGTCTGTTAGATCGCAAAGCTCCAGGAGTAGATGAATTGTTCATCTTTGTCTCAGAGTCTTCCTACTCTCTCTCTCTCTTTCTCTTTCTCGCTTGCTCCCTTTTTCTCTCTTGTATGCACCCAGAGAATAGGCGAACAAATTCAGTTTGCTGAGAGGAGGTGTGGTATAATCAGTTTGTGAAGGGTACACAGGCGATAATAAAGCCAGAGCAGCAGCTTGGGGCAAACGTAGTACATCATTCTCTGTTGTGGCCTGCCCGAGCCACAGATTTAATGTAGCTTTGTCTTTAGGCCGTACGGCTCACAGACACAAGCTCTCATCTTATCTAAAAGTATGGTTGAGGTTTCTTTTTTCCGGTTTCCTCCGCTCTCTCTTTGCTCTGCTTCTCGCCCTATCTGCTGCCTATTCCATTATGTTGTCTCTCCGTCTTTTATCTCTTTTCTTTTTTGTTTCATTTGGCTCCCCAGTTTGTGTGATACGTACATGTGCATTGACCTCCTGACCTGATACTACTCATCCCGGGCTGAAATCCATTATTTCTTTCTTTTTCTCTCTCTCTGTTCTCTCATGTCACACAATTACTTTGGCATTGGACTTCAAAGAGAGTTTGCCCCACATGTATGTGTGTGCAAGAGGGGCACATATGTTGTCATTTCTCACTTTGGCTGAGATGGGTCAGATAAAGGTGATAGCTGGGTGTGTTTGAGTATATGTCAGTCTATTTTCCCCAGAATCATCTTAATTAAATTGAACTAACCCTAAATTTTACAGCTTAACCTAACCTTTATGACGTTCTTATCTTCAAACAACTCTGAAGGTATTTAGAAGAGTGAGGACTGGCCAAGCAACAAGCAAGCAAACAAACAATTAATCTGTTAGCTACAAGACTTGGGTTGGGTTGCTTCTGAAACTGTGTTATACTATTATTATTTTGAAGTGTGTTCTTCCAGGTTTAGTTCAGCTTCTCTCTCTCTCTCTCTCTCTCACACACACACACACACACACACACACACACACACACACACACACACACACACACACACACACACACACACACACACACACACACACTTGTTTCTCTCAGGTTGATTGTCCTGAAGGGGACACCCTGTCATCCTGCACTGACAGGGGTGTGCCTCAACTGTCTCCCTTAGCGACAGTCCAGTTGCCTAGGTGATGTCTTGAGGATGATTACCTGACGCCTACCCTCAGTGTCAGCACAGCACAGCAACGGCATCAGGGTTGCTGGCAACTCTTGCCATCACACGCACATATATTTTCAGACTCTGACTTCCTGTGCCTTGACAGGCTGCCAGCTCAATCCAAAATAAACTTCTTTCAAAGACAGCCTGACATCACAATAGCATAAATAGCATAAATAATTCAACAACATGAGCATGAATAACTCACATCTAAATGAGGATCCCTCTTTTCTTCACTTTCTCAAACTGACAGGCGTGTCCTGTTAGTGTGTGTATGTAAACTGTATCCACATGCTTATGTGCATCTGTATGAACACACGTGCTCATTTTTAATTTTGTATTTGCAACTGTGTCCATGCTTGTGTGCAAAAACTTGTAACCTTTCATGTTATGTGATCCCAGCATGTGAATTTTGCAACTAAAGGAGACAAGACAATAGATTTTGTTCACAGCACTGTGCATGGCGATGACATATATCGTAAGTTCATAAATGTTCATTTGTCTTACACTGCAGTTCTGAAATAGACATAGCTGCCAGAGAATTGTAGGGAAGTCTGAGAGAGCCCTAGAAACACTACCCAACTGCTTTAAGAATGCTGGAACATGTTTAGTTTTACAGCCACTTTAGTATTGATACTAAGGAATATACAGATACCATGACCCTCTACTAAATTTGTGGAGGCAATGTCACATTTGCTTATAGCAGATGTGCACTTACTTATTGAAAATAAGGGACAGTGCCTTTACACAGGTAATAAATTAAGACTGCTAATTTTTGGTGATAAGCAAGACAAATTCTACCTGTGGATAGACAAATGGCATTTTTTTCCTCAATGATTAAAACTGTGTATTCACTTTGTTTGAACAAAGAAAAACATCCCTGTTTAATTGTATGCACTTCCTCAGCCATTAATAGCTGCTAGCAGTCATAGCAGTGACTTCCTTGCTTTGTTATTTGTATATATGTTTGAACCACAATTTATTAGACTAAGTATTGATAAGAATAGCAAAGTTGCTCAGTTTCACTGTATGTAGCTAAGACACGCACCTGAGAAAAGGAGGAAAGTAGATTATTACACATGATAGAAAAATTACATGTATCTATAAACAGAAAAAATTATATCAATAAGAAACGCAGCCAACCACCAGCCAACCTTGCAAAATTACAACAGCCATAGAATCCTCTCTTATAGACCCAGAAACCTTCATACATACTGTGATTATCTCATCATCGCAGAAAGATGAACAGGCCCCCTGCCTAATCACAGATGAAGTGAAGCATCACAAGGCAATGGGTGGTGAAGACATTCTATTTTGTGGTCTATGGGAATGCACAAACCAGCTGGAGGATGTGCTAACAATCTTAACATCTCCCTGTGCAGGCTCACCCTTATGTCCACAGCTATCATTCAAGAATTCACTGGTGACGTGTCTGAATGATTACTACCCAATAGTACTGACTTCAGCTGTCATGAATTGCCTAAAGCGAGATAAAATCAAGCTCAGCTCCCTCCAGTTTGCATATGAACCTAACTGATCCCTAAAGAATGTAATCTGCACTCTACATCGTTTTGATTTTACCTGGACAGAAGGAAAAAGTATACACTTTGGGGGGAAAAAAGAAAAGAGAATCTACTTGGCTCCATGGGGTGAGAGAGTAGCTTGAGAATCTAACCTGGGGCTGCCATGTTATAGCCATTCACAAAAAAAGATGCAACAATGGCTTTACTTTCCACAACCTCTTCAACCCCCTCCCGTTACACAAGAGGTTTCACATTTTGAGATCCAGAACTTCCAACGCCAGAAACAGCTTTTTCCCGGAAGCTGTGAGACTCCTCAACACCCAACAGACACTTTTATAAAAACTCTGTGCACCACACGCACAACTGCCTCATGCCCTCAACCCTTGGTCATGCGCACACACACTCTCTCTCTCTCTCTCTCTCTCTCTCACACTCACACACACACACACACACACACACACACACACACGCACACAAAAATCCAAATGCACAGCTTCCCACAGTGTGACCTGATACACAGTGCCTGCAAGTAGCATCTGGTTAAGCCGCCTTCCCCAGCTTACTAGCGGAAGATGGCTGAAATAAGCTTATACACATATGTAACATTTATTTATTCATGAATTCATTCATTAAACTTCCTTCTGTGCTGTAATATTGTAGGCAAATATCCTTTTGCATTTGACCAAATCATGCAATATAAAGCCAAGCATGAGGCATGAGCCACTACTTTCTCTTTCTCTCTAAAAATAAAAAAAGATTCTTAAAATATAAAATTTTTAAAATTGAATAAAACTAATCTGCATCTATATTTCTTTAAAAAATATTGAGAGATTTAAGGTATGAAACTTCAGGTTTTATACCCTTTTCCGTATTTTGCTGACATTTTTTTCTACATTTCTTCTCATCTTAATGCCTGACAATATTATTAAATACTCACGCCCCATGGGGAAACTTCAACAGATTAAAATACATTAGCTTTGAGTGTTGTTACATCCAGCCTGCTGTTCACATCCACCTTGATAAAAATACAGGAATAGCAAGATGTGTCAGTTGTTTCTGTGAAATCGAATCAGGTATAATACAATCTGAGAACGGTGTTCAGACTTCTTTTAAAGTAAATTTGCACATGTAAAGATATCTGTGCATTCATTGTTACTTATTGGTATTTACTCTGTGCTGCATGAACAGGTATACTGAATCCCCAAGACACTGCATAAGGGAATTTCTGTTGGATTTTACTTTTCAGCTGCAGACACAGATCTTGTGTAGAACAAATGTCATCAGAGTCTGTCTTTTTGGATATAAAGCATAAACAAGACAAATCAAGGACTCAGGCAGTTTTTTTCTGTCATTTTTGAGAAATCAGTGCTATGTAACTGTTGATGAGATATGCATGGTCAAATTAATAGGATTGTTTGATTTACAAAGAAAAATCGACCTCTCCCTCTGTTAAGACATTCACAAAGGATTAAATGGGCATCTGGAGAATGTGGTTCCATGACAAGCAATTCTCTCTCATATGGCTCCAAGAAAGACAAAGAGAGCAAGCTCCAAAAGGTACCGTCAAGATAAAAAATATATTTATATGTCTTTAATTTTCATTCTAATTTTTCCTATGTGAGTTAGAGTGACAGAATAAAACACATTTAACTCTTAAACATCATGCCACATTTGTTTGCATGCTAATTACAGCTGAAAACTAACATACAGTATAAGCATTATTGTCCAAAAGCTGTTTTTCAGTTTGTGACGTTAGGATTATGAATGTGTCTTGAATCCTGTTTTCATGTGTATTTGGGATGTACGCTAGATCTTTGGGCTGCAATGCAGATGTCTTTAAATCTAAAGCAGAAAAACAGTCTTCTCCAAATTTTAAAGCCACTTTTAATTGTTCAGCTGTAAAAGAGTGTGGTTGTGGAACACGTCTGGGGAAAAAAGAGATGCTAGAGGCAGTAACCATAATCTAGACTGATATTCCTAATACTAATGTGGAAACTTGGTTTCTGGACAAAGACACTGTGTTCAAGTCAGTTCTCAACAGCAGAGTAATGAGGTAACTTATTAATTTATTTGCTCACACATTATAAAATACAGCAATGTAAACACTAACGCTGCATACTACTGTATGAACATACAGTAGTTTATACCTACAAATACACACAAAACTGAACACTGCGTAGGATTGTTGGTAAACTGAGAGCTGATTTGTTTCTCTATGCTGCCTCAACAGCTGTCAGCAGGTAAACTGAAGATCCGAGTGCTGAAGGATGAAGAACTGACAGGTGAGAAGTTTACAGTCACAACTTGAGTTTCAGAAGTAAAATATCTGCACCAGGTAGGCTTGACATGCAGGCGTACTCTTGGCACTATATTGAACTTCCTTCTACCGTCCAATTGGACGTTAATATGCAAGAGCATTCTTCACAGTTAGTTCAGTACGAGGGATACTTGAAAAGGCAGGTACCAAACTCTGGAGTTTTTCCGTTAAACACTGATCTGTCTAACAAATGTTTAGCTTTGGCATACTTATGTTAAACATGATGGAAAGAAAATCATGAGGCGCAATAGTTAAATGTCTCTGCGTCATGTATTAATTATAAACAGCTAAGAAAACGTTTTAAAGGACTGTCTTTGGTGTGCACAATATGTTGTAACAGGCAATATAACCTTTGGTTTTGTTGTTACATTTCACAGCAGTGTGTGAACTAGTTGTACAAGCAGGCTAACTGCTTTAACAACTTTTTGCACCAATAACAGACGCACTTTTGATACTTGTGTAAAACTTTGCTGTACATGCTAAACTGTATCTCTCTGTGTTTTTCTGTTGGTCATGGTCGTCAGTTGCATAATATCCCTTAAATGTCAGGAATATTAAATTAAATACCCTTACCAAGAGTTAATAACAGTGCACTTGCTCTTTTTAGCCCCGCCTCAACCACCACCTCCACTTCCTACCCAGACGGCAAGAAAAAGCAGACTGA
The DNA here is from genome assembly GCF_057382275.1 of Copadichromis virginalis. Lineage (NCBI taxonomy): Eukaryota > Metazoa > Chordata > Actinopteri > Cichliformes > Cichlidae > Copadichromis > Copadichromis virginalis. The sequence goes on along the minus strand of NC_140631.1, from coordinate 17,009,559 downwards.
GGGGAACAGTATGTGGACAATGTGAAGTCAAGACTGCTGGAATAGTATGCACGCAAAAACTGTCACACCTGAACAAATGCAAACAACACTGTATGGCAAAAGTCACTTTAACTGTCATGGATGCAGGGTTTGTTTGGCTCTGTCACAAAGCAAAAATTGTGTGTTTGAAAGATCAGATTTTACTAATTGCCAAGTGATTTTGCCCTTTCTCATTGGATTCAGGTAAAGGTTTTGTGTGTTAATAAGGCAGGCACACACACACATACACACACACACACACACACACACACACACACACACCAAACACTTACACGTGCAGCACTAGGAGCCAATTCACTTGATCTGTTTTCAAAGTTTAAATGTTGAATGTCATATTTTCAGTCCCCCCCCTTTCATTTTTCTTTGGAGTCCCCTCTTCTCACCCATATATCTTACTGCAGTTATTATATAGATTTGTTTCTCTTCTTCCTGCATCAGCTGTTAGCTCGTCTGTCATTCAGATGCTCATTTTCACCTGCTCACCTCCCTCTTTTGTCATTATGTGTTTACCCATCCTTCTTTCTTCCTCGTGTTTTCTCGTCACTCCTCCTTTTCAGTTTTTCCATCTGCCATATTCTGACCTGTTTCTCTCTTTCTTTCTGCACTCGCTTATTCATGTCTGTCTTTTTCTTTCTTCTGCCTTCCTCTCTCTCGCTGTGCCTCAACTGTCCAATCTGTTGGTCTATCTGTGTGTTTGTGTTTGCACTGATAACAGTTTAGTTGGATCCATTCATCGATACTTGAGACCTCTGAGGGCACCATTGTTTATTCTTTCTCGCTCTTCATCCACTGCTGCTCAGGAGGAGGGATGACGGCCTGAAACTGTATGTGTGAATAAGAGGGAGAAGGAGAGAAATGAAGCCTTACCGTCTGTGTGTGTGTGTGTGTGTGTGTGTGTGTGTGTGTGTGTGTGTGTGTGTGTGTGTGTGTGTGTGTGTGTGTGTGTGTGTAATGGACTGAGCTGAGTAATGCATGTTTGATGACCAGTTGCTCCCACCTCCTAAATCCTCAGCTCCCTGTGTAAATCCTATTCTGTGTTTCACTATGAAGCCAGCAGACTTTAGTATTGAATAAGTGATGCTTCTATGAGAACGAGAACAAGAACAATGATGGTAAGAGCGAGGGAGACTTAAAGAGGAATTGAAGGAGAGGCAGGGGTTGAACTGATTGAGCTGACATCTACAATTTTCCCCCCTTTTTGTTGTGGAATAACTTATTTAAGTGCAGCACACACAGTGTGTTAAAATATAATGTGATGTGATTTGCTTGATAGTGCGTTTGATGATGATGATGGCTCTGAACTGTCCAATGAAGGGCCGGATGCCCCCAGTGTCCCATAGTTATGGGCTTAATGGTTGTGCTTATGGTAGTCTGGGCAAGCACATAGGCTAAATGCATCCACAAATACACACAATACCCTCATGCGCACACACATTTTGGATAGCCCTCGTACCCTATAATGATGGCAATAATGGGAAGCGTTACAACTGTCTGTGCCATTCTGTCTGGAACTGCACTTATGCACACAAATGCTCACACACTCACATATGCACTCATAAACGCACAATCACACATCTGTCCTTTTTTCTTTCTTTTTAAAAAAAAAAAAAAAAAAATGACTCATTGTAATAAAAATGCTGAAATCTCATGTGCAACACACACTGCACACCTAGCCTCATGCTTTATTCCAGAGTCATCCAGGCAAAGAAGAAAAAAAAAAAAAAGCTACCTCATTTCTCCCTGTGTAGTAGGAAGAGTGCAGTGATATGCTGCTTGCAGTCTGATAGGGATGCCTAGTCCCAGAGGAGTGGTTGTAATTTATCCTCAGGCCTGAGAGGGGAAATGAGGCCCTGCTTTATGGGACCATTAAAGGGCAATGTCGCAGCTGCAGGTTTGCGTGTACACACACTCACACACATACTTCCATGTATGGATAAAAAAAGAAAAAAAAAAGAATGAACACACAGCATCACCCATAAAGACATTAATTACAGAAATACATAATATGTATCTAAATAAATTTTTTTTTTACTGGATTAATGTTTGAATCAGCTGGTATAAATTTACACTGTAAGGTTATTCATCCAGAAATCAGCATGGAACTGTGAATCATTGTGTTTGTTGTACTGCTTTATTTATTATAATTATCTATTATTCATCTATGAATAAACAGGTGTAGACATAGCAAATATGCAAGTGAGGAAGAAACAGAAAGCTTCCAAGTCATTAGATCGGGAACTGCATCACACTGTCACAAAATAAATAAATGAAATAGTTAAGTTCCTCCAAGGATAAAAAGAATTGGTAGTGTTTCTTGAAAGAGTGCACTAAACTACACTATTTTAAGTGATGGTGTTGGTAATAAAACCTTGATCTATTGAAAAAGAAACTTGCATGCATAGTGAAGGAAACCAAACACAGGCTAGTTGTTGCTTGACTGTTTGCTTTTTCTCCACCCTAGCCTCCGTGTCTCCATTGCACTTGCCCTTTCTTGTGTGCTCTGTCCAAAGCCTGTTTCCCAAACCTGCTGATGCAATGACTTTTTCCCACTAACAAGACCTGATTCTTACAGATAGAAATTATAATGACCTCCCTTAAGAGGCATTCACTCAACCACACTCACAACACACATGTGCCAAGCACAAATGCACCAATGTGCACACAGCTAGCACACACACAAACACACACACGTGCATCTTGCAGCACCACGCCAGTTTATAAGGAAAGGTTGAGGTTACATCTTTAGCAAAAGAGCGCTTTACCTACCAGTGCAACCACTTGCATGAATTAATATATATGCATACAGTACACAGACATGCACAGGCAGTGACCATTGTTTTTTAAACTGAAAGACATAGAAACACACTAAAGGTGGGTGTTTTTATATGCAGACAGACTGATGGCACTTGGTCTATGTGTTGCAGATGTGTGCTGAATGCACTGAAAACTACTGCGTTGGCTGTTTTGCCAGATTTCACCATAAGGGGGCACTGAAGTTCCATAAAATGATTCCCATTCAAGTGAGTGTTGTTTGCATATGTATCAAATCTATTTTCTCTGTGTCCAACTCTCTTTTTTTCTTTGTCTTCCACTTATGCTTTCAGTAATAAATGTTATGATCCTATTCTTCTTCAGCTTTACTCATTTTTGTCTTTTTCGTTTCTTAGATAGCTGATCATTATTATATCTTCATAACTATCTCTCATCTTTTTTGTCATTTCTCTTCTTCAGAACATCATACCAGTTTAGTATACACAAGAACACACACAAACAGTACACAGGGCTGGGCAATTACACGAATAAAATCATGAATTGACTTTCTAACTGACCCAATGTCACTTGAGTCAATATGTTCAATAAATGAATTTTCTCACACTAGCAGCTAACCTAGACTTATTGCTCTGAAGACTAATTTACTTGTGTTTAACATGAACAAGTCAAAACTTAACTTGCTAACAAACAGCTGACCATTCTTTGTTGCCATGCTTCTGTGTCCATTCTAACTGTGGTAGCTAGCAGCCAACCTGTTTCACTGACGCTGATCCCTCACCAATGAATGACAATGAGGAAAGTAAAACTTAGCTCAAATTTGGAGAAACAGAAACAGAGAGAGCAATCCAGCATGACCGGTTTTGGGTGAGGGGAAAAAAGACAAAGGCTACCTATAGGAGAGCGAAACAAAGTTTAACAATTAATGATTAAATCAGTTATGATGTATAAACACACATAGAATGAAAAGTATTGAGTGAACAAGAAAGTTTTTGTTTATCCTTTAAAGTCTAATCTATAATAAAAAATTACAGAGAGTGCCTGGTACTATGAAATCTTTAACAGAGCCGGATTAATCGAGGTTTTGTATGTGAGGAGAAGAGCTTTAAATTCATTCAATTTCATTTGTATAGCGCCAAATCACAACAAATCACCATTTATTTATGGCTGTCGTTTGTTTTGTTCTATGTCAAGTACATCCCAGACTGCTTCAATAACGTTGAAACCGTGGCATCAGAAGTCCACGCTCTGGGTAGTTCCTAACTGGTGGTGCTCCATTGTGTGTTTGTCTATCAGATATGCTTTTAGTACATTGTTAGTGTGTTTGTGATCATTGTCAAACTGAAAAATGTAGCAGTTGAGATGGTTGATCAAAATCTGATCCTTTTCTGTGTTCATAATTCCACCGATTTTGTCAAGATCCACAACTCCACCAGTCTAAATACAGCACCAACCCATCACAGAGCCTCTGCTGTGTTTTACAGATGGCTGTAGACACTCACTGTTGTACCTCTCTCCTGACCTCCTCTGTACATATTCTGATGAAGACTTGAAGGATTTGAAGCTAAAATTTCAAATTTGCATTCATTACTCCATAAGACCTGGTGCCACTGGTCCAGTCCAGTTCTTGTGTAATTTGACATACTAAAGCCTTTTCTCCTTGTTTCCCCTCCTTAAGAATGGCTTCTTGAGAGCCACCCTTCCATTGAGATTATTTCTGATCAGGCTTTAGTCAACAACTGATGAATCTACTGAGGGATCAGGTCCATCCCTCAGGTCCTGTGTCAGGTCTTTGCTGGATTTTTTCCTATTTTCTCCAGGCATGACTTTCAGATACTGTTCATCAGCTAGGGATACCGTTAAGCCACTTGTCCAGTTTGCTCAGGCACAGGGACTGGACCTGACCAAAGCAGTCAATCTATAAAGAAAAGCTTTGAAAGGTGTTCAGAAAGCCTGCAGAACTATTGCTCAAGACCACATTAAAATTTACAACAAAGTTTGGGTTCTTGCAAGAAAAATATAAAGAAACAGTTGGCTCAAGACTTTTAAAGAGCACTGCATCTTCACTCTTCAGAGATGATTTTCTATATATCAAGAGCTTAATTTTCAGGTTAAATAAGTGTTTAAAAAAACAGATTACTGAAGGCTACTCATAGATGTACAAAACACATTTCATGGCCCTACCACACTCTTTTAAAGACAGAAAACACTCCTCAACAGCAGTCAATTAAACAGTGCTAACAGCAGTCTTCAGTCAAAGACAGAAAGACAAGACAGCAGGTCAATGTCACAGTTTAATTACAGTAAGCCAATGCTGTTTGCACAGCAGAGGAAAGATTCTATAGATAATGTCTATTAATCTGAGTAGTTGTAAATACCAATTAAAAGTCATGTAGAACAATTGTTTATTAAGTCACAATATAAACAGAAGCAGACAGTGGATGTGCATAGGTACAACAGAGTAACACTATTATTTAACATATTGTCTAAAAGTTGTCCAAGACCTGAGATTAGATACTCAGACACAAGCCTGCACTTCTCAGACACCTTCAGTGTGTACTTTTGGAAATAGATAACAAGCATACAGATTATATTTTTTGTACTCATATAAACAATGCTCACTGCAGTATACAATAGTTGAGACCACATGCAAATACACACTCACACGTAGACACACAAAGGCTTGTTTTTGTTAATCAGCAGCCTATTAAGCCAAATTAGTATGGAAAGCATATCTAAAAGGGAAAGCTAATTTATCCAAGGATGTACAGAATAATCAAAAGATACAATATGTCATATGGATATACGCTACTATTCTGTTTCTCGACAAGATGTGTTTCTATGGGTTTCAGCTCTAAGCGTTTTGTGTATTAACAATTAACAATTATTAACAAGCTGTCATGCACTGTTGCTCAGCTTATATGGATACCCTTTTTTGCTTTAATAGGGATGGGTATTGTTAGGATTTTATATCAATGCTCTTATTGATGCTCCATGCCATGTGATAGTGAAAAAGAGTGTTTGACACAGTGGTAAAAGTTTTTTTTTGTCTCAGCTTTATGTAAAGGAAGTGTTTGGTAGTCCACCTCCACCACCCAGAGCTGTGGTAATCACCCTGGAATTCAAAATATTAACAAACATAAATTATTTCAGGTCGCCACTGAATTCAAATTAAGCCAAGTTTATATGATCAAACCTAGTGGGGTTTGACCCCACACCCACCTTGATCTAGATCTGTCTGTCTGAAATGTCTGTTGTCTGAGATTGTAGCCAAGTTTACAAATTTGAAGATAGAACAAATGATGGCACAGCGTCTGCCTGCATTAAGACATTTCAATCAGCCTAAGAAGCCACTGTTACAACATGGACTTTTATTTGCTTTTTAGTTGCACAAGCTTTGATTGTGCTTTCATTTAGAAGGCTCAAAAAACAAAACAAAACATCTTTTAATCCACCTTGGTTTTCTCTACCAATATTTCACCCCTTTGCTATCTTTTGTATCAGCCCAAGAGGATGGGGTGCAGCTCCACATACACTTTCAACACTGAAGCCCCTCGCACCATTGAGCATTGGAATTTTTTTTTAACTTGGCAACAGCCCTCTGACACTCTTTGTTCCTTAGCTCATGTTCCCTTATGTAGTTGTTGAGAGAGGATTTGATTTTAGCATCTGACTACGGTCCACTGACGAAGCTTTGGCTACTGCTTGGAACTATTTGCATTTACAAAATTGCTAAAATCCATGCCAACTGTATTCCAAGGTTCATAACTACAGTTAGCTCCATATATATTTGGACTCTGACACAAGTTTTTTTTTTAAAACTTGTTTATTGAAACATATTCCAATTATAGTTATATATTGGATATGGACATGATTTTAGACTCTCAGCTTTCATTTGGGGTTACCTACATTCAAATTGGATGAAGGGATTAGGAGTTTCAGCTCCTTAACACGTTTTTAAAGGGTCCAAAAGTAATTGGACAATTGACTAAAAGGCTATTTCATGGGCAGTTGTGTGTATGATGATTTGATTTGAGGTGTGGTGCTTTTATCTGGAAGATGCAGTCAAAGGAGCTGAAAGCTATCCTTAAGCTGCAAAAACAAAACAAAACAAAAAACGATCTGAGAAATTGCTACAATATCAGGAGTGGCAAAATCTACAGTTTGGTACATCCTGAGAAAGAAAAAACGCACTGAGCACTCAGCAACGCAAAAAAGACCTGGAAAGAAGACAACAGTAATGGATGATCGCAGAATAATTCTGCAGGAGGTAGGCGTAGTGATATCCAAGTCTACCATAAAGAGAAGACTAAATGAAAGTAAATACAGAGGGTTCACTGTAATGTGCAAGCCACTCATAAGCCTCAAGAATAGAAAGACTAGGTTGAACTTTGCTAAAACACATCTTAAAAAAAGTCAGCACTGTTCAGGAAAAACATTCTTTGGACAGATGAAACCAAGATCAACCTCTACCAGTATGATGGTAAGAAAAAAGTATGGAGAAGGCGTGGAACAGCTCACATTCCAAAGCATCATCTGTAAAACATGGCGGAGGCAGTGCGATGGCCTGGTTGTGCATGGCTGCCAGTGGCACTGGGACACTAGTGTTTATTGATGACGTGACACAGGACAGAAGCTGCTGAATTCTGAGGTGTTCAGAGTCATACTGTCTGCTCAAATCCAGGCAAATGCAGTCAAATTGATGGGGAGGCATTTCATAATAGACATAATTGACAATGACCCAAAATATACAGTCAAAGCAACCCAGAAGTTTATTAGGCAAGTTTATTTGTATAGCACAATTCAACAACAAGGTGATTCAAAGTGCTTTACAGAGACATTAGAAACAAGAACAAATAAAAAGCATGATTTAAAATTGATTAAAACAAGCAAATAAACTAACAAAAAAACAAACAAACAAACAAACAAACAAAACAGTATATAAAATCAAAACAGATAAAATCAGAACAGTAGATAAAATCAGTAGTTAAATGTAAGTTTTGAAATTTAAGCTTAAAGTGTGGATTTGGTGCTTTATTCAAATGCAGCTGAGAACAGGTGAGTCTTCAACCTGGATTTAAATAAACTGAGTGTTTCAGCTGATCTGAGGCTTTCTGGGAGTTTGTTCCAGATATAAGGAGCATAAAAGCTGAATGCAGCTTCTCCGTGTCTGGTTCTGACTCTGGGAACTGATAAAAGACCGGATCCAGATGACCTGAGGGATCTGGATGGTTCATACTGGGTCAGGAGGTCATTGATGTATTTTGGTCCTAAACCATTCAGAGCTTTATAGGCCAGCATCAGAACTTTAAAGTCTATCCTCTGACGGACAGGCAGCCAGTGTAAGGACCTCAGAGCTGGACTGATGTGGTCCACTTTTTTGGTCTTAGTGAGGACTCGAGCAGCAGAGTTCTGAATGAGCTGTAGTTGTCTGACTGATTTTTTAGGTAGACCTGTAAAGATGCTGTTACAGTAATCAAGCCTACTAAAGATGAATGCATGGACTAGTTTTTCCAGGTCCTGTTGAGACATCAGATCTTTTATCCTTGATATATTCTTGAGGTGATAGTAAGCTGACTTTGTTATTGTCTTAATGTGTTTTTCTAAGTTTAGGTCTGCATCCATCACTACACCCAAATTTCTCGCCTGGTTTGTGGTTTTTAGATGTATAGATTGAAGTTCTCTGGTGACCTGTAATCGTTTTTCTTTGGCGCCAAAGACTATTACCTCAGTTTTGTTTTTGTTTAGCTGGAGAAAATTGTGGCACAACCAGTCATTGATTTCCTCAATGCATTTACCAAGAGCCTGTACAGGGCCTCGGTCTCCTGGTGACATTGTGATATATATTTGTGTGTCATCTGCATAGCTGTGATAGTTTATTTTGTTGTTGTTTATAATCTGTGCCAGTGGGAGCATGTAGATGTTAAACAGAAGGGGTCCCAAGATGGAACCTTGGGGAACTCCACATGTGATACTTGTCTGCTCAGATGTGAAGTTACCTATTGATACAAAGTATTTCCTGTTTTCTACGTATGTTTTGAACCAGTTTAGTACAGTTCCTGAAAGACCTGTCCAGTTCTCCAGTCGTTTGAGTAATACGTTGTGGTCAACTGTATCAAATGCTGCACTGAGATCCAGTAAAACTAGGACTGACATTTTTCCACTGTCTGTATTCAGACATATGTCATTAAACACTTTGGTCAGAGCGGTTTCAGTGCTGTGGTTCTGTCTAAAACCTGACTGGAAGGCATCGTAGCAATTATTCTGTTTTAAGAAGTAACTGAGCTGTTGAGAAACTGCTTTTTCAATGATCTTACTTAAAAACGGGAGATTTGAGATCGGCCTGTAGTTGTTCATTTGTGTCTTGTCAAGATTGTCCTTTTTCAGTATAGGTTTGATTACAGCAGTTTTTAGTGATTCTGGAAACACACCTGATAATAAAGAAAAGTTGACGATCTGTAACAGGTCTGACTCTAAAGTCTTTGAGACCTTTTTGAAAAAACTTGTTGGCAGGACATCTAAACAGCAGGAGGAGGAGTTCAGTTGACCTAAGATGTCCTCCAGGTCTTTGCTGTTAATAGGTTGAAACTGTTTCATGGTGTTTAAACAGTTTTTTGGTGGACACAGTACATATCCTGGATCTGCTGTTGATGTACCAATTGCTTGTCTAATTTTTTGGATTTTTTCAGTGAAGAATTTGGCAAAGTCATTGCAGGCCATGGTCGAATGAAGTTCAGCTGCCACTGACACAGGAGGGTTTGTTAGCCTGTCAACTGTAGAAAATAAGACCCGAGCATTATGGCTGTTTTTAGTGATGATGTCAGAGAAGTAGGACCTCCTTGCATTCCTCAGTTGTAAATTATAATTGTGAAGTTTCTCTTTATAAATGTCATAATGAACCTGGAGGTTTGTTTTTCTCCATCTGCGCTCAGCAAAGAAGTAGAATATTCTTCAATGGCCAAGGTAGTCACCTGATCTTAATCTAATTGAGCATGCGTTTCACTTGTTGAAGACTAAACTTTGGACAGAAAGGCCAACAAACAAACAGCAACTGAAAGCCACTGCAGTGAAGGCCTGGCAGAGCATTTAAAAGTAGGAAACCCAACATGTGGTGATGTCCATGAGTTCAAGACTTCAGGCTGTCATTGCCAGCAAAGGGTTTTCAACCAAGTATTAGAAATAAACATTTTATTTACAGTTATTTAATTTGTCCAATTACTTTTGTTCCCCTGAAATGAAGGAACTGTGTTGTCTCTGTCCAAAATTGTATGAATGCAACTGTTCATCCTGTTAATCCTGTAAATCTTTCTAAATTTTCCAGTTCAACTTTGTTTTTACACCTGGCCTTTGAATATTCTGCCTTTTTGCTGTATCCAGGCAGAGCAAAAGCAAACATGATATCATGACACTGTCAGCTTAATCTTTTTTGGGCAATTTTCTGACAGTTACATTATTCTTCCACAGCATGTCTTTTATCCTGTCTTCCTTCTCTCACCCCAACCGGTCGCAGCAGATGGCCTCCCCTCCCTGAGCCTGGTTCTGCCGGAGGTTTCTTCCCGTTAAAAGGGAGTTTTTCCTTCCCACTGTCGCCAAAGTGCTTGCTCACAGGGGGTCATATGATTGTTGGGTTTTTCTCTGTACCTATGAAGTGCCTTGAGGCGACTTTTGTTGTGATTTGGCGCTATATAAATAAAATTGAATTGAATTGAATAAAAGAATTAACACATAAATAAACACTGTTTATACAGGCACTTTGGTACTGACCGGTCAGGTACCGACCCCACTTTATTTATGTTTCTTTGTACTTATCCTGTGTGCTACCTGACTTCTCATTGGCTGGAGACACTGATGTGTATACAGTAGCCACCACAGTGAAACAAAGCCATGGATACTGACAAAGAGAAAAACTGCACACACTGAAGTAGCTCTATGAAACCACACAAGACAACTGTCCATCTACATCTCCTCAGTGTTCATCTCTGTTTCTATCCTCACTTTAGTCCCTTGTAATGCAAAACTGTGTATTTTGGCAGGACATAAAGACTGAGGATTATACACATGCAGCTGACGCAGGCATATCTCTTTCTCTCTTCTGCTAATCCTGTTTTATTTGCCTTGGAAAGAATGAGGGAGGAAGAGAGACAAAAAGACAAAATGAATATTAAGTTCATCACTATGCTGTTTTGGGGCTTTCATCGGTGCCTCATCAGCTCCTGTGTCCAGCCGCACACACACACTCCCAAACGTGGTTCAATTAATGTTTGCAGAGCATTTTCAGTATTTGATTTAGCCTAACCTGTAGGGAGTACCAAATGAATATGGTATGCGATGATATATCAAGAAACTTAATAGCTAAGTTTAAGCTTTACAGCATTAATTATAATTGACAATAGTGTGCCTAATTTAGCAAATGTAAATGTTATGAAAATGTTATATTCTCAGACTACCCTCACCCCCTCACTCTTTCTTTCTGATGCTTAGAAAACTTACAGCACTGTAAAACTTAGCAGAACTCTGGTGGTTTTAGAAACTAAAAACTATGGTTAAGTAATTGATTGATGCGACTGAGCGAGTTTACTTTTCATTGTTGTGCGCAAAGTCTTCCCTACATCACTTGTCTGTTTCCAAAGGGAAAGTTAAAATTACTCTCTTGACCTTAATAACATACTCTCTTGAAGGCAAGTTCAGTGATCCTGGTTTCACAGCTAAACAACATCCTGGAAAAATTATAGATGGTATTATCTCACTTACAATAAATGATACTATGTGTTGGACAGATTTTCCAAGTGAACGAGAATCTGTGTGCACAATTAAGAGCCAATATTAATGACGAAAACATCATGATTGTTTTACCATTTTAAGCCGTTGTGTAAACTTTAAACTGCATTATTTTTGATGTCAGATTTGAAGGATGGCTTTCAGAATCTTAACAGTTAAACCCAGTGTAGAAGAAAGCTTTGATAATCCCAAAAGACTGGCAAAAACACTTGAACAAAACTTTTCACCCTTAGATATGAGGCTGAATTAACTTTAAAAAGTGTCTATGAATTCTTGACAGTGCATTATGATACGGTATGATGATGTGAGTGCATACTTTCGGACAGTTTCTCCTTGAAGGCATTTATTGTATTACAATTAGCTGTACAAACGAAAAGTGACAGAAGTTGTCTGAAGAAGGAAAAAAGAAGAAAGGAGAAGTTCAAAGCTGTACCCACTCTATGCAGTCTAGGGCTGTCCCAAATACCGTCTTTGAGGATTTGAGGCTTTAGTGATTGTCTGACAAAAATTCAAAGAGAAGACGGCTGCACTTACAGTTACATAACGACTTGCCATGGTTTATATTCTGACCTGTTAAACATTATTATTATGTAGATTGCAGTTTGAAATTGATTAAAGGGGTACAAGCACATATATGAGTTCATTTGAGGTCATTTGTGAACAACTTTTAGGAGGCCATCTTTGAAAGTTTTGGTGTTATTGCGAACCAAAGACAGAATTTGGATGCTTGACATTTTTTGACAACTTGCTTGTCAGTGCAGCTTATGTAAAATGAGAGCTAGTACAAAGATTAAAGGTAATGAATACAATTATCTGAAAAAGAGAGTTTGTCACAGAACTCCATGCAGTCCTGTGACAAACTAGACACTCCCCATTGTTCAGTAGTTTGTAGAACCACCTTTAGTTACAAGTTTACTTTCTCAGCCTCTCACATTGTTTTCGAGGAATATGGTCTGATTCTTTATTTTACAATGTTGCTTCGTTTATACACAGCTTTCTTAGTGTCCCACTACAACATTTTGACCAGGTTGAGGTCTGGACTTTGCCTGGGCATTTATAACACTTTATTTCATTTTAAATCATTCTGTTGTAGATCTCCTGTTGTGCTGGGGATACTTTCCTGTTTGATGCATGATTTTGGTGATATGATATTGTGACAATACTTCACTCACAAAGTATTGCAGTTTATCACCTGCAAACTTTATTTTATCCAGTAAGATAATAATCTCGCTTCAATTTTTTTTTTTTTTACTTCAGGCATTCCAACACTGTCACAAAAAACTGCCATAAATGTTTCCATAACACCGAGTCAGTCTGTCTTTGATTGAATGGGGTCAAGTTAGCAATTGCATGCAATTTGTTTCTGATAATGCAGCAATTAAGGGTGATAGATTTTTGAAAATCACTAATTTGTTGCTATCAAAAAGTGGTTGTAATAACCCTTAAGCTCTAAGCAACCATTTAGTCATCACAAGTTGTGATCGGTCGCAGGATGTGAAATGATTCAGTACAACCAAAAGGCAGCTGCTGTGTTTTTTTGTTGTGATAAACACAGGGAGGTTACCTTGCTATTTTTCTCGTGTTACATGAACTTTAACATTTAACATGCTAACTAAAGTCCGTAAAGTCTGAGCTGCATCTGAGATGCTCCTAGGTTGTTGGGGTTTTTTTGGAATTTTTTTTATAATTTTTGGGCTTTTTGGAGTTTCTCTGAGCATTGCATGGTCTGACCTTAGGGTGAATTTACTGGGACGTCCATTTGATTGTGACATTGTGTTACCTGAATGCTCTTGATTAGTAAAGTGCCAAAACCTCTGCCTTTATAGCTGTGCTCACACTTCATGGTGATCAATAGTCAAGTGCATTTATTAACATCACCTGGCTGCCATTTACTCTCTTAATTCTCATGAAAGCATCAGTGAACATTAGGAATATACTCCGTTTTTCACAGGACTCCACACATTTCTATGAAAACCTTTTCTTTCACATGATATTATTTTTTATTTTATTGGTGGTTTATATATTTATGCTAAAGAATCAGAATCAGAATCAGAATACTTTATTGATCCCTGGGGGAAATTATTTAAAGCGTATCGGATTAAGAAATTAATATATTGGGAGTTACCTTGTCAGTTACCTTGGCAAAGATCAAAGCTTTGAAGCATTTGTGTCAGCCAAAGGTTTGTATGGTTTTTAGATCATACGTTTCTAAAGGTTGCTACCAGACTCAGCTCATTGTCTCCATGCCGTCAAAATTTGGTATCAGAAGCACTTAGATAATCTTGATAACAACCACAGTTCATACCTGTAAATAAGGCTATCTGATTACCAGAAAGAGAACCAGAACAATTGCTTCAGCAGTTGCACTGTTTAAAATTTCTTGCGATGCAAAGATTGCAGTCAAAAAAAAAAAAGTGTCCCCAGGTTTGTTGGATTATGTTTCGAGACATTCGCTCTCACAAGATACTAAATTCAGCACTTAGAGTGTATCACCAAATTAGCTGGCCTTTGCTTCTATCACTGATGAGACCAGCGATATTTCAGACTGAGTGCATGTTTCTGTCTAGTTGGGCGAATGCAAATCCATTCATCTATACGACATTATTACACTGTGTTACTGTGGAAGACCAGATGTAGAATCCTTTACAGAACAAGAGGGTCTGACTAGGAACTCTATATCGTCGTACTTTTTGCTTTCAGGAGCTAGTGTTGCCAACAGAAACAAATCTTCTGCTAAAAAATGCCTGCTTTCATGGTGGCATAGTTGTGCATAGTTTATTGAGAGCCATCCTACCCACAATTAAAAAATGTATGAGTTAAAAGTCTTATGTCATCTCTATCTCTGTGTCTAGTAAATTGCCTGTGCCTTATCTGAATCTTGTAAGGCAGTGTGAATCTCTGAGGTTGCTACAGGTCTGGTTTCGAGGCTAGCAATAACAAAGTTACCATAATATACAGTACATGCTGCAAAACTTGTTCACGTGTCACCTGAATGACAGCAGCTCCACAAAAACAGGAAAATTGTAAAGTGAACTCGACGATGATGAAGTTGCTCATATGAGAGATCAGTTAAGCTGCTGTTTTAAACAGCTGTCTGTCACGTTTATAAGTGCTGCTGATTTTCTGCCACTTAATGCCACCAGATTCTTTTCTTTTCATATTTCCAGCTTGGTTACAATGTGAACTCTGGGAATTAATACACATATGTTCACGGCCCAGCTCTACTGCCAAGATAAAGACAGGAGAAAAAGGTTTAACTAAAATAACATACGGTACATTGGGGCCTGACTTACTTAGTGGTACAAATTAGGATGAGGCTGTGTTCTTAAAAATGTGCCAGTGAGTACAGAGAACAGTACAGTGAGAACAGTTCTGTAAGTGATCTATGAACAGTGCACTAATTTATAAATAAAGACACAACCAGTTCATTTCAGTCGTGACCATCACCAGAATTGAAGTGTTGTCTGCTAACCAAAAAAATATGCTGTGCAGGATTTACAGATGTGTTTCAGATTAATTAGAGGCAGCTGAAGGTGTTTTTAATATAAAGGCAATTTTTTTTCTGTCTGAAATTGCTGGGAACTTTGCGTGTGGGATCCCTGCAGACATCTGTTCCCTGGATAAATCTTGTGGTTTCGATTACAGCAGAACTCAAAAAGAAGATCTGTGTTATTACAATCCCACCATTAAAAACCTGAAATCTGTATGTAACAGATGTAGAAAAAGACACCACATTAATTACATCAGATCCTGATCCATCCCTGTGTTAATAAAGGGGTGAGGGATGAACTGTTACATTGCCGGGTGCTTAAGTACATGTGTTATTCATTTTTTTCCAACAGGCTGTGTGGCAGTGTAGGTAATATGAAGCCGGTTTGTAACATTCAGACATTAATCTGTCACACTTCACGCCTGTCTGTCAATAAACTGCCAGTTTGAAGGGGAAAAAAGCAGTTGCTCTGGGTGTGAAGACTACTGGGAAAAGACAGATTGACACAAGACATTTTCAATGTGTGCTAATCTGTGTGAGAATGTGACTGAAAACCTGAAACACTGCAAATCACTCTGGTTACTGTAAAAGGTAAATTGGTTACTTGTAAAACAAGAAAAATCCTTGTATGTGTCTTGTATTGGGATTCTTGCACTCTAAAGCTGTGCTCTATTTCATCAAAATACCAATACTACTGAGGAGGAAGTAATATTTGGAGCTTGACCCTAAACATTTGGGGCAAGGGTGTAGTGAAACCTATATAACAGAGCCAAAGCTTGGGTCCAGTCACACAGGTCTGGAGACCAGTTGGCAAGCTCCTGGAAATTACCTACTGGACATTTTTCACTAGGGAAAGTGTGCTGGCAGTTTCTCTTAGCCCCAGTTACGCACGCCTTAGAGACCAGTAAGCAACCCCTGGCAAGCAGTGATTGGTCAGTGAAAAATGGGTATTCCCTGACTAGTTGTTGTCAGTGTAGGAAGTTACTTGCTGTTGCTAGCTAAAATTGGTTTCAAAAAGCTATATGGTGCTGCAACCTGCCTGTGATCACTTGGACCACTAGTGGATTGCAGCGTTTGCCTGAAGTTTATATGGAAAATTTCGATTTTTCTGCAAACCCTTGCAAAGTACTCTCTAAGCAGCAACTATGAAAAGAGTGATGCAAACCAAAAATGGAGTATGTCTGCTTTCAGTTAAAGTTGGGCTTTTGGAAGTGTGTTGTTTGAGCAATAAGATAAAAAATTTTTTACCTTGAAGATGATGCCTTTTCTTTTATGATTTAGTTTTACTGCTCAGCTAGTATTGAGTAAGTGAATAGTTGCATATTACAGGGTCCTGTTGCAGTCTGCTAGAAACCAAAGAAACCACTACAAGCTTTTTAGTGTAGCACCCTCTTTGTGACTGATTTCATCCAACGACAGCCTGCAAACTCCGGAAACCAGTCAACATGTGGTTGGGGAATACAGATTTTCCCCTGAGGATATATGCATCACATTTACAGCTTTGAGCGATACACCCACCCAATTACACACTTGTTCTGATATCGTCTCTGTCTCTGACTCCAAATAAATTAACATTCCTAGCAACAACTATCACAACCATGTTAGGTGCAAAATAAAACATGTTTTTTTGTGTTTTTAAGTCGATACAATTCGCAGTAAATTGTATGCTGTGAACATTTTGTAAATTAAGTTTATGTGATTCACTTAATGACTCTCCTCCCAAAATCTTGTGTTCTACAAGCAAAACGCCAATGAATACATCTAAAATATGGCTTCCATAAAAATACCCATATCCATGCCCTTTAGTCACAAAATTGACACTGAGCTTCTTTAGTAAATACAGCAGCTTTGGTCTTGCACAGACCATTTGGCGCAGACCATTAGTAAATCTGGCCCTAGGTGTGCTTTCTGTCAAAATATGACTTTATCTCTTTATCTGGACTCACAATATTAGATACTACAGCAGAGTTAGTGGGAATATAGTTATTGAAAAGAGATTTAATCACCTAATTGTTTGTCCACATATAAACAAAAACAAATAAACAAAAAAAAAACAGATTACAGAACAATTTGGTGCATAAACCATGGTCTTTTTGTAAGGAAAGTAAATCTTTCATCTTTCCAGTTCACACAGCTTTTGATAGAGCCGAAATACTCTTAGCCAGTTTCCTTTTTGTGTCACCCACTGACCAAAAAAATGGATATGCATTTTTTTTTTTACAAAATGCTCTACATCAGGGGTCCTTGAGGGCTGGTGTCCTGCAACTTTTCCATGTGTCCCTGTTGCAACACCGCTGAATACAATTAGTAGGTCATTAGCAAGACTCTATAAAACTTGACTGCATGCTGAGGTGGCAATTCAGCCATTTGATTCATGTTACAGCAGCGCATAAGTGAATGAACATGGTGCAATAGAAGTACTTTAAGAAGTACATTTTTCCAAACACTTAAATTTACTTAAATTTACTCGAGTATGGTTAGGGGTTGCCACTTCATCATGCAGTCAAGTTCTATACTCATGCCAATGACCTACTAATTTTATTCAGGTGTGGTGCAACAGGGACACATGGAAAAGTTTCCTTACATCTTGTCAGTCTACCACCTTTTCTAAATTCCGAAAATGCAGCAAAACCATAGCTCACAAACGAAATTGCACATAATGAACACAGTTGAAATTTGTGGTTACATCTCCATTAAAAAAGTCAGTGATGAAAAATGTCAACAGAACGAGTGTGAGCAATATCTCCAATATGAGTTGTTGTCCATAATTGCCAGAAAAGATGATCAAAATGACTAAAACTCTTATGTAGCTTTAACAAAACTTTCAGTTCCTCAATGTTTTCTTGACTCCACATTTGTTGGTGTATTACTTAAGGACAAAATGTAAGTCTATAGTCTTCGCACCCTTGGTTAGTCATGGAATACAATATTGAATGAAGAGGTGACATACATTCCATGTTTCTAAAGCAAGATTCGTCAGGACCTTTGCCCCTGATTTGTGCCTGATACACAGAGCACCTAAACCCTATACCACCTTCTGGCTTTGCCAGCCACTGGGCTCCCTCCTGTGAGCACCATGCACAGATCTGGCTCCAGGGTGAGACCAATTTAACCCTGTCACAGGCAGGGTAGTCATGTTCCTTACTTATTGTTTAATCATAGGGGTGTTTCTGATTTGTTTCACGCTGGATCCCAGGTTATTACATTCACTGCCTCAAACGGAGCATTTTGGCCATCGCCATCTTGTTTTGGCTGTGACATCAGTGGAAATACTATGATGTCCACTAATCTCAGTGGACAAGCATTTCATTTCAATTTAAAGCCTATATATTCTTTTTTTCTATAATCCTAAATGTAGTAGTGAAGACACATTTTTGACCAAACATGGTGAATAAACATAGCGAGAGTGAGCCAGTGTATTTAAAATAGACTTTTTTAGTCCATCTTTACAACATTGTAGTTTCTCTAAAGCAGTCCAATATCAACAATATCTACCACCACATAGTTGAGCAGCCTAGCACCAAGTCAGACGATCTTTTTTTATTTCCTTAAGAATTCTCCTTCATATCTTTCTTTGACCTGATAGTATTTCCACTGATGTCACAGCAAAAACAAGATAGCGATGGCCACAATGCTCAGTTTGAGGCTCCATGTCCTTCTCCAGTCTATACATGTCGCCCTTTCTGCCCAGGCTCTTTGTGGATTAATTTACATAAAATAAAGATGCACACATTAACTATATAAAATGGAGTTCATTGTTGTGACTTTCAAGGTTATGCCAGTGATGTAAGTATGAGCACTTAAAATGATTAGGTTGTAACCGCTAAATGGGGTTCGTGGCAGTTGTCGAAAGAGCCCTCATCTCATTGACTTTTTGTCATTACTGTGTATCAAATTTGTTCAACACCTTTTTCATTTCTGGAAAATTTGTCACTCTGTTGTCTGCAGTTTGACTTTTAGGACATTCATTGTAAAGAAAGTACAACCTTTATTTATTAATAAATTTCTGTTCATTGTTATTGCTGATCAACATTTCTTATCTTTGTGATAATAGCATTGTTGAAGAGTCTACCTCTGCACTCCTGTGGCTTTTTTACAACAAAATGCACAGCTTTGCCTCTGATCTTGTTTTTCCCGCAAGTGGGATCGAGCTATTTATAAACAAACATTTCAGAGAAACGCAGGTTAGCTAAACATACTTTCATAGGATTGCCTTGTGCAGAAATTAATAACCTTGACATTTACTTTTAATTTATAAATACACAGCAAAATCTCCAGTGTTAATTTAACACTGGAGATTTTGCTGTGTACCTCTTTTATGATTTTATGCTATAGCTTATGTATCAATTCGTCCCCATTTGTCCTAATGCAGTATTTTTTTTTCATCTGCTATATTATTTGCAGTATTTAGTTTCTATCATTTTTATGAGTAACAACATAGTGATCTAGTCTCACATGCTATGGCCTTCTGTTACAGACAGACTTACAGACCCGTGTGAGCACTCGAGATGTTGTCAACAGCTTCAAGAAACAGACTGACCCTAGCTCCGACTATAGCACTAGTCCTAATCCCAATCCTGGTACTACCCCCAGTTCCAGACAGCAAAATGAGAGTCCAGAAAAAAGAACAGAAGCTGAGGAAAATCCTGACTGCGGCAAGGTAAGTAATAACTACCATTTAATACTTATTGATATATAAATATTCAGTGTTTATGAAGTCTTCTAAACTACTCAGTTAGTTGTACACATGATCAAAGTGGAGATGCATTGACTTGTTTAATACGTTAAATATTGTACAGTATGCATGTGCTTAACTGTGCTAAGCACTGTGCTAAACAAACCAATATACAGCATTAAAGACTTGAACTGCTACGGCAGTCCATTGAGTAATTTTGCTTACTTGAGTTTTTGATGACAAAAAATTAAGCAGAGCTTAAATGGATGTTGAAATGTTGCAGTAAGATGAGCTATGACACTTACAAAAATGTAATATTGGACTAGATAACAAGGCCAGGGCTTTAAAACGAGAAGTATAAGAAAAGCCATGTTTTCTTTAAAACAAAGCTTCTGTCTTTCACACATAATTTTTGAGGTTTGTCATTTTTATTCATTATTTATTTAATTAGGGAATAATAAAAACTAATTAAATTATACTAAACGTGTTTTCCATCCATTTTATCTAAAGAAAATCTAAATATGAGATTAAATGATATTCTTAATAATGGGGCTTTGCCAATTGTTATACCAACAATTATTTATTTACTTTTTACGTATGTAAAAAAATTTCAAATGGTCATTGATTACTGAATACATTTTCTTCTCTACTGCAGTTAACCGGCTGTGAAAATTGAATTCAGACATACCAGACAAGCCTTAACACTGTTAAATTTTACCCCTGCACACTGTGAGTCAATTGAAAAGACTTCAAACAAACTCTAATTGACGCTATATCCACAGGCTGTATCTACAGGCAGGCTGGTGAACTGCATGCACCTTTGGACTAAAAAATGCCCTCCAGCTGTGTAGGTCTGGCAAGAACAGTTAGATTGACATTTCAGACTTTTTATACCACCGAGCTCAGTTGACCTTATTCAAACAGCAGTCATTTTGAACAGCTGGGGTCAGAAGGTACTGAGGAAATGTCTTTGAATGTCAAACTAGTGTTCAACTTATATGTTAAAACTTCATATACAGGCATTAAATTTTCACCAGTCTGAGCAGCAACAGACATAGAAACCTCCCTGCTTAACACATAACTTAATATGTTTTTAATTCTGGTAATAGGCTGAATATTTAAAATTGATGTGTCATTTTTATTAAAAGGAACTCAACATTTGACCCTCAAGGTGTAAATTTACTCTCCTGAAACTCATCTAGGCTGTTATAAACACATATTTTCATTGTTTGAAAAATCCTGAATTTATAATCCTCATTTTGACCTATGAAAGACACCATTACTTTGTGCGTGCAGTGCACTTAGGGTAAATTAATGGCACTCCAGAGCGATCATTACAAGGTCGCCATTATAAATTATGAAAAAGAAATGTCACATTGTGCTGCTTTTGATTGTGATTACCAGTCCAAAGGAAAGAAGAGGGTTGATTTTAGTCTCCACAGCTTTCTTGTCAATAGGAAGAGGAGAAAGAAGCAGGAAAGTCCTGGTGGAGTAAGGCTTGTTGTATTTGATGCATTAGTTTAGTTAAAGCCATAAAGATGTGATAACCAAAACCAAGTGTGCCTAAAATGCACTTTGATAAGGAGTCTAAATGCTGTCAGAGAGCAAGTAAAGGTCAGTTAATTTGTGTAGTTCTATGAAAGCTAATTTCCATTACTGAAAAGAAAACAAAAAACAAAAAACAAAACTCAGAATTGAAAAAAAATAACAACATGAAAATGTTGACTTATGGACTTTTTTTTCAGTGGTGGAAACAAGTTTTGATACATCCAACACACAGGGTGCTTTACACAGGCATAGAAAGGAGTACGGCGACACGTTTAACTATCCTTGCTGAAGTACCACGACCACAATTTATGGACACCTGCAGTTGTTCCGGTGTTGTGTTCAATAACAGAAGAAGAAGGAAACAAAAACAAAACACCAGCCCACTGTAATCTCCAACTAGCTACACAGTTTTGCCTCATTAATCTCTTTTATGTGACATCCCTCTGGTGATAAATACATGAACACGATAGCCTTTCATGCTGTACTGTTTAGGCCCAAATCGGCCTGATGTTTGATGGCCTGCAGTGACGTGAAAAATTAAACCTAACGTAATGAGCCTGCTTTGAAAAGGAGTAGAAAGTGCAAATATTTGTTTAAAAATGGGTATAGTACAGATACCTTAAAATTCTACTTAACTACAGTAGTGAAGTATTTGTACTTGTTACTTCCCACCTCTGTTTTCCACTAAGCAGCAAACTGTTCATTATGGTGGTCGCTTTGTCTGAAAGTGAACCAACAGTCAGCAGGAACCTGACAACCAACAGTGTCACCAGCTCAGCAAAAAAGTGCATGTTGTTCTTCAGCTAAGAGTGATGCAGCTACTTAGCTGGATACAGACATAGTGGATGAAGGTAGACAGTGGCCAGGCGAAGTGTGTGAGTCAATATTATGGATTGTGTTTGTGTGTGAAAACAACACTGACTTGGATTAAAAAGTCAGACAGCTGCCTCGTCCCTTCTATCATAGTTGTCATTTTAATGCACATCTCTGATAATGGCAGTTAAGCTTTCCTGCTCAGTTAGGTTGTGCTTGGGCATAAATAGAGGTTCTTGGAGACATTACATGTTTGTCTTCCTAGAGGATCCAGAGACTGTGACCAAGACTGGTACAAATATTTGACATCATTACCCAGAATGCAGTATGATTTAAAAACAGCAACAACTGCAACAAAATAAAAACGACGGCTGCCTTTGTGTGCAAAATTTATTAAACATTTTATCCCCGCCAAAAGACAGCTACTGTTTATTTTTTTTAATATCACATCTAAGGGGCTGGTTGTAGGCTGCAATTGTATTAACTACTCATTAAATGATCCACTAAATTGTAAGCTAATGTCCAAATCCCCCCCCCCCCCGCCCCATTTCAGATGTAAATATAAGTATCTCTTAATAGAAAAAATAAGAGCACTCATTAAACAATTTTTATGCTTATAGTTCAGTGCAGCCATTTCGCATAAGAGCATAAGAATAGAAAGAATGGCAATAAAAAATAATAACACACATCAAGGAAACAGTTAATACCCACTTAAACAAGGACACAAACACGGTGTCAGGCTTGCTTTCAGCACCACAAAGCTATTCAGAAAAGATGGAAGTGAATGAAAATCTCCAACAGATTAAACAAAAGTAACCACACATTTTTTCCAAGCAAAACCATGGCAACACCTTCAGTAATGATTTTTTTCTTTGTTTTAACTATGTTTATTACATTTTTTCCCCGAAACATTAGGCCATTTACAAAAATAAAGTAGAAATAAAATATTCCAACATCAGTGACGATTAAAAAAAGATAAGTTAAGCAAGACTCAATAAAACATAATAAAACAAAAACAGTCCCTTAAGCCCAGTCCCACTCCCACTCACTACCAGACAAGAACTATACTGGAATCAATAATTTCTGAGGCAGGAGAAAAACTAAAAACAGTCAAATATACGTACTGTATGCGAATGAATAAATAAATGTTACATCACCAACACAGAAAAGAGTACAGTTATTCAGCTATAAAAAGTTAGATAGATTTAACTCATGAATTTGACAATACTTACACAGAAATTTACATTTGTAGAAAACAAACATATAAACCCAACAAAGACAGCAATCTATTATGAATGTAGTGCCTGAAATCAGACCAGCATTTGTCAAAAAGATGTCTTTTTCTTTGGAGATTAAATGAAGCGACATGGAGATGAAGGTGGGATCTGAACTTTTTCATAAGAGAGAAATACGAATATTGCCAGCAGTCATGGCTGGTTTGATATACTGTGCCTGGTTTCTTTTGACAGGGGGGGACATCAGATATGTCCTCTAAAAGGGCTAATCTAGGTGAAGAGGGTATCTCACATCTGACAGTCCTGTATATCCTCTCTTATTGAGCACCAGTAATCTTTTAGTTTATTGCGTGTCTAAAACATGTGGATAAAGCCATCTGTTTCTTTTTTACACCTAGAGCAAAGATCAGAAGTTGATTCAGGAATGATAAGTTGAACATGTTGCATCTTACCAGCACAAAAGCTGCTGTGTCAGGGAAATCAGAGCTACACAGGAAATAAGATTTCATGGCAGAGAACAAAAACAAAAGCAAAAAAATATCTACCAACTCATCTATGGGAGTTTAAGCAGATTTGTTTTGTTTGGTTTCCAACTGCCGAACGCTTACTGACTTTTGTTAGTCACTGTGATATGTGTGTACAACAATCATTGTTCTTTTACCTCAAATGAACTTTACTATGAGGAACAGTTTCTATTTTCAGCCTTATTTCAGTTGACTTTATATTTAGAGGTCTAATATAAAGATAGATAAAGAGTTCCTGTTGCCACTAAAATGATGCATCAACAAGGGTATTGCCAAGGTTACAGCCACGCTCGTACATATGCATATTTTAGGTTTTGCTTGTCTTTGCCTTTAGAATATGAATACAGGTCAGTTCCTGCAGCACACAAAAACTCATTAACTGACCCCCTTCATTAAATTGCAGTCATCAAAAAAACCTGAAAGGTTTAGCACCATCATTCTGATTATATTTGCTATGTTAGGATATCAGAAAAACAGTTTTTTGTGAGTAGTATTTGATTTGTGCTAACACTAACACTAACCTTTATCAGTAGGAGTCTTATCATGCACAAGGGTGCTTCTTACCCTTACATCACACTGTTTGCCATCAATCCCTGTAAGTACACTGATGAAACAACTCTTCTATTGCAGATGTTAGTTAGGAGTCATGGAGAGGAGAAAAAGGTGGGAATTACTGAAGATGATAACAAAGGATTTCTACCCTCACTCCTTAAAGGAGAGTACAATGAGGAGGAGTCTGCAAGATCTTTCCAGGAGGCGCTCAAATTATGGAGGGGGAAGAATGATGGAGTCTGGATACCTGCCAGACCAGGTACACTAAATTGAACTGATTAAATTTACCCAGTGTTTTGACACTAATGATAATGAGAACATAATATTTATCTTTTATTGTTTGTTTGTTTTTCAATTTCAAAGCAGTTTTTGTTTGTAATTCACAGTCTTGGAATGGCTGCCACTGACTAGCACTCTCACCTTTCAGCAAGGTCGTCTCTGGTTCCTTTCTGTGTGGAGTTAGTATATGCTCCCTGTACCTGTGGATTTACTTTGGGTGTATCAGCTTCCACCCAAGGTCCGAATGCTTGTTAGACTAATGTTAGGTCAACTGGTGACTGTAAATTCAAAAAGTGGTATTTTGACTTGGACAGACTGCAGTGACTCTCAAACAGACTGTTAAGGGTTTGCAAATAATTGCCATCTAATTCATACAGTCTGTATTCACATTGCAGTCAACTGGATTCAGTCTTGGAAACAAAGTGAATGGACTTCTTTAACTTTGGACTTCCAGGCACCTTGTTTCCAAGCTCTTTGTACCACCATGCCCTGAATGACTGAGAACCTACACAGACAAATTGGGAAAGATGTTGGTTGTAAAATATTGTACACATCACCTGCATATCAAAAATTATGCTTACCTTTTATGTGAATGTGACATCTTGGGTATAACTGGGAAACACTAGGAGCTTTAACTAATGGGTGCAGCGTTCCACTGCTCCTATGTTTTGATTGCTTCCTATTTGCTTTTGTACTAGTTTTGTTTTCTAAAACTGCATCTCATTAGCGTTAGATTCACAACAGGTTGTTCATCCAGCATCAGCGTCAACTGTAAAATACCACTTTAGAAGGGGACTTGAATTTCTAGAAATAAATGACATTTTACAGCTCCTTAAAGATATTTGAAGTGGATTTGAATGAGTATTTTTATTCTCAGTTATTATTTTTGGGACCCAAGATTTTACTTTAGCCCTGGCTTGAACCTCTCTCCACGGATGAAAAAACAATCCTTTACGTTATTAAAACTCTGTTGTACCAGAGGATAGGTGATCTGCTGGAGGGCATTTGAGTTGGTTTGCACTGGACCATACCCTGTATCTATTCTATTTCTTCTTCTCTAGTACCACCTCCTCACTTTCCACTCTTGTCAATCTATTGCTGGGCTCGAATACTGTGCTGAAAGTTAGTTGAGGATTGAAAAGTAGCAAACTTCATTTCTGCATTAATTTAAAAGCCAGAGTGCTCTTTAAAAGTGCTTAAATGCTAAAGAAAATTATGTGGGTTTTTTTTATCATGAAAAGTGGTTGTTTGAAGATTAATGCCATGTTCATCCTATCTGCCTTCACTGCTGAGCTTGTGTGTGTGTGTGTGTGTGTGTGTGTGTGTGTGTGTGTGTGTGTGTGTGTGTGTGTGTGTGTATGAACATGGAAGCATATGATGTTTGGTGCTTGATGGAAAAAAGTTGAGACCAGCTCAGTTTTGATTTGTCATCTGTCACACCCATGGCACACCATCTGTCGGTATCAAACTTCCAGCCTCCATTCCGTCGCAGTGACTT
This sequence comes from Copadichromis virginalis, assembly GCF_057382275.1. NCBI lineage: Eukaryota > Metazoa > Chordata > Actinopteri > Cichliformes > Cichlidae > Copadichromis > Copadichromis virginalis. Next base: position 16,983,359 of record NC_140631.1, on the reverse strand, counting down.
GTAGCTAGTTGCTCCTGCAACACACACTTCCTGCAGTGGAGTGGAATAGAATGTATGTGGAGCACTGTATAGCTTCACTACCAAGCTGCAGTGTCTAACTACGGCTATCAGATTAAAACACTAGGAGTCCCAGGCTTCTACCTTTCTACCTTTAAAACCCACCACCAGCCAAATGGCTGGTAGGCTTTTAGCTAGGCTTTAGCTTCAGCCAAGTGGAAGCTAAATTGGCTAGTCATTCATATGTAAATTAGGTTGTTAGCTGGGAATTCTGGAGGGAGGGGAGTGGGGGTGTGTGGATGAGGGGGTGGGGGAGCTGCTAAAAGCTGTGAACTTCCTTTTGTGTTTCATCCTGATGCATTCTCAATCATCCAGGGAAATAAATCTCCAAAAGTCACCAACTTGGAGTGTTTCAGTTTGCCATCTTAGGGAGAAATCAACACACATGGGTGTAGGTCCTTTGTTGCTGAGATTTATTGATAAAAACAGTACAAAAAACCAACCATTTGTATACACTTACATTTGTATTCAGCTTTTACCAACAAATATATTTTTTTCTCAGCTCTTTCTCTTTGCATTTTCACCTACTTCTCAGTTTTCCTGCTTTCCCTCTCCCTGTATCTGCTCTGATCTGGTCTTACAGAAAGTGCTTACCACTGCAGTAGGAGGGTAATCCATGGCTGTTGCATATTGAGATAATGAGAGGAGTGTTAGGGGTGCCCTACTCCACACCACAGCACTAATCGCCTCAGCTTTGTGTATGCGTATGTGCACGCGCAAGTGTTCCAGGCAATTTTGTGTCTTTTCGCAGATATTGTGTATCTGCATCTGCAATAATGTTTGTGCGCTCAGGTTTATGCGGGTGTGTATTATTAGCACTATTATTCCAGGTTCTGTATATGTGTCTAGGTGTTTGTGCTTTTTATTAGACCTCCTATTTTCTCTGCTTTACTGCGTGAACAGACTCTGCTCCTCTCTCCTTTCGCTCTGCTCTGCAAATTGCTACTAGCCCCTCCAGCCCTAATTATTTCTGTCAGGCCAATGGCACCCAGGCCCAATTTAAAGCTTCCACTGAGGACTGCCAAAGTGTCTGGAGTACAATCATAACATGTCTCCTTCTTATTTTTATCTTTTATTTTCTCTCATGCGCTCACTATGTTCCTTTAGTATTTCATACATCTTTTTTCTTATTCCCACAGGGCTCTCTCCTGTCTGTTTGTGTTTTGGCACTTTTGGCATGGTGACAAGGTGTTTTCTCACTTTTTGAGGGGAGTGTGTTGAGAAGCTGCCGGATTATGTTTTCCTGCTACCTATTCTACCTTTCTGAATCTTTTTTCCTTTGGGGCATTTTTTTCCACCTCTTACATCTTAACTTTATTTTTGTTTGATGTCCCTCTCCCCATTTCCCTCCAGTATCAGTGTCAGCTATGGCGACCCAGACTGCCCTCCCTCCAGACAGAGAAGCTGAAGGACAAAGAAGAGGAGGGGGGGGAGAGAGGGTTCCTGTCAAGGTGAAGTTCACAAAAAACAGCCTTACCTACATGGACAGATTGCTGCTCAAGAAGCACCGGAGGTACAGATAGAAATGTGCATGCATCACACATATAGTTAATATTCAAAACCATGTTGAGGCTTCTGTCATGAGCTTCAGGCAGTAGGTTCAGTGAAAAGTTATGCTTCTCCCCTGTTCGTTATTCCTTGCAAATGTTTTATTGTTAAGAATGATTAAGAGCTTTAAAAGCAGTATCAGCTCAAAGTTTTGGTTTTGATTTATTTATGTTATCGTGTATTTGGCAACAACTTTTAATGCTATAACCAACTGCTGTGACTTTTCCTTAAATAATGGCTAAATAAATTATAAATTTATTTAGAGTATAAATTTTATAACTAAGCTACTTGGTACATGTGCTGCCTATGATACCTATGGTACCGACGTATCATTGTCACCAGATAGATGTCTCACATGTATCTGATGACATCTCTGTTACGCAGATACAACCACACGATCGAGTTTTTACGTCAACTTGTCCTTGTAGCATCATATACACCCTTAGTTTCTTGCTGCCTCCAGTAAGGGGTCAGAGGTATACCACGCTGTGCACAAACACACACATACATAGATTTGTTATGATACTTTTTGTTACCACGGAACTTGTTTCTCTTGCTTCTCTGTGGTCTTCATAACCAGCCGATATCAGTCACCAGTGTATAAAGCAGTTTCTTACTACTTATTGTGCAGTACACCGCCTGCAGGCTTGGCTTCAGCAGGTCCCATTATTACAGCCTTTATTTAACCAGCTTCTTTTTGGGCTGAGTAGTCCACTGGAGAGCAGGTCAGGGATGAGGCAAGAAGAGTGCAGTTTCGGGCCCTCCGACTGCCTGAGCAGGAACGCTCTAAGTCCCCAGCTGTAGCAGCCTTTAACTGTGGAATAGACCAGAGAGCCAATCTAGAGTGCAATAAGCCTGCAGCGGTGATGGTGGCAGAGCTTAATGGAGAGACAAAGAGACTGGCTGGTAGAAAGAAAGTCGAGGTTGAATTTTAACAAGCTTCAATAATAATGGGAAAAAGACTGAAGGAAGGAAGGAGTTTAGTGGTGGAAAGAGCTTTAAAGAATTCACTAGAAGTGCTCAGCTATATTAGAGTCATAACTCTACCATCTTGGTAGATTTGTGCATGGCCTGCAGGTTACAGAAAGCAAGCTTGTGACCGGGGGGGTGTGTCAGTTTGATTTCCTGAGCTGGCTAGGCGGTGTGGTCAGGGTAAGTGAATGCTCGTTCTTCCATCAGCTGCCAGAGTCAAAGTATCTGTGATCAAAGCACTGAACCCTGAAATAAAAGTCTGCACAGACTTATATAGAACTGACATCTGAACTGACCCTCACCTGCACAGCAAAATCTCCAGTGTTAAATTAACACTGGAGAGTGTCTATATGGGTCCACACCTCTGAGTGTTAAATACAACACTGTTGAGTGTTAAATTAACACTTTTGACAGTGTTATATGTTTAAAAGTAACCTAGTCAGTTTTGAAGATTAACAAAGACTAACACTGAGCAGTGCTGATTTTCTAACACTGGAATATTTCTAACATTTTGAGTTATTTTCCAGTGTTAGAAAATCTGCACTGCTCAGTGTTAGCCATTGTTAATCTTCAAAACTGACTAGGTTACTTTTAAACATATAACACTGTCAAAAGTGTTAATTTAACACTCAACAGTGTTGTATTTAACACTCAGAGGTGTGGACCCATATAGACACTCTCCAGTGTTAATTTAACACTGGAGATTTTGCTGTGTGCATTTACTGGCTGGTTTAACTGTGCTAGATGATTGCAAAATTTAAGACCTGAGCCTGGCTTGATGTAAGATTTATTGCAATCCCAAAAAGTAGCTTTAAAGCACTTTTACATTGTCAAAGTACAAAAGAAAAAGAAATATTTCATACACCATATTATCTTTATGCACCATCAGGCAGTTTGGTCCAGGCTTTCTTATTTTGTATAATTTAAAATAGGGTGATAATGACAAAACCATTAGATTATTAGTTCATACATAAAAAAAGAGAAAATCATTTTTAGAGATCATCTGCAGGAACACTTTATCAGGGCTGGTCACTGCTGATCACTTGGTTGAAGGCTTTCTCCTCTATCTTTATTTTTATTTTTTTACTGCTCTCTAGCGAAAGCTTAAATGTGCAAACAGCCTAAGGCTAGTAAGTGAGGCTACATCATGTGAAGTACTGTACTGTTTGCAAGAAGAAGAGAGCTAGCTTGGTCCATGGAGGACTAAGGAGAGGCAAACAGTGTTCAGGATTAAATAAAGTAATCTACAAAGTCTGCCGCACATTTCCTGCAGTGGGAAGTTGGGGTATTAGTGTGTGTTTTTTCCTTTTTTAAAAAAAATCAGAATGCAGCAGGCTGATTTCACAAAACATAAGGGAATAGTGTGTTGGACATATGTAGGTATGCATCTGTCAATCATTCAGCAACAGAATGAGGTGATAAAGGGAAAGAGGAAAACATGACACTTAATAAGTTACTTAAATTGTTACTTAAATTACTTTTTCTGGCTGGGGTCTATCCTTATTCACTGTTCTAAATATGATTTCTGTGTTTTCAGAACACCAGTTGAAATATACCCATCATCTCAGGCCGTCTCTGCAGATCAAAAATGTCTGCCTGCTACAACCGCTGAGGAGACTCCAAGCAGTATTAATGGTAATAAACATGCTAATATGTAACTGCATAAAGAAGTACATCTGTAAGCCTATGAACATCTTTTGACAAACAAATGAGGGACACAATCATACTATGTTCAGAATTGTGTATTTTCTGCTGTACACATCACTTTTCTGAAATACATCCCAGAACCAGGCTCTCTACCAAACAAATAAACAGCTCAGGACTGAGTAGTTTGACAGATAACACAAGTGCAAATCTACACACACTCCAAACACACACTTATACAGAAACACACAATGGCAAAATCTTTCCCTCTCAATGGGTCAGACGTATCAGTACCTGCCCATCCAACTGTGGCACTGTGACGGGTAATCACTGGCTGTGATTGTGTGGGCAGAGGGCTGTTAGAGGTGGCTCAAGCCTGACAGGGTAAGGAATGGGGTGAGGGGGAAGTCAGCCTGTAGTGTGGAGCACACGATCTGGAGCTCATCAGTTAGTACTAGTGTCCTGACTTTTTGCCCCCAGCTGAGGCTGAAAGGAGACATATACCAAGATTAACTCTCCCCTTCCAAACCTCTGGACTCGGAGGCTGTCAACTGCCTCTCATCATATCAATCAAGATTCACTCTAAACCTGACCTGGTTAGGATCCGCTAGTCCTTGCTTTCCCCCCTTTCCGAATAGCTGTCTATCTCAAATCTTTCTTCAGTCAAAATTTCCTGTGTTTACAGCAGTAATGATTGATAAGAAAAAGTGACTCAAATTCTCTTTAAATGTGTTTAATAACAAGAGTGCATTTCAGAAATAAATATGTCAGCATCTCTCTGCTGTGCCCACATAGTGATTCTTACAACAACGTACATTCTTACTATCAAAATAACCCAGAACAATTTATTTTGAAGGAGAACCTGATTGCACACCTTATTTGTTGCTAGACAGGAACTGCCCTTACTTTATAATGCTTAGAAAGCTATTAGAGGACCAGGTCAGGTCTTGGTGTTTATGACCCTGAGAGTTTAGTTGTTTATTTTAAAGGGGATTACACCACTGTATCCAAGTGGTTTTAACTGTGGCTACAAATTGTCTATTTGACAATGCCCTGCCCTTGAATAAACTTCCCAAACAGAAGGTTTCTTAACCTCCTTTATCCCAGAGCTCACTTTTTTGTGCTTTTTTAATCAAAAATGAAGCCAAATAGTTGATAATTTTCATATAAAAGAATAGCATTGACTGCATATCCCTTTATTGAATGTATGAAATCATAATAAACCAATACAAACTCAGTTATGCCTCAACAAAACTGCACATTAAAGCCAAAGACCTTCTAGAAACATGTCTGGCAGCCTTTTAGCCATCTTGATATGATTCTAGGACTTTTGAAACAGCGTATATACATTTTACTTTAGATAAGCTTTAACCCGTTCACGCATAGTGGTCACTACAGTGGACAGCTATTCAAAGGCTGTTCTTGTATTTGTGTCAGTGTTGATAGTAAACATGCACAAAAACCACTACATCTGACACTGATGTATCACTCCATACCCTGCCGCCCACTCAAAATGTATGTTGTCCACCTAAGTGGACATGTAAAAAACTCTTTGAAAAGTCCATGTTTAAAAAATGAAGTTCAAAAATCTTTTTTGTTCATGCCTAAAGATGAATAAAAAGTCCTAATTGAGGTTGCCATAATTCACGCATGAAAGGGTTAATTTCAGTGGTCGTTTCGACCACAAGTATTTTGTAGCCTTTGCCCAAAATGACGTTTTAAAAAGCTTTTTCTTCCTGAATGTCTTTGCCCTCAGATTTCAATTGAATGCCATGTAAATGTTAGTCAACTGGAGTTATTGATGTGAAAATACATGCACTTATTTTACAGGACTGTTCTTATGTAAACTTTATTTTGTTTTGATGCGCTGTTGTAGGAAATGATACAGAGCTTTCAAGATCTACACTTACATATTGATAGACTTAGATTTGCACATTTATTTACAGCTCTTACCTGCTTGTAATAGAGAGTCAAACAACTCATTATTCCTTCATCATTTCCATACTCTCAAATCAGTGAAGTGCTAATTATATTCTAACTCCTTTTATAATATAAAACAGTTATTAAAATAATAAAACAGTTATTCATACTACAGCTTTCATTTCTCTACTCACAATTTAATAATTAATACTTTGTTTCGGTTATATGCAGATGTGAGGAAGACAGCAGTGTTTTTTCTCCTTTTCTTTTTGGGAAATGTCGAGCTGTTTAGCAGCTGATAAACTATTCCTTCCACCTGCTTCAAACTTTTCTAATGCATGCAAATTACAACAGGTTGCAGAATCTCTCCTCCTCTCCTGTCTTTGAATATAAAAGGGAGGACATTGTGTGTGTCCATGAATAATAAAAGCTGTTTTCTGGCGGCATGTTGGGAGCGCCCCCTTCTTTTAAATTCTCATTTTCGTGAGCTGTCAAACCCATGTGGTGATGTGATAGAAGAATTGTTAGTGAGGGAGAGAAGAAGAATTCAGAACAGCATCATTAGCAAGAGTGAAAGAATGGCAAATTAACTGATAGAAAAGGAAATTTCATGTATATTCATGTGCCAATTGTGTTGGTCATGATAGGATAACAGTATAACATGGTATACTGTTTTGTATGTTGCATAAATAGCCATATAAACGGTAATAGCTTGTAAATATTTGCTTGACATTAAAACCTGTCCCAGAGATAGTAGACTATTACAAATGTCTGGTGTAATTTTTTGAATGGGAAAGTAGTTTCCTTAGCAGTGAGAGCATTACTCAGCTCCTGCTGTGTCAGCAACATAGGAAGACCTAAGTGTTCACCTGTATCACTGGGGCCTCCTTTACATGTAGGAAGAGATTAGAAATGAATTGCTGGTATCATGTTATCATGGCACGTTCATCAACACGTTGCTGATGATACTTCTTCATGCCTATGGCTATATGTTTATGGTTGTAGCCATTCTGCCAAAATCAGACAGTCAGATACTTTCTGCTCTTTGCAGTTGACAGAAAGAACACTTTGTATCCATCATTAGTCATTCTCTAGCTCACTTGCATGACTGCCAAAGCCAAACTTTAGGAGACAAGCTAACTGCCAAAAACTGAGAGTTAACCTGGGAGTTGAGTTTTGGCCTGGTCTGTAACCGATGCTTAAGACAATCTGTACATTTAATAGTAAATTCTCTGTCAGTGCAAATGATGAATAATAAATGGCTTGCACTTTAAGTGACTAGAAATCTACTAGTACAGAAAAAAATCACCTTTTATATTTATGTTCATCTAGAAGTAGCTTTATAAGTAAAAAGTATAAGCTGTAACAAAGCAGAAAGAAAAGCAACTGATTCTTCAGGTCACACCATCAACAACATATCAGAAAGCACGGCTCTGTCTCTTTTTGTTTTCTTTTGATTGTGTGTGTGTGCGTAGCTGAGGAGGAGGATTTTCGCCACTACTGTGCATCACTGTTTGCTGTCCCTGTCAGCATGGGTGGACCTGAGCCACAGGTTACTACACCTGAGTCATGCCTCCGCATTGAAGTCCTGGATGAGGTGAGAATAACTGGAGTATTTTATTTTAAAGGATTACACCTCAGTGACCACATGTCTACACATGACAAACAAGGAAAAATAAAGACAAAAACTTAACACCTGTGCACATGACTTTACAACACTAACATATTTGTTCTTTCTCTTTTTTTCCCGTCTAAATCATGTGTCACAACACTGATCTCATTTGTTGTCCACAGACAAGCAGAGACAGGAGGGGACTCAGTGCTGCTGAAAAGAAGGCAGACAACAGCCCAGAGTAAGGCTCAAAGAAAAAAAAGAAAATGTAACATTCTACAGGAACCATCATCACTAAATAATAGTTGTTTAAGCTTACTAATTATTTTGTAAATGTTATTGGTCGGTTAGTTATCAACTTGTTGTAAATGTTTATTAAATACATTGTAGTACAGAAGCATTGTTTGGATGGCTAAAAATGAAAATGTTGTGGAAGCTGATAGAAGTCATCAAAGATTGTGACAGTAAAGGTCGTTACACATCTACTGTAGCGCGTTTTGCGAAAAAACAACACGAAATTCTGAATTTTCTGGAGCCGAGCTTACCTTGTAACGTGTATCAGAGTTTTTACAGCAAATTCGTCCTCAGAAAACACACGGAAAGAAAATGAAACCAACATCAAGCGATGATGAGCTGGTCCTGATGTTTCTAAACTAGAAAAGGAAGAAAAAGAGATACTGGGTTCATACAATTCTCAGGAGAAGGCAGCAGCGGGCAGAATTTCATGGTTTGATCCAGGAGTTGAAGCTGTATCACTGCTGCATTCAAGATTTTCAGGATGTCAGTGGTGCAGTTTGAACTCTTGTTAGTTAGAGTTGTGTGCAGGTCTGAGGGAGAGAAAGCATTTAAGAGAGCCGATTGACCTGGAGCATGTCCTGCTGTGTGTCTGAGGTAAAATAGTATATTTTTTACTTCTATATTATTCTATATGCAGTACTGTTGTGTGTTTTAAAGTCAAATGCAGTAGTCTGATTGTTCAGATCTGATTGTTTTGATCAGAAAAATACAAAAAACAGAAATGGTACAGATTCGTCAAGTGAATTTATGTGCTTGCTGTGAACAGCTGCATTTAACGCATGAAATATTTATTTCATGAAATATTTTTACAGATTTTACACGTCTGGTGTGTAAAGGCCTTAACTGTTAATTTACTAGCAGGAATATCATTACACAACATGTAACAGGAAACACTGGAGCAAAGTCAATTAAGGTTTTTGCAAAAATGTTAATTATTTAATTATTAAAACATATGAGTGCTGTTTGTGTCTCTCTGATTGACTTTTAAAAATGGACATAGATTCACAAATTTTCTCTATTCATCACTCAGGGTCCATACTGTTCAGTGGATTTCACAGAAAGGAAACTCGGTGGTGCCCAAAACAGCCCTACTAAATGATGGATCCTTAAGAGTCGGCCCTTCTTCGCCTGTTGCACCACTACAGTCCAGACTAGTTCAGAAGCTCAAACCATCTAAGCCTCAGACATCACAAGCTGGGCCCTCGATTAAATGTGAGCTCTCTATTTTGCAGCGAAAGAGTAAATGACATGCTTTTTTAATCTGTATCAGACTGTAGAAGCCAGCAAGTTTTCTTTTAGATGTAGGTCACTTTTACATTAATATTTCTCACTTTATTCAGTTCTGACACACATACATAGACATACATAGAAAGGAAAGCATAGTACATCTGCAATTCCCCAGGTATTAGGCAGTAGGGGATTGCAGTGACACTCTGTTGTGTTGAAATGTGGCTGTGAAGGCAGAGAAAAAAAGGACATCTGTTTCAAAACTGCACTGAGGTTTTTCACAGCCTCCTGTATATTCCCTCATATTGTCATATGCGTGGCCCGCTGCTGTCTGTGATACTCTTTCTCTCTCTGCAAACCCTCTCCACACATTCCCTGCGCTCCTGGATGTGGACAGGGTCTCTCTTGTTAAAATCTTTGTCCATGTCAGCCAAAAGCCTGTGCAGATTATTGGAATTCTGTTTTCTCAGGTGTTTCTTTGTTTGTATATGTCCATTAATGCTGCAGTTCAGACTTGTGCAATTTGGAAGTGGTGCATAAATATTAATACACTGATCTAGTAAAGTAAGGAGACTGGAGCTCTGCATTCAAGCATAGTGATGCTGTTCTGTCTGAAAATCCTGAACAACAACCTTTTTTTCTTTAAGCCATGCTTATGAAACATTATCTGAACTCATGCTTACAAAAGCAACCAATGCACTGAATGTTATTTGTATCTTTTACACAGCACATCTATCTAAAAACAAGCTGTCAACATGCCCCACTGCTGAGAATCCAACAGTTTCAGAGTCGTCAATCAAGACATCACCTGCAAAGTCACCTCGCCAATCTCCCCAATCAACAGCTGACTGTGGAGCACCACAACATATCTCCTTGTTACCACATTCCCAGCTTAAAGCTCCCAAATCTTCAGCTGATGTTTCAGTTACGACTAGTAGCAGGTCGCCAATCTCAGATGAGCATCTCTCCCCTCCTCCATCCATATCATTTCCCCTTAGGTCTACTTTCACAGTTTCATCATCCAGCTCTACTGACTCAACCTTATTGCCCAAAGTGAACCATCTGGCCCCATTAGAGAAATGCTCGGACTCAGCTCTCTTGCCAGATCAACCCCAATCTTCCCGGTTATTTGTAGAGCCTATTTCCTCCCCAAAGATTTGTGAATCACCAAGAAGCAATCTGATGTCCCCAAAGGAATCCCAGTATTTCTTATGTGACCCAGAATCTCTTCTATCAGATAATCAACTCCAGTTGCCTTTGTCCCCTAAGACTACAAGTGCACACTCACCAGCAAAATACTTGGAACCAGCTCAATCACAAATAAGTGCTGTGGCTTCAGAAACCCTGTCAAAGTTATCTCTATTTGATGCGACCCCTCCAGATGAACACTCTACATATAGGTCAACTCAAACATTTGAGGACGCTCCAGTTATTAGGTCTGTTGAAACAGAGTCAACTCAGTCACAGGATACAAATTATATCCCATCATCATCTCTCTTAAAAGTCACCCAAAATAACGTTCTTCCTGTTAAAGTGGATGAAGAAGAGAGGTTATCAGTAGGTAAGTGAAGTGCAGTAATGTGCCCACTCTGGTATTTATCTTTGTGTGTGCCTGTGGGCGTACTGATGGTGATGAGCAACAATTAGACCCAATATTTACTTTGTTTTTGTAATGAAAGTCTTGTTAATGGGTGCTAAATTAACTATTTATTAAGAGTGGTTTGTCTTAAACTGCTTTTGTGTGATTACATTACATTGTTAGAAATCTTTGTTACAAATAGATGGACTCACAATGTGACTGATAAAAGCTTCTTTGTTACTGTCAAAGACAAAACAGTTGGTGAAAACAGTCTTTGTGTGGTTTCAGCTCATCTTCAGTTCTCTCACATGCTTATCATGTCATGTCACTTTTGTTTTTATTCTTGCAGCTATAAATTAACTTGGCAAACTACTCCGCGGTGATCTGTCTGGCTTTAACTACAGATCTACTCTAGATTCACTCTAACAAAATGCAGATGAGATGAGAGATTTAATTGTTACCTTATCTTGTGAAGAAGAATTGCCAATTTACACCTCATACAATTAACAACTCTTAGATCATATGATATGACATTTCCACCTCAGCTTTAATGGCCAAGGAGGGTTTGGTACAAGGTCACTCGCTAACAAGGTTGAAAAGCAGAGGTAAAGGGCATGCGTAACAAATACTTTCCAAATAACCGGGTAATAGAGGTTAGAAACTGTTTCGAGCAAGTAATAATTACATAGTCTGATATTTCTGTTAGTAGTTTAAAGTCTGCCTGAATGCAAAGGCAAATACATCTCTATATGCCCTACTTCCTAAATATTCTTTCCACTGCATAGCTACAATTTGTACATAGAGAATACTTCTATTATGAAGTCTATTTCTCATAAATTGATTTGATACATTTTGCATTTCAAGGCATTTGCTGAGATTTCTCGAGACCAGACAATAATGTCTGGGGAGTCAAATTTGGATCACAAATAGGAGAAAGAAAATAGGAGAAAGAAATGTCCATGTTTATGGATGGGGAAGCACAGGTCTTTGCAGTAAAGTGATTCCTAATAGAACACTTTGTCATGCCACAGTTTGAACACAATTCTCACTGGTCAGGCAGTTTATATGAATAAACTGCTTGTGGATCTTAGCAGTAATGGCTTTCTTTTATTCCACTGGGCTGTCAAAGCCAATTTAGATCCAGCCATAAAAAGTGTTCTTTTTCTTTTTATTAGTATTGATTAATGTTTAGTTTTTAAGTAAATACCTGACATAAAGCTAGAACAGACAGGAAGGTAATTACGCAGCAGAGAATTGCCCTTCCCTCTTAGAGTACTTTCAGTGAACTTCATAGTTAATGTCATGCATCTCAATGTGTACAGATGTATGCCCAAAACAAATGGTTGGAAAGATAGGAACAGACTTTATTTGCTGTGTACATTTATATGAATATCACTAAACATTTAGTACTACTAGCCAATTAACTCTTGTAACTGAACAATCAAAGATTTGTGCTCAAAGGAGTATTTTGAGCTGTGTGGGAGTATTTACACAGCTCAAAAGTAAAGTATTTATTTGAGTTTTTTCCTTACTCTTTTTGTTTGGGTCTATTTGCGTACACATTACGGTCCCAGTCCTGAATGTGTATGTAATGGTTATGGTTTGCTAAGTGCAGTTTTATTCAGAAAAAAACATTACTAAAAGACTTTGAATTTGACTAAAGTCTGGGCTGTAAGTTCATAATGGCTTGTTCTGTCAGATCTGTTCCTGGTATTACTTTTAGTTTTCACACCTGCTTGTTCATCCATCTCCTCTGTGCTTTCCTCTTGGATCCTTCTGCCACTTACTGTAGCTTCTCAGCTGGTGTAACTCTAAAAGCTTGCTTCTTCAGCTTATTAAAGCTTTAAGGCCCTTTCATATGAAACATGATAAAGGCACCCTTGTGTTCTGAGACCCATTCTTTTCTATGGTTTGCACCATACATAGCCAAGTTTCCTGCTGCATGGAACAAAGTACAGTTCAAGTGCACCAGCTGGGCACATGTGCATGCCGTTGTCACCGCAACATAGCGTGACATACGTTCATGTGGCCCATAGAAATGCAAAATTAATGTATACGTAAAGACTATGAGTGCTCTTAAAAATGACATATTACAACCAGAATGCAGCAGCCAGAGCAGTGCCATGTGAAAGGGCTGTTGTAGTTTTCATTGCATCATAGAGATGAAAATCCTGCTGCTGTGGTTTGAGTCATAATAAACAGTTTTTAGTCCAACATTGTTTGGATGACAATAATTCTGTAATAATAATAATAATAATAATGCCATAGCATTTTAGATCAAAGTCAACAATCATAGTCTATGAAACAACAAACAACTTATTGTAATCATAACTTAAAATAAACCTTTCATTCTCTAAACATGTATTCCTGGATTTTCGCCTGAAGACAGTGGCGATGATATGTCCAGTGATAGCCTGGGTCTGGATCCACTTGAAGAAGATACTTCAGATGAAGATTCACAGATGCAAGGGCGTTTAATGAGAGGGAGCTCCAGAGAAGAGAATCCTGCCATATCTCATCTAGAAGATTCCTTTGTTCCTGCAGAGACAGAAACAACAAAAGACATGCAGACTGATAAGTCAGAAGAGCTGCCAGAACTATCCATGGTAACATATTACTGTATTCCCAGTTGCTTTTGGTTCTTGAAAGAGGGAGCCTTGGATTACAGAGCTGTCATTGCATTATTTTCTCTGAATCAGTCTTCTCCTAATGAAGGAATATTATGCAAATTGCAAATGGCTGAACTTCGTAAGTGGCTGCCAAATTGACAATCAGGAACGAATACAAAAGAGATTTGTCTTTATTGCTGGTGTAACTTGAACCTTAACCTATTAACTTTTTAACCATTCTATTTGCGACCATTGTTTCTGTGTGACTCATTTAAATTGTCCAATAATGACCTTAACTGAGACATTTTTCAGCCACAATATTAAGTGAGAAGTTTTTGATGCAGAGGTGCATATCTCTCATTTTAGCCGCACAGAGATTTTTACTGCACAAAATGAGTAATCTTGTATGACCTCCTTTGCTTCGCATAAGTGGTTCATTGCTGACAAATAACTGATTGAATTAACAAATGAGTCATTCTAGTCATCCACTGAACTTTATCTGGGAAATATCTTGAAGCTGAGTAATAAAACTTTTTGAAGTTCATTACACTAGACATAATCACTGCACTGAATGAGAAGGCTTCAGCGACATACAGTTAGAGTTTCTTATTGTAGCTGACCTGATCTATTAGATAACATTTGTATCACACTAATTACTTTACATTATTCATCTATAGCTCAGAGACATCTAAAGCTGTGGTGTTAAAGGTGCAAACCATTGAGGGAAGAAAAGAGTAACAGAGTGGATTAAAAAGGCAGTGCTTGAATGGTCCCAAATGACTTATCAGCCATTTAATGGTATGAATCCTTTATACTGTGACAGAGGAATGAAAAAAAAATAAGGAGGGTAGTGCTTTATTAAAAAGCTGGAATAAAATGAGGCTCATGATTGTAAAGGTGGTGGTTATCTGTGGCCTCTGGACCTGAATCAAACTGCTCATAAAATGATTAGATGGTATTTCTGTCTTTTTCTCACTCCCTCTCTCTGGACCCACCTCTTTGGTCCTCTGTGTATGTTTTTCTCTCTGTCTCTTTCCTTTGTTCAATCTTTTTCTTTCCTTCTGCCCTTTTCTTTTATTTTAACTTTACTAACAGTTGGCTAGTTTTATAGTTCAGGCAGCTAGTCATCATCCTTCTTATTATGAGGAGCTATTGGTCTGCACAAAGAGATCTCAAGGTTTTTTTCTTCCTTTTTTGCAGCACACTATCATTGTATTTGGTCTCTTGCTGTTTCTTTGTGTTGTGTTGCCTCTCCTTTCTTTTACCCCGTCTTCCTCTTGTCATTCTCCATCCTTGCTCATTTCTTGCTCTGTGTGGCACTATTCCCACATGCCTTTCTTTCTATACTCTCCCAGCCCATCTGCAATGTCTTGCAAGGCTAGCATGCTAATGCATCAGATCTAATCTTATCTAAACAGAGCTTCCACATTTTCTTCTGTCTCACAGGACGACACTTGCAAAGGGACGACAGCGAACCCACCACACTATTGTGAGATGCTCTCGCCAGCTCCAAGGGTTAATTAAAAATCAATTCATCAAGTTTGGATGAGAGAGGGAACAGTAGCTAGCTCATTTATATGTATTTGCACATTCTAAACAGAAAAATACAAATTTAACATGCTTACCTAGCTTGAAGTTAAATTAATATTGTTTGCTCTCTTGTTTTATCTTTTTGGACTGATTCAGGAAGGACTGTATTCACAGATAGTTTTAAGAGCAAGCTTTTATTTTGTATTCCACTGTACGTTACTCTCTTTCCATGTCTCTGCGTGTATCAACTTACTATCTCATCCTAACATGACCTGTTTTTTCTCACTGTTTTCATTTTGTCATTCCCCTTTTTACTGCTTCCCCCCTTCCTCCTTCCATCCCCCCTTCTCCTGTGTTCCTCCATCTGTTTGTGTATACCCTCAGGTAATGCACAACCAGAGTGCTGGGTCTGGATCAGAGCATTTCTGTGATCTGCATGGGTTTTCGCCTCTAGGTTTGGATATGATTGCCGGTCAACCAGAGACACCAGAACATGCACACTGTGACCCACTTCACACATGCCAGTCTCCACTGCGTGATTCAGACCCAACAGGTAGGTTAAAAAGGGAAAGTCTTTTAATGTGTATGAATAGTGTGCTTGAGATTTTATGCTTCAATTTCTTCAATTGCCATCCTGTTTTTCCTTTAAACGACATCAGAAAGTGTGGTTGCTGCTATTGTGCTTCATGAGATTAGATTGTGAAGATTACCTCTGTGTCCAGCTTTTGCCTGGAGATACTTTCCAATTTGCGAGTGTTATTCATGTCACTAAGGCCTCATAATAGGATTTAGAACAAATATGTAAAAATGTAGAGCTTACAAGACACACGAAAATGAGTTTTAAACCCAGAGGAGTGCTGGCTGCTTGGTGAAAAACGAGAGATTGGGGACAACACTGATAATTTACTGCTGGTGGGTCCAAAGGGAGCTTTCCTGTGATGCCGTTTTGTTTTGTGTTGTATGTGAGTGTGTGCAAGCCTTTGCTTTCAAATGCTTTGTAACCTCTGTGCTTCTTTCTACCTATATTTAGCTCCTCACTTTTCTTAACTTTAGGAAAACACAGGCTCACGCCTAATTCTACCTGCCTAAAATGTCGATATTTCATCACAAAAGACTCACAAGTCACAAAGTAGTAATAAAGCCTGCATCCTTGACACATCACAGAAATTTTACTTTAGTTTAAGAGGAACTTTAAAACACAGAAAGCTAAAAAAGGTTACGTATTGTGATAATGTTACATCCAAATGAAATTAAAGTGTATGATCCTGTTCAAATACACACATCAGCCACAATATTAAAACTACTGACAAGTGAAGTGATCATCTCTTGTATTTTTTGACAATGTATTTTCCTGCTGGGGTACTATGGAACTGGGTATTTATGTAGTTGTTACTGTAACATGTATCCCACCCACCTTAGAACTGTTGGGCCCCTCACAATGACATCAATACACACCGGCATTGGCCTCCAGCAGGACAATGTGGCTCATCACACTAGAAAAACTCTCCCATAATCACTCAAGGAACACAGTGAAATGGTCATGGCATTGATTCATCAGATTCTACACCAACAGAGGTAACAAACCACAACCCAGAGGAACCAAATTATCGTCTGCCAGTGTAATGATGCAAGACTCTGTAGGATACCCCAAGACCTCCCCTTAACAGGACAGAGGTGTTTTGGTGGAACCAAGACAATCTACTGAGTATTAATCAGGTGGTTTTAATATTGTGGCTAACTAGTTATGGTTGCATAGTCATGGTATGCAGTAAGGTTTGTATGTAATAGTATATTACTTATTACCTATCGCTGTCATTTGCCTTTGGGAGACGATGTGGACTTTTATCTCCTGCTTTTGGTGTTTATTTCTTGTTTGTTACACCTTCCCTTCTGTAACAAAATGGCTTTAAGAATGTTGCACATTAACTGCAGGTGGTAGACCATGCTGTAGCCACTGAGAAAACTGCCTTCTGAGCGTAGCATTAATGTTCTATTTGTGATTGCAAAATGGACATTTGAAATGCTTCAAAACTAATAATTTGTAAATTGGATATGTGTTTATGCCCCTCGCACTGAACATCATAACATATGGAAGTCTAGCAGCCACATACAGTACTTGAATGCCATTTATCAAATCACATAGTTCTTAGTATAGCGTTAAATGAATAGGGTTGACGGTGAGAGACTCCCACAAGGGCACCGCTAGCCTCCTCGCACCATGCAGCCAACCTCTCGTCAAATCCCGCTCTGTCTCTGCCACCATCGTTAAACCTCCAAAGTTAATGAGAGAGAAAGGTTAGAAAGGAGGAATATCACCTTGACAACACTTCACACTCATTTATGTCCTTCCATCCCTCCATCTGTCTATTCTGTTTTTATCTTCTTTCCTTTTTTTCGTTGGCAAGACTGCAATCCAACAGGTTTTATATGTCTGCTGCTCTACAGTTTCACCCTGCTGTCCCTTTTTCCGTACTCCCTGTCACCTCATCAGTCAGAAAATTAGGTTGTTAGTGTGCAGTTTCTGTCAAAATGTGCATCGAGTCCAACAAAAGGAAAGACAGAGAGAGTCAGGCAGGCAAATAGGAAGGATAATGACCCACACACATATGCGCGCACACACGCACGCACACCACACATGTAGAATGGTCCCTTTAAATCTATGTGTGTTTTCCAAACTAGCTTCAGCCTTTTCCATTTTCTTTCGAGATGACAAACTGTTATGCGACTGCTCGCCCTTTCCCTCTTATTTATTTTCAGCTGATTTTGAGTAGTAAGTATGTTCTCCAGTCAGTAGTATTAATCAATTAATTAATTAGCTGACCACAGGAGAGAGAGCTGAAAACAGCAGTAATTGCATTGCAGGTGTCAGGACTGGTTGAGCAGCTTGTTAAGCAATATTTGTTTAGTACAGTTTCTGCTGATAAATAGACAAATGGATTATTTTATCAAATTAATTTACTTGAATTAATCTATATAAGTCACTTAGGCTAATAGATTATGTTATCTCCTTACAGCCGTGTGTGTGTGTTTCTTTTTACCTTGTTTTGTCAGCTCTGTTAACTTGAATGAGTATTTAAATCTGCAGAAGCCTTTGAAGGGGCTCATTCGTGTGTATGTGACAATATTTGTGGAATAACATCTCATAAAAATCCTAAAATTGATTCAGCATCCTTTTGTTATTATGAACTACTATTAAGTACCTTTGAAATACCACATTTTATGAACTATTGATGATTACAGTGATTTGTATACTTAACAAATACAGTGTAAAATAGTTTTACTTTAATTATCAAACAAAAATGAAATAAATATTTGTATTTTGTTTTGTCATCTTGCAAGTTTTATAGTCTGCTGCATTCATATTCAGTCATAGCCAAAATGTTTTTCCATGTGGTAGTGCTGTAGAAAGGTCACAAACTAGACTTAGATAGCGAAGAAAATCCATTGCAGTTTCCAATTGCCTGCTATATGTCCAACTGATAGCAGCGTGACAGTGAATGATCTGTCTCTTTGTATTTTGTACATTTTGGATCCAGATATTCTGAGTCCTGCATGTAAAGGACAATATCAGAATGTGAAAGTGTGAGATGATATATTTTTTTAAAGAGCAACTGCAAGAGAACAAGATGTATGCATTTTTATGAATCCAATATACAGGGAGTGCAGAATTATTAGGCAAGTTGTATTTTTGAGGATTAATGTTATTATTGAACAACAACCATGTTCTCAGTGAACCCAAAAAACTCATTAATATCAAAGCTGAATGTTTTTGGAAGTAGTTTTTAGTTTGTTTTTAGTTTTAGCTATTTTAGGGGGATATCTGTGTGTGCAGGTGACTATTACTCTGCATAATTATTAGGCAACTTAACAAAAAACAAATATATACCCATTTCAATTATTTATTTTCACCAGTGAAACCAATATAACATCTCCACATTCACAAATATACATTTCTGACATTCAAAAACAAAACAAAAACAAATCAGCGACCAATATAGCCACCTTTCTTTGCAAGGACACTCAAAAGCCTGCCATCCATGGATTCTGTCAGTGTTTTGATCTGTTCACCATCAACATTGTGTGCAGCAGCAACCACAGCCTCCCAGACACTGTTCAGAGAGGTGTACTGTTTTCCCTCCTTGTAAATCTCACATTTGATGATGGACCACAGGTTCTCAATGGGGTTCAGATCAGGTGAACAAGGTGGCCATGTCATTAGTTTTTCTTCTTTTATACCCTTTCTTGCCAGCCACGCTGTGGAGTACTTGGACGCGTGTGATGGAGCATTGTCCTGCATGAAAATCATGTTTTTCTTGAAGGATGCAGACTTCTTCCTGTACCACTGCTTGAAGAAGGTGTCTTCCAGAAACTGGCAGTAGGACTGGGAGTTGAGCTTGACTCCATCCTCAACCCGAAAAGGCCCCACAAGCTCATCTTTGATGATACCAGCCCAAACCAGTACTCCACCTCCACCTTGCTGGCGTCTGAGTCGGAATGGAGTTCTCTGCCCTTTACCAATCCAGCCACGGGCCCATCCATCTGGCCCATCAAGACTCACTCTCATTTCATCAGTCCATAAAACCTTAGAAAAACCAGTCTTGAGATATTTCTTGCCCCAGTCTTGACGTTTCAGCTTGTGTGTCTTGTTCAGTGGTGGTCGTCTTTCAGCCTTTCTTACCTTGGCCATGTCTCTGAGTATTGCACACCTTGTGCTTTTGGGCACTCCAGTGATGTTGCAGCTCTGAAATATGGCCAAACTGGTGGCAAGTGGCATCTTGGCAACTGCACGCTTGACTTTTCTCAGTTCATGGGCAGTTATTTTGCGGCTTGGTTTTTCCACATGCTTCTTGCGACCCTGTTGACTATTTTGAATGAAACGCTTGATTGTTCGATGATCAAGCTTCAGAAGCTGCTGCATCCCTCTGCAAGATATCTCACTATTTTTGACTTTTCTGAGCCTGTCAAGTCCTTCTTTTGACCCATTTTGCCAAAGGAAAGGACGTTGCCTAATAATTATGCACACCTGATATAGGGTGTTGATGTCATTAGACCACACCCCTTCTCATTACAGAGATGCACATCACCTAATATGCTTAATTGGTAGTAGGCTTTCGAGCCTATACAGCTTGGAGTAAGACAACATGCATGAAGAGGATGATGTGGACAAAATACTCATTTGCCTAATAATTCTGCACTCCCTGTATGCATGGCTGTTCTGGGTGAGGTGTGCTATGACCCGTCTTTAACTTTTCCTTTAACTCATTTAGGGTTACAAAGTTATGGATTAAGCAGCAGCTTCAGAGCTTTAAATGAGGAACACCTGGTTTTCGGTGTGATGAAGGACAACCACAGGCAGCCAACTGGAATTCAGATTCACTCATCCAGGACAGGAGAAGTATCAGCAGATGAACTGGGAACATCTGGTGAGTGGAAGTGTATTTGCGCTGTCATGAGTGCTTGTGAGTATTTTGTTTGTGTCTATGTGAAGATTTTCAGGTACACAGAGTTCTTTGTGCTTTTTATTTATTTACACACACAGAATTCTATTGTGGACACAATTAATACACTATATCTCTGCATATAGAAACACTATTTCAATGTTTGTGCTGGTTGTGAACAGACATATTATCCACTTATACTGAACACGTACACATGCAGGACTGTGGGTTGATCCAGGAATACATCCTTTCATACAGATACACGAAACAGTGCATTAATCTCTTTATGCTGATGCATATTTGCACACATAGAAACCTGAAAGACCAGAGAGTAAATTGTTTTATTCAGTGAGATTTCTAATTCCCTCTCGGTGTTGATCAGTTCTCTGTATTATTTTGCCTAACTCACTTCTTTCCATGTTGTCAAAGTATTTAAACCTGCTTTCATAAGTCTTTTTTTAAATTAATCTTATCCAAGAGTTCCAACTCTTGAGGCCCACATAAGCTACACTCAATTAATAGTCTTGTCAGATTGAATGCTTAAACTTAAGTTGGAGGAGTACGTTAGTTAAAAACAATAAATAAAAACAACTTTGAAACATATTTAACTATTCTATCAAAATGAGTGTGCAACATTTTTTCTGTATTTTTAATTCACAAGGGAACCTAAGCACTGATGTTTCGGCAAGTTCCCTCTCAGAGTGCTTCCTTGTGCTGTTTTGTCAGTGTGCCGCTCCAATGTGCTGTCTGACAGCACACAGAAGAAGGCTTCTCGCCAAAACATCTGTGCTTTGGCTCCCTTGTGCCATTAATTAATGTTTTAAAATAGCATTGTGCCCCTGAGCATGTTTGTAAGTGGGGAACTCTTTTTAAAGTTCACAGCATTTGGTTTCCTTTTTTCCCCCTCCATACTTTACTGTAGTGTGTTCCATACAGCAGTTATACCTACAGTACAATTATAATAATATATCACATGAAAAAGATGCATATGTTAGGTATTACATCTCAATTTGTCTTAAGGCTATTAACATATCCCACATACAGTCCATGCAGAATGGAATTATTCAAATCTGACCTTCCAAAGGAACGCTTGAGTGATATCAAAGTTCAGTCTTCTTCATTTTACACTTCATACATTTTAAATCTGGCACAGAGATTTATCAGTAGCAGAAATCTAAATATGTGTGCGCCATCTGCTTTAAAATTGAAATAAATCGAGTCTAGAGGTATGTGTGTGTCCACATGCGTTAGAAGCACTCCCCTGCATGCATCATTCTTCCCATGCTGCTTAGTTTGACAGTGCAGGTGGTTGTGAAGCACTAAGTGGAGGTTCTGTGCCAGTTGAAAGACAGAGGCAGGCACTGAGAGTGGGTGGAGGGAGGGCTAGGTGAGGAGACAATGGAAGATTGAAAGACTGAAAGATTTAACACTGAAGCTGAAACTGGTTAGACAGCACGCAGCATGAGGAATCAGTGTGCTGCAGCAGGGCTGCAGCCACACATACACACCCACACTATCATAGCTTCTCAGTGGGGGCCTCAATGTAATTTACTGTGAGCAGGTGGAGATGGATGTTCAATCTGATTCAATTTGATGTGGCTCACACAGGAGTGGGATGAGACACCACTCATTCCACTGACAGTTGTGATCGACCCTTTTTTCTTGAATCCTGAGCAACATACCATCTTCTTCTTACCTTCTCCATTCTTCCTCTACACCTGTTCTTATCTACTTCTTACACTCACTCTCTCTGTAGCTGTTTTCAGAAAATACCTTTTACTGTACAGCCTCATGATCATCATTCCATCCTTCCTTATTCACAGCTTATGCGTTTCTCTACCCATTTCCCTGTTTGGCTTTTATTCCATATCTGCTTTCAGGCTATCTACCAAGTATGCATTAACTATTTCGCACTGTCCGTTGCCAAACCTCTCATTCCTTGTCCCCTCCTTTTTCTCGCTGTTTCTTTATTCCCACAGTGGACTCAGAATTCTCGCCAGTATTTTGTCCATTGTCCCAAGCAGCCAGAGAGATCATGGAGATCTGTAATGTGGACCAGATGGGCTGTGAGGACCCTGACCTGGAGATAGACACAACTGCACATGCTCTGAGCAGCCTGGAGCAGGAGCTAAGACTCATGGTCAAGAGCGCAGACCAAAAACCTTCATGTATGCAATCACATATACATGATATAGCTATCTGTGATCAGTATATTATTTTACAGATCATGATCATAGAAAATAATACAGTAAGTGTTTGAATGAATTATGAATTACAAGAGTGATTTAAACCATTAATTCTTAACCTTTCTTAAATATTCCATCCCAAGCAGGCACTCCAGGTACTGGTACAGAACACAGTGGAAGTCAGGATGAATGCAGTAATCCCGCTTCCAAACGGTTTGTAACACACATCCTTAAATTTGATTACCCTCATGCCTTTCAATTGTATTTGTGCGAGGATCACATCAAGGATGAGCTTATCATAAAGAGGGTATATGTTTTTGTTGTTAGTTGACCTAGAAATGCTTAGGCAGTTGTTCAAATGTCCATTTGATGTTGATATCCTGAAAGGCAAATGTGAGTTTCTCCAGTGTGCGAATCAAACAGTGAAGTGTCGTACCTTCCCGTTTTCATACTGTGTGTCTGTGTCTTTTCACCATGGCCACCTTAGAATCTCACCCCTTACACTTTCTCACACACCACTACCAATCCAGTGGCCACGACAGGGGGTAATCCCTCTTTTTTTTTGGTACTGCATCAATGCCTCTCGCTGTCGGATATGTGGAGTGTGTAATGGATCGTTAGCAGCAGAACGACTTTAGCTTTGACAGCATGTTGGGTATCCAGCCTTAATGTGCTGCTTAATGTGAGTATGCGTGTGAAAAGAAAGAGGAAGTGTGTCAGTGTGGTTTTGTATATCAGAAACTGACTCTGAGTGTGTGTGCCTGTGCATTATTGATGTTTTTTTGTGTTTGTGGAGCGGGCATAATCTGCGCTAGAGGCCTTGTGCTGAGCGGAGCACTGTGAATATCACTTTGAGACGTGTAATAAACGGATTAACGCATACTACAGTGAGAGCTCCCAAAACAGCTCCTTACATCCTAAAACATACACAAACACACACTTAGGATGGACTTAATCTGGCTACTTTGGTTCAGCTTCACAGGTATCATGTTGTTTTTGTTTTTTATAGGCAGCTCTTGTGCTTCCACCCTCACCTGGTTTTCCTCCTAATATGCAGATTGGACTCTTGTGACATTGTCCAATTTATTGAGTATGCAGAAACACTGGATTTTCATGATGACAGGATCTTGTCATGCAGTTAGTTGACACAGCTGTAACATTATTGTTTTATTAGGTACAGTGTGTTTTGCCAGTTCAACTCAGCAAGTTTTTTTGTATAGGGTCAATGAACCGTCTTCATGAGATGCTGTTCTTTCAGACCCCGTTGACTTCAGAGTAAATGTATGTAAATGGATTTCAGCTGTAATGTAGATTCTGCTGCAAAACATATTGAATAATGGTATAATCAGGAAAACTTGAGTGCATTTTTGCATATAAAATATGCATTTGTTTTAGTGAATATTCCAGTAATAGTATACAGTATGTACACTCCAAGGTACACCCACACAACACAATAGCGAATGCTGTCACAGCATATTATGGGCGGTCTGTGTGCATAGACAACTATTTATCATCTGCGCTGCTTTTACTCAGCTGTCTCTGGTTGCTTGGCAGACGTGCACCACAGTTGGTGGATTGTGAGAACTGAATATCTGCTTTTGCTTTATTAGTAGTTACACTATATGAGTCCAAACCAAAAAACTACTTCACGTTTTGCAGCTGTATGAGGATGCAGCAGCATGTACGAGTCATGCTCGTCTTTGAGAGCAGCTTTAGGTTGTGAAACAGTCTGTGTTAGTGCTGTGCCATATCATAGCCATGAGAATACCAGTATGCATTTTGGCACGATATAAAAGTGTCATATGGTAATATCTTTGCTATAGCGACACCTTACATTTATGTTCCCTCGTGTGCACTACAATGAAACAAACCCATATGTGTCTAAGAGCAAGAGCAGGGTGTGCGCCTCTGATGACAATATACTGCATAAAAAGGGAGCTACATAAAAAGAACCACTGACAAAACACAGTGCTTTGCAAAACATGCATGAAATATAATAATTTTTGATAACTGTTGAGTACAATCAGGCTATGAAAGCACTCTAACGGAGATACTAGCAGTTGGTGAAGTGCGACCCAAAAGTAAACAACTGAGAGTCACTGTAGCCCTCGATAGCTGTGCTTCATATGACAGGAAGAGCTAAAGGTGAAAGGAAATTACTGGTGGGTTACATGGTTATAAAGGAGGGCTTAAGTGGTTAAAAGCTCGACCCAAGATACAACATCCCAGGCAATGTTCCCTCTGAGCTGCGCGCGTGCGCAATTGCGCACTGCTGGCACGGTCTCTGCGCACAGAAAATCTGCGTTGCGCGCAAAAAAAATCTAACCTGAATTGCAATTAAAATTAAAACTTTAACAATTCTGTTTTGCAGTGTTAGTCAGTAAGTGACTGGCTGCTGGGATTAGAACGATGCCACCTTATCCCATAGTGCAGCCAATGATGCGATTCACAATCGTATATACGCAGCTAATCAACGTCATTGACAGGCTATGACAGCGTCCTTATGCACGTCAATGACAACGTGTACAACCATTGGAGATGTGAGCAGGACAGACGGAACAATTGACGGAAAAAGTGTGGACTTTATACTAGTTTTTAAATTGTGTTGACAGGCCACGTAAAACCAGAGTTATCATAAAAAAATATATGCAATGTTTGTTTTTGCTGAATACTATCGTTGTTTATATTTACTTCGGGAAGAAACGGTTAAACGGCGTTTTATAAGGAAAACGCTCGAAGGCGCTCTCCGCCTGGGCGGGGGGAGGGCGGGGGAGTGACGGCGGTGTTTTGAGATGTGAGAGATTTGCGACGTTTAGTATGGGCAGAAATCTGTGCCATCAGAAACTGAATTTGAATAAGTTAAATTTGAATTTGAATTGCTCAGATTGAATCTGAATTGTAACTTGAATAAATGCTTTTAAAAACTGAATATGAATTAGCCTAATTTGAAATTCAATTTATTGGTTTGAAAATGATCATCACTAAACTGAAATTGAATTTTATAGTTTGAAAATGAATTCATTTGCTTTGAAACCGTATTTTATCCTTTAAAAATTTAGCTCTTGAATAATTTCAGATTCACTTCTCACCATTCAGTTTCAGTTCTACAATTGACCCTGTGCACGAGAAAATGCTAACTTCCTGGTTTGAGACCGGATGTGGGGTTGTACATTTCCGGTAGCTTTACTTTGCGGTCAATCGCTACTGCAAAGATATCCTCCAAAATCATGTCCAAAACTCGAAAATGGAAAGATCGTGTTAAGTTACAAAGAGCAGAAGGTGGGAACACTCACCACTGTTGTGTCACAGAAAATCTAATGATCACTTTTGACGTTTAAAGAGTTTAGATCGATCAGTTGTTTACATCACTCAACACAAGCAGAACTGCATCACTGCAGCAGAAGACACATTTCACATTCAGAAGCACATCTCTGTATAGTGACTGGTCTTATGATTTAAACAGGCAAATGTTCAGCATTCAAACTACAGGTGAAGAATAGTCAAACCAGATGTTTCCCCCATTATGTTGATATCAGCTAGTCAAGTACACACCTACACAGCATGTTAACAAACCGTGAAAAAAGCCACACAAAAAATGAATGATTGCTGGTAACGGTTTCTATACATTAGTATGTACGAAGGGTATGTTGTGACTTACCTTAAAAATTACAGTGGTCCCTCGCTAATAACGCGGTTCACCTTTCACCTCGCTGTTTCGCAGATTTTTTAGTGCAAGTTTGCATGCTTTTTTTTTTTTTACGTCACATTGTGTCCTGCGTCCTGATCGCTGCAGACGATCTCCTCTGTGACGTCTCTCATGTACAGTACAGAATCGCTGCATCGATCGCTAGCAGTGTGACTCTGAAGTGCAGTACTGTATGTCCACAATGTCCAGGAAACGTTTTGCACCGTCAAAAAATTAAATTGGCTACTTGATTTCACCTATCGCTGGTTATTTTTAGAACATAACACCCGCGATAAACGAGGGACAGCTGAGAAATATAACATTTGAATCCCTTTTCTCTTTTGCCCTGAGGTGCAGGGAAAAAATATCAACAAGTCGATGAACATCATTTACAGATATATTGGGTAAATGCCCAAGACATCTATAGAAATGTAAATCGCCGCTTGATTCATTCATTTGCTTAACTTGTTTTGGACCATAAACCAGGCACGAATAGGACAATGGAAACAAAGCTCCCCACAGGAGTTTCCGCACCGGAAGTAGCATATCCTAACGTGCACACAGTCAATTCAATTTTAGTTCTAAAATTCAGTTTTTTGGGACTTACATCCGGTTCTGGTTCAAGAGTAATCAAGTGCAGATTAATAGAACTGTTAATAGTAATGCTGCACTAATGAATTAGACTAACTATTCACTTTAGCTAAAGTTATTAAGTTAGCTAAAGAGTTGGGATGCTGTGTAAGACATAAATAAAGCTGAAATACAAAGGTTTGGACATCGTTTTGCATGTTTCCCTACTGTAGGGGTCTCTGCAAGCATACAGGGCTCTGACAGGGTACAAGATGACAACTTTGGAATTCTACTAGAAACAGTCGATCATATTTGTTGTCAAAGCTGAATTCAGGGCAAACTACGCTAAATTAGCGTTTTGAGCTAACAGCTACAATAAGCATAAAAGTTACTGTACGGCTATCATTTGTTAACATGACGCTTGTTCTTATACATGTAATACATTTATTACCAACCTGAGAGTTTATCCGCTGGTCATTCCACATGACGAATGACTTCTGAAGTCTTAATTCAGCTCAAGACGCTGTAGATTCCCGTCAGTAACACTTTCGGTCCGCTAGTAAAACGTAGTTCTATTAATCTGCACTTGAACCAGAACCGGATGTAAGTCCCAAAAAACTGAATTTTGGAACTAAAACTGAATGGTGAGAAGTGAATCTGAAATTATTCGAGAGCTAAATTTTTAAAGGATAAAATACAGTTTCAAAGCAAATGAATTCATTTTCAAACTATAAAATTCAATTTCAGTTTAGTGATGATCATTTTCAAACCAATAAATTGAATTTCAAATTAGGCTAATTCATATTCAGTTTTTAAAAGCATTTATTCAAGTTACAATTCAGATTCAATCTGAGCAATTCAAATTCAAATTTAACTTATTCAAATTCAGTTCCTGATGGCACAGATTTCTGCCCATAGTTTAGCACAAATCTTATGTAGTTAGTGTGTAGTGTAGTCAATAGTTTTGTTGTGTGTGTCAGAACAATGAGGCGACTGCTGAATGTTACAGGTGTTACAGGAGTGATACATCTCCTGTTGTCAGGTCTGCAGGTGTTGTTCTCCTTTATCTCATAGTGGACAGAAATTATTTTTTGGAGTGGCACAAATAATCAGGTGTGGCATCAAATTTGATGCAGAACACCTGATTGTTCTGTAAATAGTTTGAAATTTTTATTTAAAAAAACGCCTTGGCTGCATTTTTAGGTAAACAGCTGCAAAAAACGTTGTTGTTTGCAAAACTCAGTTACTTTTTTGAAGAAGTAACTAAATAATCAATTGCGCAACATTGGTCATTATATACTGTATTTTGCAGTCAGAGTTACAGGACTCTCTCCCAGACCACAGACTCATACTCATAATAGTCAGAGCTTTATAAAAAAAAAAATGAAAGAAAGTTGTTTTTTCAAAATTGGAGTTCAAGTTATTTTTACTTCCAATAGTGTTACCATACTACACAGGTCATGAACAAGATTTTCTTTAAATGCCATTGTAAGTGGGCTAAAGCAGCTAATTAAAAGTAGTCTAACATAAATGTAAATGCTGTAATTTGATTATTTTAATTAACCATGTAACTTGGATGGATTCGATGCTGGCGTGACCACAGTGCACACGTCTGCTGTTGCTCACAGTGGTTCAAGGGATCACTCAGGGAGTTTGTGCATTCGCTCAGACACATGAAAAATTAGAGGGAACATCGATCCCAGGTAGAAAATATTTTTCAGTTTTGTTATGTGACAATACTGCACAGCCTCTACTAGAGTTACAAAGTTGTTGTAAAACTAAAGTGTGAAGCACATTTTTGTATAATTCATACAGCTTAATGGCTGTTTTTCTCTAATTCTACACAGGGTCAAAAGTATATAAACAGGCTCAAATATATACATATATCCAAAGTTTCAATGATCTTACTGTTGATGTGAAGTAGAAGAATTTAGGTGTCATCCTCCTTCCTCATTATTCCATTCTCTTTGTGGAATGTACCAGTGCCACTGATGAAAAACAGCACCCAAACATGCTTGACAACTGGTACAGTGTTCTTTGGTTTGAAAACTTCATCTTTACTCCTCCAAACATACCTCTTGCTATTATGGTGAAATAGCTCAAATGTTATCTTGTCTGACCATAAAATTTTTCTCCAGAAGAAATTTTGTGATGCTGGTGTTCCAGTTCATGGCAGGCTTGAGCCTTGTGGTGATTTCTGGACTTTTCTGGAACATACAAATCCATTTCCTGTCATTCAAGTGACTTCTTCCATGTGTTGGCAAAATTATGAAACATCTGAATGACTTGTATTTACGCACGTGAAGTAACTGTGTGCTTTAAAAAGTGCTGTACAGTCAAAGATATCATAATTATTACTCAAACTTTTTAGAGAAAACAGTACCTAGGCTACTTTTGCGCTTACATTTAACTGATGCTGTAACTGGATATAATGCTATGTCACAACTATTTTGCTATATTATTCGAAGTTTGAAGTTAGCTAATACAATAAAATCAAGAACACTGCACATGCTGGCTGAGATGGCATCAATAGAGTGACTCGTTCTTATTTGGAGGTGGGCGGTGTTTTTTATGACTCCCAAGGTAATTTGGTGTCGTCGTAGCTGAATACAGGCGGGAAACGCTTCTCCTAAATGCCTGAAGCAAAAAAAAGGAAGAGTGTACGGACAGTTGGAGGGGTTAATTGTATCACTTTAGTATGAGTGTTTAAAAAAATGGCCAGCAACTTCTTAATCAAAATATTTACTCCTTGGTCCTGGTTTTCTTTTATTTGTTTTATTTCTATTACCACGGTAGCCATTTATTCACTTGATAATTAGTAAGTTTCACACAAATCAAACAACTTAGATTTTTAAATGACTAGACTGGATTCAGATTTAATCAGATTTGATCAAACTCCACCTTGGCAATGACAGATGCCTGTTAACACACAAGCTACACTTTCAGCTGTCCATCTGTTACATTTTCCAAATCTTATCTGGCAGAGGAGAATTTTTGATATCCACATCTGAAAGTAGTTAGAAAAAGAATAGCACATCTGTTCTTTGATCATAGGCAGGTATTTGAGTTTTATGAGTATAACACGTTCTCCCCTTGATTGGTGGATTTTGTCTTGCAGAGGCGGGGTCACTGCTGAACAAGAAGAGGAGGAAGAAGATGAGGAGGAGGTGAAGAGAGATCGACAGAGTGTCCTCTTGCTACCCTGACGGACACATGTGCGTGACAGTCATGCAAGCGAAATCCCACAGTGGATGCATTTTTAAATTGTGTTCATTACACTTAAAGGTTGGTGTAGACACCCTTAAACGCATAAGTCTAAACTTTTCTGCAATAATATGAAAAAATATAAATGTAATGCTTGTTGAGCAATGAATAAATGCTGTTTGATTTATTGTTTGTCTCTTTTTGTATGCCCTTGTTTGCCATACACCATGTTTATGTTAGTTCTTATACTGAACAGCAGCTGTGAGATGCATTCCTGTGGATGGATTAGCTAAAGGTACAAAAACAATGCGACTGGCAACAGAAGGGGAGCTGACATGAAGATAAATGGTGACTTTGGCTTTATTCTCAGCAGGAGTCTTCTTGGATCCCTTTGATGGCGTGTTTGTCAGAGTGTGTGCGTGTGCTGTCTGAGATGTGCATTAAAGGACCGACATTGAGGGACAGTTTGCTGCGGTGCCAATTTTACCTGCAGGGGTTAGGAAGAACATTTTTCTCTGTTGTCATCACTTTGTTTCTTAATAAGGTTAGGGTGGCACTAGATCAGGTCAGACTGTCTGCACATGGACACACACAGAGGAGACTCCTGCAGGTGATAAATAATGTCTGTAAGGCAGGGAATAAGGAACTGTGTCAATGCCCACTGCTGCCATGTTTCTGCATGTGTGTGCAGGAGTGGGAGAAGATAAACACGAGTTGCTGGAACTGGTTTGTTGTCTCCATGGTGAATGTGTACATGTGACGTTGGTGTTTGTTAGTATGTATGTTTGTGTTTTTCTGCAGCTCTGCTGTTTTCTATTATTCCCCACAGCCAGTCCCAATCTATCACGACTGCCACTGTCCTCAGCTGAGTTCACAACCCACCATTGACTACTTCCTCTCCAGCCGATATTTGTGTGAGGTTCAAACAAGGACAAACAGGTAGATACAGCAGAAGATCACGCCTGTATAATACTACCAAATACATTCTGTAACTGAGAAGCAGAATGTCAGTCGATGTTAAAGCTTTTTTTAGCCTGCTGTATGAGCTTGTAGAAATGTTATGGAGGACACGCATGGCCAAAACCCTGATGATTGGTGGCTTGATGCCAGATGCTGGATTACAATTTTCTGTATCCCCGACTAAAAATAGGCGTAATACAGCAAAACGTTAACCAAAGTTGTTTGTTCTAATATTTAGAACACTCAACACTTCTGTTTCATACACGAGTGGAGCAGGTTATCCATTTGAGCGTGGGATTTTTGACAAGCAGTCAGACTGTGTGGATAATCACAACCATCAGAGTTCATTATGTGCAGCGGAGTGGTTTGCCTGCCTAGCTCTGTGTTTCCAAAAGAAAGGGTGGGCAGTCAGCATCTCTGGAAGCAGGCTGTAGGTAGCTTAGCCCAGCAGAGGAGTTATTTTATTTTCCTTTTAATTGTGTTTGCAAGATGTACGTTTGAATGAATGCACACACCTAGTGAGATCTATAGCCGCTGTGGATAGATGCTAACTTTGATGGCATTTAGGATGAAGGGTAATTTTTGCACTGCATGTTATTTTGTGTGTGTGTGTGTGTGTGTGTGTGTGTGTGTGTGTGTGTGTGTGTGTGTGTGTGTGTGTGTGTGTGTGTGTGTGTGCGCAAATGCGTTTCTCTGTGCACACGGCTCTAGTCTTAACTCCAGTCACTATGGTGGGATATAGGGCTATTTTATTTGTCCTGACGTTAATCGCTGGGAGCAGACAGCAAAAGCCCTGTAATCCAACAGCAATCACCGCAAGGCTGATTGATAGCACAGGGACAGAGAGAGAAAGACAGAGAGACCAAGAGATAGACAAGGAGAGAGAGGTGAAGAGGTAGATCTTTGTTATTGTGTCCTTCACTGAGTTTATCACTTACTGTTTAGGAGAGGAAAATAACAGAGACATAAATCTGATGGATATCGAACTGCTAGGCTGGGTTTAAACAACTCTGAGATCTCTGCACTCCTTTCCTCTCGATCCTCTTTCTCTTCCTCCTCTCCCTCGCACACAGACACACACATGCATGCAAACAGGAAGACGAAAAAGAGAGCTGACCTTTGTAAGATTTGGAGTTGTGTGTGATGTTGATGCTGTCAGAAAGACAGTGAAACTGGAGGAGTTGACATTTAACTCCACTATATTAACTGACCCTTCTCAGGAACTGGAGTTCAGACTGGGTGCATTACAAAAAACAGGAATACCAAAATGCCAGAATATGAAAGTAACTCATCATTTAAATAATTCTTAGGGGTAAATTCACAAGTTTTGTTTTTTCTTTTGTTTTCACGTTGACTTCTGATACATTATTTTAATACTAATTTCAATCTTTAGCTCTAACCCAAAAAACAGTTGAAACTGGTCACTGGTTCAGCTACAGCTCTCCCTCCCCGTCTTTAACTGTCTCTTCTTCTTCTTTAAGTGTACATGTTTTTGTTGTTTTAGTGGCTATTTTCATTGGGTTGTACCGTGGAAGAATTTTGATCCGCTTCCAGATATCTTCCTCGCTTGTCTTCTGATGAAAACCCACTCCAATTTCCTCACCCAGAATGCCCTGAAAAGATTTTCTTGTTTACAGAGTCTCACAAGTCACCTTTATTGTGCCACGAAGGATGGCAGCTGCATACGCAAGCAACATTTTGAGTCCACAAAGAAACTGAGAAATGGGCAAAATTGCAGAAAAGGCACTAATATTTAAGAGTGTTATTTACTCTACTCATTCGCCACTTTTTATGAAGTGTTAGTGGACGCATTTGTAATATTAAATGCTGACGTATGTAGTCTTTAATTTCTTTTTAATTGTTCTGTGGTCATCTAGATTGGGGTTGGGAAGAGTCAGCAAGGAAGGATGAAAAAGAAGTATACAATCAGGGAAATGACAGTTAGGAAGAAAAAAAAAATTAGAATGTGTTCAGCGTTTAAAGTTTTTAAAAAGCTATTGACAATAAATTAGTTATATTGATAAAATAAACTTGCCCTATTGCCAAAATGTCATGGGCAGACAAAATGCTGTTAGCAGTGGTAGTGAAGAATTGCCTCGAAGTAGCGCATTGGCATGTAAACAAATTAAGGTGATACTTGTCTGTGTTTACCACTTAGGATGTTGCAGCTAAATAGCCAATTAAAGGACTAGTGACATTACCAGTGTTCCCTGAATGTTATTTTGAACAGTCATTGAACAAACTAATAAGGAGGCGTGAGCCCAGATTTAAAAGTGAGATAAGAGTAAACTGGTGTGAGCCACACGTGCAGCCCTTTGGTGTCACGGATGCTACTTTTGTACAAAATGAGACGTTTGGCAGATTAAAGCAAAAAACAGCAGAAACTGATATATTAAGGTGTTGGCTCACCACCAGAGCTGCTACCAAAACTGCTTCGTTGCACATTGACATTGATTGTCTGAAACTCTACTGCAGGGAAGAAAGCACCCTCTAAATGATAGTCCATCATCTGGTGTTTTGATGATTGTAGTGGAGAGTGCTGTCAAACACATCAGTCGAAAATCTCCTGTAGGTGTAGATGATTATGCATTTAGAGGAGGCCTCTCCATTTTGCTGAAAGCCTTAAAGGTGTCAAACTGACAGAATATCCTCTGAGATTAGTTTCTTAATCTGTACCTGAAATGGTGTCTCTCCTATCTGATCTTGAGAATATGTGTTGGAGAGTTACATCAGACTTACCGAAGATAGATGGCTAGGCACGGTGAATTTTTATAAAGATGCCCTTCCTCGTAAGAATAAACTTAGGGACTGGGCGACAGGATGGCAGCAACACATCCTTACCATCTATGAGGTTTTGTTCCATAAAATTTATGATCCCAGAAGAAACTTAGAAGGGTCTTCAGCAATCTTGTCTGAAAGCATCCAAATTGGTGCCAGGACCCATGTTTCCCAACAATGCAGCGTATTTGTATGAGTCCTCTTCACTTCACCCCTCAGTGGATTTAATGTGGATGATTAGTGACTAGATTAAAGGAAGACAAAAAAAACAAAAGCATGTTACTGTGGTTATAAAACACTCCTACATTACGTAATATTAAAATAACAGTATGACTATATCCTGTTAACCCCCAGGTCTGGCACTGTGTCTGTGTATGTATGTATTGATGCAGAGAGTGCTTAACCACCACGGTCACCTTTGACCCCCCCGAAAAAAGAAATGAAGCGCACTCATTTATATTTCAAGTATGCTGTGTAGCTTGCAGCTGTATGAACAAGCAGCTTGTTTTACTTTTGTGCTTGTCAGGCCGTAGGCATATTTGCCATCTAATCCTGTCCTATGTTGTTGGTTGCAGTCGTGCCACCTCATTACAGGTGAAGGAGAATATGTGTTGTCATTGTGAAACATAAAAAATGCCTCATAGCTTGTAAGTTGTATCGATGGCTGTATGTGCCTACGCTATTAGTCCCGGGCTGTGAATGGATGTCACATAGCACAGGTATGGAATAACTTTGCAGGCAAATAGCAGAATATAATAAATCTTGTTTATGCTCATATTTTCTTTAACCCAAACCCTGCTTCTTCTTTGGATAGTGTTATTATTTCTCCGTGGCCATGTCCTCACATGTCGCCCAGCTTTAACTTAGTTGTGCCTTGATATAACTTTCAAGGTTATGGGCCTCATCTATACTTAAATGACCCCATATGCTAGAGATGGAAGTACAGTGTGCCCTGGACAAAAGGTTCAGCCAGAGGAAGTTATAATGGAGGGGAGGAGAGAGGGAGATGAAGTGAGAAAATATAAAGAACAGAGGGGTTGAGAAGGTAGAGGATAGAAATTAAGGAAAGGTCAACAGAGGACATGAAAGAAATGGGGGTTGCAGTAGGAGGGAGAGGGCCATCCAGTTTGATAAGGAAATGTATTTTCAACTCTTCTCTTCCTCCCTCTGTCTGTCTCTAGCTCCGCCTGGCCCTTGTCTTCTTACACTTATTCCATCACTCCATGAACAGCCATTTCTCCCTAACTACTGCCAGTCAGACCTCCCCACCCATCGCCATGGTTTCTTCTTCCATCTCTCCCTCCTTTATTTCTCTTTTCCTTAGGCTGGTTTCTATTGCTTCCACTTGTTTTCCCACATCATCTTTCTTTTTTACTTTTAATCCTTCCATTTGTCCCCCCCCCCCCTAGTTCGGTGGCAGTCTCCCGGTGCAGTGGTTGAGCCACAGGGACCCGCTGACAAATCGATACATCACTGTAATTAATTCTGCCGACCCTCAAAGTGTTTAACGAGCAGTTCCAACCCCCTCCTCCCTTCTCTCCTCCGCCTTGCACGTGGGTTTTGGTGCAGTCCAGTTCAGTGGTTAATGGTGAGGAGGCATCCATGTGCAGCGAAGTGCTGCCACTGTTAGGTGAGGGACAGGAGATGATACAGTTGAAATGTGTGGGTTTGGAGGATGAAGGCAGATTGAAGGTGTTTGGGGTTAATCTGAGAAGCTCTCTGGGTGAAGGATTGGTCCAGCTGGTTAATTAGAATGGGTAAAGGGTAGATGTTAAACTGTGTGGCCTTGAGAGAAAAGAACCATGTGCCAGACAGAAGTTAGAAATGTATGTGTGTGTGAGTGCTTGTGTGCAAACTGTCTGTATGTGCTGTTAGTTACAGCTTTTCTTTGACTCAACATCACTCAGTTCTGTCTTCAGCCTGGTCCTGCGCTAGAAAAAAGGGGTGCTCGTCCATCACAGATGGTGGGAATCACATTAAGCAAAAGTGAAACAAAGGAATTGATGTTCAGAAAGATTCCATTAGCAGAGTATTGGCAGGAGGATCTTTAAAAAAATATCAGATGTAAGTAAGGTGAAATGATAATGAAGTAAAGACCAAGTTCAAGGTCAAGTTCAAGTTCAAATTTTATTCGCCACATGCAGGTTGCCCTGCAGTGAAATGAACCCGCCCCCCGACCTTACACACACAACACAGACATCACATGGGGATACAAGTCAGAGAACGGTTGCATCACAGAAAAACCACTGAAATGTACACTACAATGGGAAAAGTACAAGAGGAAAAAAAGAGACCTCTACTCATGCTGGGCTACAGGAGGACAGCATGAGAACAGGAAACAAAAAAAACTCCTCTGCACAGAAAGCACATAAATGTCCACAGTACAACATTATAGAGCACGTGACCAGCAACAGGGTTGGGTAGGGGATAAGGAGTAATCCCAGGCAACACAGCGGCCATCCTGCCACTGCGCCGACTCTCCAGCGCGGGCCCAGACCCGCCTCGTGTTCCCAGGAGGCAACAAGCAACAAGACCAGAGGGCAGAAAGACAACTACACTCTCTCACTACTTCATTAGGTACACCGGGTTGGACCCAGTTTTGCCTTCAGAAACGCTTGAATTCTTTGTGCAACACATTCAACAAGGTGCTGAAAACATTCCTTGGAGACCCTCAGAGATGTTGGTATATTAACATATTATTAACAGATTAACATAATAGCCTCGTGTTGATGAAGATTTTTTATTTCATCATTGTCGAGGCCATTTGAGTACAGTGAACTCTTTGTCATGTTCAAGAAACCAGTCTGAGATGATCTGAGCTTTGTGACATTTGCACGCTATCCTGTTGGAGGCAGCCATCACTTCAGCAGGTCATCTTGACCGCGTCTAAAGTAGAGTTTAGAGTTTTCTGCCATGTGATTGGCTGAATAGCTATTTACGTTAATGAGCAGGTATACCTAATGAAGAGGACGGTGAGTGTATGTTAAGAGAGTACAGAAGGCCAGAGAGCAAAGGAGAGATGAGGTGATACTGGGTGATATAATGTGTTTATGAGCCCGGGCTTGGTTTTTGTGTGTGTATGTGGTGAGTATGGGAGATATTATGGATAGTGAATCATTAATATCAGCAGCATAAGACACTAATGAATAACACGGGGATATATTGCTTCTCTCTCCTCCTCTCTCTCTCTCCTGCAGTGGATTTGTTTCTTCTGGCTTTAATGAGAAACACCTGTTAGAGCTCCTCGTTAGGCATCCCTTGCTCAGACCCCATTAGACTAGTTTCTCTCTGCAAAGTCTGTCTGCGTACGTGTATGTGTGTTAATGTAAGCTGATAAATTATAATGCATTCATTTATAAAATGATCCAGTTTTGAGGATGACATTGCCAAGTGTAGAATACAAAAGGTAAAAAAGTTTTAGTTTATAATGTTAAATTAAAAATGTCAAGAGGAAAAAGGGGGGATGTGCATATGCATGAGATTTTGCAGTAGAGGAAGCTTTAAGTGTATTTGCTGTTGTTTTTATTTATGTGAGAGGGGAAATGGGAAATGTATCAGCGTTTTAATGCATGTAATTGCTTTCCCTACATGTACAGCTGTGTATTTAAACAGTGATTATATTTTCCAGCAGTGTTGGGGATTAAAGTTTGAAATTCAGCAATTATACCACAGTTATGAATCCAAAGAACATTATGTTGCTTTGCTATTTTGAGTGAAGCTTCAAGTTTGATGGAGGGTTTAGTTTAGCCTCTGCATTAAGTGGACAGGCTGATTTTACCTTGGCAACAGGACTAGATGTGTGGGGAGACAGGTTCCACAAAAACAAGAGAGAATGTGGACTCCTGGTGTCAAGTCCAATGCAGACATTACCTGTATTGAAAAGACATTTCACTCCTATCCAGACTGTGTAGGACATGACTTTCAGGCTTTTTCACGTCTCCAAGAGAATGCAGGACACCTTCTATGTGCCACTCATTCGTCCAATATTTGGTTAAATGAATAACTACTATGTTCAGCAAATAAATAAATATTTCACCCAATCAAAACACAATAAGAATATTCTGCAGAATGGGAAATGCTTACATTTCAGCCATTGTACCTCTGTAGAACAATGATGATGATGTTCCTTTCAGCTCTGCAGCCTGGTCAAGTATCATTGTCTCCACACTCACACAGAAATATCAACATGCATCCTTTTTATTAGATTTATAAAGCTGCAGATATGCCTCATTGTGTTCAATCAGACTCTCATTCTTTGTGGAAATGGGTACATGTGCAGAAGCTTAAGTTCCACTGCCACAATTATCCACGAATGGATGTGAGATTGACTAACAAGGGTCTGTTATGCACAGCTGCGGCTATTTTTAGCATATGTTCAACTAATTCATCATGTGTACCTGTAAGCCATCACAGTGGTGTCTCATCATCATTACTAAATGTCAAAAAGATGATTAGTCTGTAGCGCTCATATTGGAAAAAGAGAAGTAATGGCTTAAATGTTAATAAAAAGCATGAGAACATCCATCCATCCATGTTCCTAACTGCTTATCCAATTCAGGGTTGTGGGGTGGGGGCAGTAGAGCCCTTCAAAAATAATAACAGAATCATTGAAATTGGCAACAACAACCACCTAAGGTATTACTTTTTCAATGAGAAATTTGTAATGGGTAATTGCTTCATTCTTTCCAAGTCACTGTTTGTGTTATTATGAGTGTGTCAAGACTGAAACAGTGGGGTGTGTGACTGACTGATATATTGGGTATGATGTTCCATATCCCTCCCAAAGCCAGTTGGGTTCATTAACTTCAGCGTGATGATGCTGCTGAATGCTGGTCTGTATGACACAAACAAGAGCTGTAGCATATTACCAAAGAAAATGGTCCTTTCTGGGGAAACTGGTATTACCAGTGTTGAGTGTTGTATATGAAAGATGGGACTTATGGTCTGAAAAGTTAAATATAAGCATTCATTTCTTTAAAAATGCATTATTTCTAATAGCAAGTGGGGCAAGAAGCTGAAGAAATCAGATTGTGTAAAAGTCTATAGGAATATGACCCTTGGTTTAGTTGTTTTGTGACATCAGTTAACAATTTCCTGATGAGCTTATGGTCTCAGTTGCTAGTTTGAATTCTTAGGCAGGGTTCACAGGAGCACGTCTGAGGCTTCAGCAGCCTTGCTTCTCATTAATTTTAAACAGAGCCTGTTGCTGAACTAAATTATGGATCGACTGCTTTGCTTGCGCTGAAAATCAAGAGGAATTAAACTTCTGAGCACCTAGTCAAATCATGTTTATTCAGATGATCTAGCACGGCTGTTGGCCAGTGAAATCCTGTTATGTGAATATTCTTGGAGGAGGGGGATCAAACTCATTTAATGTCATGTGCCACATGCAGCCCATTTTGATTTTAAACGTGCTGGACTAGTGAAACTCCTCTCTCTGTCAGTGTAAAGAAGTTTAGTGACATATTTAAAATCCCTGAGATATGTTAATACTGACTAGCTTGCATTGTGGTGATTGGTTATTATTGCTACGACAGTCGTGCCAGCAAAGATGGTGCCAAAGAAGCAACACATGTTCCGCCTCAATCCTACCTTACTGAATATAATGTTCTTTTAAAAAAACATTATCCTTTTAATTTATTAATGTACATAGTATAAGGTAGGCTTACCCTCAATATTGTATGAGCCTATTGTGTGATGTCCAATACATTACATCTGATTTCAAAATACCAAGATGGTGATGACCAGATCCACATTGGAAGTCTTCATTGACCTGAGTGCGATGCCATGTTGGCCATGTCCATCTCTGATAAAAATGACAACACTGAGGGTTGTGTAATATAATCAGACACAATACTGATATGATGGATTCAGTTGTATTTTTTCCATTTTATTTTATTTTCCGATTTGCTTTTTTTTAAAAAGACAAAAAAACAACAACATTTCTCAGTTTTCCTGTTGTTCTTCACACCATTTCACTTGTTGTTTTGTTTTTTTTACCAGTTATCCCAAAATCATGTATTTTAATCTTCATTTGGTCTTTAGTCCCTCAGATTCCTTCATTTGTGGCCTTTAAAAAATGTGTTCTCTTGCATTGCTTCACTGTTATGGTCCAGATTTGTCTCCAATTGCTCGTTTTGCCTTTCTGACTCTTTCCTAGTCCATACCCACAAACACACACACACACATTCCTCTAGTCTGCCACTTAGAATTATGTGTGTGTGAGACTGCCAATGAGGTGATTAATGACTTGTTTGTTTGTCGTTCTTACTATATCCATTCCCTTCATCTTAATTAAAGATATAGCTGCTGATTTGGCAGGACCCACCCGTGTAGTGCTGTTTATACAGCTGATACTTACAATACAGTCTATGCTGTTCACTGTTCAGCTGAAATTCTACAGTAATTTGATGATTTGATGTTTTGCAACTCACTTTTTAATGATTACTTTTGTGTAGTTCAGACCTTCCCAGAGTTTTAACAAAGCTCCCTGTGAATATACATCGTCTCTCTGTGTGCAGAGTAGCGTTTGTGATAGTTCACATGAGTATTTGTGTACCTGTATGTGTTTGTTGCCTTTATTATCTTTCCTTGATATTCTTGCAGATGTTTTAGCATAGTTGGATCCACCTGGATTTGACAAACTTTCAGGAAACTTTTGGGAGATTTTGAAGAAGAAGAAACTAAAAATGTCGTTGAAATCTAAACCATAAAGAAATCTCTGCTGTATCCAAAATATAAAAGTGACACTGAATATTTAAGGCCATTTTGATTTTGATTTTTTCATTTATGATGCTTCTCAGAAAAACGTGCATATTATAGTTGGTCAAATTCATTGTAGCATAATCATTACAAAAGCCTTAGAAATGGGTCAGTGAGCTGACTGTTGTGTGCATGGTGCTAATGCATCTAAAAAGAAAAGAAAAGTTTACGATACAGAAATGTCCAACTTCTGAGAAATATGTATGTTTATTTAAACACCTGATACTTAGTAGGGACTCCTTTACCTCAGCTTACCTGTATCATTGTGGTGTAGCATGGCAGTGATCAAGTGATCAGCTTGTGGCATTGCTGATGTGTTACTGAA
This sequence comes from Copadichromis virginalis, assembly GCF_057382275.1. Lineage (NCBI taxonomy): Eukaryota > Metazoa > Chordata > Actinopteri > Cichliformes > Cichlidae > Copadichromis > Copadichromis virginalis. Next base: position 16,942,456 of record NC_140631.1, on the reverse strand, counting down.
GCATAGCAAGCTTTAAGAGCAGCTTACCTCTCGGTAATACCCCATAGATTCTATTTGAGGTTCAGGTTAGGTTAGGTGAGTTGGCTGGCCGATCAGTCAGCAAACTGCTTGAATGCAGTTTTGAGACTGTGGGTAGGCGTGAAGTTCCTTTTGGAAAAGGAAACCAGCAACTCCATAGAGCTTGTCAGCAGATAGAAACATGAAGTGCTTTGACATCTCGTGTTTGAAGGCTGCGTTGACTCGGACAGTGCACCAACCATCACCAATACCAGCAAAAAAACTTCATGCTGAATTTCTCTTTGGATTCTCCACAGACCGGACTTTAATTTCCAAATACACTTTGGACCACTGAGAAACAGCTATTCTTCTCTTTAGCCCAGGTAAGATGCATCTGACAGTGGTTCAAGAGTGCTTTGATATTAGGAATGAATTCCCTTTCCTGAAGATGTCTCTGTGTAGTAGCTCTTGATACACTGACACCAGCTTCAGTTCACTCTTTATGAAGTTCTCTCAAGTTCTTCACTTTACTTTTCTTGATGATCCTCCAAAGGCAGTCATGCCTGTTGCTTCTACACCTTTTTCTAATGAACATCTTCCTTCCAGTCAGCTCTCTAGTAATACACTTAAATACAACATGTCAGCTAACTGCCAACCTTTTCAGTAGAAGTGGGCGAATTAATCTAAATATTCGTACCAACGCTGCCATTGGTATGTGACTGGATTGATACTTTGTTTTTATCCTCCAAGTTCAGTATGTGGCCCACTGAATTAAGGTTAAATCAGTTTCGTTTAGTTTTAGTATACCTCAAACATCCACTATGAAAAATGTACTTATTGTTTTGGTTGTCACTTTTTAAAACTTTTTAATAGACGATAGTCGTAGCCCTAAACAACATAAGTTGACCCAAAGTCTTAACTAATTTAGAAGTGATTAAAATGTGTTCAGAATTTGGCATTTGTATGAGATTAATCTTGTAAATTATGACACACTGCTCTCCCATGCATAAGCTCCCTTTATAAGCATGCAGATATTGGATACTGGCGCTATATTTACTTGGTATCGAATCTCTATCCAAAATTGGCAGTATTGCACACAACTGCTTTTTACCTTCTGTGTCGAGGGCGTCGATTATTGTCATTTGTAAAACCTGCCAGATCAAAAGTCTTCGCCATAATTTTAGTTGAGTGTGCCAAAGCCCACCAAGAGACACTGTTTGAATGTAAGATACTAGATTTCTGATTTTCACAAGCTATAAACTATAATCAAAACAGTTCAACATCTAAACCTAAACATGGGTTGAAATATTTTGCTTTCTGTCCAATTAATACAAAACATATGAAAGTTAATCTTTGTGAATGAAATTAAGAACAAAGTAAGATTTATTTATTTATTTATTTTACTTTTTTACATGTACTAGTATTTTGGTGAAATCTGGGGCAAAGTTTACAGTCATGGTATTCATTGCAGCATTCACCAAAAAGTTCTGAAGGATGCATTTTGTATTTACCGCTGCTGAAGAGAAACGTTGAGACGGGCTTGAGAATGACCTTTTATTTTCCATCATGTTTTAGTACAAGTCTCAGCTGTTTTGAAATACTCCTGTTTGCTTTGTACATTTGCACGCACCGCTTCCTTTTAATGTAATTTCAACTTTCCCTTCATGTTGTTATGAAACATTCAGCTCCATTCAGTGGGTGTGATAGTTCAGAGAGAATACAGGAAGTAGTGTGCCCTTAATGTAGCAAGGCAGACAGAGAGAGGTGGTGGAGGTAGTGAATGGGTATGCAGTGTATCTGATGTTCTCGCAGAAGTTTTGTTTGCTGGATTCCCAGATATTGGAGAGGGTGAAAATTTGAAATCCTGCCGCTGAATTGCTTTGTTTGGCCCTTTTGGCATGCTAACAGGCACAAAAACATTCACACCTTTGGTTCTTTTACTTAAAATGCTTTGTTTGGGCCTTTAGAAACACACAGAGAACATGTAGTCCATGTAGGACAAGCAAGCCCCTCGCTAGCTGATTTTAACTAACCGATGAACCACCATACCCAAAAACTTCAAAACACAGGAGTAAAAATGAACCCCATGGCAGTAATGCAACTGTGTTTTAAACAGAACACAGTGTTTCTGTCTCCCTGACTGAACTATACTTAAACATAAAAAGACTTTTTGTGTTTTTCTACAAGCTTGTATGCAAGCTGCTGGGTCCCCATGTGGGAAGACCATGTGGAACTCAGTGTGTGTGTGTGTATACAAGCGTGTTTGGTGCAGCGCTGTGTTAAGGCTAAACACACTTAAGGCTAAGCAATCAGTGAGTAAAGTTTCCCCGCCGCTGTCATTAAAGCTCCACATAAAAGCTTAAGCTGCTTTTATCCTTCCAAGGAAGAAAGGGAGAATGTCAGCACATAATTAAATTAGATGAAAGGAGGGGAATTAGAGGCTTCCTCCTCTTTAAACACAAACGACTTAATCAGAACCTTGGGCTAAATGAGAGACAGACGGCTACATGATCACGGGGAGGATAAACATCCATCTCCTTGTCTACATCGTTTTTGCTGTTTCACTTTTCTTCCCCCGCCCTGTCTTTATTATCTCTCTTACCTGCCGTATATGTAACAGAGGCAAACGTACAGAACATTTGCCGGTCGACATCTCTGGATTTTGCTTCCTCTCACTGCATTCTGTAACTGCCATCCCTGTGTTCGTACAATCGGTTCAGCTGTTTGTTCTAAAGCATACATATGGATTCTTTGCATCTTCCACTTTTTCTTTCTCATCCCACAAATTCTACTCTGCTGCAGTGTTTTCAAATTCATTTTGAAGAAAAAAAAATTGACCTTGAATTCTCCATCCACAGCATGCAGAATTTCAAGAGTAAGAAGCTGTTGGACCCTGATGTATAAGCCCTTATTGATTTTGGAATATGAATTTCATCATACTAGACATTGATTTGTTTCAGAGAATGGCAGTTTATTTTGTGTGATGCTTATAACCACTGATTGAAGGACAGGATGATGCAATGGAGTGCATCAGAGTTTAAAAAAAGAAGCTTCAGTGAATTTGTTTGTTAGACTGAGCTCTGCCTTTAATGTCTGCCAAGGCTTTCACTCTGAAATGAGATCCACTGACACTAATTGATGCTAATGAAGTTATCAGGAGGAAAGTCTTATATTTTGCATGGTGGTACCATCTGTAAACTCTAAGTATTTAACAGACAGAGGAATTGCAATGCAAATTAGTATTTGCAGGACTACCAGCTTTTAACATATAGTATTTCTGTGTTTTAGTTAGCTACAGTTGTGGTCAGAAGTTTACATCCACTCATCATGGGCATGATCATCGCAATAATAAATGTTTTAATGAGTTCTTTGAACTGTTCTTTTTCCAGGGTGGAATGATTGTACAGCATTCATCTTTAATGGAAAAACAAACAAACATGAATTGGATGCAGCCTGTTGCTTTTACAGTATAATACTTGTAATAAAAGTACAGTAACAGGAATTAGTGACTGAGTAGCCCGGAGCGTTTCTCTTGATTTCTTTAGTCAGGGTAAATTCATTCACCTGCACAGATTAGCTAAACGAACCCTGACAGCCGAGTGATAATAGTTGGTTAAATGTTCCTTAGTAAGTTTCACCTTGACCAGGTGTTTTTGGTAGCCGTCAAGAAGCTTTTCACAAATACGTTCTGGCTGGATATTAGACCGATCATGTTGGGAGAATTAGTAGAGTTCATTTAAATTAGTTAGTTTCCTGCCATGGATCTGACGGAGTAAAGGTCGGGGCTTTTGGATGGCCACTCCAGAAGCTCAATATTAGCCTGTCTTATCTATTCCAAAACCAGTTTTGATATGTTTTTCAAGTCATTGTTCTGTTGGAACAACTGTTTCAAGTATCAACAACCTACCTTTTCTTTTTTTTGAAATAGATAAGATGCCAGAAGATACCAGACCAAAGCCCCCCCCCCCCCCCATTAAATCCTTATGCACACGGCCAGCCTATTTTCATTCCCATTATTTTGTCAGATCCGCTAGCGTGCCTTATTTACTCACAAGGTGTCCTTTGTTTTCAGTGCACCCTGACGCTCTGGTTTATAGCTTTCCTTAGATGGGTCTGTCACTCCTGGCTCATGCTTTGTCAACATGCAGGGTTACTGTTGGAAAGGGGTATTTTTCAGTCGACCTAAACCTCACCAGTGGAAGCAACAAAATATGAAAACAAAGTGAAAAGTGCAAACACACAAAGGACTCCCCAACCTGCTAACACTGATATGTTTTTTAGATCTCTAAAACAGAACCTTTTTTCTCGGCTGTGAGAGTGCATCAAGGAGCACCGGCAAAGGACGGCTTTTGCGTAATGGGGAGATTCAGGTACCATCTAACAAAAATCAGGAACAGTACAAAAAAGCTGTCCAGCCAGACAGAGCAGGCAAAATGGAGGAAAAGCTGATATGGCTCCCATTTAAAGAAAAAAAGGATGTGTAAAGAGAGTGGGGAGAAGGGGTTTGAGTTTCCCGTGACTCTTATTTCTCCTTAACTACACACCTGCAAAGTTCTGTGCCTGTTTTTCAGTGGGTGTCCCAAAGAACATTTATTTATTGAGGCAGGCTCACTCAATGAAAACGACAGCCACACTAGCAGCTGGTAAACAGAGTCAGCTTTGGTGGGGAGAGTGACTCTTTTATTTTCCAGGATTGTCTTGCTTTACAGTATTCCTCTTCATTTTGCCTTAATTGGTGATCTGTTATTATTTATTTCATTTTTAAACATGTTTTTTACTATTTCCCTGATTACGTCCCTAAACCGGAGTAAGATAACCTTTATTAGTCCCACACGTGGGAAATTTGTTTTGTCACAGCAGGAAGTGGACAGTGCAAAAGTTATGAGGCAAAAATTAGAATACAATAAGAATAAATACAGTACACAACTGTACAGAATAGAATAAAATAAAATACTATATACAGTAGAATAAAATAAAATAAATATACAATAAGATAAAAATAGAATACAAATACAAATACTATATACAACTGAGTAAAAATACAAACCGGAGTGAGAACTTATTTGTCTGGGTTTACCTCGTGTGTGTGTGAGGGTGCATGTATATGTGTTTCAGGGTAAAGAGCGCTTGTCCCACCAACTTTATTACAGACCTCAGGAAAGCCATGAAAGTGCTAATTAGCAGTACACAGAGAAGTGGTCCCAGCGGCCAATCGAATCTGCTTTTGAAACCGTTTCCCCCTGAGATACCATGGAAACAGGGTGACTCAGTAACTAAGGTGATGAGATATGATATCATCTATAAGGGTTCCACATCAGTGCAATTTTCTTTTATGTCAAATCAGATGAAAGAAAGGTTGTTGTTTTTTCAATGTTGTGATGTGAACATATTCTCTCCTGTGTGTCTTTTTTTGTGACGATTTTTGGCGGTTCTTGTTTTTTTCATGTGCCCATTAATATTTTCAAAGGGGAGATGTTCAGGAAGGAGTTCATAGATTGAGGCAGGTTCATTCGGAGTGCATGTTGTAAATGAGCTTTTGTTTTCCACAGACACAGATACCAGCAGACAGTTTCTCACAGTTGTCTGTACACTAACGCTGTCCACACGGTACCTTCCTTGCTTGCAGACTTGCTGATACACACAGAGGGGAAAAAAAGAAAAAAAAAGAGAGGAGTGCGCTGGTTGAAATTCGTGATTTTCAACCAGCGCACTCCTGGGTGGGTCCGGGATGGGCGTGAGGTTCTGGGGGCGCTCCGTCTCTGGGCTGGGGCCCGGGCCGGGCCTCGGGGGCTTGGGTCCTGGTTGGTGTGTTGCCGGGGTTGTGGGCGGGTGGGTGCATGGGGGCCCAGCCCTGGAGCAGGGTGCCGCCGGTGCGTCGAGCCACCTGGGGGGCTCTTCAACTGGTGGGGGAGATTGTCACATCTTGCAGGAGCTTTCCTCTCCTCAGGAGCTCCCTCTGCAGGAGGGGGAGATACAGGAGAGGTGGAGGAAGATCTCAGCCTGGGTGTTTATTGTCTTATGTAGTCTGGAAGATGAGTGGATGGTGGGGTGGGTGCAGTTTTCTCTGTGGTGGGGTTGGGTGGACTGTCACGGGCTCTGTGGGGCCGGGCGGCGCTGCTGCACTGGGCCCGGTCTGGATGGGCCTGGGCCCCCTTTCCCTGGCGGGTCGCGGAGTATGGGGGTGCCTACTGGGGTCAGCGGGGGAGCTGGCCCCAGGGAGGGGTCACTTGCCCCTCCCTTCCTTCCCTCCCCATCTCCAGCTGCCTCCCTCTTCCCGCTCCACCACAACCACCCACACATGCAGGGCCTTGGAGTAGGGGTATGTCACCAGGGTGCAGAGGAGGCTACCCCCCCCCCCCCCCCCCCTGTCCCCTTCTGGCTGCCTCTGCCTCAATTTTATCCCACAACTTAGACATTCACATTACTCACACTCTCATTACACATACATATAGGATCTTGGGGGTGGGCACGATACACGGAGTCCAAAGTACCATCAGGGTGTACACCCCACCCCTGGCATCGTTGCCCACCTCTCAATTTTAAATACACGTAGACATTGAGGGCTAGCAGGAGGGACCATGCGCTTACCTGCTGCTCTCTGGCAGGTAGCTCCATGCCCTCCTGGGTTTTAAATGCACCTTAGAACACACATGCATCAACATTACAATGAGCGGGTGGAGGGAGGTTTGGAGTCTTCTCTCACCCCCATTCTCTGCGACCTGCTGGAGCAGGGGGGCTAGGACTAGGAGGAGGAGTTGGCCGTCCGACTGCGGTCTGGAGTGTGGAGCCTTCCTGCTGCTGCGGAGTCGGGGCGGTCTGCCTCCCCCCACCGCAGGGAAAAGGGAAACACCACCTGGGTCTGGGTGCAGTTCCCCCCTCCAGGGGCGGGGGCACCTAGACCCGGTTTGTAGAGTACGCTTGGGGAGTGTGATCGTGTGTACAACGTCTCTTTATGTCTGTCTCCACGTTGGTTGAGTGTGGAGTAAGTGCATATGAGAGCATGAGGGTGGGAATGGATGTTTGTATCTGTGTGTGCCTGTATGTCTGTGTCTATATGTCAGGTTGGGTGTCAGGCGCCACCTCTCTGGGGACATCTCAGGCCCTCCAAGGTTTGGAGGCCTATCTCCCCCTACCACCACTTCCCCTGCCAGTGGCGGACCCCCTCAGACATCGGTGCGTTGGTGGTTCTTTGTGTCCGGGGATGGGCGTCCAGGTACACACCGGCTCACTCCTTGGTGGCCGCTTATCGGGGCCTGGAGCCTGGGGCTCGGTCACTCAGGCGCAGCTGGCTGCCGGCGGAGCTCACGGGCGCGTCACTGCAACTCCCCCTGGCTTCTGCTCCGCGGCTGCTGAGTGAGCCCTCATCTGGGACTCTCCTCAGCTCTTTCCGGGACAGTGGCGCAGCTGCCCCTCTGTTGGTCTTCCTTGGTCTCTTGTGTTCTGGGGGCCTCTGGATGTCTGGAGTTTTGATCTCCTCCACACCTGCTTCATGCCCTGGAGGACGGGGCTGTGGCCCCCCCACACCCTCTAGCAGATCATTACATGAAGGAACCTTTTAAAAAACAAAAAACAAGCGCGTCCATGCTCACAGGTGTACACACGGGTGATCACACCCACAAACTACACCCTTTTTGGCTCCTACCTCAAAGCACACTGTGTTCTGTTGATCTTATGTGCTGCACAATAATGTTTAACATTTAGTATTTACTGTCATATTCCCATATATCATTGTGATGTTGTTTATTCTATTACTCTTGTTCTCTTCTGCTTGCTTTCTTTTTTCTTTCTCAGCAGGTGATCCAGGTGATTGATATATGCATTTTTTTTTCTCTGCTCATTCTGTTGGTTTTTGTCTTTTGCCCTTCTCCCCCGTCCCTCTTCTCAGCTGTTTCTCTTTCCCTCTTTCTTTCTCCCCTTCTTTCCCCCAGTCAAGTCTGTCCCGTATTCAGTAAGTGAAACTAAAATAAACAATAAAAGGTGAATCAAATGGACCATTACGGCAAGGCTGGGATGGTCAGTTTGGTAAAGTAAATCCGTTGGGCATCTTTCTTTGCCTTTAGACAACAATTCTGAGGGCAAAAGAGCCAAACGGGACAGGCCAAAAAGAAAAAAAAAAAAAAAATTCGTGATACAGATTTACAGGGAGATGAGTTTTGCAACTTATTTGGACATCGCAGCAGGAAACCACACTGTGGCGTATCTTCTTCGTGGGGGTGATAATACTATATACACAAAACCAAATCAAAGTAAATGAAATGGCTGATATATGGAGAATGAGCGGACAGGCGAGAAGGACATGCAAAGAAGATGACGGCATCCTCTCTATCTGAACTTTGAATGTGCGTATGTGTGCACCCATTTGTGCATGTGTGTGTCTGTGTGGGTGAGGCTTTGCTGTAGCATTTGTGGAATCAGGGAAGAGATCATTTCTGAACATAGGTTCGGGAGTACAGCTTCAATTTATCTATTATTCATCTGCTGATCTATCTATCCCCCATCACTATTACAAAGGTCAAGCTGTCCTCACATGTGCTGTCTGCACTCCCCAAACAGAAGCTCATCAATAAGTGTTAAAGGATAGCTCAATATTGTGCTGAAAACATTCTGTTCTACAGGCTGTTGAGCCACTGACCGAGGTGGCAAGACAAAATTAACTGTTCTTTTAGGAGACAGAACAGGAACTAATATCAGAGGGGTTGTAATGTAATGACTAATGACAACATTTCACCCTTTTTTCCAACACGTTTTAATTATCTCAGTGTCCTAGAAAAGCCCTGAAGTACCCATTTAAAACACAGCCATGAATGTTTAACCACGCAGATATTGACACTTGTAAATGACAGTAAATCACAACCCCTCTTTCTAATTGGACTGGCATTTTGAAGGTCAAAGTTCAGGTATCTGAAGATTGAACCTGGGGTCATTGTTTTTTACATCTGACAGAGAGTGGATTTATTATTCTCAGAAGATACAAATAAAGATCTTAGTAGAGCTATGCAGCGCACTGCCGTGAGAATTAATAGATCTCAGAGGAACGGAAATGCAGGCCTCACAAATCTCAACAAAAACAAAAGAATGGAACTATTTGTTGCTTTGAGGTTGTACTTGATCTCCATTTTTAACCTAGTCTAGCTAATGTTTTAGTACACAGTAATATTACAGAGCTGCAAAGCAAAACAGACCGGATTGCAACATATCATGATTTTGTGACACTGGTCTTTTATTGTTTTATGTATACGGGCTGCCTCATCTTGCTGCAGATGCATGAATGCCTGAAAAACTGTAAAATCTTATTACTTCGAAAGTACTCATCAGAATATTTAGCATTAGCTGACAATGACAAGTGGTGGAGGAACTGTTCCTTTAGTAAAAGTTGTAATACCACAGTAATAAAACGCCTCACTACACGTACAAAATTGTACGTGTAGTGAGGTAAAGACCCGCAACCCTGAATTAAATAAGCGGAAGAAAATAGATGGATGGATATTAAATTGAATCAGTTACAGTAATACATCATATAAAATCATGTTTTTGTAATGTGTATGTGCTCAAGGCTGTTCTTGCTAAAGTGCTAATGAAGTCTCATCACACAACACTCTAACTCTTCTACGTCAAGGTAGCCAAGGTGGTCAATAAGAAGAAAAAACTTAACTGTTAAGATCATAAATCAGATGAATCATAACAGTGATAAGTCAAAATTGATGTCAGAGCAGTAAAAATAGAGTCAGGAGCAGCCAATCTCTTGCCAAAGAACACAGGTTTATTTAAAGTGTGCATGTGTAAACAGACAGGAAAAAAACATGGGGCAGAAGGACCCAAATTTCGCTTGATAGGAAGCCAAGTAATAATGTATTAATAGTATGCACGGCAGCATGCCATATGAAACATGCTGTTTTAATAGAATACTACTACTAGAATAATACTACCAATACTACTTCTAGTTTACGCAATCAGTCATGGACAGAAAGGTCTTTTATTTCTTCTTTTATCTGACGTGAGTGAATAAAAGAAATCACAGTTGTACGTTTCTGCACACAAACGTTTATGAAATAATAAAAGTCATGGGGAAACTGAGCGTAAATCTTCCTGCACTAGCTCCTATGGGCAGTCTTGTTGAGAAGCTCCACCCTCACAAACACACTATGGGCATGTCAATTTCTCGATAAGACACGCTCAATAGTAAAATTGTTTGAAGAAGGATACAGTTAGCAACATAAGAGAAATTGATCAAATGAGGCGGGAAGAAAACAGTGTTATCTGAGAAACTGTCAATGGTAATGCATGCACAAAGGATGTAAGCATGAGGCAAGAGAAATGTGCTTACACTGAGCTGAAAAATAGATGACTGCGGTGAAGAAGTGGAAAAAAAATGAGAATTAAGCAAGAACGATACAGCATGGAAACAACATCAACAGACTGATTTTCACTAGCAGAAACTGCGTTGCCTTAACTATTCAGGCATTCCAAAAGCATCAGAGACTTTGTACATAAATACATTTGGACAAATTTGTTTTTGTTAGAGGTGCACATTGTGGTCCAAGTGTATCAACTCAACACAATGAGAGCACCCATTACTTAAACATCAATCTTTTTTATTTAACCCCATGTTTTATCAGATGTTTTGTGAAAACAATACCAGAACCAGAACATTTTAACGTGTTTAAACAATGTGTTAAAAAGTTAAGAAGTAATTTCAAATATAAAAGGAAGAAATGATCAAGAAAAAAATATTGTGATTGGCTGCTAGATAATGCTACTGCTAATAGTTTCTGTTGTTGATTATTAATAAGGCTACAGTAGATCAAATATACTACTATTCCCTATACTATATATTTGGTTACTGCCATCTCAAGGGCTTAAGTTTAATGAATGAAATGAATCTTTAACCAGTGGCTTACCGGTTGTGTCCTGTCATTGTATGCATTGAAATTTGCTTACAGTCTTGATGCCAGCAGCTGGGAACAATGAGACAGTCAGTAGATCATCATGAAGTGGCTGCAAAACAGTGTTACACCTAGCAAAAATGGCAATGAAGCTGAAACAAACCAGTGGATGTAACCTGTTTGTAATGCTGCAGGCCCAACTCAGATTATATGTACAGGCAGCTGGACAGGTTTTAAATGAGTATATTAGAAACAAAATGGGAATAGCCACAGTTACAGTAACATATGCTATAAAAATTACTCACACTCATGTCAATATGAACGCTTGTACAGTCCCCAAGCATATTCAGCCTTGTTTTCCCATAGATTTTGTAATGTTCACCCTTCATAATAAGCTCTCCACCAAGTGCCGAAGTAAATCTTCAGCTCTTAAGCCCCCAAATGCTCCACAATGTGCTCCACTGTGTTTATCAGCTTTGTCTGTGTGCTGCTCAGTGATGGGCAGGTGGTGCACATGGGGTTTTTCCGCTCTGTGCAGTGACTTGAAATGTATCTGAAAAGAACAGCAAGGCTACATCAAAAGATTAAAATTGAGGGCATTAAATCAAAACAACTATCAAAAGGTGATGAAAAACTGTGCAAAGCTGAGAGGAATTGCAGAGTGGATTTATGATGCTCTGTGACTTGGCCTATATGGGCTATGTACTTCAATTTACATGTAGTCAGTTGGGCAGTTATTCATGAAAAAACACGTTAATGCCGCTTTACATTTTAAAATTCTTGAGTTACAAGAGCAAATATGTCTGCAGAAGAGCAACCAGACGGCTTTCTTAAGACAGAGGTTTCAAAAGTTAAAAATCTAATGACTGCTGCAGATAGAATTCTGGTTAAATGCCCAGATGAGCGACTTAATCTTTATGTTTCAGAAGTCTTTCACAGATACTGACTCATGCACCATCCATGTCTTTGTAGCTTTAATCCTAATTTATTCTGTCTCTTCTCTTTTACTCACATTTTTCCTTGATTATCAGAGTGGATTTAAAGTAAAAGGAAAGAGAGATCCACTTGGATTCACCAGGTCAGTCTGTTTCTAAACTAAGAACTTGTGTTCTTAATAGTTTGCACGGCAAAGTATGAGAGGGTGACCAAACAGCTGGGGTCTTAGCCAAGTTTCAGGATCAGCTGTGAACGAGTGGTTTGTTAAATTGTTGTACAACAAAGTTCCAGTGAGCTGGACAGTAAGAAAAGAGAGCTTGCTTTCATTTTTTTTCTTATTCTTTTTGCATTATAGAGCTGTGCTATGCTTTGTGTGAAGCAATCTTTTGTAGTTTCAAGTTCAAGCTTTTATGTTCAAGGTGTTATTACTTTTTTATAACTTTCAAGGTTTGTTGAGTTTTACCTTATTCCCTAGTGCTTGTGTGTGGGGTAGAGGAGCCATGCATTCATAATGCATTTGTCTGCGTGTGCGTATGCAAACATGTGTGTGACTTCTGTTTGTTTGCAATTCATTATTTGCATGTTTGTGTAGCTGAGCCTCAAACTGCTGTGTTAATTAGCCTGAAATTAATTGTGCAATATGTTAAAGACAAGTATGCTTAAGACTTGACTGCATCTGGTTATGTGTTAAAAAGGCTGTAAGATTGTGACTGGTGAAGGACGAAAACAATCGGGAAACGTGTTTGTTTCTCTGTATCTTTAGCTCTGCGGTTGTGCTCGAGCAGCGGTCCCCAACCTTTTTTGCGCCACGGACCGGTTTATGCCCGACAATATTTTCATGGACCGGCCTTTAAGGTGTCGTGGATAAATACAGCAAAATAAAACTAGTACCGGTACCGAAAAAAAGATTTATTCATAACACACGTGAAAAGACCCAGGAAAATCGAGTTGACGATAAAAACGATAACAAAATAACGCTGAAAACTGATAAAAACCCTGAAAACCATACATTTCACACCTGAGCCTCTACTCTCGCGGCCCGGTACCAAACAACTCACGGACTGGCCTTTAAGGTGTCGCGGATAAATACAACAAAATAAAATTAGTACCAGTACCGGGGGTTGGGGACCGCTGTGCTAGAGGACTCCCAGTCTTTACAGGGAGTGCAGAATTATTAGGCAAATGAGTATTTTGTCCACATCATCCTCTTCATGCATGTTGTCTTACTCCAAGCTGTATAGGCTCCAAAGCCTACTACCAATTAAGCATATTAGGTGATGTGCATCTCTGTAATGAGAAGGGGTGTGGTCTAATGACATCAACACCCTATATCAGGTGTGCATAATTATTAGGCAACTTCCTTTCCTTTGGCAAAATGGGTCAAAAGAAGGACTTGACAGGCTCAGAAAAGTCAAAAATAGTGAGATATCTTGCAGAGGGATGCAGCAGTCTCAAAATTGCAAAGCTTCTGAAGCGTGATCATCGAACAATCAAGCGTTTCATTCAAAATAGTCAACAGGGTCGCAAGAAGCATGTGGAAAAACCAAAGCGCAAAATAACTGCCCATGAACTGAGAAAAGTCAAGCGTGCAGCTGCCAAGATGCCAGTTGCCACCAGTTTGGCCATATTTCAGAGCTGCAACATCACTGGAGTGCCCAAAAGCACAAGGTGTGCAATACTCAGAGACATGGCCAAGGTAAGAAAGGCTGAAAGACGACCACCACTGAACAAGACACACAAGCTGAAACGTCAAGACTGGGCCAAGAAATATCTCAAGACGGATTTTTTTAAGGTTTTATGAGCTGATGAAATGAGAGTGAGTCTTGATGGGCCAGATGGATGGGCCCGTGGCTGGATTGGTAAAGGGCAGAGAGCTCCAGTCCGACTCAGACGCCAGCAAGGTGGAGGTGGAGTACTGGTTTGGGCTGGTATCATCAAAGATGAGCTTGTGGGGCCTTTTCGGGTTGAGGATGGAGTCAAGCTCAACTCCCAGTCCTACTGCCAGTTTCTGGAAGACACCTTCTTCAAGCAGTGGTACAGGAAGAAGTCTGCATCCTTCACGAAAAACATGATTTTCATGCAGGACAATGCTCCATCACACGCGTCCAAGTACTCCACAGCGTGGCTGGCAAGAAAGGGTATAAAAGAAGAAAAACTAATGACATGGCCTCCTTGTTCACCTGATCTGAACCCCATTGAGAACCTGTGGTCCATCATCAAATGTGAGATTTACAAGGAGGGAAAACAGTACACCTCTCTGAACAGTGTCTGGGAGGCTGTGGTTGCTGCTGCACGCAATGTTGATGGTGAACAGATCAAAACACTGACAGAATCCATGGATGGCAGGCTTTTGAGTGTCCTTGCAAAGAAAGGTGGCTATATTGGTCGCTGATTTGTTTTTGTTTTGTTTTTGAATGTCAGAAATGTATATTTGTGAATGTGGAGAAGTTATATTGGTTTCACTGGTAAAAATAAATAATTGAAATGGGTATATATTTGTTTTTTGTTTAGTTGCCTAATAATTATGCACAGTAATAGTCACCTGCACACACAGATATCCCCCTAAAATAGCTAAAACTAAAAACAAACTAAAAACTACTTCCAAAAACATTCAGCTTTGATATTAATGAGTTTTTTGGGTTCACTGAGAACATGGTTGTTGTTCAATAATAAAATTATTCCTCAAAAATACAACTTGCCTAATAATTCTGCACTACCTGTACATGTTTGCAGATATTATAGCTCGATATTAATCTTGCCGACTCTTAGTTAGTTAATTAACGACCGATCACCTACTTTCATAACAAAAAAGGGCATCTACAGAGCAGTAACTTTCAATCTGACATTGCCTCTCCTCAACTGGTCGCAGCAGATGGCTGCCCCTTCCTAAGCTGGTTTTGCCGGAGGTTTCTTCCTGTTAAAAGGGAGTTTTTCCTTCCCACTGTCGCCAAAGTGCTTCCTCATATGAGGTTGTCTGATTGTTGGGGTTTCTCTGTATTATTGTAGGGTCTTTACCAGAGATGAGCAGTAACGCCCATCTCTGTAATCAGATTACAGTAACGCGTTACAAGTAACGCGTTACTGTAATCTGATTACCTTTTTCAAGTAACGAATAAAGTAAGGGATTACTATTGCAAAATTGGTAATTAGATTACCGTTACTTTCCCGTAGGAACGCTGCGTTACTGCGTTACTAAAACCGTGATTTTTTTTGCGAGAATGTCTCATGACAGTGACGTAAGCGAGTGCGCTGTTAGTGACAACAGCTGTGTGCAGATCAACAATGGATCACATATCGATTCTGGGAGAGTTTGAGCGTGCAGCGTTTAAAGCGTGGAAGTACTGACCTTACTTTGAGTTTGATTCCATAAAAAGTGACAAAAACATTAGTGTCCATCGTGCGTGGGAAGAAAACTTTTTACAGCGAAAAAAACCCCTAAACTTCCAAACAAGCACCGAGTGCGCAACGACGTAATGGGAAACTCACAGAGAAACTCGCTGATTCTTCAACTGACCGCGGCACACCTGCACCAGGGTAAACCTCCGCCTACCCTACTCCTGCTTTACATGTGAAAATAGAGCAACAGGACCGCTGAGTCTTTGACTTTATTTATTTTCTGCTGTGTTTTACTTGCATCTATTTGAAAGAGTGAGTGTAAACACAAAAAATATTTTATTTTATGTGCTGGAATGTGCAGAAAATAGGTTTAAATGTTAAACTAATTTATTCAAGTCAGAGAATGTTGCATATAATAAAATTTTTGCTTGATGCATAAAGTTAAAAGATTAAAACTGATAAAACAAGTTAAAAAAAAGAGACTTTTCCATTTGATTACATTTTGTATGATGGATTATGCAGAAAAAGTAGAATTGGGCTGAAAGATCTATCGCTTTATCACCTCTTCAGGTTGTAAATCGTGTTTTTAAAAAGTAACTAAGTAACTAAGTAATTAATTACTTTTGAAAACAAGTAATCAGTAAAGTAACGGGATTACTTTTTTGGGGAAGTAATCAGTAATTAGTTACTGATTACTTTTTTCAAGTAACTTGACCAACACTGGGCTTTACCTTATAATATTAGGCATCTTGAGGCCACTGTTGTTGTGATTTGGTGCAATAAAAATAAACTGAATTGAATTAAATTGTCCAGCAGCAGTTTCAATATTAAAATTATATATTAGCATACAAATGATGATGATGAAATTTAGCTATATTTTGCTACTAATAGTTTTGCTTACGTAGGATTTTGTTTAGACATGTTTGTGCATCTCATTTTTTTTTTACACAATACTGTTATTTTTAATCTAGTAAAAATAAAAGCTCAAATTAAAAGTATGTAAAAGATTAATATATCTTTTTACCCACAATGCAAATGTGTTAAATATAGAAGGATCCTGTGCAATGCCATTTTTCTTGTGTTTTCCCGCTGGTCCCTGGTGCCCCACTCTGCCATCACATTTGAAAAATCCCCTGCCAGATTATAGTCAGGAGGAATTGTCTGTGCAGTTCCTTTCAATATGACAACAGTACAGAGGTGGCTGCTTCAATAGAATTATTGCTTCTCGAGCCAATACTAATTTAATGCTGGTATTATATTGTTACAAATATCAAATCAGTTAAGATGAAAGCACATCTTGACTGACTCAGGTAAAGCATAAGCAGGGCACAGGTGTCTGTGTAACAGAATTTCCATCACCATACGTATATGCATCTGTCACATGTAATGTAATCAGATTGTCAACCGCATTGCGGCTTCTGGACAGCTCACGCTGTAACATCTGCTACCGTCCTGATTCACTTATTGTTTACCACCCATGATTTGTCTGGCACTGAGAATTGTGTTGTCTTGACTGATCTCAAACTTTAATATCATTACATAGCATGGTTTTGATAGGCTGTACAAGGTGGACCAAGAATCATGATGATAATTTTCATGCACCTGTAGTAGTTCATGTGTTTAGCTTGAACACTTTCTCTTTCTCCGGCATACTTTTTGCACAACTTACACCGTTTAAACATGCAGCTTTTTCTCCATATATTTGTACTTCTTCCAAAATGTAAAAGCACACTAAAAAAAGAACATTACGTTCTGGTGTAGTCAGTTACTCTGCATAATGCCATATAATCTTGTCACATGGGATGAATAGCACAACTAGGAAAGACCTCAGTTCATTAGGACAGCACAACACTGTTGTAGATTGTATGAATTGGTCCTGTTAATGCTAAATTGCCATGCATTTGCATCATACATAAATAAAACTGTATTTACTTACTTCTAAGGGAAATGGAATATTTTGTGCAAACAAAATACTGCCTCTGTGCAACATTAAAAGCATTCGACTGGACAAACACTGTTTTGAAGCCTCTACAAAATAACAGTAATTTTCTGTTTTTAGTGGGGGATCAAAAAATAGTCCGATTTCTTTCGAAGCCATGCAATGTTATAAATTGCCAAGTTAGATATGTGTGTACATTTTTTCTTGGGTGTTCATGTGAAATGCCATCCATCCATTTTCTTAACCACTTATCATCGGGGATGGGGTGGAGCCCAGACCCAGCTGTTGCGGGGTGAGACGGACACCCCGGACAGGTTAACAGTCTAACAGAGAGATAGACAACCACATGTGCTCACATTCACACTTACAGCCATTATAGAGATCCAACGTGTCAACGTTAGCCCTGCGATAGGCTGAACTGTGCAGGATGTATCCTGCTATTCACCCAGCAGAATAGGTTACAGCCCCTCTGCAACCTTGAGTTGGATAAGCAAATGAAAATGGCTTCTGGCAGAGGACCTGAGCTTGAGGGTTAAAAGACTCCCCGGACGGAGAGTGGGAAAGTTTTATATATTTGGAGGGCCTTTCTGTGTGGAGTTTGCATGCTCTCCCAGTGTTTGGGTGGTTTCTCTCCAGGTACTCTGGCTTCCTCCTCTTCTGCGGATACTCAGGTCTTTTGGAGTGAATGGCCCACTCCTGAAGACCTTCTATCACTCTGTGGTGGCCTCAGCCGTATTTTATGGTGTGGTCTGCTGGGGGTGGCAACATCTCTGCCGGGGATAGGAAGAGACTGAACAGGCTGATCCGCAGGGCCAGCTCTGTTCTAGGATGCCCTCTGGACCCAGTGGAGGTGGTGAGTGACAGGAGAATGGTGGCTAAGCTGTCATCCCTGTTGGACAACATCTCCCACCCCATGCAGGAGACTCTGACAGCACTGAGGAGCTCCTTCAGTGGCAGGCTGCGGTGCCCATGGTGTGGGACGGAGAGATTTCGCAGGTCTTTCCTCCCCACTTCTGTCAGACTCCACAAAAAAGACTTTTGCAGCTGATCAAACCCACACAAACCCACACATGTGCAATAAGACTAAGTGCAATACTCTTTTCTGCCAAACTTGTATTTTTACTCAGTGTATATTTGTATTCTATTTTTATCCTATTGTATATTTTATTTTATTTTATTCTATTGTATATAGTATTTTATTTTATTCTATTCTATTCTGTACAGTTGTGTACAGTATATTATATTAGTCCGGTGTTAGCAGCGATACAAACACTATCATGGTGAAGATAGAGCTAAACAGTTAAAGCAATGCTGTGGAGTCACTGGTCAATCTACCTTAATACCCTCATCTATGGCCACGAGCTTTGGGTAATGATCCATCAAATGAGAGTGTGGATACAAGCAGTGGAAATGAACTTCCACAGCATGTCTGGGCTCTTCCTTACAGATAAGGTGAAGAGATGCAGTAAGTCATTCAGGTGGGGTTATAAGAGTGGGGCTACGAGCAGAGCTGGAACGAAAAAGAAACAGTTGAGGCGGATTAGGGATCTAATTAGCTGCTGCTGCCCCTGCGACCTGGACCCAGATAAGCAGTGTAAGAATCACTCTTTGATATAGAAAAAAACTTATCATTACATTTATTTCAGGCTGCTGAACATAATTTCTGTCATTCCTCCTCCTCGTTGTAAAATTTCTAGCCAGTGAAATGCATCAGCTTTCTGGCTGAAATAATTTCTGATCCTGTGTGTTGATGACTGGATCAGTGTTTCTTGATAACAATCCTTTCTGGAATGTTCTACAATGTTCCACTTGCATTCCTCCATTCCGTTTGTCTGAATCTCCCCCAATCTGTTTTTACTTTCAGCTTCCAGCCATGGTCGTGTACGCTTTACTGAATTTCCAAGTGCCGGGAAATGGTCCCCCTCTTGCTAATGAATACGCCTTTTTGGCTACGTGTTGTGCTGGAAACTGACTGAATGGTTAGATGCAAAAGCCTCAGACAACAAACCTCTGATACACACATGCATGCCTTTGCACATAAATGTGCACAGTTGGTATCCTTTACGGAGGGAGATCCTAACTAATGAAGGCTCTTTCTTTTAATGGCAAGTCAATGAGGCATCCGAGTCTCAGTCTGCAAGAGATTCATGAGTGTGAGTTTGTGTGTGTGTGTGTGTGTGTGTGTGTGTGTGTGTGTGTGTGTGTGTGTGTGTGTGTGTGTGTGTGTGTTCTTTCTGTCAATGGGAGTAACAGATATTTGTAACAGATAGCGCTGAGTTAAAGTGCTATGAATGAATGCTTATGGTGATTAACATAGACCATAGTATCTTAACGTCACAGTCCAGCTGTTGCGCTAACCAAGCATCTCATGTAATATTAGATGGCAGTTTATCATAAAGCTATTAACCACTACATTAAAAATCCTGCCTTTCCCGTTGCATCCAAATAGCTCTGACCAGCAGAGCTTGGAGATGGGACCTTTGGAGGGGATTGCTGGCAGTTCATCTTTTTTTGGGTCCTGGTGGGCGGGGCCTGCATTTTTAACAAGATTGGGATCTGGTAGGTTTGATCATTACCTAAGCAAAACTTTGCATTCTAACCAGATAGGTTTACTTCTGGCCTGTTAATACCTTGAATAATGTTGTTTACATCTTACCTGTAGATTTCGATGTTAAAGGAAACTTCATCTGAACTAAAACATGTCCATAAAAACTACAGATGTTAGGATTTAACAATCAATTAACCAATGAGTATTTTTGGAAGTATCCTGAATAGTTCCAAGGAAACAGACTGTTTGTGGAAAGAACGGTCTGGGGAACTCCTGAATCTGACTGTCAGATCCTCAGTATAGGAGCAAAATCTGGAGGCTCAGGGGAGAGCCTCACCCCTGGCCATTAGAGTTAGTTAAAAAGTTTTTACAGTGCCAATACACCTGGGGGCATAAAAGATCCTCCCTAAGATCCTGAAGGCACTGTGTATTGTGGCTCTTATCTTCAGTATTGCATGGTGGTACTGGCATGCTGGTTGTACTCTCCTTTTTTCTTTCTTTTTTTGTTTTAACACAAGGAATTGAATGCTCTGCTATGACCATTTGGGTATTCCATCGTATGGTCCACCTTTAGATTAATTAAGGTGTCAAACATAGGATCAAGAAGAAGTGCTGAGTGCATTTTGAAGTTGGGGAGGGATTGTTGGTTTAGTGATACCTGAGTAGTACAAGAAAAGTATTTGGTTTGCAGTCTCTTTAGTGCCTGTTTTGTAGAGCTACATGATTAAATGTTCTGCAATGATTGGAGTGCAAAAGGTTACAAGAAAATTTATGGTGGAAAATGAATGAAAAGATTCCCTCATATCATCTCTGCTGATTTTTATCAGACATTCTGAACTTCTATCGCAAGCTGTAATTTCCCCCAACAAAAGAAACAACAAAAAAAAAAAAAAATGGAAGAAAGAAAAGAAGTGGTGACTGTTACATAATACTGCCTCTCATAAGCAGCTCAAACAACACAGTGTCAGCATGAAAATGGCTGGACCAGAAATGCCATAATCATTCTGGATCACAGCTTACAACCTCATCAACTGCCACCACACACAATTACAGCCCACTCAATTTACCCAGCAACTATGGAAAAAGACTAGAGCACTAAAGACATCCCTGAGCACCCTAATTAACACTTTCAACTTTAACACAAAAATTGAAACCAGTGAATTGGCAAAGTGAATAACAGACACCACATCCCAGAATAGTGTCTCCCTCTCTCTGCTGTTGGCTTAAATAAACAAGACTGTTTTTTTCTTTTGGTCTTTGTTGGCCAACGAGCTACAGTTTTGGTGGAAGTTAGCTGGGAGGGAAGAGAAGGTCACATGGCAGATACTACACTCCCCTCTTTTAGGTTTTCTTACTCAAATTACAAACAAATCACAGTGTGTCTTATTTTTTGCTGTTTGCAGTTTTATTCTGTGAAATTTATCTGATTTTGGGTTCTTGCACATGATATTCTTTATATATCGGTGCCAGGTTTGGCCTGATGTGATTATAGTCCTGGCAGCAAAGCACTCCATAATGTCACTACTTTAGATTCATTTATGTTCAGTTCAGCTCAGCTGTACCATCTGGTCAGGGTGATACTGACTGCCAAACTAAACCTACTGACAAAACAATTTGTAGCCATACAGAAAGAGACAAAATACCCCATGTATCACTTCACTATATATTTACATAGATCTCTCTCGCCAAAAGAGCCTTTATGCACTTCGGAACTCATGCAGACTCAAACTAGGCAACTCTAGTTGATGCAAAAACTTTATTGAAACAACTGACTTTGAGAAACCAGCTAATATGGGAGAGGTCAGAACAAGAGTTCAGGGTCACAGGGAGGGAAAGCACTAGGGAAGAGGAGAGCAGAGTTAATTCCAAAGGTCTGGAGATGCGTGTTCCATTAATATAGTTTATAGTATGAGAGGCAGGAAAGGATGATTGTTCACTTGTGAGCTGACATTCTCAGGAGGAGGTATGCAGTGGGGTTTGAGGGTTTTTGAGCCAAGGAAAACCAACAGATTATGCTCCCCAGTCCAGGAGGGCAGGCAGGTATGTGATTAGTGAGTAGGCAAGTCCAAACAGAAGTCGTGGGAAGGAACGGAGCAGTGTCGAGGAGCCAGGTGAGTTCTGGTAATTAGTGAATACTAAAGCAACTGGGGACAAGGAGAAAACAGGATTAGCACAGAGGATGATAGAAAAAAAAACAACATTTGGAGTTTACCACTGGTGAGTAGCAGACGGCATGGCCGAGAATGGAGGCTCAAGCTGGTCCTTAAGGTGTATCTGGACCAGGACAGGAGGAGAAAAAAAACACTTGTCCTTGGAGAAAGGAAAAAATAAACATATTCCAAAAATGCCCAAACACTTATGTCAGTGTCAGTTTCATGTTGTTCTTTTGTAATCACTTTCATTCTTCCTTCAGTAATTGCTTTCTTTGTGTAGCTTTGGTCCTTTGTTTTCCCATCTCTGTGATTATCTGCTCTGCCTTAATCGTTTCCACCTGTGTCTCATTTGCTGTTCAGCTCCTCATAGTAGTCCCGTGTCTCCCATGTCAGTCCCTCAGTCTGCTTTCCCAGCCAGTTTACCTGCCTGTTATTCTGCTTACTACTATCTTTTTCCATGTCTGCTTATGTGTATCCTCTGACTTTGGTTTTAAACAAAAAACCCAAAACCAAAACCAAACAACTGTTATACTTATAATAATCATAACCCATTCATGGCAGTTTGTGATATATAGTCACAAGCTTTAGTGTATCGCTTTGTGTTGCTGGGCATATTTTGATGTTCTGATCCACATTTGAAAGTTGGAGGGTCGGAAGAGAACTTCGACTTGACTTGTTATGCCAGAGACCAAGTGATAGAGTTTGGAATATGGAATTTATTACAAATATGTTGCTTGGTTAACTTCAGGCATAAAAGCTGCAAGGTTAGGTTTAGCCATTAAATTTGTAACGATTCATGTCTACGAAATTGAAAAAAATAGATAAATTCTTTTGTTAAATGCCTGTTGCACTGGCTACTCTCTCCTTGTGTCTCTTCATTAAACGCATCTGCACTAAAACACGAGGTCAGGAGATGTGGCAAGGAATCAAAGGTGCACAGACTGACAAATGAGGGGCTGGATTCTGCAGACGCTTTTGTTTAGTTTTCCCTCCCGGCCAGGTTTTGTTTTACTCTTGTAATTCTAATCAAAGTTAAATGTTTGTGCTGCCTTTAGGCTTTCTTCCTCACGGTAACACAAAGGAAGCCAAAAGGTATCAGGCAGTTTTATCAAATAGCCTTGTGTATGCTGAACCTTGTAAAAATAAATTATGTTGTGATTTTTGCTTTTAATCGCAGAAGTGTGATTTATCTGTATAACCCAAGACTTCTGAAATTAACATGCAGTATGGACGTGTGTGTGTGTGTGTTTGTCTGTGTGCGCGTGTACGTGCATGTAATGATGAATATTTGATGTCGAGAGTCTCGCTACATACTCCTCTCAGATCATGACATCATGTTGGCACCAGGGATAATTTCTGCATTATACATGAGGTCAATCGCTCTTCAAATCAAATACCACTGATTCAGCCCCTTGTGCATCCTAGTTTTGATTCTGCCTCCAGATTTTTCTCCGCTTCACTTTCTTTCTTGGGGGCATATTGTATCAAATATTGAGTGGTTTGAATACGTTGGAAGCTTGTGGGCAATAGACAAAGAAAAGCCTATATAAAACAAGATTTGATTAAAAAATATCCAGTATTACTCAGTTTATGGTGTAATTCAATATCTTTCCTTGGGGCGAAATTAGAGATGTACTGTCTGTCATTTTTATTAGATATGCTGGATATATCTAATATGGGTATATTTAATCTTTGAACAAGGCATCACCAGTACAACGCTACAGTACATCTACCTTTTATTAACTTGCTATATGTGTTTTCTTTTCTTTTTTTGCAAACTTTGAAACTTAAAGAGGATAGAAGGAAATAAGCTAAAGAATCTGCATTTCACTGATTTCCATTAGCCAGTTTTTGGAATTCCTTGGTTAACTTAACTTCAACTCTTTCTTCTTCTTCTTCTTCTTTTTTTTTTTTTTTTACAAAACTACTGCTAATACTGTCCTTTGTGTGTTTGACTAAGTCATATGACCCTGGGTCTATGACACTTTTTGGAAGAAGGCTCTATAGTTTTAAAACGTTTATAAATTTTGGTGAGAAAAGGACAAGTTTTTTCCCTAAAATATGAAGTTTTGGAGATGAAAGAAGCATCGGTTATGTTGTCAGTTCAAGTTCAGTTCATGCCCTCCTTCTACCCTCCATCTATCAAACTATTCTTAACTTTGAACTGGGAAAAAAAAAAGAGAAAAAGTAGTGAAACGAAGGGCAAAACTACAAATTTCATGGAGCCACGTTGAGCCAAGACACCGAAGCGCAAAGGAGATAGAAGCAGAAGGGAATAGTAATTATGTGTTTGTCTGTGAGGGGATATATAAGTGTGGAAAGCAGACTGGATGCAGAGACCTCCAACACAGAAGCGGAGAGGAGTTCCTCTCCACATTTCACTCTAAACAACATGCTGGAATCAAGCTGTGCAACAGTGTGAGAAGGAGGGCAAGAGGAAAAAGGGAGAGAAATAAGCAAGAGATAGAGAGAGAAAGAGAGAGAGAGCATCAAACACTCTGTAATAACTGGCTCTAATTAAGACCAGAGGGAATAGGGGAGTTATTAGCTGTCATAAGCAAGTTTATCACACCCAGAGAGAGCATATATTAGTGCGTAAGTGTGTGTGAGAGAGCGAGACTGGGCGAGTAAGAGAAAATACTTGCCTGTGTTTATGCATTTCCACTGTACGTGGCTTAACATGTGCAGCAGACATAGAGAGGGAAAAGAAATGAAGTCTGTGCACGGTCTTGTGCAAGTTTGTGTGTGTGTCTGCCCGTATGTTTGCACGTGCATTCACACAGGCAACAGTGGTATTCCCTCCAAACACCAAGTGTTATTAATATGTATGCAGCTGAGAGAGATACCCTCACATCTCCCAGCTCATCAAAAAACACTCACAAATGCGTTATTATCAATCCCTATTAAGCTGCCACACACACACACACACACACATGCGCACACACACACGCACACACACAGAACATCAGCAAACAGGTAATAAGTGCAGTATTAGACGCTTTAGTTCTTTTTCCATAAAGGGAAAGCCCTTTCACTTTGCTGACTTGTTACTGCTGTGTTTTATTTCTGAATGTTTGGCGCTTACCGACTATCTGGGTTTTATATGGCCCAGGACACGGACACACACACACACACACACACACACACACACACACACACACACAAGGTAGAACATACTTTAATTTAAGTCTCGTATTTTAGCTCAACTTGCTTTAGTTTTTTCCATTTTATGACACTTATTATTTTTCACTGCTATATTTACTAATCCCTAAAGAAACCTTTTTTCCCTCACAAAGCACAAAATTAAATGTCAGCTTTGGAACTAAGAGACATGCATGTGAGAATTACCAGCTGCATTTGGAACACAATCAGCACTTTGATTTTATTGTTAACAATAACTACTTTTAAACCTTCTTTTTTTTTCTCTTTTTTTGCCTGTGCTTTTAACATACTGGAAAAATTCTTTAAACACAACAACATATCACCATAACACATACCTATTTCTTTCTACTTACACAGTATGAACAAAGACTACGGCTAATGAAACTTGAAATCATGGCTAGGCTAATACTTCAGGTGCTCTTTTATGTTTCTGTGTACCATACCAATTTAGTTCAAGAAAATTAGCTTCTTTCTATGCAGTTCGATTTAGTTTGATCTCTCAGCTCTTTCTGTCCTAATGTCAAAGTGTCCTTAAACAAATAACAGCACTCCAAAGCTACTGGGTGTGTGCCTGATAGATAAAGTTAATAGAATAAAGTACTATATGAATGTGTGTGAATCTTGTAGAGTAGAAGTGTTTTGAGTGTTTAGTAAAAGTAGTAAAGCAATTATTACAAATACAAGCCCTACTATCCATTGCCTCACAGTCACACCAGCCCTTTGCTCCACCTGCAGTCTTCATGCGTTTGTCCCATCTGTTGCTGTAAAATCAATCCATCACTTTCCATTTTGAACAATAAGAAGAACTTTATTCAGTCCACAAAAGGCATTTTAGAACTCTTGCTTTAAATGCAATAAATCAATAGTTTTTTTCAACATAATTAAATTTCCTCAAGATTTTGAACGACTCACTACCTACCCTGTTGAGATATACTTTATAGTTTTTACGTCTTTGGGATCCTCCTTGTTGGTGTAAAAATACATTAAGTAGTAAGTCATCAGTGTACAGATAATCACTGTCACGGTTTTAAAATGTTTCCCGATATTCTCTGAACTGGTTGCCGCAGAGTATGCTGCTGATTGATAGAGTGACTACTGTTACTAACATTATATCCATCCATCCAAACATCCATCTATACAACCATCCATTCATTCTGTTCTGCTTATCAGGGTCGCGGGAAAGCTGGAGCATATATGTATGTACATATATATATATATATATATATATATGTATGTATGTACATATATATATATATATATATATATATATATATATATATATATATATATATATATATGTATGTATATGTATGTATGTATGTATATATATATATATATATGTATGTATATATATATATATATGTATGTATGTATGTATATATATATATATATGTATGTATGTATGTGTATATATATATGTATGTATGTATATATATATATATATATGTATGTATGTATGTATGTATATATATATATATATATGTATGTATATATATATATATATGTATGTATGTATGTATATATATATATATATGTATGTATGTATGTGTATATATATATGTATGTATGTATATATATATATATATATGTATGTATGTATGTATGTATATATATATATATATGTATGTATGTATGTATGTATGTATATATATATATATATATATATACATACATATATATATGTATATATCTGTGGAGAACAGCTGGTTTATTCTCCTGCCTTCTATCTCTCTGGTGTACCTCCTCAAGCGGCTGGCCAAGGCTGTGAGTCTTTGCTTGGCAGTTTCCAAGGCCTCAGGTATGGACAGCTTGCTGTATTTCTTAGGCACCTTATTTGTCGCACCTTTCTGCAACTCCGTTAGTTGGCTAACCTCCCTCCGTGCTACTTTGATCTTGCCCTCTAGCCTCCTTCTCCATGGAGGGTACTGCCCCTTGTCGCTGTTCAACGTGCAGCCAAGCATCTCACTGATCACTGCTGCCGTATTGTAGATCAGCTTGTTAGTGTCGGTAATCGTGGTTGTAGGTATTGCCCGTAGTGCTGCATTAACATCATCTAGCAGACCTTCTGAGGGTACTTCACGTAATCTTGGTAACCGGCTACGGGGGATCGAGGTTTCAAGCTTGGCCATGATCCTATTTTTCAGGTCAGTTCCTCTCGCACTCAACGATCCTTCTCCTATCGCACTTGGGGCTATGTACCCAATCTCGGGTGGGGGTGATGATATCGCCCCCCTGACCTGGCGTCCTGACTCCTCCTTGCCGTAGCAAAGGTGTACTCTCAGTGGCAAGGGAACAATAAGAGAACAGCACCACCAAGGCTGGAGACGGAGCAATACTGGAAGAGCATATGGGAGAAGGATGCAACCCATAACGGCAATGCTCAGTGGCTAGAGGATCTGAGGGCAGACCACAGCAACCTCCCTGAACAGGGTCCAGTAACCATCACAGTGGCAGATATCCAAGAAAGAGTCTCCAGTATGAAGAGTTGGACAGCACCAGGGCCCGACATGGTTCATGCCTACTGGCTGAAGAAGCTGACTGCACTCCACGAGCGTCTGGCAGCACAAATGAACCAGCTGCTAGTTAACGAGAGACACCCGGAATGGCTAACTGAAGGCCGGACGGTCCTGATCCCCAAGGACCCCAAGAAGGGACCGGTCCCCTCCAACTACCGACCAATAACCTGCCTCAGTACTACATGGAAGCTCCTGTCAGGCATCATATCAGCTAAGATGAACAGGCACATGGGTCAATACATGAGCGGGACACAGAAAGGAATTGGCAAGAATACCAGAGGCGCAAAACACCAGCTACTGGTAGACAGAACAATCAGCCGAGACTGCAAGACCAGACTGACCAACCTGTGCACTGCCTGGATTGATTACAAGAAGGCCTATGACTCAATGCCCCACAGCTGGATACTGGAATGCCTAGAATTGTACAAGATCAATGGGACCCTAAGAGCCTTCATCAGGAACTCAATGGGGATGTGGCGTACAACACTAGAGGCCAACTCCAAGCCCATAGCACAAGTCACCATCAAGTGCGGGATCTACCAAGGAGATGCTCTGTCCCCACTGCTGTTCTGCATAGGCCTGAACCCCCTCAGTGAGATCATTAACAAGACTGGCTACGGATACCGACTACGGAACGGAGCAGTTGTCAGCCACCTCCTGTACATGGATGACATCAAGCTGTATGCCAAGAGTGAACGAGACATCGATTCACTGATCCACACTACCAGGCTATACAGCAATGACATTGGAATGTCGTTCGGACTGGAGAAGTGTAGTTGGATGGTAACAAAGAGAGGGAAGGTAGTCAGAACTGAGGGGATTGAACTACCAGAAGGCAACATTGCAGACATAGAGGACAGTTACAAGTACCTGGGGATCCCGCAGGCAAATGGGAACCATGAAGAGGCCGCTAGAAAGGCTGCAACCACCAAGTACCTGCAGAGGGTCAGGCAAGTCCTGAGGAGTCAGCTGAATGGTAAGAACAAGATCCGGGCCATCAACACGTACGCCCTGCCCGTGATCAGGTACCCTGCTGGGGTAATAGGCTGGCCAAAGGAGGAGATAGAAGCCACTGACATAAAGACAAGAAAGCTCCTTACCATGCATGGAGGGTTTCACCCCAAGTCCAGCACCCTGAGGCTGTACGCTAAGCGGAAGGAAGGGGGCCGGGGACTGGTGAGTGTCAGCACCACAGTCCAGGATGAGACAACGAACATCCAAGAATACATTGGGAAGATGGCCCCAACTGACGGAGTGCTCAGTGAATACCTCAGGCAGCAGAAACCCAAGAAAGAGGAGGGAAACGAGGAACCATCATGGAAGGACAGGCCCCTGCACGGTATGTACCACCGGCAGATAGAGGAGGTGGCTGATATCCAGAAATCCTACCAGTGGCTGGACAAAGCTGGACTGAAAGACAGCACAGAGGCACTAATCATGGCAGCACAAGAACAAGCTCTGAGTACAAGATCCATAGAGGCTGGGGTCTATCACACCAGGCAAGACCCCAGGTGCAGGCTGTGTAAAGATGCCCCAGAGACAATCCAGCACATAACAGCAGGGTGCAAGATGCTAGCAGGCAAGGCATACATGGAACGCCATAACCAAGTGGCCGGCATAGTGTACAGGAACATCTGTGCCGAGTATAACCTGGAAGTCCCGAGGTCAAAATGGGAGATGCCCCCAAGGGTGGTGAAGAATGACCGAGCTAAGATCCTGTGGGACTTCCAGATACAGACGGACAAAATGGTGGTGGCTAACCAACCGGACATAGTGGTGGTAGACAAACAGAAGAAGACGGCCGTAGTGATCGATGTAGCGGTTCCGAATGACAGCAATATCAGGAAGAAGGAACACGAGAAGCTGGAGAAATACCAAGGGCTCAGAGAAGAGGTCGAGAGGATGTGGAGGGTGAAGGTAACGGTGGTCCCCGTGGTAATCGGAGCACTAGGTGCGGTGACTCCCAAGCTAGGCGAGTGGCTCCAGCAGATCCCGGGAACAACATCGGAGATCTCTGTCCAGAAGAGCGCAGTCCTGGGAACAGCTAAGATACTGTGCAGGACCCTCAAGCTCCCAGGCCTCTGGTAGAGGACCCGAGCTTGAAGGATAAACCGCCCGCAGGGGCGTGCTGGGTGTTTATATATATATATATATATGTATATATATATACACACATATATGCATGTATATATATATATATATACACACATATATGCATGTATATATATATACACACATATATGCATGTATATATATATATATATACACACATATATGCATGTATATATATATATACACACATATATGCATGTATATATATATATATGTATATGTATATATATATATATATATATGTATATGTATAAAACACCCAGCACGCCCCTGCGGGCGGTTTATCCTTCAAGCTCGGGTCCTCTACCAGAGGCCTGGGAGCTTGAGGGTCCTGCGCAGTATCTTAGCTGTTCCCAGGACTGCGCTCTTCTGGACAGAGATCTCCGATGTTGTTCCCGGGATCTGCTGGAGCCACTCGCCTATCTTGGGAGTCACCGCACCTAGTGCTCCGATTACCACGGGGACCACCGTTACCTTCACCCTCCACATCCTCTCGAGCTCTTCTCTGAGCCCTTGGTATTTCTCCAGCTTCTCGTGTTCCTTCTTCCTGATATTGCTGTCATTCGGAACCGCTACATCGATCACTACGGCCGTCTTCTTCTGTTTGTCTACCACCACTATGTCCGGTTGGTTAGCCACCACCATTTTGTCCGTCTGTATCTGGAAGTCCCACAGGATCTTAGCTCGGTCATTCTCCACCACCCTTGGGGGCATCTCCCATTTTGACCTCGGGACTTCCAGGTTATACTCCGCACAGATGTTCCTGTACACTATGCCGGCCACTTGGTTATGGCGTTCCATGTATGCCTTGCCTGCTAGCATCTTGCACCCTGCTGTTATGTGCTGGATTGTCTCTGGGGCATCTTTACACAGCCTGCACCTGGGGTCTTGCCTGGTGTGATAGACCCCAGCCTCTATGGATCTTGTGCTCAGAGCTTGTTCTTGTGCTGCCATGATTAGTGCCTCTGTGCTGTCTTTCAGTCCAGCTTTGTCCAGCCACTGGTAGGATTTCTGGATATCAGCCACCTCCTCTATCTGCCGGTGGTACATACCGTGCAGGGCTCTGTCCTTCCATGATGGTTCCTCGTCTCCCTCCTCTTTCTTGGGTTTCTGCTGCCTGAGGTATTCACTGAGCACTCGGTCAGTTGGGGCCATCTTCCCAATGTATTCTTGGATGTTCGTTGTCTCATCCTGGACTGTGGTGCTGACACTCACCAGTCCCCGGCCCCCTTCCTTCCGCTTAGCGTACAGCCTCAGGGTGCTGGACTTGGGGTGAAACCCTCCATGCATGGTAAGGAGCTTTCTTGTCTTTATGTCAGTGGCTTCTATCTCCTCCTTTGGCCAGCCTATTACCCCAGCAGGGTACCTGATCACGGGCAGGGCGTACGTGTTGATGGCCCGGATCTTGTTCTTACCATTCAGCTGACTCCTCAGGACTTGCCTGACCCTCTGCAGGTACTTGGTGGTTGCAGCCTTTCTAGCGGCCTCTTCATGGTTCCCATTTGCCTGCGGGATCCCCAGGTACTTGTAACTGTCCTCTATGTCTGCAATGTTGCCTTCTGGTAGTTCAATCCCCTCAGTTCTGACTACCTTCCCTCTCTTTGTTACCATCCGACTACACTTCTCCAGTCCGAACGACATTCCAATGTCATTGCTGTATAGCCTGGTAGTGTGGATCAGTGAATCGATGTCTCGTTCACTCTTGGCATACAGCTTGATGTCATCCATGTACAGGAGGTGGCTGACAACTGCTCCGTTCCGTAGTCGGTATCCGTAGCCAGTCTTGTTAATGATCTCACTGAGGGGGTTCAGGCCTATGCAGAACAGCAGTGGGGACAGAGCATCTCCTTGGTAGATCCCGCACTTGATGGTGACTTGTGCTATGGGCTTGGAGTTGGCCTCTAGTGTTGTACGCCACATCCCCATTGAGTTCCTGATGAAGGCTCTTAGGGTCCCATTGATCTTGTACAATTCTAGGCATTCCAGTATCCAGCTGTGGGGCATTGAGTCATAGGCCTTCTTGTAATCAATCCAGGCAGTGCACAGGTTGGTCAGTCTGGTCTTGCAGTCTCGGCTGATTGTTCTGTCTACCAGTAGCTGGTGTTTTGCGCCTCTGGTATTCTTGCCAATTCCTTTCTGTGTCCCGCTCATGTATATATATATATGTATATATATATATGTATATATATATATGTATATGTATATATATATATGTATATATATATATATATATGTGTGTGTGTGTGTGTGTGTGTGTGTGTGTGTATAGGTACACAGTTGATTACGTACACAATCAATTATTAATTGCTCCAATAAGTTCCTCTGTTGTATCTGCTGTGTTACGATCACCTGCTGCTGGAAATGGAACCCAGTGATAAGTTCTGGTTTTGTCAAAAACAAAAGATGGACCTGTGGAGATATTATGAGCAACCATTATCACATAGCAGTGACATCAGATATTAGATTACAACATTAAATAAAGCAACATTTTGAATGTCTGTGAAGGTTCTCAGTCATCCAGGTCATCCAGGAGCTTGCAAAGAAAAGCGTCTGGACTTCTTTAAGTTGCTTGAAGACGTTTCACCTCTCATCCAAGAAGCTTCTTCAGTTCAAAGGTCAAATGGTGGAGAGTCCCAGATTTAAATCTAGTGGGAGTATCCCCCCAGAGAGGGACAAAAGGACCATATGATGATCCTCTAATCGCCTGAGCCAAGGTGTGAAACTGGGTGTGGGTCCCAATCAGCCAGGGTTTCGGGTGAGCTCAACATTTTGAATGGCTCACACTGGCAGCTTACATAATAGTTATACTTGGGTAAAAGACTTTTACCCAATTTAATATTGCCCCACAGTTCACATATTTTGCTAGTCAGCTTTGTGTTTTTCTCCTTCCCCCTCCAGTTTGATGTTATTCTGAGCCTGATCATTTCGATATTAAAGTGGAAGAGTGATACACCAAATACACCGAAAGGCAAGATGCCTGAAGAGTTCCACCAGCACTGAAGCGTCACAATCATGTATTAACCCGATCTTTACGTATTGATTTATGCAGAAATTTGCATGCAGACTAAGCTTTTCAAAAAATGATGACACCTGTCAAGTTGTGGCCATCCCAGCCCTTAATATCTCTCCATATGAAGCCCTGCAGTTAAATAACATGCTGCTGTACCACATTACATGTTGTTGTAATAGCGAAGCTGCCCTTACAGTCCCCGTGGAAATAAAAGCAGGCTCTACTGAAGTTCACCAGACCCCAAATATACTCCAATAATTGAGAGAGCGGGAGTCATGTCTGCACCATATTGCTGTGAGCTGCATTCACAGGTCAGGTGAGGAAAGAAGGAAGATAAGAACTGCCTGAAATGGAGATTGTACACACACACACACACACACACACACACACACACACACACACACACACACACACACACACACACACAATCTAATACATAAAATCTTGAGATCTTTAATTTTTTTTAAACATCCCCTAAAATCTTTTAGCAAAGAAACCCACACCAGAATATAGTTGCTTCAAAGGGTGTTCCCTCTCTTTTTCTTTTGTCTGTATTTGCCTCTTTATTGTTAATTTTCCTCTCATTGGAGCCAATTTCCCTGTGTTGCTTTTCTTGAGCCTCACAGGGGGTTTAAGTAAGCTCACTAAGGAAGCACAATTATGCAGAAATTTGCCTACGCTGATAAATGGCTTTGTATTTTTCCCTACATTGCACCTAAATTTACACTCCGCTGTTTACCTACCGCCATGAACTCGTATTACTTTATTTCCGGCTCCAGATTTTCCTCTTTAATTCAGGTAATGTATCTTTAATCCAATAATTCTGGCTTTCGCATATTCCCACCCCTCTTTCCTCTCTCTTGGCCTATATTCACATCTTTTTGTATTTCTTCTCTGTCTCTCCACTCAACCGTCCCCTCGCCTTCTCCCTTGACCGTGCATTCCATTACAGTGCAGCTTCCATTGATTTGCTCTCTGGCTGAAGTGCTATTGATTCCAATATATGCTCCACTGCTACTGAGCTCAGGCAGTACTGCTGTGCAATAGTCATAGATACACACACATGCACATGAGCACACACCAAACACACATACTTGTTTTTCTTGTATTTCTTACATTCCATATTGACACAAGCACATTTGGAAATACAATAGATTCCCTTCTTTTTTATGTTTTTCTTCTTTCCATCAAAACTCGTATTTCTAGGTCTGGGTATTTATTGGCATATTGATTGGCTTTGCATTACCAAAAAGCACATCTTCATGTGTAATTTCTCAGCCATTATTTTGGAAATGATTGTTAGAGACTGTGCCGACAGTCAGGTTTTACAGTGAGAAAACAGGAGCGCATACAGAGAAGTTAGACTTGGAAGAAAAAGCCTGAGAATAAACCTTTAAGATGTCTAAGCACATATAGGCTTGCATGTTTAGGATTCTTTCATCTGGTAAGCCATGAGTTTATTTATTTATGCTAACATGCTGAGTGAAAGTACTTTTTAATGAAAGAGATAGAGAGGGAGAGGCCAATGAGGCTGTGAATGTCTGTGTCCATGTGTAGCTAAAAGTGACGTATATACATTTGCCCATGTGGAAAACTGCTGACATGTCACAAACTCTATACTTTTTTTTGCTTGAGTGCAACCTTTTTTTCTTTCTTTCCCAGTTTATACCTGTTTATTTATTCCAACTGTCATAGGAAGAGAGGCGGGGTACACCATGGACAGGTTGCCAGTCTGTCCTCTGCGATCCTGAATTGGATAAGAGAATGGATGGATATTTAAATATTCATCTTTTTTAATTCTTAGTCATTTCTTTCAAACAGAACTGAGACTAAAATTAGAGCACGAGTCGTCTGTACTGACGCCAACTTAAACCTGCATTCTATTTCAAGGATAGTTTGACGATGACAAAAGTTTTGGGTCCATGAGAAACTGGCATTCTGACTCAAACTCGGTAAACACTTGCCTGATTGTATTTATTGGCTCAGGTATTCACCGTAACTCATATGGAAAAAACGTTAAGGCTGTTTTGTAAATCTTGAGTCATTAGTCAATGAGCAAGCAGTTTCACAGTCAGATCCGCCCCTCCTTGTCACATCCATTTTTTTTTAAACCAATGCTTATCTTGAGGCTTCAAAATGGGACTTTAGAAAGCAGTGAATGATGTCACAGTAGTTACAGTGCTGTGAAAAAGTATTTGTGCCCTTCCTTATTTATTAGTTTTTTGCATGTTTGTCACACCAAAGTACTCCTAATCCTACTTATTCAACTAAAATAGTAACTTCACTCGATTACATATTCACTCAGTTAATGAAAAGCTGTATTTTGACAATGTGTAGAATTGCTAAGAGCATTTGAAAACATTATTAAGACTCAACTGAATGTTCTGAGGCAAGGTTTGTTAAATTATTGTTGTATAAAGAAGATACGCCAGGCAGTTTAGGAGTTTCTTCATTAGTGCCAGGAAATTTGGATCTCCAACCTTCATAACAATAGGTGATCAATAACCAGTAAATGAGCTGCCGCCTGTAATTTGGCTGACAATATGAAATCTATCACATATAATAATATGCAGGGCGCTGTGATTAATAGATTGCAGTGGTGTTATTTTTAGTGATTATTGGTCCCTCTAATGGCAGACTGATGAGTGAGAGGGGATTAGTAGGCATGCAGAAAGGGCAGTCTATCACTATGCTTAGCTTTTGGCTGATTTTCATATCTCACGGAGGATCCTGGTGAATAATTGAGAGTCGTGAATTTTAAAGCTTCATATTCTATAAGCCATGTAATGTCTTTTTTGTACGTAACAAAGGGTACCGGTGCAATTCAATCGTAACATAAAATCAACGTGACATCTGCAGACTTGAGTGAATTGGATCATAGTAGTAAAAACACAGGGAGACATTTATGTCATATTTAGTTTTATGATTTTACGTTTTCATTTTTTTACCCCATTTTACTTAAGTTTGGA
Source organism: Copadichromis virginalis (assembly GCF_057382275.1). NCBI lineage: Eukaryota > Metazoa > Chordata > Actinopteri > Cichliformes > Cichlidae > Copadichromis > Copadichromis virginalis. The sequence continues at coordinate 16,906,895 of NC_140631.1, read as the reverse complement.
CAGGACAAATTTGTGCCTTTCAAGTTGAATTATGTTTCTCCCCATAGAAGCACAGCCCCTTATTGCCTCCAACAGCATGCACGCCTCATCAGACACATTTCTACACAAGACAGATCTATGCACACGCCTGCAACATACACACTAATCGCAGGGTGATCAATAGCAGTGGTGATGGATGCTGCATTCTGATGCACGCGCTGCCCTCTGACCTGCAATTGAATTTGCAGGGTTCAGACACTTTATCATGACAGGACCATTTGTGCTACAGGTCATCGGCTGCTAAATGGTTGATAAGCTGGCACACTCGGCGTCTGCAGCTCATATGTCTGCTGTCAAAGCAATGGGCTTTGCTGACTGATTTCCGGAAAGTGTGAGAAAGCCACAGATTGTGCAGGAGGTTCAAAGTCTGGATATGTTCATGTGAAACGGAGTGTGTGTCAGAGCCTGATGGATAGGTTTGTTATCTGATCAGCCTGTATTGACCTTTTGCAAATATATTTGTATCTGAGTATAGATTTCGTATACCATAGGCTTGATATGGTCCAATGTGAGAACTTTTATTTATTTTTTGGCACTTTGGTCTCAACTCTGTTGTTTACAATCTGCCTACAGTTGCCTAGAGTACATGCAGAGGAGTAGCATCACTGCTGAGCAGGTGGTGGTGGTGGTGCACAGTAAATTGCTAACTATCGTGTGAAACATGCTGATGGAAAGTCAATTAGTTTGTATGTTAACACACGCACTTACACAGAATATCTTTTTTTTAACCTCCTGAATCTGATACTACCTTCAAAAATCTAGTATCTGTTGGGCTCCACTGTGTATGATGAAGAGTAGAAGTGTAGAGATCCTCCAATCGATTCCTAATACTTGTTTTCTCTGGTTGCTTCTCATCCGAGGAGACTCTCATGGTTGCGCAGACAAACGAGTGGGAATATCACATTGCTATCGGCACCCTGCCCGATTCGTGAACCATTCAATGACTTCTCACTTTTAACACCTGGTGCTTTCCCAGGCAGTTAACTATTTGCTGAGGCCTAGTCTATATCAGCTTTCAACTTCAGTTATGTTAGTTCAACATAAATGCAAATGAGCAGAGATTAAAGTATGACGTTCTTTCAAAACTTCCCATAAAACTGCACAATAAATGTATTCCGTGTGGGATACAATTCATAAACAGAAAGCACAGCAGAATTGAACTCATTAAAGTCCAATTTGATGTTTTCACTCACATTTCCTGCTTTGCTTGAGGAATCCCATTCAGGAAACTCACAACGCTGCAATAACTTTGGTAATTGGTAATGAGTCTGTGTATTAGAAGCATTTCAAATAATCATTTCAAAAATCACACAGCAGGGCAATCAGATAATGCAAACGGTAGGTGCAATAAAAACAGGTAAATTGAAAAGGAAATTAATAAGAAAAAGGAGAGAAATTTATGTCCACTAACTGTGTTTCTCTTACACTTGAGTGCTGTGCCTTTCATTATGAGAGCAAGCTTTAATGTCAGCTTTTTCCCCAGAGGCGTCCAGTATTTCTCAGCTAATAGCCTTCACAGTACTGTAACCCATTAGTTCTGAGCTTTTTAGGTTGGAAGTCATCTGCGGTTTTTGGTTGATAATTGCTACTTTTTATATTCAAGCATTGCACAATGATCAAGTACCTGAAAAACTAATGATGTTACCATGCTAACATGCTAAACAGGATAGGGCAAAAAGTAAGCGTTACACTATAGATACCAGCATGTTAACCTTGACATTTTGAGCACTATAGCTTGCTGACGTTAGCGTTTTGCCCAAAGCACTGGTATGCATCACCCTCCCACCTGAAGTCAGAGGACTTTGTTTGCCAACTGACAGATCCTTTCAGCAAGTACTTACGTGATATCATTCAAGACAGGGCTCTCCTTTAGGACTGCTGAATCCTGAGACTGTGTTAAAAAGGCTGGATGTAAATCAGTGTCTCTCTTGAGTTTGGTTCCATTGTGCCAGACATGATTAATTGCTCCCAGAAAACTTATCTCTGTGATTTTTTTTTCACAGTGGTGTTCTTTACATAACAGCTACTGTAGCTTTCTTTTGTGTTTCACAGGTGAATTTCAGTTGGCATAATGTATTAAAAGCACCGTGTTTCTTAGTTTTTCAGACTTTTTGGCAGGGTTGACACCTTTGAGGCTGTCCAAAGAGAATTACATATGTGCATATATTTTAAAAATAAGTTTCTGATTTGGATTGGGCTAGGTCTTGGCAATAAAGCCAAACTTATAGGAAACTGTGTCCTTGATGCATTATTTTGAACTAACATGAAATATGGGTTTAGCCTGGCTTCCAATGAGGCTATGTGCCCTTGGTTTTATATTTACAGGAAATAGCCAATAGCCTGGATGATCGTATTAATCATGTCATAGTTTCCCCTCTGCGTGCATGTTTGTCTGTGTTTGTGTGTGCTTTCGTTGTGTTGTGTTATTTCAGGATCCACCCATTACACACATACACACACGCGGTTTAGCAGGACATTTCGAGGAGAGTAAACAGCGAATATTTCATCAGCTGTGTGAGCTGGCAATATTTGGGCCTGCAGTAACAGCATTACAGTCTATTTGTTTGAGGTAGCGAGGCTGTGTATGTGTGTATCAGCACTGCCAGAGCCTATGGTGTTGTGGGATCCAACCTCACCTGAGCTGTATTTTCCTTTGGAATAATAAGCCCGCATGCAAGATATCAGATGCCGAAAAAGTGTATGTGGCAAAAATAGACATTGTAGGAACATCTGCTGTCCACAGTTTTCCAATAAATTCAGTTGACAGCTTTGCAATTATGGAACATGCTTTCCAAAAAGTGTGGTGTAGATGAAGTGGAGGAGATGAGTGAAGACATTTAAGCTTTGAGGTAATTAACTGCAGTTCAAAGGGGTGAGCTATCACTGTACCTAGACTTGTGCTGACAGGGTATTCTCTGTCCTGCTAGCATGTAAATGCATCAACACTGACTGCTGAGATAGCACTTTAATATGGGATAGTCTTATTTAAGTGTGTCACGGTGTGCTATGAGTTAAGTATAAAATACATGAATACATACACACACACACACACATATATGTATATATATATATATATATATATATATATATATATATTTAAAAAAAATTCCCCACTCGCCCCTGTGTGCAGTTTATCCTTCAAGCTCGGGTCCTCTACCAGAGGCCTGAGAGCTTGAGGGTCCTGCGCAGTATCTTAGCTGTTCCCAGGACTGCGCTCTTCTGGACAGAGATCTCCGATGTTGTTCCCGGGATCTGCTGGAGCCACTCGCCTAGCTTGGGAGTCACCGCACCTAGTGCTCCGATTACCACTGGGACCACTGTCACCTTCACCCTCCACATCTTCTCGAGCTCTTCTCTGAGCCCTTGGTATTTCTCCAGCTTCTCGTGTTCCTTCTTCCTGATGTTGCTGTCATTCAGAACCGCTACATCGATCACTATGGCCGTCTTCTCATGTTTGTCTACGAGAAGCTGGAGAAATACCAAGGGCTCAACGAAGAGCTCAAGAGGATGTGGAAGGTGAAGGTAACGGTGGTCCCAGTGGTAATCGGAGCACTAGGTGCGGTGACTCCCAAGCTAGGCGAGTGTTTTGGATACCGGAAGTTAGGGCTGCTCGATTATGGCAAAAATGATAATCACGATTATTTTCACTGAAATTGAGATCACGATTATTTGATGATATTTATTTCGTCCGCCAGAGCTTATATTATTTTTTTACATGCTGTAGTGCCATTTGTGGGAGCATTTCAAGTTGCTATACATCAATACAACTGTTATAGCCCATATTTTAAAAATGTGTATGTATTAAGTCCATAGTAACTACATTAATTGCAAAAAAGTGCAATAAACTACAAAAAAATTGAAAATCGTTTTTGTTTTTACATATATTTCTACTTGGAGAAATTGAAGAGGTTTATCCCTCAAAACTTTAAATACAAAAAAGTTGCAAAAAATAGTTTACAACAACAGGAAATTTATTTTGAGTGTCTTCATAGTTTTATTTTTGGAGATACAGCAATTTGTATATACTGCAGGAAAAACAAAAAAACAATCCTATGATGCAAATTTGCAAAGAATGTGCATGTGCATCAAAATAAACTATTTCCAGCAGTGCAATTCGAGTTCTAAGGCCTACAAGTAAAAAACTACATTTTCCGCAAAAATGACGTCACTTGCGATAGTTCACGTTGACGTCTTTTTCAATGTGGGAAGTGTTAAGAACAGCTGATCGGATCGGCAAAGCGTGTTTCTGGAATATTATGTTTTTGTTCCTGCAAGCTCTTTTTATGCAATTTTTGCAAAGCTATATGTGGAAGGAAACCGTGACCGAGGACAAGCTGATGGCATAAGATGTAAGTACAACTCCTCTGGTTTCATATGGAAAAAAATTTATTGTGCTAGCTTAGCGTTCAGGTTCTACAGGGATTTAAAAATAGTTACACAGAACGAGCATGCTGCTCTGACCGGCTTTAAAGGTTTAACAATAACAATGTATTGAATAATGACTTTAAAAAATAATATAAAATAGTGTGCAAATACTGATAACAGTGCAAATGTTTGCAATATAAGAAATAAATGAAAAATGTGAACTTTGCAGTGTTGCTCTGTGGTGCAGCTATGACACCATAGCAAAGTTTACACACTGTGTCTACTTGATCCACGTCTGACTCCGCGAAGCCATAATGTTTCCACACCACTTAAGTTTTTTTTTTTTTACCTCTCTTTTCAACCAACGGCAGTCCACTCCTCTCCAAATAACTTCTGCTTAGCTTTCCGAGCTTCCCTCGGGTCCTCTTAATTGTTGTGACGCGTGTTCGAAATGCAGAGCAGTGCGCTTGATTTGCCACATGGAGCAGCGCGAGAGTAAAGCATGAGGGAGGGGCTAATAATCGGCTCAGTCATTTTTAATGATCGTTGAAAGCCCAGATCGTAATCGTGATTAAAATTCGATTAATTGAGCAGCCCTACCGGAAGTTAAAGGGAGAAAACTACAAAAGAAGAAAAGATCATTGTGTGAGTTTGAACTGAACTCCCACAGCCGCAAGACTTTCCAGTGGTCATGTTATAAATGATGACTTTGATCTTTTTTACCCATAGTCACTGCTCTATCCGTATCTATCTGCTACCTTCTGGACATACTGTTTTTTAGGTATCAGTGTTATCCTCATACTTTTGCTGAGTCTAAAGAGGAAGAGCAAAACTTAGCTCTAACATTCTGTTACATAAATGCTAAATGTTCTTACTAGGGTTGCTAAGGTCAACCTTGGTTAATTCAACATTACCTTGGAAATGTTTTGAAGCACCACTCATAACTTTCTGTTTTTCTAGGAAATTGGGAATTTGCAATGAGTTACTAAAAGATTTACTGAAACATGGAAATGGAAATACACTGTATAGGGCAAAAACAGAAGTAAGTAGACTTCATCAGTCTTCAGGAATTGACTGTGTGCACGTTAGCATATGCTACTTCCGGTGCGGAAACTCCTGTGGGGAGCTTTGTTTCCGGTGTCCTATTCGCGCCCTGTTTACGGTCCAAAACAAGTTAAGCAAATGAATGAATCAAGCGGCGATTAACATTTCTATAGATGTCTTGGGCATTTACCCAATATGTCTGTAAATGATGTTTATCGACTTTATATTTCTCAGCTGTCCCTCGTTTATCGCGGGTGTTATGTTCTAAAAATAACCAGCGATAGGTGAAATCAAGTAGCCAATTTTATTTTTTGACGGTGCAAAATGTTTCGTGGACATCGTGGACATACAGTACTGCACTTCAAAGTCACACTGCTAGCGATGAGGACGCAGGACACAATGTGACGTAAAAAAAATAAATAAGCATGCAAACTTGCACTAAAAAATCCGCGAAACAGCGAGGTGAAAGGTGAACCGCGTGTGAATGTGTGTGTGAATGGGTGGATGACTGGATATGTAAAGCGCTTTGGGGTCCTTAGGGACTAGTAAAGCGCTATATAAATACAGGCCATTTATAGCAAGGGACCACTGTAATTTTTAAGGTAAGTCACAACATACCCTTCGTACATACTAATGTATAGAAACCCTTACCAGCAATCATTCATTTTTTGTGTGGCTTTTTTCACAGTTTGTTAACATGCTGTGTAGGTGTGTACTTGACTAGCTGATATCAACATAATGGGGGAAACATCTGTTTTGACTATTCTTCACCTGTAGTTTGAATGCTGAACATTTGCCTGTTTAAATCATGAGACCAGTCACTATACGGAGATGTGCTTCTGAATGTGGACGATGTGTCTTCTGCTGCAGTGATGCAGTTCTGCTTGTGTTGAGTGATGTAAACAACTGATCGATCTAAACTCTTTAAATGTCAAAATTGATCATTAGATTTTTTATGACACAACAGTGGTGAGTGTTCCCACCTTCTGCTCTTTGTAACTTAACGCGATCTTTCCGTTTTCGAGTTTTGGACATGATTTTGGAGTATATCTTTGATTGACCGCAAAGTAAAGCTACCGGAAATGTACAACCCCACATCCGGTCTCAAACCAGGAAGTTAGCATTTTCTCGTGCACAGGGTCAATAGTTCCTCAGGTTTCTCTTCTTCAGACATTTGCTGCCTTTTTTTCTTTTCTCTATGAAATGTTCTGGGCTCTGGTGAGGCCAATCCATGACTAATAGTCTTCCATTTTACTGCATTCACAGTGTGTTTGGGATCATTGTCATGGTGAAAAATTAAGCTGTTGCTAATCACATGCTTTCCAGATAGTACTGCATGGTTGATCATAATGACACTTTCTGACAAGAAGAACACCACTGGTTAAAATACAACACCAAACCATGACAGAGCATCCACCGTGTTTTACAGATGGCGTGGCAACTCTCTCCTGACCTCCTCAACTTGACAATGATATGAAACAAAAAATGTGAAACCGTATTTATCACTCCATAAGACCTGTTACTGCTGATTCTCAGTCTGATTCTTGAGTAATTTAGCATACCTCAGCCTTTTCTCCCAGTTTAAAATGTCATAAGAATTCCTCTTTGAAAACCACACTTTCGCTGACATCATTTCTGTTTAGGCTTCAGTGAACAGTAGATGCAGCTTGAGAGATGCATCTAGCTACACACTGCACACAATGTCAATATATGGTAAGTTTTCAGCAAATAGCTCTTTGTAAATCACCTTGTTTGTATAAAAGTACTGTTTTCCGTCTGTCAAACCGTGTCATCTTTGGCAATTTTTATAAAATCAACAAAAGAAATGGCAGCCAAGTATGTGTTTGATAGATGTCTATTAAGAAACTGCTTAAAGATTCAATCTTTAAAATTGCTTCTTTGTTAAGTTGACTCACTCTGAAAATGTTCCGGTACAAGGATTGGACTGAAAATGAGTGAAAAGACAGCTAAAGAAAAACTTTGGAAGACCTTTAGAAAGCCTGGAGAACTACCGCTTAAGACCACTTTCAAAAAATGCCCATAAAATCTGGTTCATTGGAAGCAAAATATATAGAAATAAGGGGTAGCTCAAGACTTTTGCACAGTTCTGTACATTGAGGAGTCAGGAGCTTTTTTTTCGGGAGTACATATATCTTAATATCAGTTGATACGCTCACAGATTAACCTGCCTGATAGGTGGTGATGTGTGCAAGCCCACCAAAAATGGAAAACCGGAGAGATAAGCAGAAATTTCACATTACATCTCCCCTACTAAGCATCTCCCCGTTATTCATCCTTTCACTTTATGGACTTCTCAGCTCTTGTCTCTTCCCTCATCCTAATGTTACAACTCATACTCCTGTTCATAATTAGGTCCCCTGACACTTTCCTCACTGTCCAGCTGTAAGGGTGTGCTTGTATCCTTGTGCTTGTGACGCTGATAAGGAACATACTCCATTTATCATATCACAGGTATGAGTCCCCGATGAATTGAGAGTTAAAATGTCCCTTCTTCCAAGTGTGTGCTTCAATGTGTGTGTTCGGACGTGAATGTGCGAGCAGCATTTTTCAAGCAGGGCTGTGTGTACAGCAGTTTGGTGTCTGTGCATGTGATGCACGCAGTGAGAGATGAAGCAGCAGGAGAGTTGAAGGACAGTATGTGTTCTTGAAAAAATACGTCAGTAACTAAAAGGTTCAAAAAGTAGTTTCTTTTTCTCCTCCGTGTGTGGCTCCACATGTGGCTTCATCCCTAGCCTGTGGAGGGCAGTGTGACCCCAATAATTCTGATGACACCCGAGAATTATAGAATAAAATCAAACTATATGGTAGAGAAATACCCTTTTACTGCTAGCTTTCTAATGCTTCTCACAAGTAGTAGCAGGTTTTGCTGTTGCCATTTTCTTAAATGCTCCTTAGCTCAAGGTTGGCAACTTGCACTTTAAAGTGTAATTATGGTACAAGGGACATACTACACAAAACTATTATCTGATTCAAAACATAGTATAGTAAAGCATTTGGCCACCTAGGACAGCTCAAAAGACGCACTGGTAAAGTAACAGATATTTTCCTGGGTATTTTATTTTTCCAGCTGAAGATACTCTTTCAAGCCCCATGTTGATCTTATCCTCTTGTGTTCCTCTGACGAAAAAAAAACCTACCATGAGAAGTTGTTTAATAGATGTGTGAAATATTGCCACTGCATTTCATCAGTGCCACATGTCAGAAGCCATACAAGCAGACTCTGCAGAGTTGTTCAACTTAAGAATCAAGTGCTTCTTATTCACAGAAGTGTCATGTCCTCTAGCTTCAGCTGTGCTTTTGCAGTTGACAAAGTATATATATATATATATATATATATATATATATATATATATATATATATATGTATCTGTGATGCACAGGTTACTGTAGTATGTGAACTCCAACCCCCCCCCCCCCCCCAAAAAAAAAACAAAACAAAAAAACCAAACAAAAAAAAAACAACCTACTTTTCTTTTCAATCTTTTTTTACAACTTATAGAAGTGGTCCTCTTCATCTACTTTATATATATACTTTATATCACAAGTGAAAATGTTTTTATGCTTTTACTTTCAACCATGAACCTGCTCCAGGTTGGGTCATAATCCCGTTGTGCTCTTGTACAGCTCCTCATAGCTTGAGAATGCACATGAATGCATCAACTCTAAATAGTGAATCTTACTGGGTGATGGAGAGAGCAACAGTAGCTGTTCTGCCTTGAGGCAAACAGACCATGTTTTCTGAACAGTGTACAGATTGGACTCACCCTGGCTGGATACCTCATGTTCACTGGAAGCTTCCCTCTGGATATGATGTTGGCCACTGTGTTTCCAAGACTTGGAATCTGTATCATATATTTTGCACGCACAGACATTTGTCATGAGTGAATGCCATATTATGTCAAGGAATCCCATACCTACTTCTGTAGGTCTAGTACAGCATTTCAAAGACAGCAGATGGTGGTAAATAAATTACAGCCTAGATGCTGCCCAGCAGCATGTCTTTCTCCTGGTTCTCCTCCTCATGATTGTCAGCATTAGAGGAAGTGAGAGGCAGCAGACTGTGACTGTCCACAGTCTTGAAATCGTTAGGTAAAGTTTTGTGTTGCTTGTCTGCTGAAGAAATGTGAATGACATATAGGATTAGAACAGTGCATGCAGGATATATACCTAAAGGCCTTATGATTTAGGGACTATGAAAACCATTTTATTATTTTTTGGAGATTCAAAAATTGAGTCCTAATGATTTGACAGCTTTGGAAGGGAGTAAAACAGTTAACGTACCCAGCAGCAGCAAAAATGCTGTATATTTTCAATTGGCCAGAGGGGAATAAAATACAGCGACTAAGGGAAGGAAAAACAAGAAGAGGAAGAAATCACCTAACGCTATTTTGATATGCCCCTGTAATATACTTTGTGCCCCTTGGGGGAAAACCTTTGTGATTGCTTCATTGCTCTTTTAAATCCCCTCCATTACTGTGTGTGCATTTCAAATGCTGCTCTACAAAGTACACTACTTCTGCAAGCCCTAAAGCCTTAGGGCTAGAACTATTGTCATACTAACTGGGGATTATAGGCTTGCATTTGCCATTTACTCCTTGTTATTGGTCTTCGGTGAATAGCTCCATTTCCTATGTATGAGAATGCTCTGACTGTCCAGGACTGAGCTGAAATCTCCATGCATAGTGATGCATTGGACAGCATGCTGAATTATTGATCGGTTCCCATGGATGATGATGACGATGATGATGATGAGACTTTGTAGCTTGCCGGGTTAGCTCAGGGGCAGATGCTTTGATTAAGAAGAGTACCCCTCTTCTCCTGCTGAGAGAGAGAAATGGAAACAGAGAGTGGGAGAGATGGGGATAGTAAAAATCTAATACATTCATCAGCGAACAACAACTCTCCAAAACATTTGGACAAAGAGAGAGAAAGGATGGAAAGAAAAAGAGAGTCAGGGGAGGATGCACACATAAAGGGGAGGATAAAAACTGTGAAAAGCCTGATGAAAGAATAAAGAGGCAGGAACTAAAGGGGGAAATATGAAGCATACAAATGTGAAAACCCTGCTGTCAAGACAGTAACTGTTTTACAGTCTGTGGGAAACTACTCTGTTCGTTCAGCCCAGCACTGCCTGAGCTCACTGTAAGCAGGTTCAGTCATTTTATCTCTACATTAACGTTGCAGCACTACTACAGAATGCTGTTCAATTTTTACATTGTGCTTTCTTTCTGCTGTGCAGAAACACTTTGCATGCGCTCTGAAATCCCAACCTAAGAAATTATTAGTAGCTGCTGGTTCCTCAATCGCCTCATTCCTTTTAAAGCAATGTGTGTCAGCTTGTTTTGTACTTCTGTTTCAAATGTGACATTGCGCGCACATTGCTTAACATTGTATTGGGTGCGACACAATCACCAGTTGCTAGGGGAAAGTGTGTCTTTCCTGACTGGTTGGCATTGGTTCGTGGAGGTTTCTGGCTGTTGAATGACAAAATCCTTCCTGTGATTGCTTTGGTTGCTAGGAGATTGCCTGTAGTTTTTCATGGTTATTGGCAAATACTCGCTAACTACTATAACCAAGTGGTTGTGAGACCTGAAAAGGTGTGACACAAAGCAGAAATGGAAAAGGTTTGCCTTCAAAATAAAAATTGCATCTAACACATTTCTAATGGCATAACTTTTACTTTGAAGGCAAATGGTTTCCATTTTTCAGTTTTCACCACACCTTTTGACGTTTTCACTAGACCTCAGAGAATAGTGGGCCAGTGTTTGTTGACAAATCCATCCATCACTACTACTTCAATGATCACCACAGCAATATGCTACCATCAAAAGCAAACACTTGCTAGCTAGCCAGTAATACATATTTTTCTCTAGCCACAGGTTGTTTCCAGGGGGTCACTGCCCTGTCAAAGGCCTGCCAAGCAGAGCTTCTCAAGGGAACAAACACAGCATCTGGTGATGTCGAAGGTTTGTATACTTACTGCAAAGCAGTTTTATTCAAGTATTAAAAACAATCATAAATTTAAAGTTATATTAGTTTGTCCAGTGTTAGATTATAATATTATTTTATGCCATGTTATACCCCTAATTAAAGATTGTGAATTAATATGTAGTTTTAGTTTGCATTATTCTCCTGAATTAGAAGAAGCTGATAACTATTGCATTAGTTAAACTGATTTGCATTACATTAAACTGCTGACTTGTTGTGAATGAATGATATTGTTTTATGATGCATTATACTGCTGAGTTATAAGAAATCTAATTTGTCTGAGTAGAAGAGAACAGAGTGTGCTGGAGTTTTCTGCCCCATTTCAGCAGGAGCAGATAAACAGGGAGCCAAGGTCGTAGCTTAGGCGCTGTGTGAGAGAAAGCATGTGAATGTTTAGGCTTTGTATGATAAGGTGGAGGCACCAGAGGCTATAAAAGTTTGAGCAATGCTCCACCATTTTGAGATTTTGAGGCTGTCTGCATCAGTGCCCATCTCCCACGTGTGTGATCATTAAATCATCGTTTGACTCAACCCGACCGGACCAGTGTTGTTATTGTGGTTTTTCTCTTGTCTCCATCCCCAATATTTTGAACCTTAACACCAGTTACCTTTTACTCACATATTGATTGGTTTTCTGATTTGCAACTACAAAAAAGTTTTTGACCTAATTGCATTATCTTAAATAGGCACAGGCTACATGCATTTGATGAAGCATTCACACTGTAGCATTAAATATTATTGAAAATGTCAGGCAAATGGCTTAAATTGGCTACTGAAACTTGTAAACATGAAGAGGAAGTCGTACACATAAATAGAAGTATAATACATTAAACAGTGCAACTGCAAACTGAAGCGCATTAGTGTTGATGGACTGAGTTAATTAATGTTTCTGTATCAGGTACATGTGTTAGCACAGCTAACAGGTGTCTAAACAAATTCATTTAAAAGTGCTTTTTATACAGCCCTGATTTAGTCTGCTATGTAATTTTCTAATATCGTTTAACATTGAAAAGAGAAAAATGTATGCACCTTAATTTGACCACTTTATGGGGTTCTAATGTATAATTTAACGTCTTAAAACTACTGACACACTCACCAAATACAAAATATAGCCCATTAACCACCATTTCACACCCATTTCACTTAAACTCATTCAGCCTGGAAATTATAGTGAAGTGTAGCACACCATTCTCAGACTAAAGATGTGGGGATGTATGTCTGTTTATTTGCTTTTAATGCAAACACATTATTTTTCAGACTGCAGTTCAAGTGATAATGGGATGTGTGTTGATCGGTCTGCAGTATTGACGACTCTGTTTGATAAGTTTATGAAAATACAACTGACAAACAGGAATATGTTTATATTTAAAAATACCAAAGCTCTACTGGTGAAAACTGACCATATTAACAAATAAAACAAACCAAAAAAAACCTTAAGTAGACAACTCATACCATACCATACACCCTAATTTATGAATAAATTCTTTACAAATCCTACCATGTGGATTCATGGATTTTTTTTTCACATTCTGTCTCTCACAGTTGAAGTGTACCTCTGGTGCAAATTACTGACCTCTGTCATCATTTTAGGTGGGGGAACTTGCACAATCGGTGGCTGACTAAATACTTTTTTGCCCCACTGTATTTATGTTCTTTTTTGTCCTTGCTCAAATTTCATTAATTGTGACGTAATCACCCCTTATTGCTGACACTGTAGAATGGTTAATATTCCGACGTAACTTTTAGATGTGTTCTTTGATAAAGATGTATTGAAATTGCAGTGGCAGTTGACATTGTTAGTTATGTTGTTATTTTATTTAATGAATTAATTGTAATACCTGTATTGAATACAAGGGCCACATTTTGCATGTAGGTACATTATGTATCTTTTTACATAGGTTTAATAGGTCAATAATTTTCTTGATCATCACAGATATCCACTGTCATGATTCAATATTTCTGAAAGAAGGCATGTTGCACTGTAAGAGTAAAGTTATGTTAGTAACCCTCCTTGGAGACATAGCATTTTCCTGTGTACATTGTTGCTGCTCAGCATCATTTCTTAGAACTGTGTGGTACACAGGAAATTGCATTGGAACCCATGATCATCTCTCTGCCTCAGTGATTGCCACTATGAGCTCCCAGCATGTTCCAATACAATTTCACTTTAATGATACACTTTTTCTTTATTGGTGTCTTTATTTTCAAATCTTTATTTTCAACTCATGCAAGGTGCATGAGTTGAATCATTAAGTGACTTCCCACACTGCAAAATGCAAATTAACTCTACAAGGGTTTAGTCATTTTTTACACTGCATTTTAAATTGCAGCAACATTTAAAAAATACAATAATATTGCCCCCCTCCTATCCCCTTGAAAATTAGTGTTTTTCTAGGCTCTTAAGTTCCCAACTATCATCATCATCATCATCATCTTTATTTATAAAGCACTTTAAAACAACCACAGCTGACACAAAGTGCTGTGCATTGGAATTAAATAATAAAAACACATAAAATATAAATAAAAACCAAATAAAACAAAAAAGTATGTTTTTATAAAAACTAAGAGAAATACTAAAAGAAAACTGAGTCTCATTTAGGCCAAAAGCCAAAGAATAAACATGAGTTTTAAGATGTGTTTTAAATGTGGACAGCAAAGGAGCCTCTCTACTATGTTATAACAAATTTAGGACCTCCAATTTCGACAAATTTTTGCAATCATATTGTCATATTTTGCTCTGAGAGTGAAAGCTAACCTGTGGTTCTTCTTTCCTCCACATTTTGTGTTTTATTTTTATCTTTCTACGCCTTTTATTCCTTTTAATTCTTCTCTTTCCCCTCCCCCAGATTATCACAATAGATCCATGGCCTTCCCTAAGCTTGATTCTACCAGAGGTCTCTTCCTGTTACCAGATGCTTGGGTTTTGGTTATCACTTGATAACAATAATAAAATACAACAGCAAATGAATGAAAATGAAATCCAAAATTAATGAATGGAAGAAATAAATTTGACTGAATAAAAATAAATAATGTTCATGATGCTTTTCGATGGTGCAGGTGAGATTTTGCCTTCAAGCGACAGAGGGGCTAAAGCTGTCCAAAGACATTTCAGTGCACACTCAACAGATGAGCAGTTGTAGAGAGCACAACTGCCTTTAATCTTTTCACTTTGATGTCAGTTGCTTCTCTTTGAATTTTGTTACTTCGTGGTTGTGATTCTATCATTTGGACTAAATCTGTCCACAGACGAGTAAACTAACAAACACCTGTCCTAAATTCAAATAACAGCACTGTGATTCTCACGCTGTCACAATTGGAGTATCCAAAGACCAGTTTAGAATATTTGCTGTTGTCCCAAAAGTATTAGTAAAATATCAGCGAACCACACCATGATGAAGAAAGGATTAACATGTATACAAACACCTCTGTCATGATTCCTGCTTGTTATCATCCCAGTGCCAGTGACTTTTGGTGACTTTCATGCTTGCTGTTAATCTTAATTGCCAAAGATTCATTTGTGGTGATACACTTTGTATTTTTAACCACACCTTTTCCAGTTAGGCCAACATGGTGCAGAATTACTATAAGAAAATCTATTTTACTTGTTTTTACAGTAAGATATAATGCCAGGTTGATAAATAGACTATAAGACTGTTTTCAGTATAAAATAGTGTCTCCCATAGTGCTGCATAGTCTGCAAGGTTCTGCATTGTGCCCTGTAATATTATTCAAATATAACTTATAACTATCAATAATTTTGATCTCTTTTAATAATCTAAATATATTAAGTAGTGTTCCACTATTATCTATGACAGCATAATATGCATCTAAAAACGTGACCATTTTCAAAGGTTATTCTCCCCGAGGAGGTCTGAATCTGTTACATCAGGGAATTAAACAAAGTGTGTACAAATATGTCACGGATATCTTATTTTTAAACCACAATCTGAGATAAAAATAATTTGAGATAAAATAATGTGTAACAGTTACAGATACAGATCTACAATGTTATGGTGCTGCTAAGGAGTATTAACTTTTTTTTTAAAGACATATGATCTGGCATTTGCACAGACTCCATGCTGTGATTGGCTGGCTCTACAGAGTTAAGGTGGTTGTAAGAAATTCTAGTCCTCTTTCTATATCTTTCTTGCAATAGTTCTTCAACTACACTTTTCATGTGTATAATCCAAAGTGAAACTATCAGTGACTCCCTAAAGAAATTACTGAAAATGTGTGCAGTTATCCCTTTTTTTTTTAAAAAGAACTTATCGTCCCCTTTTCCTCTGTGGCTCCCTTCCTGTGTGGCTCTTTGAAACAACTATAAACACGTTTGATTTTTGATGTCTGCACAACATCTTAGGAACTACTTCTGAGGGACCATAAACCTGGCCCTCGCAGGAAAGTCTCTCCAGAGACTGTTACAAGTGATATCCTCTATTAGTCTGTATAGCTGTATAACCTGTGCAACAGTGTGGTTCATTGATGTATATATGTTTTTTCACCAGTGAAGCCTTATGGCACAAAGGAGTAAATGAAAGCGGGGTATGGATTTACCTGTTAGTAAAATATGTTTCAAATTGATTTACTGTTCATTTCAAAAATACAGCAAAATTCTTGCACAGAACACATATGACCATGCTCTAGTGTGCATCCTGCTTCTATCGTTCACCTCTCAAACTTTAAAGTTTTAAACTCCAAGCTATATATGCATACTAAATAAACTGTCTACCGGAACTACTAGCTGGAGACCACAGAAAAAAAAAATACTATGACCATATGCAATGAGCTTGTGATCTTGCTGCCTTTGTAATCATTGCTTCAAAGATGGGGTCCAGGTCTGTGACTGTCACTTTCAAAGCAACTTTGATGCATCAAAACGGCATTAAGCAATTGGCGCTTTCGAGAGTACGTTTGCTGATAGTAGGGCCATGTGATTCAGCTAATAACACAAGGATTTCATCATTTGTGAAACCACGCTGAAAATAATCAGCAATTTGTGCATTCATAACTGAGTTGGCCATAACATGCAATCTGTTTGTGACAATACAGTGATTAACTGTGATAAATCTGTGGAAACTGCATGTTGCGAGTGCCCCACAAATGAAGTTGGATGCCCAGAGGTTGAGGATGTTGGATACTCAGCCTCTGGCTGAACAGTTGAGTATCACAACTACTACAACTACTTGCAGTTGCTCTGACAACAACAACAACAAAACATTGAAACACTGATCCTTCCTACTTGCAAGCAGGTTGCCATCCTATTTTCACTCTTGTGTGACTGAGCCATTAAAAAAATAACACACACACACACACACACACACACACACACACACACACACACACACACACACACACACACAGATATGCTGACTCATGTATATCTGTAACCCCCACATACTGTAGTTTTGGAGCCTCTAATAAATCTCCTAGTACACTGAGGCTGGGCTTTGCTGTTAGGCACACCCAAAGGCACAGTCGATCTGGTTTTATTTTTTATTTTTTTATATGTGTGTAGGCTGTTGCAAACATGTCACTGCAGATGTAATCCAGATAATTTGTGTGTGTTAGTATGATGAATGGTAGCATGCATGAGGCTTTGATTAACTGCCACTGAGGTCAGATTGCAGTGGTCAGCCAAAAGGCCAAAAGCTGTTCGAGCTGTCAAAAAGGCATCCACTAAACACTGGCACACATGCAGACACACACAACGAGGAAATGTTCTAATTTCTGTTTAGAGCAGGACTTAAACAATTTCCTACAGCTCTCTTTATATGTGCAAAGTTTTTATACATTAGCTTTCTGTAGATTTAAGGGTGACAGCTTTTACTGTTGGGTCCAAATCACTGGGCAATAAATGAAAAATCATTATGAACAATAATAATTTCCTAAAATAATAAGTGAAGCTTACAGTGAGGCTGCAAGTATGTTTTTTTGTGTGCTCTAGCTTTGCAGATGCTGCAGAAAACCCATCTATTTTGTTTTCACTAATAAACATTTTGAAAATGTAAAGGTCAAAGCTCTGTCTACTTTTTTTCTTAGAATGCTTTTGGAAAAGACAGCCAAAAAGAAAATCAGCAAGAACCGAAACCTTATTTTAAGGATGAGGCAGATTCGGCGAGCCGAGACCATGAAATGAGCAAGAGAAGATTTAAAAAGGTTAACCTCTATCTCTCTGCACTTATCTCTCCACTCAGTTCATTTCATTCTTTCTTTCAACAGTCCTGTCGTACGTCTGATGGCTTAGACCCCTGCCAGTATAATGAAAGTGGAAAGTGTTCCTTTTACCCCCCATTTACTAGAAGGACAGTAACTTATATTTCACATGTGAGTACTCGTCACTGATTTATCATCATGTATGTCTTATCAAGCAGGTATAAATTTAGCTTGTAAAGCTGTCACATTAATGAATGACTGGAACTATGAATTAAACCAAACTGAAAAGCTTCACTTAAAGTCAAACTGATTCATGTAAAAAATGAAACTATGGCAGTGATTAAAATTTCAGGCGCTGTTGCTGTGCTAACCCTTAAATATCCATGTAGAGACACTGCAGAGGGGCATGGTTTGCGGTGCCGCTGCAGAGAAGGCCGACGCACCTGAGCGGCAACCGCAATCAAAAGTCTGTCTGTGCTGACTGTGCTGCTCCCCAAAGGAGGGCCGCGGAGCAAATGCCAGGCCCACCACCAGCCCACTCACCTGCTCAGCTCGAGCCGGAGGTCAGTGCGCAGAGTACGTGGGAGGAACCTGCCATGCCATTGCTGGAGATTTAGGCGCGCAACAGAACTCACCAGCCGGAGGTGGGTGTGGAGGCGCCTGAGGGAATTCGCCACCCGGAGGTGGAGCTGTAGGCTATGGGGTGCGAGGCACCTCGCCAATCGGAGGGGGAGGAGGAGGCGTGCGACAGTACTGTGAAGCCGGAGGTCGGCGTGCTGGCCAAACCGGCCTCCAACCAGCCTTGTAACAGAGCGTTGAAGTGCTGCGTGGTCCTGGACGGCAGGCGCCTGTCCAGCCACCAGTGAGCCCCGGGTCACCAACCACACCCGCCACCAGCGTTGGGAAGGTTACTTTTAAAATGTATTCCACTACAGATTACAGAATACATGCCCCAAAATGTATTTTGGAACGTATTCCGTTACGTTACTCAGTGACAGTAACGTATTCTGAATACTTTGGATTACTTAATATATTATCATGCTTTTTACAACTACATGAATGTACTATTGCTGTGTGATTTATTAGTATTACTGAAGGCTACTCGCCATGCCAATACCAACTAGATGTTTACATCTTAATATAAAATGAGTAACAGTAGGTAGGGTAGACATTAGGCTGCACTTTTTGCAGCGATCTCATATAGAAAACTATTCCGCGCGTATATAAAACAGGTCCGCGGCTCCGAACCGTAGTAAAGGGACCTCTGGCCAATATGTTATGTTCTGTGTCGGGCTGGTAGCCGAAAACTAGCTTTACTTTGTTGTCTGGGTCAACTTTGCTAGCGAGAGACAGAGAGAGGCGTTGAAAGGCTGCTCCAACGGAACATATTGTTTCAGAGGAAAACACGAACACGGTGTACAGTCGAGTCTTAATAGCTTACTTACAACTGGGCTCGTCAGGCACTCTTTTTGGCTGCAGTGGTTATTATTATATTTACATGCTTCCAGCTCCCGTTTCTGCTCGGTGACAGCTCATACTTTGCTTTGTACTTTGACTCTCCTTTTTCTCCCTCCCTGTCGCTCACAGACACATAACGGGTATGGCAGTCCATTCTCTCTGCAGCACAGACTACACTGCCCATGAGGCTACATTCTTTAGGGCGATACCTGTAACACTCTGCCTATTGCCTTCATATGAAATCATTTTTAAACATATTTCTTCACGTCATTATGAGACATGAGATTGAGACACGGGCATTTAGCCTCTTAATGCATGTTTTGTTTGGGTTTCCATCGGCGTGGAATTACCAAAAATAGAGAGGGCATAGCCTAACATATGAAACGGCTACATTTCACTGTATGTTATACTTGTATAACTATGCATGTGACAAATAAAGAACCTTGAACCTTGGGAAAAGACCGCCGTGTAATCCGTTTATTTCAACAAAGTAACTGTATTCTGAACACCACCTTTTTAAACGGTAACTGTAACGGAATACAGTTATTCATATTTTGTATTTTAAATACGTAACGGCGGTCCATGTATTCCGTTACTCCCCAACACTGCCCGCCACATAGACATATACTGAAAATTAACTAATATGATGAAAGAGGCAATCGGCATCTTCTTGCAGGTCACCTATGTGTAGAACCAATACATCCTATTCTTTCCTAAGCCTCATTTGATCTCATGCTCCAGCCCAACCACTGTCTTTTAAATCAATCAACCTTGGAAAAATGTTTTTAAGGTATTTTATTCATCTTCCTATACTAGTGAAGACAGATATAAAAACATTTTTACGGCCACAATTCTCTTTCACTTTGTCACTTTGTCTCCTCTCATATTTCCTCATCTCACTGTACTTCTTTATGATACCCTTTCTATTTCAGCAGTGCCGACTAAACTTCACTAGGTCCACCTTTTTCACCAGCTGTTTTTGTTTTACACTTTTATTCCACCGGTTTGTTTGTCTTTTGTCTCACTTTCTCTCAACCCACCTCATGTACCTCTTTTAGGGCTAGTATTAGTATTTTCCCTTTGTCCCATATTCTTTGCTGGAAGCCTCTGATGACTGTTTCATTTCTTACTGAGAGTCCTCAGGGACATGAATTTTTAGTTTTTGAAAAAAAAAAAAATAATCACCCGGCAGCGTTGGAGTTTGGGCCTCCCTGTCAGCAGTGAACCCTCACCAACACCAACATCACCACCAGAAATGGGATTGTTGCCTCAAGTCAACAATGTGCTACAAGAATACCAAAATTACATGATTTTCTGTGAAAATGTTATGAACCACTGCCCTGCTGCATGTTTTGCTCAGAAAATGCGAAATGCAGTGATTTATTGAAGCATGTGCAAACATACATGGAAATACAATATGCAAGGTAGAAACAAGGTGTGTACAGTTCTAACATGAATGTGAAACAGAGGAGGACATCACATTTCTGGCATTCAAATTTTGGACTGCTATTTCATCCGGTTACTCCATTAGAATGTCTCAAAGTACTCTCCATGCTCCCGAGATACATGCACACAAGCATGCACGTGGACAGATATGAACACTTACATAAACACATATCCAATATTTTTGACCCTGAACTGACCTCTTGACTCCTAAATGTTCCTCGGACCAGATTCTGGGCAAAAACAGAACATCCTTATGGTCCAATCATGTTCTTTCTTCCTAAAAGTTTTTTGTCCATTTCCTGGAAGTTAGTACAAGTTCACATGAGTGGAAGGTTTGATTATTTATATATTCCATCCATCCTTTTCTGTTTATCTAATACCCCAGCAGTCAGTGGTCTTGAAATGTTAATCTATACAGGTTCTCCTGGGGACTTAAATCCCTGCTCCAACACACCCGATTAAGATAATGAACTGGATATTAAACATTGCAGCAGCCAGGAACAGCAATGGCGCCACACCCCCCTCCTGCAATGGAGCAGACCTTGTTTTGTTATGCTATATCAGGTTTCTTTGCACCATCTGAAGACATGCAGGAGAGGTTAACTTTCCTAATTATGAATGTCAGCATTAATGGTTATCGCTCTCTGTGTCCACCGTGTATTTGACTGTTTCAGGGTGTAGATCTCTTCCCCAGTGGATTCAATTGCAGCTGCCTAAACCCCTTAAGAGCATAAACAATAGCACTAATGGATGGAGTGGTTTCTGTAAGTGACCTGTCTGATCCTTCCTTTATTTAAACATCAGTGTATGTGAAAGAAGTGCGTACCACGACATTCATGCAATCATCCATTAAGCAGTGCTTTTACCTTTGGACAAAACACAAGCTACGTTTCAGTATATGTGCAGGTGATTTGTATAGGCGGTTGATGGCTCCATAAATAGAAATTTGACCCCAGAGGTCCACAGAGAGCCTAAGTCGATTTACGTTGCGTATATATTTTTCTCTTTCTAACTTGAGTATGAGACCAGAAACCTGGTAAAATCATATGTCACATGTCTATGACTATAAACAAGAATGGAAAATATGGCAAAACCTCAATATTCAATATTAAGTTTTGTGATGAGTTATATTAACAGTGTTATTGTCTTTGCACCTTCCCTTAGCTGGTATCTGAATCAATGTATAAAGTGTTTTATTTCACAATAAACTGAAATATTCTAAAAACTATGCCTACGTTTGCCACGGCAAACTTATTTCCATTAAATCTTAACCATGCACACCCAAATCGGTATCTATTGATCATTTTAAAAATGCTTTCATGATTCATTTTTAATACCAAAATGGCATGATGAGCTCATGATATTCAGATTTGCCTTTGCAGAGCTGTGTCCTTTCAATTTGTCCTCTAAATAGTCAAGCACGGGTACATGTGCTGCCTGCTGATTAAAAGATTTCAAACAGAACTAGACATGACTACAGAACAACAAGTGGGTGGATGCTTTGAAGAAAACACTGAAACAAATGATACTTTCTGCTAATAAAGTCTGTATTTTTGTACGGAAACTATGCAGACAGTTGTGATGTAAGAACAAGAAAATGAGGGCAGATTTCCCATTTTGTCTCATGTATTAAAATCAGTATATACCGCTTGATGTGCTGTGTTAAATCTAATCCAGTACTTGTGAAACCTAATAGAGCTTTCTTGTCGATTTTTGCTTTACAAAGCTGCTACATTTTCTGTTGTTTTTGGCATTGTCAAAATGATGACAGTGCTACTTATCTTTAACCCTGAGGTCATTGTGCTTTGTACATTTAAATATCTGAAAACTTCTAATACTCTGCTCCCTCGTGAATTTCAGTGGTCTGACAAAATAGGAACAACTTTAATGCAGTTTAGTACATCATTAAATCCCACTGTGACATCATTAATAAACATAAAGTAAATTAGACTGTAGGAGAAACAACCTGATGACAAGAGGGCAGCTCACTTGAACCTTCCTCTTGGTTTCATAGCAGAACTGGTAGAATTAGTATTTTGTCCAATCATCATTTGTGACTTCTGAGTAGAAGTTGGCGTATTCTCACGTGCCTGGCTATTCCCATGTACCTTGCAGTTACCGTCTCCGGGCTAGTGAAGAAGTCGTCCACAAAGATGGCTGTGAAAACATGGTGCTGGCCATGATAAGACTATCTGGCGAGGGGGCATGCATCAGGGGTCACTGTTGACCTTCAGCATTGCACTTAGCACCATGACATGTATGCATCCCTGGTAAACAACTTTAATCCCCTCATTCAATTCACATGGCTTGTTTTTGATGTCCTATCTCATGTTGGAAGCTTTTCTGTTTGACCTGTCACACGTATTTCTTCATTTCTAGCTTTTCTCTCTGGATCACAACTCACTGGACCACGCACTACTGAGCAGCATTATGTGTTATTAAGAGCAAAACAGATGTTGTTAATAAGCCATAGTCAGACAAACTTGTCTATGGCTTATTAACAAATTGAATGCATAAATTGGCTTATCATCACTTGCAATAGTGAATGGGGTGTTCAAATGTTGTGTTCATCTGTATAATATTAACATTTAATCAACTTCAGATTCTTAGTTTCAGTGTTGTGAATGTTGGTGTGGGAGTAGTGGGGGATCACAACTGTATGTCATGAATTCTGTAGAAGTCACTCAGGTGAGCGACAAAATGTTTCTACCACTGAAAATGCTACGTCCAAGTGAACAGAATCAACTTTTTGGGGTACCAAATACAGTAACCCAGACTTTTGTGTTTTTTGAAAAGTACTCCTTTACCTTTGTTCAAAGTACACTTTTATTTTAAAAAGAACAATGTGGCTTGGAACAAGCACTCTTCCCATGCATAAAATACAAGCACACACCAAATTGCATCATAAAATATTAAATTAGTTTTAACAGGCTTCTATGACTATTACTCGCCCTATTGCCATACACTATATGTAGAAACTACCACCCATGGCAGTAAACAAGTAATTAAAGGTAAAAACTATATTAAGAAATCTAATTATCAGATGATATGATGAAATTCAAGAGCTCCAAATGGCTTCCTTCGTTTGTTTCTCTGCACTATATTGTTTACTGGAACACACCATGATGTCCACGATGATAGAAATTCTCATTACCCAACAAATATGTAAATAATGTTACTGAACACAGCAATTTATCTAGATTTGTTGCAGCGTATGTGCTGGCAATATACCACCTAGTTAGTTAAAGGGGGGAGGGAGTGCAGGCTAACTGACTTATTAAAGAAGATGCTTATAAAACTGTTGAAGCACAGCAAAGTCAACTGAAAACGTTTAACATTGTCTGACCAAATACTGGATGTGTATTTTTTGAAACTGTTAATATAGTATCATACATTAAAAACTGATCCAAAACTTCATTCAAATAAATATAATGTGAATGTGTTAAAACAATAAAAAGTGATTTTTCTGAGCTCCTGGTTCCAGGAACTGATAAACTGGTACTCCATCACATTTCAGTTTGTGTATCATATATGTTCAATAATTTAGACTGCTTCTGAAAGTAAAACATTACTTTGGCGAAATTTTAAATATTTAAGGCAATTTTTCCAGGGAGGTTCTCACAGGAGCTTACAAACTACACATTATGGCCATCAATTCGTATCAAAGATATATTACATTTGCAACAGCAAATACCATCTGTTTATGTTCATTTGAGAAGGCCAAGTTTTTAGTACAAAAATGAGCCTGTATGTTCTTGACCGTGACCATGGAGCATGCCCACAAGCAACGAAGATAAAAATAGATGGCAGAGTAACTGAGTTCAATCCAATCAATATCCCAATAGTCCCTCAGACTCCTGATCAGTTTGAAGCTTCTTCTGAAAGATTTGTCCAAAAGCCTCAAAGAAAATGCACTATATAGGAATGCCTATAGTTTCTAGCAACCCAATATCACGGCAAAGCTTGTAATGAACACGCCGGTGCACCGTGTCCATTTCACACTTTGCTTCTCCAAAAAAAAATGTACACCGAAGTTGCAGTAAGCTGCATTAACAACAGAGGGAGCAAATATTTTATTTCAAGCTAACATGAAAATAATCACGGGAAAGTGTTTAAACAGACATTATTAACACATTTACATGTATATAAATATTATCCGCCAACTTAATCGTTTCCGGCGATTAAGGACCCTGGAATGTACTCAATGCGGTTTTTGCTCACTACTGACTTTGTGGCTTTAAATATATTATCTCCCCCTGCTGGTAATCGATTTTCAGCAGCTAAATCCCTTAAATTAAAGTCTGCACTTCAGCTACAACCCTCTGTGTTGGCACATAGATGCTACACTATAAAAATGACTTTCTTCGGGAGAAATAGGAATTTGTTTTATGTATTTAAGTCAGAAGGATTGTTCTCTGTTTTTTCTGACCAGTTACTCTTGGTGCAGCCTAGATCTCGGCTTAAGACCAGAGGTGACTGTGCGTTTGACCTGGTTGCACCCAACCCGTGGAACAACCTTCCCATTACTATTCGCGTGACTCCATCCAATTATTTAAATCACGATTAAAAACTCACTTATTTAATCTTTCTTTCCCGGTTAGTTAACGCCTTTATTATATATCTTCTACTTAAAACCTTTGTTTTTAGCAAGCTTGATTTGATATTCACTTTTATTTTTGTGTAATTAGTGCCATTGACCTGTTAGCATATTCAGTAGTTTGTTAATGGTCTTATATTATTCATGTTTTAACCTGCTGTTTTATTGTGAAGCACTTTGGTATACTGTTGGTTTTTAAATGTGCTATATAAATAAAGTTATATTTTATTGTATTGTATTTCTTGTTTCTAATTGCAACAAAAGCAAATACAAAAAAGGTGTTGTGTTCTGGACTATTCGAGAACACAGAACTGTGGCTAACCATTAAAATAAAATAAACACAGCTAATCATAGTAAGCAAGGTCAGCAAGGTGCATCCACACACTGCTTGGGTGTAACACTCACACACAGATACTTAGAGTTAACACAGAAATGAAAATATTAGAATTTCTCTCACCCAGAATGAAGTACAGGTCGTTTTACTGTAACTTCTTGACCTTTGTCGTCATGAGGTTGCCAAGCAACAAAAAGAGACCACAGGAAGTCATTGCTCCCAGGCATGTAGCCGTCCATAAAATGTGTGTTTATTTTAGACTTTTGATTCTTTCATTTTTAAACAAATGGCACATGCAGAAGAGCATATTAAGAACAAAGCTGCGGGTACCTTTGGACAGTGGTAGGTTTTGCTTCTGGCAGGCAGAATTAATATGTGCCTGCTGTTCCACTGTTTTTCTTTCCTTCTTTTTTTACACACAGCCTAGTTCATAAATCAGAGGCCTTCCTCCACTTCCTTTGGAATGTTAATATGGAGTGTTGGTGCTGCAGAGAACAAAGGTGAGAGGATCATGTCTGCTTAGGTAATCCTGTTGGTGTCAAACAGGCTAAGCTTTTATTTTCTGAAGTCAAGAGGAGACAAGAAGGAGCGAGTCAGATGGACAGACTTCCTCACAAGAAGCAAAGATAGACAGGTAGATCATTATGCTCATCGTTAGAGAGGCATGCCAAGTGATGGGCAAAGGCACGGATTGAACTAGGGAGAGGAAAATGAGCAGAATATTAAAATCCTCATAACAAGACAGATACTGTGGTATTATCTGTATGGGGAGATGGCAAGGTGAGGGTAGATGACACAGAGATATATAATAACAGATGGCATAAAACAGAAATGTGCAAAGAAAGACAGGTTAAAAAGGAAAGAAACAGAGTATGTAGCAGTCATTGGACTTAATTACATCTATTGCTCAGCTTAGAAAGATCTAATTCATGTTTCTTCTAACATCAGCTACATTAATTGGAAGCAATATCTGAGCTATTGTGCCCTTCCCCAGTGTCATTCAGCCTTCATTACAGCCACTTTGATACTGAAATGAAGCAGCCTTCAGCCGAATTGTGGCCATTATACCACAGAGGCTTGCTGCTATTCAACCAAAATTACATAGTAAAGTTCCTTTTGGATTTAGCTCACTCGGTCTGGATGGGTAATTTTTTGTTTGTTTGTTTTTTTTAATTTTGAACATGTTTGTATGTGTCTCTCTGAGTGGAGATGCATTTGCACATAGGGATGTGCATCAGTGAGCTCAGATGCTGGTGTGTGATAGCACATTTGTATATATTCTAGTGCCTTCATGCAGATTTGATTATGGCTGCTCCTGTAATACAGTACAGGGAGTGCAGAATTATTAGGCAAATGAGTATTTTGTCCACATCATCCTCTTCATGCATGTTGTCTTACTCCAAGCTGTATAGGCTCGAAAGCCTACTACCAATTAAGCATATTAGCTGATGCGCATCTCTGTAATGAGAAGGGGTGTGGTCTAATGACATCAACACCCTATATCAGGTGTGCATAATTATTAGGCAACGTCCTTTCCTTTGGCAAAATGGGTCAAAAGAAGGACTTGACAGGCTCAGAAAAGTCAAAAATAGTGAGATATCTTGCAGAGGGATGCAGCAGTCTCAAAATTGCAAAGCTTCTGAAGCGTGATCATCGAACAATCAAGCGTTTCATTCAAAATAGTCAACAGGGTCGCAAGAAGCGTGTGGAAAAACATGGCCAAGGTAAGAAAGGCTGAAAGACGACCACCACTGAACAAGACACACAAGCTGAAACGTCAAGACTGGGCCAAGAAATATCTCAAGACTGATTTTTCTAAGGTTTTATGGACTGATGAAATGAGAGTGAGTCTTGATGGGCCAGATGGATGGGCCCGTGGCTGGATTGGTAAAGGGCAGAGAGCTCCAGTCCGACTCAGACGCCAGCAAGGTGGAGGTGGAGTACTGGTTTGGGCTGGTATCATCAAAGATGAGCTTGTGGGGCCTTTTCAGGTTGAGGATGGAGTCAAGCTCAACTCCCAGTCCTACTGCCAGTTTCTGGAAGACACCTTCTTCAAGCAGTGGTACAGGAAGAAGTCTGCATCCTTCAAGAAAAACATGATTTTCATGCAGGACAATGCTCCATCACACGCGTCCAAGTACTCCACAGCGTGGCTGGCAAGAAAGGGTATAAAAGAAGAAAAACTAATGACATGGCCTCCTTGTTCACCTGATCTGAACCCCATCATGTGGTCCATCATCAAATGTGAGATTTACAAGGAGGGAAAACAGTACACCTCTCTGAACAGTGTCTGGGAGGCTGTGTTTGCTGCTGCACGCAATGTTGATGGTGAACAGATCAAAACACTGACAGAATCCATGGATGGCAGGCTTTTGAGTGTCCTTGCAAAGAAAGGTGGCTATATTGGTCGCTGATTTGTTTTTGTTTTGTTTTTGAATGTCAGAAATGTATATTTGTGAATGTGGAGATGTTATATTGGTTTCACTGGTAAAAATAAATAATTGAAATGGGTATATATTTGTTTTTTGTTAAGTTGCCTAATAATTATGCACAGTAATAGTCACCTGCACACACATATATCCCCCTAAAATAGCTAAAACTAAAAACAAACTAAAAACTACTTCCAAAAACATTCAACTTTGATATTAATGAGTTTTTTGGGTTCATTGAGAACATGGTTGTTGTTCAATAATAAAATTATTCCTCAAAAATACAACTTGCCTAATAATTCTGCTCTCCCTGTATGTGTTTAAGTGAACACAGAGCAAAGCATTAATGGATACGAAGGACAGACATTTAATCAGAGAGCAAGGACCCCGAGGCTATGAAAATTTAAAACATCTACTAGAAAATTGTAGTAGACACTGTAGAAAATACACACAGTTGTGCAGAGATGCTCAAAATTCACATGCACGTTTCAACTTACTGGCAATTACAAGGAGCTAAACACACACTAATACACTTGTCTGTGGGAAACACACATTCAGGTGCACATGTTAACCTTGGCTAGAGAGTTAAAGTAAGAATCCTTGAGTGAAATCCTAATCTTATCAACTCATAACACCTTCAGCTGGCAAGCAAGTACAAAAAGAGAGCAGATTTAGTCTTCTGTTGAACAGATACATACACACCCCTAGCAGTGTTGTAGCTGCAGTATATGTGGACAACTGGCACACGGCATCGCTTAAAGCTGTGTTGTTGTTTCCTCTATATAGCTATGTTAAAAAAAATAAAACAACACAAATAGGCATCACATTTATACTGATCTATAATCTATCCTGCTAATTTATGATGTTGTCTCTTGTTCATGTTCACTCTCATCTGCATCAGTAGAAGATCTACAGCCAGCTTTTGGGCTTTTATGTATCATCTGCCGTAACAGGTCTGCTAAGTGATTTTTAAATTCTGAAACAGTGAAACAAGACCAGGGATCAGCAGCAATTTAGTTTGCGCCTTTGTTTTATGGTTATTCACTAAAATAGAAAAAAATGTGTGCAGTGCAGTGAGACTAATATGGATTTCTTTTGAATTGGAGTCGTAAAAGTCTGGCTTAGTGCAACTGCTGTGTGTGAATAATTTATAGATGCTGGAAAATCCACCAAAGTTATAAAATGCTGCATGAAAAAGGATTTTATTATTTGACGTAGAAATTATTGAATTTGATTGGAAAATCTTCCCGCCGACTCTTTGAGACCCAAGAAGAGTGCTGCTAATTTCGGAATTGACAGGACAGGTTAGCCTCTGTTGCTGCGCCCTACGTAACGAACCTCCACACACGCTCACGTGCACATTTGCCTTTCTTCAGAACCTGTTCCAGTGAGTGACATCGTTAATCCACTTTTCTCCGCGCTACACCTTCGTCTTCTTCTCTATTTTGTCATCTTCCTTCCTCCTTTTCAATTTGCTAACATCTCTACTATACCAAACGCCTGTTCATTAAAGAAATTCAGTTTAGCGTCATAATATAAGCCCTTCACCTCAAGTCTGTAAGTTAGCCTTTAGGTTTTTAAGAGATCCTCTCCCATTTTATAATTTCAAATATGCATTGCCTTATGTTAATATACAGCAAACCTCTTGTCCAACCCTGTCAGACTGCTCGCTAACCAATCTTCACACCCCAAACGAAAAAAGAGTGTTCCAGCTAAAATTTACAACCCCGTGCATCTTAAGCTTGTATGTTTATTGCCTGAAATGGCAGGATGAAATCAAATTCATTACAAGGCAGTGCATCATTCGGAGCTGCCTGCCAAAGGCTTTATGTTCGCGCCGCAGCTTCCCACCATGGAAATACTGAGCAATAGGTAACACGGTGTCTGTTTGCTTAGCGCATTAATTTCTGAGGGCTCCATGTAATTCAAGTGTCAGACGAGGGCTGTTAGCAGGGGTTTGTAAATATTTTCAGCTGGGGACTGAAATGTAGTCTCTCCCTGTAGTTTCCCAAGCTCATTAAAACATATTGCTTTTCTTGCCTGTTTCCCAATTTGGATCTAGACCTGGAGCAGCGTCAGCCAGGCCAGCATTGAATGTGTAGCACATTATGAGTTATGAGATGCGGCACGGTGCGGGCTCTCATTTTTTCTTGTCTGTGACAAGAAGCCTTTCTGGCCAGGAAGCAAAACTTGTGTATGTCAAGCGCTTGTGTTTTTTTCCCCCCCTCTTCATTTATTTCCACCTCTGCTTTCATCTGCTTTCATCCCTCTCCTAAACCTACATCCCTTCTCCTCCCCATCCTTCTATATTATGCATCATCTCGACCGCCTTCCTTCTCGTCCTGCTCCCGTGCTCTAGATGTTCACACTGAACTGTGTAGAATAGGATTTTTGCTCCTGTCAGATTTACTAAAAAAATCGCTCTTCACTTCCTTCACCTTCCACCTTTCTTGACTTCATCTCTCCTAGTTTTGCCATCCTTCTTGCCTTTATTTCTGCTTCCACAATACACTTATCTTATAAAACTCCATCTTCATGCATTCTGTCCTCCTGTGTCTGCTCCCCTTCTCTCTCGTTTTACTAGGCTCCCACGGCCCCCACCTCACCCGCAATAAGAGTGACAAGATAAGAGATTGCATTTCCCCGCTCGGCAGTCCGAGCTTGAAGAGGGTGTCATGTTTAAGGGGGGGGACTACCTGACATCACACATCAAACCTTTGTAACATTTCAATGGGCTTCCTATTTCTTTCCGCCACATCTTGTCAGGCATCAGCCTATTATTGACAGATTGTGGATTAGAGAAGTGGAGGGGGGGAACCCAGTGCTTTCTGCAGATTGCTGCTATCTGTGTTTGCCGCTATCTACATTAGAGAGAGCTATGGGACAAATGCTCGAGGAGGCAATATGATTTGCTTTGCTTTGCTTGGATAGCAGTGTATAAGCAATGTCAGGTTGTTGTACTGTGCAGTCTTGACATAGGCATGCAGAGAGGTAGGGCTAAAGGGGCAAAGACGATAGATGAGGATGGATGGATTTAATCAGAGCATGATAAAAAAATCTGATGTGCGAAAGACAGAATGAGATTGACTTTAAGTAACTTGTAAACTGATAAACTGGTATATCTGACGGCTTTTACAAATACAGCTCAGTTAACTCAGTTGTGCTTGAACTTTTGGCTATAATGCATTCTCTTTGTTAAACTGACTGTAAGAGGTTTACATGAAATCTACTGGATGGATTGAGAGTAAAATGACTTCTAAAATCCTTACCCTTCTAACTGTGCCCCTGAGCTTCATCCATCTCCAAGCAGGTCTGATGTACAGTTCAGGAAGGCTGTCCAAATTAGGGAAGAGTCACAACAAGAAGTGCTCTAAGGAAATGATCACATTGGAAATTTGTTTCTACCATCTAAAATTACCCATGAAAGCCGCTTTAAAAACTGCTTTACTGTGGTGCTGAGGTCCCTTAGCTTTAAAATGTAACTAAAGGTTAGCACACATCCCGAAAGAGGAAAGTCTCAAATTAGAATATCAATATAAAGCACAGAGATAGCAGGAGGCCAGACTATACAAACACAGACGAACTGTTCCTGTCTGGTCTCTTGTGATCTGGATCTAAGATGTCTAGAATAAGGCAAAGAAAGAAAGGAAGAGAGAGGTTTCAGAAAAGCTTGTCAACCACTACAGAAAAGAAAAACTATGTTTTTATGGTGTCTCTTATCATTTAAAAAAGCAATCTGCATCTGACACTGTTGATGCAAAAAAGTCTGGATTAAACTCTGGAGTGGGGCTTTGCCGATGAAACAAGCGGTTTGTCTGCACTACGCCCAAATGAACATCTGAGCCCAGTATTAGCCAGGGTGGATCATCTCGCATGTGGGCTGGCTTGCTTGAGTCCAGGGATTTGCTAATGTGCTCTGGCATGAAACACAATCATCCTAAAAAAAGAAAAAGAAGACAACTGAAGTGTTACCCAATGCCGATGGTAAAAGTGGAGGAAAGGAAAATGAGAGAATCTGGTTGGCAGGTGGGTTTGAAAAATTCAGAGAGAAAATGATAAAAATTAGGAAGGAATGTGAGGACTGACCGATCACCAGGAGGGGAAGAAACACCAGCAGGTAAGTTTAGTAGGAAAATAGGCATGCAGGATCTGGAGCGTGAATCCTCATGCAGCAGGAAAGAAAGAAATCTGTTAACTATAAATGAGTTTACCTTAGATAAATAATTGACCAGTATTCATAAAGTAATCATAAATGCCAACATGTACATTTTAGACAGTGAAGACTTTACCAGGTCGCGGGGGCAGCAGCCTAAGCAAAGAGGCCCAGACCTCCCAGACTTTACCATGTCTTTGCTGTCAATTCTAGACCTTGAGTTTATGTGTTATGTGTATCTGCCACTGGCCAAATCCCCTTTAAATATACTGCGATCTGTTCATACCATTATCCATTCAACAGCTCAGGAAGTAGTAAATGTCTAGTTGCAGGTGTCACAGCTTGGCCTAGATCTGCTTGAGTTTGGCCCAACGGAAAACTTCCCCCCACCATATCCCAAAATAGGACTGTGACTGCTATCATCCCCAAGAGACCAGTGGAAGCCATCAAAACACATCAGAGTTAAAATGCTTGAAGTGTCCAAAGAGTTTAATATCTAGGCAGGGCATCAGTGGGCACTGCCAATGGTGCCTCTCAGTCAGAGCCAGAATGGTGGAGATGAGAGATGGTTCACGACTGCAGTTTCACTAAATGATTGAATTTTGAAAGCAGAGTGGTGACACTGTGCAGAGAGATTGCACTGGAACAGCATCAGTCACAGTGCAGATGACAGAGTGGATGCTTGGTAAACAGCTAGACCGAGGACATTTTGGGGGGTGGGGTGTAAAGTATAGAGGTAGGTGCAAAGGCAGAGGGAAGATGGATGGCTAGATGGTAGAAAGGGGGGTAATGTGAAAGCAGGAAAGAAGGAGGCAAGGGAATGAGGACAGATTGAAGAAATATAGGGATGTTTAGTGAATGAAAAGAGGTTGAAAAAGATGGCATGAAGGAGAAGTAAACACAGAAAGGAAAACTGGTTCAGAGAGTGTGGGCCTGATATTTGTCACAATCTCAGTTGCCACAATCACACTCGAGTATGAACGTAACTGTGACTGGAGTGGAATGAGAGTGGAAACAAGCTGCACAGCCTGTCCTCAGATTTTTAGTTGAGACCAGTGTAATATTAATACAGTCGGGCCATCTGGGGACATCAAAGAAGCTAACTCCTGACGAAGAATGATTCATAAAAAATGGAACTTAAATAAAACCATAGTTGATTTATTTTAAATTATTTTTGTCTTTAGCAGAGAGGACAATTAATAAAGCATTTTAAGAATAATTCAACAATGAGTAGATCCATTAATTATGATTTCTTACCTGAAGAAAAACTCACTCAGCTTCTCATTCCCACCTGAATCCAACTTGTAAAACAGTTTTTTTTTAAACACAAATGTCCTCTAAATGTCTTGAAATAAATTATTCTTTATTTTTGTGACCCACTCGACTTTTAGAGGCTCTTTGCTCAGCCGAGCTACTGCTTGTTCTTCTTCTAATAGTTGTTTCCTTACATTTCACCCTCTGCCCCTTTTTTCTTTGCCACAGGTTGTACGCGTCCTTTTCGGCGTCATATGTTAAGCTAGGACACACCGACTGTCTAATCCCTGGTCTCTGTAATTGGATCTGATGGAGCATGCCCAGATGAGAGGTGATATCTCCAAGGTTATATTGTGACGGGTGCTTCCCTTATGTTTATGTTGTCTGTCATTATCCTTTAGGTAAGAGGGGCATTTCTTGGAACCAATACTGTTAGACAACTGGACGATATCATGACCTTAAAGTTAGCTTTTAAGAGCAAAGTTTGAAGGAGGAATTAACATAACATCATAAAACAATGACCATGACTGTATGATTTCTCTAAACGAATTGAGCACACTGTTAAAGCAGTCCATAAAGTCGATCCAAGCTCATCTCAGTGCCACATCAGCTGATAACCTTGTGCACATCCTATTGACAAATGCTGCATGGGGCACAGTCTAGCCTCAGAACAGCTACAGCTGACTCTGCAAGCCCCTCTGCAAAACTACCTCTACCACAGTTTGTATTGAGGCCTGCTCTGCTCTGTACAAGGGGTCTTGCTGCCTTTTAGTGCATTGGTAGATCCCAAATCAGAGCTAAACAGTCAAATATAAAATTACTGTAGATGAACTCACGCTCCTGTTTTGAATAAAGTGGTCCTGACAGAACTATAAACATAACATTTAAGCCAGAAATAAAAAGCTCCGCTGTTGCTTCTCATCATTCTCTTTCACTATATATCTTCTGACACCTTTTATTCACTGGTATATATGCTATCTAAATCAAGATGTATCTACAGGGACAGGAATATAAAAGAGTTAACAGAAGAGGTTAACTTTGAAGCAGTATTACCCTGTCATAATCATCTTCATATTTTTACACACCCACGCAATATAATCCATAAACCTCTTTATTATAATTATTAGTACTGTAGATTCAGACCTAAAATAAAGCACAAAACATTTTAAGGCTTAAAATAAAATTTAATCTTCCTGAAATACCCTGACCAGTTTTTACCCTTTAACTGTAAGTTTCGGTCTGGGATGCCAGAAGCCACTGCAGAACCTCCTGCAGGTGTCATGGGTCTAATTTAACACAACATGTGACGGGAAGTGCCAGCCCTATAACCCTGGTGTGTAGGAGCTTAAGTGTGGGACTTAACACACTCAGTGCTGTAACATTCAGATAAGACGTCTGGTGAATAGGGCTTCCTGATGGTCTTGTGGATTTATAGTGGCTGTGTGATGTCCTCTATAGTCACCATCTGGGAGTAAGTACATCATTCCCTGAAAATCTGAATTAGGATTCAGTATGTGAATGCAGTGTCTGGATGATTGCACAAAGGATTGTAACATTAAATCCTTTGTGTTCCATGTACTCTGGATTTTCTGTCTTTTCTATCCCCCAAAAAACGATTAACATAGTGTAATATTTTATATTTTCAAATGATTTATTCATGATAATAATCTTACAGGGGCTCTGGTGTCGAATGTAATCATTTCTTTAGAAGATCTGTCAGAGTGACTCTCCAAAGTTTTTCACCGACTGCACAACTTCAAGTATATGAGATGCACAAAAATAAGACTTGGCATTGTCTTTCACAACCTGTTTAACAATAACACAGGGGAAATTTAGCAGGTGCTCAGATCCAGAATGATTTACAATATGTGGAGCAGTTCAGCAGCAGAGTAGCAGCAGTTTGGATTAAGGCGAGCAGGTGGTAAAGGAGGAGTGTTAGGGCCCAATACAGATGCAGCTGAATAACTAAAACCTGTCTTATACGTGGTGCTTAGTAACAAAATAGTGCACACGCATGAAAAGCAATAAAAATTAAGTCAATATCTTTCATTTTACAGGAAGACCTGTGACTTTAGTAGCCACATTTTATGTTTATTACTCCTATTATTGTTGCAGTCGATAATTAATATTGTGCAATCCATCATCTCTCCTCTGGTTTTTACTATCTTTCAAGCTATAGAAACGAATAAAGCAGAAATACCTTGAAAAGTGTGAATAAACATCAGTGAAATCTCATTCTACTAGTTCCTGCTGTTAGTCTTTTCTGTATTTTTTTAAAATATTTTTTACATATATGTTTTAAAGGGTTAACGCAAGTCATTGAAGACAAGGATGCCTACTGAGAATTTGAGACACACTAGAAAGATATAACGCAGTTGTCAAGAATGACCGGCAATTGCCTGGTTTAAAAACAGATAGTCTGTCTTTGAGAGAAAACACAGGAGCGGCTTCTGTGTCCTGCTGGCACAACCAGATGGCTTTAAACATGATGTCTCGCTGTGTGTGTGTGTGTTTCCTCGCCGCTGATCTTTTTTCACTCTTAGAATTCATGTGCATTCACCATGACTCACGAGGATATGTGGAAAAGAGGAGCTAATAAAAGTAACATTGCCTGAGTCTAATGAGAACTTTGGCTGAGTTCAAAGGTTAAAGGGTGAAAGATTACAGTTAGAGGGTGCCTAGTCATAGTGTGCATGTGTTCATACATGTAGCATTTAACAAGAAGCCATAAATTCCGTTTCTCCACAGACTAACTGAAATCCTCAGTGAGAGTATTTAGTTGGCAACTCAGAATAAGTTTACTTGCGCATCAATCTCATTTCTGAAAGTGACAGTGTTAATTTGCATGTGTGTCCGACCGTGTGTGTGTGTTTTGGCAGATCGGGCATGTTAGAAAGTAAACAAATCAGGGGAAACTCAAGTCCCTGCCTTATCATAAATCATACTGAAACTGCTTAGCTTCTTACTCTTACACACATAAACATATCCGTCGGGTGCTCAGTGAATCAGATGGCAGTGAGTTTGTGCACCCAAGTAACATTAGTCCTAAAACACATCGTGTGATGTTTTAGGAGTTGGGTAAAACTTCGTCTTTTGAAAAGAAAAAACCCCCCCAAATATTATAATGCTGCATTGACACAGACCTTTAAATTAAGCCCCAAAATAAAATGACAAAAATAAACAAGTAGCTCAACATCTGTCATTTCTTGTCATCCCTCATCAATCGCTGTTGCTCTTTTTCACCTCAATCAGTCTACATCACGCATAGAAAAATATGGCCACCAACTGTAGCGCTTTTGTCAAGGTCCTTTTCATCCGTTAATTTGTATCATTTTCACTTGTGACATGGGCTCTGAATTGATGGAGGGTGGGGGTGGGTGGGGGCTTTTCAAATTAATCATTTGAAGCCATAAAAACTCTTCTGGTGTCACATTTACACACGAACACACACAGCTGTGCTAGTCATGCACATGCACAAAGGTTTGTATAAAGCTACAGTCTCACTAGGGAAAACAGTGGTTGGAGACAGCAACCGTGTGCACTGAATTTGCGATCTCATTCCCTTTATTGCTTCGAAGATGGGGACCAGACTCCAGTCAGAACCTCATAGGTTTGAATTAGAAATTCTGACCCCCATAAACAGTCACGTAATTGCTGTAGGATGACAGTTTAACATAACATAGGGGCTCGCCAGCTCTGCTTTTATGCAGGAATATAACCAGAACACAGCCAGATACCAAACAGCTGAGCTGCAAAGGGACACACCGTGGGCAGGTTCTGTCTGAGAGTGACTTCAGTCAGTCCAAGTAGGAGATTGTTGGAGACACGTTGCCTCCCACCAGGCAACCTGTGCAGTTCCCTTGCGACTGAAAATGTTCACCCAGAGGTAGATAGTGTTTGCATGCTCAACCTCTGGGTGACGAACTGGATGTCGCAGCTACTTGCAATTTGTCATCAAGCATGAAAAAAATCAGTGTAATCACGGAGCAACCGCTGGTTTTTCCTAGCTGCAAAGAGGTGCCGTCCTGTTTTTACTCAGTGTGACTGAAGCATAAGCTCTTCTTTATACCTGCCTAAAAACTTTAATCAAATCAGTGATGAAACACAGGGGCAACATTGAGCTCAAATGCTGGAAGGTAAATTAATAGGCAGGAGAGGTCTGAAAAAGGGGCATGAAAACAAAAGACAGCAGGAGAAAATATATGACCAATAAAACAAAGTATGCAGACAAACTCACTTCAAATAATCACCTGTAAGAGGTCTAAAAAAATGAAATCCATGTGATGCAAAATTCTTTCATTCCCAATATGTCAGGTGCCAGAAACGAGTCGCAAACCATGAAGCAAATCGAGTACTTGTAGTTGTTTGCGAGTGTGGAACTATCCATGGTGCTGATCTTCCTCTACACTAGAAATGTCCTTAGCAAACGGGTTTTGGCTGAGAATTGAAAACTCTCCCCTGTGAAATACACAAAGGAAAAAGTCACATGAAAGTCAGAGATCTGCAGATGAAGGAAAAAAAAGACTCATTGAATATTTATGACATTAAAGCAACACAGAGCTATTTTCCTTACCTTTGGGGTTACGGAAGCTAAGGGAAACTCAGTTCCAAAGTTCAACCGGAGTTCAAAAACATTTGACTTTTTGCTTTAAGCAAAATCCATGTCAGGAAGAGCCAGAGGTTTCTTTAGGGGGGTTCAGACAAGAACAATGCTGTTAAAATCCCAGCTTTGTTCAGTTTCATTCTTTTCAGCAGCAATCTCTCCTTTAACTTTGAGGTAGTGTGCACTAATACACTCACTAGAAGACAGGTGCGTCACAGCTCCCCAGAAATGTGCACATGTAAGTTTAATTGAATGTGTGAGTTTTCGCTCATGCATGCATTTATGTTTGCGCACGTGTGTGTAATGTGTGTGTGTTTGTGTACACGCCCTCCCTCCTCCACAACTCCACTTAGTGTTACCGCTGTGAAAATGAAACCCCACTTCTCATTCAACCGTGGCCAGTTAAATAAAGGGGTAGGCAACGTGTTATCAACCGCTTGCACGTGTGAATGTCACAAATAGTGCCAACACGCTGTCACTCAGCTCTGCAACTATGAATTGTACCGCTGCAGCTTACCCATCACTTGTGATAATGATGAATAGATGACAGAGGGAACGTTCGAGAGGAACAGTATGGTCGTGAACCTGGCGTAGGAGGGAAAGTGTGTGTGAGTGTGTGTGTGTGTGTGTGTGTGTGGGGGGGGGGGGGGGGTGTTGAGGCTAAAACAGTGACGGAAAAGTTTGTGTAGAGCAAAATCATATGTGAGAGTAAATGAGAGCACCAAGTCAGATAACAAAAGGCTATAAATAACAGGCAGTTGAGAGAGAAGTGAAGGGAACGTGAAAGAGTTCATTATTTGATGAAAGCACAGAGTGAACATGGAGATAAAAAGCAGAAACTCTGAGAATGGCCTACCAAGGATGAAAGGATTCTTTGGCTTGCTCTGTCTTGGGGCTACAGTATATGTCAATCAAACTTAGATGTCAGTCATCCCGCCCACACTTTTTGTCTGTGAGATGCAAAACACGAAGTGCCACATACGTGTGTGAACATCCTGCTGGGCATGTTGCTTGTATAGATGAAGGTGAATCAGCGTGCTAACAGCTAAAATAGCGCACTTATTGAAAAGTATTAGGAGCTAGAGAGAAGGATGGAGGAGCTTCAGGAAAAGGGAGAATCCATTGGGGTAGGAAGCAGAGAAGAGCAGAGGGATGAGAAAGATATAGGATGGTAATTGAGAGAAAGCTCGGCATTCCCCTAAGAAAACATAAGCACCTGAGCACAGAGCAGAGCGAGTATAAACACACATTTAGACAATCAGTTCAATGCAATTCAATCAAGTTTTATTTTATACAGTACCAAATTACAACAAGAGATGCCTCAAAGTGCTTTACTTACACATTGTAATGGGGAACTAGCTTATTAACCATATACTGCCTTGATGCAGCCCATATGGAAAAGATATATATAAATCTTATAAAGTTTGTATCTGTCTTGTGTGAAACTTGTATGAAAAGCATATAAGAGTGAAAACAGATATAAGATCCCTTGAAAAATTATATAATGAAACTTGTATGTTTTGGATACTTACTAAAACAATGTATGAAAGTAATGTGAAAGTGGCCACTTTCATGAGTAATCACATATAAGTTTTTACTATTTCTTTTCCATATGGGAGATCTCTAAATTTAATACACGCATTTCCTCTCCCTGGATACAGGGATTGATTGTTTGTGCAAATGTGTACACAAATGTGGAGAGCAGGTTGGAGTGTGTGCATGCGTGTGTGCGCTATTGAATGTTGATTTTAGCAGCATGCCTGTATTTATATAACACATCTCTATCTTGGGAAACATGCTCAGAAACATTCTGGTGCAGTACAGGAGAGAGTTTGTGTGTCTGTGTGTGTTTGTGTGTAGAGTCCAAGCAACCAGTTAGAAACCCTTGTGTGTTTATGAGGCTGGAATGCATTAAATGTTTCTGCACTCACATTAAACTGCCTCATCATATAGCTACATATGTTTTCACCCATTGTAAGTGTATAATCAATCCACACACGAGTAAGTGATGTGGGCGTATAGGTGTGTGTGTGTGTGTGTGTTTGTACTATCCCAACTATAAAATCACTATGAGGACTATATCTGTAGCTTGTTTCCATTCGCCTTCATTTGTATTCCATTATAAAGTACATACCGCTTCTCTTTCAATTTCAAATCGCCTGGCTTTGCTCCGAAATTGGATGCCGTGCACTCTGTGTACTTGCCCTCTTAGAAAGCATCGGCTACAGTATTAATAGAGATTATCTCTTGACACACCAAAGTTATTATAGCTGTTGGATAACGGCCATTGTCTTATGTGAGGAAAGAGATTTTTTTTTCTGTACTTTTCTAGAAGAACTCTATCTGGCTGATTGAGCACTACTACATGATTTCATT
Organism: Copadichromis virginalis; assembly: GCF_057382275.1. NCBI lineage: Eukaryota > Metazoa > Chordata > Actinopteri > Cichliformes > Cichlidae > Copadichromis > Copadichromis virginalis. Next base: position 16,866,635 of record NC_140631.1, on the reverse strand, counting down.
ATATCAAACTGATATCGTATTGGTATGGGTTGCAAAACTTGAAAAGCCAATAATTCCATAGTGTGAGTTTGTCTGTACAAATTGACTTGGCTAACAGGTTAGTTGGCAAGCTATTGAGCCTTATGAAGCTGTAATTTTTAAACTAGATAATTATGGTGGAATGTAGAGACAGGGGAGGAACTAAAAAAATATACATGAGTTTATTTGTGTGTGTCGGTGTGTGTATGTGTGTGTGCAAATGAAAGATTTAGACAGACGCACTATGATTAGGCTGCAGTTTCTTCTAGCTGTTTATCCCCATTACTGCTGCCAAGGAGCTTACCAGCTAAATTAGGCTAATTCTGGTCGCCTAAACAAATTACTCGCTCTATTTGAGGAGGGAAATCAAATTAAGAAATTAGCACAGATCCAACACTGTACCCTAGCCAGTAATACCATTAGCTCTTAGTTTAGATTTCATCTTCATTCCATCCACTAAGCTCAGGGATTCTAATACTCATGGATTACCTTAACTTTGCCAAATGTAAGTAAACTCTTAAGTTTTGATTAAATAAAAAAAAAAAAAAAGAACTTTTACCTAAAGAATCTTGTTAAACTGGTCAGTGTGTCAGTGCCTCTTCCCTTTTGAGTTCTAATTTCCCCCCCTCTCTATTCAACCTCAAATACTAATTGTTTTGGAAGTCCTGCTTTAATAATAAAGGGTGAATGCATAGTGATGGACTTGCAATGCTTCCAGCAGCCATAATTAAAGTTCTTGTTTGACTGAAAATGAATTAAAATCACAGACTGAAACTGCCCTTGAATAAAATCAGAAAAGCAATAAAAATGCCTCTTTTTGATTTCATTGTTAAACCTATTGAAACATCTCTACTTTCCCTACATTAGTGTGGCCTTTACAAACCTATGTATGGCGCGTCTTTGTGCATTTGAACACATAAATTCTTCAAAGTTTGAATAAAGTGCACCTGAATGTGCTTTTACAGTATTTGCACAAGCCTGCGCATTGTATGCAGGTCTACCAGGTGAAATGATTTTGTTGCTGCCATTTGGTTGGTCTACTGATTACTGCAGGCCTTTGTACAAAAGCATATGAAAAAAGGTAACATGGAATCAAAGGATGGAGGAAATGATTAGATCTGAGTAAAAAAAGAGTAGTAAACTTATGAAGAAAGATAGAGGCAGAAAGGGAGTGGGAGACAAGAAATCACCAGCCATACGTCATCTGCTTCCCTCTCTTCTCTTTTCTTTCCCCACTTATATTTAAACTACCATCGCTGCCCATCTCTCTTTTCCCTATTGCCCTCCCTGTTTCTCCCAACGCACTCTCACCTGAGCAAGATTAATCGTTCCAGTCGAATCACATTACCTCCAAGCCCAACTCCAAACTCCCCGCCCAACACACACATACATGTGTGAGAGAAAGTGAGAGCGAGAGAGAGGGTCCGTGAGCCAGAGACAGAGGGAGACGGTGGATGGCGGGTGGGGAATTGAGGGATTTGAATGCATGGATGGTCTGCTCATTTAACTCATCACATTATTTTAGCCCTGTGCTTTATTACACTTAACTGGGACACTAGGCACTCAGTCAAACACACCCACACTCACACATACACCCAGACACCTTCACACATAATCCTGTCTACACATCTATCCTGAACTGCAGGTTTGCCATAATGTGTTTATGACGTTGCATGTTTAATTTGTGGAAGAGGATGATTCATGGCCCCTGATAACAATGCTTCATCATCCCCATAGCACCTATGGCATAAAGAGGGTTTGTGCAGGGCAGGAAAACTGTTGTTAATGGGATGGTAATCATCTCATAACCTGGAAAATGGGCAAATAGGCACAACCCCTTATGCAAATGTGCTTGTGCATTTATTTGTGCATGTTTATTAATGTTCACGTGCATCCCCCCATGCATAGCTGTGGGAAGGTGTGGCATCCACATTGTTTGAGCCTGAGTGTCCTGTTTGGTGTGTGTGTGCGTGTGTGAGGGTGAATATTGATCTATTGCTATGTGCTCTATCACCCTGCCAGGCATAATAAGGAAGAATGGGACACTAAGCAGGTGCTCACCCACTGCTGATTTATAAAACATATGCACCGGAGTAAACACCTCAATCACTCCAAGGGGCAAGGCTATGGGAATTAATAACATTTACATGCTAGAAGGATAATGCATTCTTAGTTTATTTTTTAATGCATGTGACCTCTTAAGGTATACAGTATTCTTCTTAGTGAAGGTGCAGTGAATTGATTCTGGGATTATCTATCCTTGGGAAGAAAATAATCAATGTATAGGCTAAATGGGGTCAAAATAGCCAAATGTGAACTTGGCAAGGCTTTGATATGAAGGAGTGTCTCAGCAGCTGCACTTCAGGCTATTTTTTCACAACTGAAAACAAAGCAAATGGATTCAATGTATTATTTCCTTCATGCTTACTTATCAATCCACTTGGATAAAAATGTGAAAATACGATTTTCTTTAATGTCTGTAAACTAGCATCAGACATGTACAAAGTTCCAGCCACAAATGTTCTTGTGCTTATAAGATCAACGTCTGTTCTTCTGTCAGTTCCAAAGTATACTTTCATCTATACTTGTGTATGATGCATTAAGACCACCAGTGTTGGTCAAGTTACTTGAAAAAAGTAATCAGTAACTAATTACTTCCCCCAAAAAGTAATCCAGTTACTTTACTGATTACTTATTTTCAAAAGTAATTAATTACTTAGTTACTTTTTACAAACACGAATTACAACCTGAATAGGTGATAAAACTTGTTTTATTAGTTTTAATCTTTTAAAAAATGTAATTATATGCAACATTCTCTGACTGGAAGAAATTTGTTTAACATTTAAACCTATTTAAACCTGCACATTCCAGCACATAAAATAAAAAAATATTTTGTGTTTACACTCACTCCTTCAAATAGATGCAAGTAAAACACAGCAGAAAATAAATAAAATCAAAGACTAGCGGTCTGAAATGTGCTGTTAGCATGTTAGCAGATCGATGCTACTGTGAACTGAGGAGCTATTGTCTTGATGTGAGCTTCTACTCAGGGTTTTTTCTTCCAGTTCAGAGCAGAAATGTTTTTGTTAAGATACTGGATGTTGTGTTTTTCTCCACAATTTTAATTATTAGCTAGATATATTATCAACAGGGATGAGTCAGTGAGTCAGTTGGGCTCGTGAATCGTGATTCATGAGTCAGTAAAGTGATTCTCGAGTATTGAACGATTCGTTCATGATTCTCGCATCACTAAAGGAGGCAGTGGTGGAGGAACACAGAGTGGCGGAGTTTGAAATATTACTCTTTCTGGGTCACAAAATAAACTTTTAAGATATTTTCATGCGTGAATGGTGCTGTGTAAACTTCAAATATCTGCTCGATTCATCAAGACGTCACATATTTACGGTGGCCCCTAGAGACAAAGCACGTACAAACTCCAAAACACATGCAAACTCCAAAACACATGCAAATTCCAAAACACATGCAAAATCCAAACACGTACAAAATCCAAAACACATGCAAACTCCAAAACACGTGCAGAATCCAAAACATATGCAAACTCCAAAACACATGGAAAATCTAAAACACATGCAAATTCCAAAACACAACAGAAGTGCTCCAGGACACTAGGGGCAGTGTTGAGCTTTTGTTACCCAGTAACTACACAAGCCAGGAAGTACCAATGACCAGATTTGGGGTCTTCATTTTAAGCCGATTACGTCACAGCGATACAACAAAGGCTGTCCCAATTCAAAGGCTGCTCGAAATGCGTCCCTCAAATGCGTCCTTAATTTCCCTGAATTTTAAGGATGGGTCGGTGTAGCCTTCATGGCCCGACATATCCCAGACTTCATAGCGCGGCAGTGGTGTGGATAATTTTGTCGAAAAAAACCCAAAAAAAACGGCGGAAGTGGAGCGGACGAAGAGTAAACTTTCAGAAGTAAGTACTGAATATTATGTCACTTATTTATGCGCAAATGTTTTTATAATGAAGAATATTAAAACATTACTGTTGGCCACATGTCGGGAAAGTTATGTGACATTAGTGATGTTTGTACTAACTTGGTTTTAAGGCCTTTACTTCAAAATATACGCCCGTTCAATAGTTGACTTTAATCTTACAGAGAATGTGATGATTTTGTGAATAATTAAAGTCAGTCATATATTTCACAAACACAACAAACTGAAAGTCAGTGATGCTGCTCGGTTTGCAGTCCTGAATATCACGGCACAAGCAGGATTCACTGCACTGTTAATGTTAGATATGTTATATTGCTGCCTCTGTTCGGTGGTGTCGAGCCAAACGGACTTTAACCCTTTAAAGCCGGTGGGAGCAGGCACGCTCTGTTTTGCGCAACTATTTTTAAATCCCGGTAGCATTGCAACCACGTGAGCTAGCGCAATAATTTTTTTTGCATATGAAACCGGAGGAGTTGTACTTACATCTTATGCCATCAGCTTGTCCTAAGTCACAGTTTCCTTCCACATATAGCTTTGCAAAAACTGGATAAAAAGCACTTGCAGCAACAAAAACATAATATTCCAGAAACGCGCTTTGCCGATCCGATCAGCTGTTTGTAACACTTCCAGCGCGAACTATCGCATGTCCTCCATGTCCTGCCCGAAACCGGAAGTGACGTCATTTTACGGAAATATAGTATTTTACCATCAGGGCCTTATGAGCCTATAGTGGTGTTTTTAAAAGTTATGTTTGAGTTTATGACTTTCTGTGTCGTTTCTGGGATGCTTAGGACTCATATTGCACTGCTGGAAATAGTTTATTTATTTATTTATTTATTTATTTATTTTTTTCTTTTTTAAATGACATCAGAAACAGCAGTATGCGACATTACGTGATGGCAGAGCTTCAGTTCATCCTTTGTCATTTTTTTTTTTTTTTTTTTTTTTAATAAATAGGACAGGGGGAATGAATGAGAGAGAGAGGGGGAGAGAAAGAAAGAAAACCAAAGGGGAGAAAAGACGGTGAGAAGGGGGGGGAAGAGAGAGAAAAAAAAAATAAACTCCTGGGTCACCTGTATGGAGAAAAAACAAACAAACAAACAAACAAAAACAAACAGAGGAGACAGCAAACAACAAAGAGCAACATAATAATAGAGAAAACAAAGCACCATCACAATAAACTAGCTAGTCATAGATATCAGTATTTACTAAGTAATAAACGATATTGTGCAGCACGCAAGATAGACAGCGCACAGTGTGCTTTGAGGCAGCAGCCAAGAAAGCTTTAGTCCGCGTCTGTGAATACCCATGTGTGCATACCTGTGTGGATCAGCATGCTTGCATTCCAAAGGTTTCTCCATGTAATGATCTGCTAGGGAGTGTGGGGGGGCCACAGCCCCGTCCTCCAGGGTGTGAAGCGGGTATGGAGGAGATCAAAACTCCAGACATCCAGAGGCCCCCAGAAACACAAGAGACCATGGAAGACCAACAGAGGGGCAGCCGCGCCACTGTCCCAGTAAGAGCTGAGGAGAGTCCCAGATGAGGGCTCGCCCAGCAGCCGCGGAGCAGAAGTCAGGGGGAGTTGCAGTGACGCGCCCGTGAGCTCCGCCGGCCCCCAGCTGCGCCTGAGTGACCGAGCCCTAGGCCGAGAGGCCGGGGGCACCCCACCTCCAAAGGGGCCCGAGCGAGCCCCAGGCCCCAGGCCCCGACAAGCGGCCGCCAAGGAGTGAGCCGGTGTGTACCCGGACGCCCACCCCCAGACACAAAGAACCACCAACACACCGACACCTGAGGGAGTCCGCCACCGGCAGGGGAAGTGGTGGTGGGTGGAGATAGGCCTCCAAACCTTGGAGGGCCTGAGGTGTCCCCAGAGAGGTGGCGTCTGATACCCAACCTGACATATAGACACAGACATACAGGCACACACAGACACAAACATCCATTCCCACCCTCATGCTCTCATATGCACTTACTCCACACTCAACCAACGTGGAGACAGACATAAAGAGACGCTGTACACACAATCACACTCCCCAAGCGTACTCTACAAACCGGGTCTAGGTACCCTTGCCCCTGGAGGGGGGAATTGCACCCAGACCCAGGTGGTGTTACCCTTTTCCCTGCAGTGGGGAGAGGCAGACCACCCCGACTCCGCAGCAGCAGGGAGGCCCCACACCCCAGACCGCAGTCGGACGGCCAACTCCTCCTACTAGCCCTCCCGCTCCAGCAGGCCGCAGAGAACGGGGGTGGGAGAAGACTCCAAACCTCCCTCCACCCGCTCATTGTAGTGTTGATGCATGTGTGTTCTAAGGTGCAATTAAAACCCAGGAGGGCATGGAGCTACCTGCCAAGGAGCAGCAGGTAAGCGCATAGTCCCTCCTGCTAACCCTCAATGACTAAGTGTATTTAAAATTGAGAGGTGGGCAACGACGTCAGGGGTGAGGTATACACCCTGATGGTGATTTGGACTCCGTGATTGTGCCCACCCCCAAGATCCTATATGTATGTGTAATGAGAGTGTGAATAATGTGAATGTCTAAGTTGTGGGATAAAATTGAGGCAGAGGCAGCCAGAAGGGGACAGGGGGGGGGGGGGGGGTAGCCTCCTCTGCACCCTGGTGACATACCCCCACTCCAAGGCCCTGCATGTGTGGGTGGTTGTGGAGGAGCGGGAAGAGGGAGGCAGCTGGAGATGGGGAGGGAAGGAAGGGAGGGGCAGGTAACCCCTCCCTGGGGCCAGCTCCCCCGCTGACCCCAGTAGGCACTCCCACCCTCCGCGACCCGCCAGGGAAGGGGGGCCCAGGCCCATCAGACCGGGGCCCAGTGCAGTAGCGCCCCCCGGCTCCACAGATCCCTGGACAGTCCACCCAACCCCACCACAGAGAAAACTGCACCCACCCCACCAACCACACATCTTCCAGACTACATAAGACGGTAAACGCCCAGGCTGAGATCTTCCTCCACCTCTCCTGTATCTCCCCCTCCTGCAGAGAGTTCCTGAGAGAAGAAAGCTCCTGCAAGATGTGACCATCCCCCCCACCAGTTGAAGAGCCCCCCAGGCGGCTCGATGCACCGGCGGCACCCTGCTCCAGGGCCGGGCCCCCATGCACCCACCCGCCCACAACCCCGGCAACACACCAACCAGGACCCGAGCCCCGGAGGCCCGGCCCGGGCCCCAGCCCAGAGACGGAGCGCCCCCAGAACCTCACGCCCATCCCGGACCCACCCAGGGGCAGCCAGGTTGCCAGGTCAGTAACCCACGTCCGTCAGCACAGACCCTCCCCTAGCCCCGCTGCACGCAGCCGCGAGGAAACAGTCACCTGAGAGCCAACAGAGCCCTCAACCGGACGTGACCGCTACCCCGGGTTGAGCCCCCCAAGGAAGATGCCTCCGGGGAACCCCCCGACGCCCTAAGCCTGTCCCTACCCCCTCACCAATCACAACAGTGAAGGCGGGACCAAACTATGACCCCCCACCCCCACTAGGTGATGGAGCTGATAAAAGGGGCCCAGAGCAATTGATCTAATGTGGTGGCAGAGGCTGTGTCAAGACTAATGTAATCTAATAGATAATTTCTATATTGGTTAGAATTAAGATTATTTTTATTTTTCCAGTTCATGAGGACTGTTTTCTTGGCTATGCATAGGGCAGTGAAGATCATATGGGCTATATTCTTTTCTGAAGTGACATTATCTAAGCTGCCCAACAAACACACTAAGGGGGAGGTTGGAATGTTACATTTCAGACATTTTGATAAGTCTTCACATATCTCGCGCCAAAACTTTTGCACTGGTGGACAGAACCAAAGAGCGTGGATGTAATTGTCTGGTGTATTGCCTTGACAGTGTGAGCAGTTGTTGGAAGATGTAAAGCCCATCTTGAACATCCGATGACCTGTATAGTGCACTCTATGAAGTATTTTGTATTGTATTAATTGCAGACTGGGATTTTTAATTAATTTAAAAGTTTTTAAGCAAATCTGAGACCAGAAGTTTTGGTCTAGGTTGACTGATAAATCTGCTTCCCACTTTGCAGTAGGAAGGGATATTGATTCATCTAATTTAGAAAGTGTTCTGTATATTTTAGATAATAATTTGGGGGATTTAAGAGTAAGAAAATGTGCCGCACTTAGTGGTGTTTGTAATTCAACTTGACTGAGGTTAAATTTCTTTTTTACTATGGATTTAATTTGTTGATATTCTAAAAACCTTGTCTTGTTGATCCCATATTGTTCAACTAGTCTGTCAAATGGAATAAATTCTGTTCCCTCTAATATATGTTCTAAGTATTTAATTCCTTTACAACTCCATTCTGGGAAATTAATCATATTATTGTTTTGTAATATGTCAGGGTTATTCCAGATAGGTGTACGTTTGCATGGGATTAATGAAGACTCCGTTATTTTTAGAAACTCCCACCATGCTGTTAGAGAAAAGCTGATGTTGATACTTTTAAAGCATTCATGTCTTTTGATGTTTGAGCTAATAAATGGTAGGTCTGAAATCTCTAGATCCTTGCATAGTGCCTGTTCAACATCTAGCCAGGGCTCAACTAAGAAGGTATGTTTTAACCATTCTGAGATGAACTGAAGCCTGTTGGCTAAGAAGTATTGGTGAAAATTAGGCAGATCTAATCCTCCTCTATCCTTGGTTCTTTGTAGCGTTTTTAAGCTAATACGCGGGGGTTTATCTTTCCAAAGGAATTTGGAAATATATGAATCCAGAGATCTGAACCAATCTTGTGATGGTTTGTTAGGGATCATCAAAAATAAGTAATTTATTTTTGGCAAGATCATCATTTTTATAGTGGCGACCCTTCCCATGAGTGATATGGGTAAAGATTTCCATCTAGTCAGATCGCCTTCTACTTTCTTTAGAAGTGGGATGTGGTTTAGTTTAGTTAAGTCTGAAAGCTTAGGAGAGATATTAATACCTAAATATTTAATATTTCCGGATTGCAGTGGGGCAGAGGAAGAATTATGGAAGGAGCAGTTAATGGGGAGAACTGTAGATTTTGGCCAGTTAATTGAATAATCTGAAACTCTTGAAAACCAGTTTATTAAAGTAATTACCTCAGAGAGGTTGGTTTGTGTGTTTTGCAGAAAAAGCAACACATCATCCGCATAGAGACTGATTTTATGTTCTATGTTCTTACATTTTATGCCCTTAATTGTTGTAGCCTGTCTAAATGCTGCTGCTAGAGGTTCGATAAAAATTGCAAAAAGTGAGGGGGAGAGTGGGCATCCCTGTCTGGTGCCCCTCAGGAGACAGAAGCTGGAGGATGTCTGGTCATTTGTTCTGATACGAGCCGTTGGGGAATTGTATAATATTCTTATCCAGTTTATGAAAGAGTTTCCAAAACCAAATTTGTGTAAAGTTGCGAATAAAAATTTCCAATTAACTCTGTCAAATGCTTTTTCTGCATCTAGAGATAATATTATGGCTTCGATGTTTTTATCGTATGAGTAGTCTATTAAATTAAGTAATCTACGAGTGTTTGTTGAGGAGTGCCGACCTTTTATGAAACCAGTTTGGTCAGGATGAATTAAGAGGGGGGTCATTTTCTCTAATCTCTTTGAGAGAGCTTTGCAGATTATTTTAAGGTCTACATTTAAAAGAGAAATTGGACGATAGCTTGAGGGAAATAAAGGGTCTTTGCCTGGTTTTAGCAGGAGACTAATGTTGGCAGAATTCATATTTGGTGGTAGTCTGCCCTTTTCCTCGATTTCCTGCAACATGCTGTGGAATACTGGTGCCAAAATTGTCCAGAATTCTTTGTAGAATTCTGCAGGGAAGCCGTCTGGACCTGGAGCCTTATTATTGGGCATACTTATCAGGGCTTCCTGGAGTTCATTTGGCGTCAGTGGCGAATCCAGTTCCATTGCTTGATTGTCTAGTAATTTTGGAAGAGTTACGTTGTCAAGAAACAGATCAATTTCATTTTTAGATGGGTTTATTTGTGGTGAGTATAAAGTTTCATAGAAATCCCTAAAAATGTTGTTTATTCTTCCAGGATCATATATTGTGTTCCCCGATAAATCTTTAGCAGCACATATAGTTGTTTTTTCTTTATTTATTTTTAGCTGGTTAGCTAGAAATCGACCTGATTTGTTACTGTGTTCAAAATTCTGCAAGCGAAGTCTTTGTATAAGGAATTGTGTTTTTTTATTAATAGTTTCATTTAATTCTAGTTTTGTTTTGCATATTTTGTTCAATGTTTCCTGATCTTGGTGGGACGCGTAGGCTTCTTCTAGTGATTTGATGTTCTTTTCTAATTCCTGAATATTTTTGTTTTCTTCTTTCTTTTTGTGTGATGAGAAAGAAATTATTTTACCTCTCATCACAGCTTTCCCTGCTTCCCATAGAACAGAAGCAGATATTCCGGGAGTGTCATTAAAGTCTAAATATGAAGTCCATTCCTTTTTAAAGTATTTAATAAAGTCTTCATCTTTAAGTAGTGATATATTAAATCTCCAGTTTTTACTTGGCGTAGTATTATTCTTGTGCATTAGTGTTAAAGATACAGGAGCATGATCGCTGACAGCTATAGGATGAATCTCAGTGTCTGAAATGTCACACAGCAGTGAGCTGCTGACCAAAAAATAATCCAGACGAGAGTAAGAGTGATGAACATGCGAGAAAAAAGTATATTCCTTACTGGTGGGGTGAAGAGAGCGCCATGCATCGCAAAGACCAAAGTCGTTCATATACTGTTTGATTATATTTGTGGACTGCCAATTACGCTGAGTTCCTGTTGTGTTGAGCCTATCCATTTCTTCATTTAGTCCAAGGTTGAGGTCACCGCCAAGAATGAGTGTGCAATCAAGGTGTTCAGAGAGTGCACTAAAAAAACCGTGGAAGAAATAGTTTATTTTGATGCATATGTTGTTTTTTTTGCAAATTTGCATTATAATATTTATTTTCGTTTTTCCTGCAGTATATAAAAATTGGTGTATTTCAAAAATAACAAAAACATAATATTCCAGAAACACACTTTGCCGATCCGATCAGCTGTTCATAACACTTCCTACGTTGGAATAGACGTCAGCGCGAACTCTCGCATGTCCACCATGACCTGCCCGAAACCGGAAGTGACGTCATTTTCGTGGAAATGTAGTTTTTTACCATCAGGGCCTCATGAGCCTACACTGGTGTTTATAATAGTTATGTTTGACTTTATGACTTTCTGTATCGTTTCTGGGATGCTTAGGACTAGTGATGGGATTTCCGGCTCTTTTTAGAGATCCGGCTCTTTCGGTTTGTCTCACTAAAAAGAGCCGGCTCTTTCTGCTCCGAACCGGCTCTTCAGGTTGTTTTGTTGCTTTAATTAATTTATTATTAACAGTAATATAAAATTATGCACAAAAGGAATTACTAACGTAAAAAAAAAGTGGTTTTATTTATATATGTTTATATATAAATATATGTGGTTAATATGACATGCAGCCTAACAAGTTACAGAAGACGTGCCTACACGCTAAGACTTAACACGCACAACATGCAAAGAGTGGAAGCCGTATCAACAGGGAATGGTAAGTAATAGCACGCTAAGCTAACCAAGCTACCATTCCGGCTACTTGAGTGCTGCACGAGGGAGTACAGAGGAGCAAAAAATGTTGACTATAAGCGCGTAAATGTAGTTTGAAGTGACTCAGGAACAAATATAAGAACACTATAATGACATATACTTAATTCTAGATGAGTAAAAGGTTTATTAAAGTGTAAATATGTCGATTTAAAGTCACCACGCCGTTTTGCCGAACATACTTGTGCATCCGCCATCTTTGCCAGCCGAGTCGTAAAGAGGCCTGTGTATGCGCGCGACGGACGGAAGACACCGAGGTACGGGAAATGACGTTCATTTAGGCGAGGCTAAAAAAAGATATAACAGACTTTTTTTGGACTAAAATTACAGAGTTATCGTACCACTTTACGTTCGGTAGGGGACATTATAGTTTTTCCCTATTTCTGTTGCCTATAGTTCTATTTGTATATTTGTAAATTAAACTAGAGGGTGAAAAAGTGAGGGTGACAAGTGCCGCCCACTGGTACGAACAAATAACTGTTATCACGTGATTGCACGGGAACCAGAAACGACCCAAACAGAAAACAAGATGGCATCACACCCAGGAGGATGCGATCAAGGTAGTAGCAGCTATCGTCAACAAATAAAATACATATATTTCGACTCTGACAGAGTCGGTGGGAGTCCAATAGACACAGATAATGTGGCGCTTTAACAGTTAACATTCAGTTTGCTGCTTTATTGCTTGCTAAGTGTATCGTTAACATGGATAGGGCTTAGCTTAGCAAAAGTAACTAAACGTTAGCTTTGCGTTAGCACTGCGTTGTGTAGATGTTCGCGTTACAAAGAGTAAGCAAACGCGTTTGACCAAAAGCGAAAGGTACACATTTGGAAACAGCATCCGTTTGACATTAAAAAAATGGCAAATTTCCTCACCCAGTAAACACCAGTATGTGGGCCCCACATGGGCTATGGGGGTTCCAAGTGGGGATGGGCTTACAATGGGCATCCACCTGGGACCCACCTGGGTTAACCAAGTAGGACCCATCTGAGACAGCCCAGATGGGCTATGTTCTATGGGCACCATATGGGTAATATATGGGAAGTTGCATGAACAGGCAACTGAGTTTAACGACCTTAGGTAAGTATAATTATTAGTCATGTGTAAATATAAACATGAATTAAGATGAAATAACTGATAATAAATTATGCCAGAGGCAGCATATGTATATTTAATTAATAACAAAATATACATATAAAACATATTAATATAAGTGAAACACAAAGAACAGATGTGACTTAATAAAGACGCTTAATAAAATAAAATAAATGGTTTTACATTTAAATGGGAAAAAAAATTCACTCTATGTAGGAGTGCTTTTCGAAATCTCGCGTTATTTAATGAAATATCACCAGGTTTTCTTAAACCCGTCACCCCCATTCTGGAACATTCTTCATTTCGCGCCCTTGGACAAAGCTGACAGTTAAGCTGGCAATTTTTGGATTAAGTGCATCTTTGATAGTGATGTGCGGATCGATCCTGAAATATCGATTCCTCCGATACCAATCATTTATGTTCTAGAATCGATTCTCACATTAGAATATCGATATTTTAGTAATTTAGAGTAAATTTGTAGTTTATCATTAACAGGAACACAGTGGAAAGAAACTATAACATTCGGATTGTCTACATTCAAAAGAACTACTTTCTCTTCCGCCTTTCATAGTCATGTGCGTAATACGGCTGTATAAATGTCTCGCAGCCCCTTGGCGCGCGCACTCACAACAATGGCTGAGCATAATTGGAGTCATGTGCGAACGTATTTTACCTCCACAAAAGCTGAGACGTGGTTTGCGATACATGTGGCAAAAACATGAGGTGTTGTGGCCACACTATGGAGATATTCAAAAGGGCTGTTGGGGGGGATAAATACATTTTACAGTGTTTATTTATCGGATAAAATACGTTAAATGTCCGGAAACAGCGGGGTGTCCAAATTCAGAGGCTGCTTCTACCTGAGGACCCGGCCTTCACGGTCTAAAGAAAGCTGGGTAGTAGGTCACGAGCTCCCTCGGTGGAGTGAAACTCTGCCGTCTGCTCCTTGCTATCTAAAATATAACTGGGCACTGACGTAAACTCTCGACCGTTTCACTTTGTTTAATTAGTTTTCTGTTTGGCGTTTATTCAGCTGTGTGAAAACCCCGGAGGAACCCTCCCGAGGGATTAATAAAGTTAAATTTTATTTAATCTAATCTAATAACTTTAATCTCATCCAAACCGATTTACTCACGAACAAATAAAACACTGAAAAAGCCAAACAATAACATTTTTAAGTTATCAAAGTGACTTATGTTTAACCCGAGTAGTGAAAGACCACGGGGGTTTGAAAACAATGTGTGAGTCAGCTCAGATATTTGAAGTTTACACAGCTACATTCTCACCTGAAAACATGTCAAAAGTTTTTTTGCGACCCAGAAAGACAAATAAGAGTAATATTAAAACTAAGTCGCTGCCGCCGTTGTTGGAAACTGGAATTGGCTGGGCCGCGCTATGAATTCTGCGATATGGTTTTTCAATTTTGTTGTCCGGGTGGAAAATCGGGAGAAATCCGGGAGAATGGTGGCTAAGGGAGATTTTCGGGAGGGGCACTGAAATTTGGGATTCTCCCGGAAAAATTGGGAGGGTTGGCATGTATGCCACAATTGTGGCAAAATCACTAACCTTGTCAAACACCTCAGAGTAAACCATATCACAGAATATGACGAGCGTATTGTAACGTTGGGTTGTGTTGTGTGGTTGAGAAGAGGCGGCAAAACACCTAGCAGGCTAGGCGGAAGGATACACACCCACACTGGTATCAGTAATCCACGGTGGTTCTTTAATACGCATTCTTCAGCAACCGTATAAAAGATCGGCTGAACGGCTGCGGCTCAACAACAAAATGCCCAGCGTTCATACAACCCAAGCGCTGCAAACAAAACAAAAAAAAGGGTCTCGAAAAGAAAACATAAGTCCGTCCCTCGTTAAGCACGAGCGTGAAGGCACGTGTCCTCATAATCACAGAGAGAGAGAGCGAGAGAGCAGTGGCACACACTGATGACACCATCAACCCTCGACTTGGGTGTCTTAAAGGGACACCACACCATAACGGCTGTTACAGTATGTTGAGATGAACTGAAGAGGAGGAGAGGGACAGGTGCTGCTAGGGCGAGACAGACGTCTCTCACGGGTCCTTTAGTGCTGCAGGCAGGCAACATTTCAAATAGCGCACAACTTCATTTTTTTTTTAATTTCTATATGATGAATCCTACATTATTAAATTCAAATTTTATTTGTCACATACACAGTCATACACAGTATGATATGCAGTGAAATGCTTACACAACTGCTCGTGACCTAAAGAAAAAAAAAAGGCTATGAATAAGATAGGAAATAAATATGAAAATTAAAAAGGGTCAATTTAACTAGGAAGGAATAAAATAAAATATAAAAATGAAAGTTAAAAATGAAATAACTGTACAACAACAAATTAGAATGAAGGGTAAATTTAACTGGGAAAGAACAAGATAAAATATATAAATTAAAGTTGAAAATAAAATAACTGTACAACAAAATACACAGTATAGAAATATATAAGAATGTATGAAGATTATGAATGTATTATGAATGTATTAAGTGATAAGAACAAGTAATCTGATGTCCTGTAATCATTATGATGCTATAATTTCGGTATCGGATCAGTATCGTCGATACCACCCTGAATATTACTTGGTATCGGATCGGAAAGGAAATCAGTGGTATCGCACATCACTAATCTTTGAGCTACGGACTTATCTGCACTAAGGGTAAGAACTTTTTTGACTTAATTTGAATGAGTATAAATGAAATGTTTACAAAGTTATGATGCTGCAAAGTAATGTATGGCACAAGTGCTGGCGAACTTTTTCCTAGCACTCAAGCAAGGCTAAGCTAGTTGAAATTTTTACGTAATGTTGGATTTAGCCAATTTTCACAGTTTGAAAGCATTGTCTGGTGTCCTGTATACTGCTTAACTAGCACCAAAATTAATTACTGCGTGTACTTAACATCAAGTTGTACTTAAACATTATCTTGGTTTTTCTCTATGATTAGTATTAATAAAGGACTGTATTAGACCAAATTAACAAAGTTCTAATTTTTTAAGAGGAATACGGGAGGGTATTTTCACTATCAGAGCAACCAAAACTGCTTTGGTGTTGTCTTTATTAGCTTCATTCCTCAGCTTTTGTCCCTGTGTTAGGAGCATGCACAGCAGTCAGAGAGGCAGATCAGTGAGCACTCTATTTCTGTAGAAGACATCATCATTTTTCTTGCCATTGTTCTCATTTTTCCAGAAAAAGCAAATAAAATATAGGTGTTCTTGATTTGAGGTGTTGTTGATTTGTTCCAGACTGGGAAGAGTGAATCTACAATAGGCAAGCAGCTTGGTGTGAAAAAATCAACTGTGGGAGCAATCATCAGAAAGACCACTGATAATCTCCCTCGATCTGGGGCTCCACGCAAGATCTCATCCCGTGGGGTCAAAATGATCATGAGAACGGTGAGCAAAGATCCCAGAACCACACGGGGGGACCTGGTGAATGACCTGCAGAGAGCTGGGACCAAAGTAACAAAGGTCACCATCAGTAACACACTACAACGGCAGGGAATCAAATCCCGCAGTGCCAGACGTGTTCCGCTGCTGAAGCCAGTGCATGTCCAGGCCCGTCTGAAGTTTGCCAGAGAGCACATGGATGATACAGCAGAGGATTGGGAGAATGTCATGTGGTCAGATGAAACCAAAGTAGAACTTTTTGGTATAAACTCAACTCGTCGTGTTTGGAGGAAGAAGAATACTGAGTTGCATCCCAAGAACACCATACCTACTGTGAAGCATGGGGGTGGAAACATCATGCTATGGGGCTGTTTTTCTGCCAAGGGGACAGGACGACTGATCCGTGTTAAGGACAGAATGAATGGGGCCATGTATCGTGAGATTTTGAGCCAAAACCTCCTTCCATCAGTGAGAACTTTGAAGATGAAACGAGGCTGGGTCTTCCAACATGACAATGATCCAAAACACACCGCCCAGGCAACAAAGGAGTGGCTCCATAAGAAGCATTTGAAAGTCCTGGAGTGGCCTAGCCAGTCTCCAGACCTCAACCCCATAGAAAATCTGTGGTGGGAGTTGAAAGTCCGTGTTGCTCGGCGACAGCCCCAAAACATCACTGCTCTCGGGAAGATCTGCATGGAGGAATGGGCCAAAATACCAGCTACTGTGTGTGCAAACCTGGTAAAGACCTATAGTAAACATTTGACCTCTGTTATTGCCAACAAAGGTTATGTTACAAAGTATTGAGTTGTATTTTTATTATTGACCAAATACTTATTTTCCACCCTGATTTACGAATAAATTCTTTACAAATCCTACCATGTGAATTCATGGATTTTTTTTTCCACATTCTGTCTCTCACAGTTGAAGTGTACCTCTGGTGCAAATTACTGACCTCTGTCATCATTTTAAGTGGGGGAACTTGCACAATCGGTGGATGACTAAATACTTTTTTACCCCACTGTATGTCCACACGTACAGGGGTCTTTTTGAAAACAGAGATTTTACCTTTTTGTTTAAAAACAAACAAACAAACAAAAAGTCCAGTCCACACGTGCAGTTTTGAACAAATATCTCCGTCCACATGTAAACGCTAAAAACTAAATGTTGGCCAATCAGAAGTCTAGAAGCCTAGGAGGGAAAGAGTAAACAGGGTTTTGTGCCCTCACAAAACTTTAAGTACTTCTGAAAAGTTTTTGTATTTTTCTGAAAAGGCAGCTAATTTTGTGTTACTTTTCAAGTGCCTTCATCATTTCAAATGTTATTAGCTAAAGACAATATTTTGGCTGATGTAGACTCGCAACTTAGGAATGAACAAAATGCATACAGCATAAGTAGTTTAATTTAAAAAAAAAAACATTTATTCAAAACTGATGTCGGGATTTTGGGTTGTGAGAGCGTCTGTGTTCAATGTAGAAGTTCACTCTGACGCCTCTGTCTTTCTAAATGCAGGGACAGTAACTGCATGTGTATATGTAAGCGTGTAAACACTGCAGATGGTAAGATTAACAGCAACAGTATTTATTTATTGTAGAAATTAATCTCATGTAAACAATAACGTGGCGCACAGCGTGACGACAAAAACGGCACACATCTTTGACGTTGCGTGACTAAATCTGCGTTTTCCTCATCCATACTTAAACACAAAAACTGAGTTTTCGAAAATCTCCACCCTGGCAGGAGTTTTTAAAAATCTCTGTTTTCAGTGACCCAAAACGCCGTTTACATGTGGAGGAAAGGCCCAAACGCATAGAAACTATCTGCGTTTTCAAAAATACCCGTGTTCGTGTGGACGTAGCCTGAGATTCTGGCGTTTCTGGCAAAGTACATTTAAATTTAAAAGTCAATTCAGGATTTTAATGAATCCATAGCACTTAATTCAAACTAAAATCGATTTTAATCGGAAAATCAGTTATTGAAACCTACCCCTAATTGTGAGTAAGCTTGTGAGATGGTTCAATTCAATTCAGTTTTATTTATACGGCACTAAATCACAACATCAGTCGCCTCAAGGTGTTTTATACTGTAAGGTAGACCCTACAATAATACATACAGAGAAAAATCCAACAATCATATGACCCCCTATGAGCAAGCACTTTGGTGACAATGGGAAGGAAAAACTCCCTTTGCAGGTGCTGTGTATAGTTCAAAGGCTGCTTTGCTGAAAAATGGAAATAAATCATGAGCTGAAAATAATAAAGATTGATGTACTAGAGCTTATTATATAGAAGTAGATCTTTGCCCACATTGACTTCTAAATATCTAAAGAAAAATATCTATCTTTGAAAACTGTAATGCCTTTTTCAGCTATCCATTGGACTCAACATGCCTTGGAATTTACTTTGTTTCAAATCTGTCTAAACAAATGCATCTTGTATTACTTGATGAATTAAAACAGAAAATGGTGCTTTTGCCAGTGAAGTCTGGATATATGGCATTGCCACTGCTGTACTAGTTGGCTTCTTTTTGCTTTCTCACCAGCATGCTACCATTTGCAGTTGTTGATTTTCTGGATGGTGGAGGTGTATCCATAATTCCTTGCAAGTGGTTTACAGGACCAGCGGAAGATTCTTGTTTCTGGCCACCAGGGAGAGTCAATATCAATAAGGCTGTAAAGGATGGAGTTACTCCAGATACAAACTGGTCACAGTACAGAGTTCACATCTTGGGGAAAGCTGGTAAGAAGCATTTTTATTTATTGCTACCAAATATTCTGTCATTAAAGACAGAACAAAAAATTTCCCTGTAATTTCACTAACAACATTTTGTTGATGTATGTCAAAAATTTACAGAAAACTATGAAAATGCCAGGGTGAAACTGCGGAGGTCTGAAGCAACCTCTGATCTGCAGACTGAGTCGGATTCTGGAAGCAGATTGGGAAAAGGGAAGCGGAAAAGGAGGTAATTATGTTTCTTAAAAACGCCTTAAAAGCAACAATTTATCGTGGTGATTATAAGAAAAACAAAAAAAAATTGACAGTGTCTTTAGCAGACCATTGCTGCTCACCAGATTTAGATATGATCTTAAAATAGCACTTTGTAACTTTTTGACTTTTAAAAATCAGTTTTAGACTCCTTTTGATGCCGGACTATACATTAATGTTTTTAGTTTGTAGGACTAACCAGTAACTAAATTGTTTGTGGGGTTTTTTAATATTTTTTAAAATTCATTTTAAGGCCAGTGATCCAGTCAAGCTCGGATGAGGATTGGGACAACGCTGCGGAACAGCCAGAGACCTCATCACCATCAGCAATGGAGAATAGACATTCAAGTGAAACTCCCCACCAGAACATCACTCATCCATTTGTTCAGCTACCACCACCCTCAACTCCTTCACCTGTGGTTTCACAACCAGTTCCAAGACAACTTGTACAAGCCACCAATACCAGCATGTTTGTACGTGTTCTAACCCTCCTGGAAGACATTAAGGAGACTCAGAGGATCCAAAGTCGAATGCTACAGTCTCTCCTCAAACAACGTGATGGACCAGTTGCTGCAGTATTACCCGAGGGTGCTGTTTTTCCTCTCCGGACAGTCGCAGACGTGGAAGTAGTGGAGCAAAAACTGATAGACCCTGTCTTCCTGAAAGAAGTGGTAAATAATAATGATGTAATAACAATAGTCATTGTCATTAATGCCTCAATCTGCGTTTTATGCTAGCAGTTATGACGGGCGATCGTGGCTCAAGAGTTGGGAGTTCGCCTTGTAATCGGAAGGTTGCCGGTTCGAGCCCCGTCTTGGACAGTCTCGGTCATTGTGTCCTTGGGTAAGACACTTAACCCGTTGCCTACTGGTGGTGGTCAGAGGGCCCAGTGGCGCCAGTGTCCGGCAGCCTCGCCTCTGTCAGTGCGCCCCAGGGTGGCTGTGGCTACAATGTAGCTTGCCATCACCAGTGTGTGAATGCGTGTGTGAATGGGTGGATGACTGGATATGTAAAGCGCTTTGGGGTCCTTAGGGACTAGTAAAGCGCTATATAAATACAGGCCATTTACCATGATCAAGGAAAGTTGGTGTTTGTTCAAACATGGTCAGTTCAATGAAGTAGTGGAAGGTGAGCTTCACAAAAGTTGCTGTTTTTGAAAATAAAATAAGTTGTACTTTACAAGTTGTGCCACGCCAAACCTTAAGAAAATACTTTTGGTGGATCAGTCATTTAGCTCTTTGCATTTAAGCCTAATTACTGTGTAGCTATGCAGGTTTTCTTTTAGGTGTGACTGATGGTACTACTGTCAGTAAAATTATTGTCCTTGTGTGTCCTAAGGTTGCTGTTGTGGCAGAGATCGGAGGGAGCACTGTTGATGAAGCCACCAGAAGAATGATGGCTTTCATTATGGACAATGCTCTATCCAGGCAATATAACTTCGTTGGGCACCATGGAAAGCGGGAATTTCGAGGGCTTAAAATTTTTGAAGTGCTATATGGTAAGCTCATTAGTTTGTAAGATATTTTGTTGATGTTTGAATAACAGATGCTCACTTCAGCTGTAGTCAGTCTTCCAATCAATTTAATCACTGACTTAAGGTTTTTATACTTTGGTTCAACATTTATGTGACATCTTATGCTGTGTCACAGTATAAATATAAGTATGTAACAAAAAAAAGAGAATTACAGCTGTGTCTAGATTCAGTAATAAAGTCTCACTTTCTTGTGGTCAATATCTGTGCTTTACAGGCAGCTTGAAAAAAAATGCTCTTACAAGCCAGATTACCAGAAAAGAGGCAGAAAAGGCAGCATCTAAGTGGTTTATTGGTACAAGAGATAGAGGAGGAAATCGCATGGCAAGGGCTAGGGCTGCTCAATTAATCGAATTTTAATCACGATTACGATCTGGGCTTTCAACGATCATTAAAAATGACGGAGCCGATTATTAGCCCCTCCCTCATTTATCCGCGACACCTTAAAGGCCGGTCCGTGAAAATATTGTCGGGCATAAACTGGTCCGTGGCGCAAAAAAGGTTGGAGACCGCTGATTAAGAGGACCCGAGGGAAGCTCGGAAAGCTAAGCAGAAGTTATTTGGAGAGGAGAGAGTGACTGCCGTTGGCTGAAAAGAGAGGTAAAAAAAAAACTTCAGTGGTGTTGCACACTATTTTATATTATTTTTTAAAGTCATTGTTAACCCTTTAAAGCCGGTCGAGCAGCACGCTCCGTTTTGTGTAACTATTTTTAAATCCCTGTAGGACCGGAACCGTGTAAGCTAGCGCAATAACCCGGAGGAGTTGTACTTACATCTGATGCCATCAGCTTGTCCTCGGTCACGGTTTCCTTCCACATAAAGCTTTGCAAAAACTGCATAAAAAGCGCTTGCAGCAACAAAAACACAATATTCCAGAAACACGCTTTGCCGATCCGATCAGCTATTCGTAACACTTCCCACATTGAAACAGAGGTCAGCGCGAACTACCGCATATCCGCCATTGTGGCGATTGTGGCTCAAGAGTTGGGAGTTCGCCTTGTAATCGGAAGGTTGCCGGTTCGAGCCCCGGCTTGGACAGTCTCGGTCGTTGTGTCCTTGGGCAAGACACTTCACCCGTTGCCTACTGGTGGTGGTCAGAGGGCCCGGTGGCGCCAGTGTCCGGCAGCCTCGCCTCTGTCAGTGCGCCCCAGGGTGGCTGTGGCTACAATGTAGCTTGCTATCGCCAGTGTGTGAATGTGTGTGTGAATGGGTGGATGACTGGATATGTAAAGCGCTTTGGGGTCCTTAGGGACTAGTAAAGCGCTATATAAATACAGGCCATTTACCATTTCCTGCCCGAAACCGGAAGTGACGTCATTTTTTACTCGTAGGCCTTAAAAGCCTATACTGGTCATGTTTGACTTTTCTGAATAGTTTCTGAGATGCTTAGAACTCGAATTGCACTGCTGGAAATAGTTTATTTTGATGCACATGCTGTTTTCTTTGCAAATTTGCATCATAGGATTGTTTTTTCGTTTTTCCTGCAGTATATAAAAATTGCTGTATCTCCAAAATAAAACTATGAAGACACTCAAAATAAATTTCCTGTTGTTGTAAACTATTTTTTGCAACTTTTTTGTATTTAAAGTTTTGAGGGATAAGCCTCTTAAATTTCTCCAAGTAGAAATATATGTAAAAAAAGCAAAAATGATTTTCAATTTTTTTTGTAGTTTATTGCACTTTTTTGCAATTAATGTAGTTACTATGGACTTAATGCATACATATTATTAAAATATGGGCTATAACAGTTGCATAGCAAATTAAAATGCTCCCACAAATGGCACTACAACATGTAAAAAAATAATATAAGCTCTGGCGGACTTGGTTCTATAGTAGGTCTTAAAGGGTTAAATAAATATCGTCAAATAATCGAGATCTCAATTCCAGTGAAAATAATCGTGATTATCATTTTTGCCATAATCGAGCAGCCCTAGCAAGGGCACAGTGTCGCGTGCAAGAGAGGTATACCTTAGTGACTCGGTTTAGATAGACTGTGGAGATGAAATTAATTAGAAATACTTTATTATTGAGGGAAATTATGTTTGGGTTGTTTTTTTTTGGGGGGGGGGCTCATCAGCTCAGGTTGTTCTGGAGGGTGATGGCTGCTGCCAGGAATGACCACATATTTCTCTCTGGTTTGCAGCATACTTGAAGACGGCTCTCACTAAACCATTTTTTGGTTCCTCACTGTGTTACGGTATGTGAACAATTTCCAGTTATGTTTAGCAGTTTGTGCAATATTCTTCTTTGCACAATCAGCTCCAGGAACTCCAGCGCCAGCCTTCTTTACCAGTGTGTCACCAGTGTGACTTCAAACTCACAGACTCTGATACTGCTGCCCTAACAAATGGCTGGGAAGCAGATTGGAATTTCCACAAGAGACTTGTAGAAGATATTCCACATCTTGGTGCAGACATTAAAGTAGTAGTTCCCAAACTTTATCTGATGGCCCTATTTTTGTTTTACATGAAAATCTTCGGTGCCCATCCAGCACACACCTCAAGAAGTAGAATCTGTTCTCTCCTTGGTAGATGTAGTCGTTGTTACATTTCCAGTCTTCTCCCTCGTCTCTCAGCATGTAAACCGTGCTTTGTTTACTCCTGTTCCCCCTGAAATCCACAATCATCCATTCTGTTTTGTGTTTACTATGAGGTGATTGTTTCTGCACCATGCAACTGGTTAACCACGTGCCTGTTCTAAGCTTTGTCCATCACTGAGACACCCCACAACACTTATCAATGTAACTATGTAGATGTCTTTTAATTTGATTTTTGAGTGCCTACTTGGTTAATCCTTTTGTAAATAGCTTTTCTGTTACCATGGATACTCATGGTCTTCAAAGAGTTCAATGTAGGAGGTCAAACAACTTGTTCAGCACAACTTTCAAAACAACTCCAGTAGTATTGCAAATCTGATGTTATTTGTGAAAAAGTGCACTTTTTTTCAGGACCAATGGATCAGTGAATGAGTGAGAAGCTGTGTTTCAGTGCATTTCTTTTTCTTTTAAACTGTATAACATTGATTTGTTATTGTTTTGTGTATACTAGGGACCTTTTTTGTCAACATGTTCTCTAAACAAAAAAAAATATTTGTATAGTATATAAAAAATTACTGTTATACTGCATACTGTTTTAAAATTTCATATTAATCAGTATTAATAAAAAAGATAAACTGACTTTGTTGTACAGGTGATTTAAATTTTAGCTTACTGTATTATCCAAAATCCCATCTGGGCAAGCACACTTGGGGCCACCATGGAAATGGAGGACAAAAATAGCTGGGTCCCAGGTGGGTAACCCGTGTGGGCCCCAAATATCAGACCCGCTTCTATGCATATGGGCCCCACACATGTTTTTTTGATTGGATCTGGTTTGGGGCCCATTATTAACCCATCTGGGCAAACACATTTGGGGTCACCATGGAAACTGAGGACAAAAGTAGCTGGGTCCCAGGTGGGTAACCCAGGGGGGCCCCAAATATCAGACCCGCTTCTATGCATATGGGCCCCACACATGTTTTTTTGGTTGGATCTGATTTGGGGCCCATCATTAACCCATCTGGGCAAACACATTTGGGGCCACCATGGAAGCTGAGGACAAAGGTAGCTGGGTCCCAGGTGGGCCCCAAATATCAGACCCGCTTCTATGCATATGGGCCCCACACATGTTTTTTTGGTTGGATCTGATTTGGGGCCCATCATTAACCCATCTGGGCAAACACATTTGGGGCCACCATGGAAACTGAGGAAAAAGTAGCTGGGTCCCAGGTGGGTAACCCAGGTGGGCCCCAAATATCAGACCCGCTTCTACCCATCTGGGTCCCACACTTGTTTATTGGCTGGGCCTGATTTGGGGCCCATCCAGGGCCCGCCATTAACCCATCTGGGCAAACACACTTGGGGCCGGACAAAAGTAGCTGGGTCCCAGGTGGGTAACCCAGGTGGGCCCCAAATATCAGACCCGCTTCTACCCATCTGGGCCTCACACTCGTTTGTTGGCTGGGCCTGATTTGGGACCCATCCGGGGCCCATCATTAACCCATCTGGGCAAACACACTTGGGGCCACCATGAAAACTGAGGAAAAAGTAGCTGGGTCCCAGGTGGGTAACCCAAGTGCTATCAGACCCACTTCTACCCATCTGGGTCCCACACTTGTTTATTCGCTGGGCCGGATTTGGGGCCCATCCAGGGCCCGTCATTAACCTATGTGGGCAAACACATTTGGGGCCACCATGGAAACTGAGGACAAAATTAGCTGGACCCCAGTTGGGTTTCCCAAGTGGGCCCCAAATATTAGCCCTGCTGCTCCCTATTTGGGCCCCACATATGTGTCTTGACTGGGCAGTTACGGCAGTTTTTAACGTGAATTAACTTAAATTAATACTATCAACTAAATAACTAACACCAGATTTGATGTATTGCCTTTGTATATGTTACGGACAAACAGGTGTCTAGAGTTGAGTTCAACAGGAGATATAAATAATTTACAAAAACAATAGTTTTAAAAACGTGTTTAAACTAATTGTTACGAAAAAAAAAATACGTACGATGAAACTGAGAATTGACGTATAATTTTTCTGTCATCTAAAGTGATCTCATAATAATTTGGCGCAATGCTTATTTATCAGCATTTGAGTCATCTAATGAGTGTCTACCTTTGTCTTTCATGGAATTCCGGAGATCAGATACTGGAAGTCGGAACTATTTTGTTACAGGAGTGAGTACACACTACACTCTTGGGTAGCAGTTATATGTGGAATATATCATTTTTGTGAAGGAAATCAACTTGATATATAAGGGGTTGGGTGTAAGGAGTTTGAGTGCCTTTGTTGACTTGTTTCAGAAGGAAGAGCTGATCACCTACCAATTGCAAAGCTGTTTGTTTGATCTTCTAGGTTGCATGTCAACATAAATAGTGAATCTCATGTTGACCTTGGCACATCCGTCAGAGTGCTAGTGTCCTAATGCTGGGTTAAAAGTGCTTTGGCACAGAGAAAATATGTATCATATGTGAACGAGGCTTGTTGTAAGAAAACACATTCGACACTCAAAGAGAGTAGTAAAGTGCTATATATAAGTAACAGTCCATTTTGAAAGTGCTAATGTGCCAAGGTTCAATGATGACAACCAGCTTAGGTAACCAGGTCATCTTAACCCCTTCACTTTGGTTTCTTGCTGTTGAACTAGAGAAAGTGTAAGATGGCTTACTGTTGTGTATTTGTGCTGTATAGTTTTATCTATGAGCGAGTTCAGAGGCAAAGAGATGGCAATAGTGCAGTGACGAGAGAACAGCTTGATGGAAGCCAGCTGACTGACCCAAAACATAAGAAGCTTGCTCAGTGCCTGCAGCATATTGGAGACGAGCTGGATGGAAATGTAGAGCTCCAAAGGTTGGTAACTTGTCTGTGTGCCTCTTCAGGCAACTTTAAAGGCGTGGAGTATTATGATATGCATGTTTGTTCAACTATAACTGTAATAACTAAATTATTTGCTTACCATTATTCAATCTTTTTCCCTAGAATGATAAATAACTCTTCGCTTTGTCCCACAAGAAAGGTTTTTATGAGAGTGGCCTCTGAGATCTTCTCAGATGGAATATTTAACTGGGGCAGGGTGGTTGCACTGTTCTACTTTGCATGCCGACTCGTTATCAAAGTACGTGAAACTGCTATTGCCGATTCCCCCGTTACTACCCTGTGTATATAAGCCCTGTGTTTTCCCATGCTCGGTGTCGCGTCGTACCCTCAGATTATGCCTGTGTTCCTGTTCTCCGATTTCAGTGGTCACTTCATGTTTTGTTTTCATACCAGCAATAAAGCTGAGGTTTTTGAGTTTCACGTTAGTGTCTGAGTCCTGCGTTTGGATCCTCCTCTCCGCCTGCCCGCACACAGAGCCCTGACAGAAGCACAGGGCACACGGCCTTTATTTCCTTTCTTAAAGAATCATGTATAATATGTGTTAAATTGTGTGTGTATATATATATACTAGAAAGCGAAAATTTCAGAAGAAATTTTAAGTGTGCCTATTAGTGATGGGATTTCCGGCTCTTTTTAGAGATCCGGCTCTTTCGGTTCGGCTCACTAAAAAGAGCCGGCTCTTTCGGCTCCGAACCGGCTCTTCAGGTTGTTCTGTTGCTTTAATTAATTTATTATTAACAATAATATAAAATTATGCACAAAAAGAATTACTAACGTAAAACAAAGTGGTTTTATTTATATACCGGTATGTTTATATATAAATATATGCGGTGGCCCCTAGAGACAAAACACGTACAAACTCCGAAAAACATTTCTAGCATGAACTGAACTTCCAAAGCAGAGCTACTAGATCACTTAAATTACACAATTGAAAGCATGTGTGTATTGTTTGTGTATTTATACACAGGCACTCATATATATTCAAATAATTTAAAAAAAAGTTCATTTACCTGTTACTACCACACACCAAATCCGGTTGTTGGTACTTGCTGGCTTGTGTAGCCACAAGATACCAAAAGCTCCACACTGCGCCCAGCATCCTGGAGCACTTCTGTTGTCTTTTGTACGTGTTTTGAGTTTTTATGTGCTTCTGAGTTTTTACATGCTTCGGAGTTTGTACGTGTTTTGGAGTTTGCACATGCATCAGAGTTCGTACGTGATTTGAAGTTTGTATGTGCTTTGTCTGTAGGGGCCACCGTAAATATACTTTTATTTATTCACTCCACATAAAATGTAATAAATAAATCATATAATACAAAAATCAACTATTCACATTTCAACTTTTAACTATTTAAATTTTCAGCTTTTTCCTTTTGCAAATTTAAAGTGAAAACAACACAAAACACTGCAAACCACAACCCAATTAAATATAAATTAAAATATCAAAACAAAAAGAACATGCATATTCTCTGTCATATGGGCCTGGATGAATAAACTTTCTGAATCCTTTATCATCTGCAACCGAAAATAGTTGTGGATGATTACTATACCTTTCTAATGTCACGTTTTTGTCCCTGGCTCTCTTTCTCTCTCTCTCCCTCTGGCTCTGTTCCTGCTACTGAGTGTAACTACCGCCCCTCCCCCCTCTGCCCAGCGTAAAGCACAAGGCTCACGTGCAGGCGAGAGAGAGAGGGTGAGAGAAAGAAAAAGAAAAAAAAACCCCACGTGACGGCTCGCGATAAGGAGCCGGCTCGCGTCGTTCACGTCAAAGAGTCGGCTCTAAGAGCCATTTCGTTCGCGAACGACCCATCACTAGTGCCTATGCCGCTGCTAATCAGTGTAGTTTGCCTTTCATACGGCTACAGAGAGCAAAACTCAGCAGAGCAGCCATTCTCCACCATGAACTATGGTAAAAACAAACACCTCTCGCGCCTCACAGATGACAGCTTACAGTTTTGTGTAACGATGAGGGGACTTCGTACAGCCCCGATTTGCAGACGCTGTGCACAGAGGTTCATGAGCAGAAGTCGCATTGTACCACGGCAGACCCGACAATGTTTGCATGAACATGCTTTGAAGCATTACGTTATGGACCACTTTTCACACATGGTTGGTGTACCCACACAGCCAGCTGTAGCTTTTCAACGCACAGCCCAACACACACCAAAAAAACAGCCGAGAGAGCACAGACTTTACGCCCGTGGGTCCACCTCCCCTGCAGCAGCACTGCAGACCACGCCCTGCCACACACATCAAACAGGTAAAATAAATATTTATGCACTTTTATATTCACTTTTTGTTTTTTGTTATTTTACACAGTGTTCTGAATGATTAACAATGGTCTACAGCCAATCTTGTGTATTATTATACAAGCTTTGGTTGTAAGATTCAGATAACTATTTAATAAAAGCTAAATATTTTATATGAGAGCAAGAAAGAAAAGTATATCTTCGTGTCCCCCTTTCCCTGTTAATGCCCTACCTGGCCCCCTGGCAAAAGCTTTGCTAGATCCGCCCCTGCACAGTTACCAGCTGTCAGCTACACAAAAAAAGGAGCTTGGTGTTATTTGTCTCTCAGAAACAGTTCATAACTTCCCTTCAACTCATTCATGTCACCTAAAAGGTAAACCTGTTTCTCCATCACCAGTTCAGCTCTGATGATTCAGTAAGGACATCTCCTGGTTTCGACCAGCCCTTTTTTACAGCTGTGGCTCCAGCAAACATCAGCTGATACTAGAAATTAAAATCAAATGAATTCTAACAACAGCTGATCAAGCTTAAACGTGCTGCTGTTGTTTAGCACAATAAACAAACGAGAGAAAAGCCGATCATTGATCAGTTTCATGATTGAAGTTTCAACAGGCGAGAGAATGACATGGGAGCATGTCATAAAGTTCAACATCAGTAACTTAGCGCGCACACAGCTGTATAGAAACTCCGTCGTGCTAGCTAGCACGCAGTACGAGTTATTGTAAAAAGTCAACACAACGAAAATAAACTACACCTAAACTCGGTTTATATCTGACACAAATAGAGTGCGCAGTTCATAACTTCTTACCTGAAATTCAGTTCACCTCACGCTCCGACCGGCAGCCGCCTGCTTCTCCTGCCTTCGGTTTCCCTGATCCACAATTGAGAACTGTTGCTAATATGGGATCTCTTGATAAAACGAGCAGATATTTGAAGTTTACACACCTACATCCTCGCCTGAAAATATCTTAAAAGTTTATTTTGCGACCTAGAAACACTAATAAAATACATATTAAAACGAAATGGTGGCCGCCATTGTTTGAGTCGGTAGAGGCGTGCCATGACTTGTGGGATATGGAGTGTTCCACCAAGCATACACCCTTGCGGTTACCGTAACTATTCAACGGTTCGCGCAACCTTAAAAATTCCAATGGTTCCTTAAAGCAGCGACGCTGTGCGCGCCGTTGATATTCTCGTCATTACGGTAATCCAAATACGGGTAGACAGGCCATACCACTCCCGACATACCACTAGAGAGAGCCAACACACCACAAATGAAGTTTGAAATCTGTTTTTAGGGGGCCAAAAGTTAACTAAGTGCGCCTCTGCCAAGAGGCACACTTAATTAGGTGAGAAGACATGTAAATAACTGCAACTTGAATCTGTACTGAGGCTCAGTATTTGACACAGAGTTCATGTTCATGTATTAACTATAATATTGGCCATATTATATTTAAAAATTCAAATTCAAATTTTATTTGTCACGTACACAGTCATACACAGTACGATATGTAGTGAAATGCTTGGACAACTGCTCGTGACCTAAAGAAAACAAAAAAAGGAAAAGGCTATGAATAAGATAGGAAATAAATATGAAAAATTAAAAAGGGTAAATTTAACTAGGAAGGAATAAAATATAAATTAAGGTTAAAAATGAAATAACTGTACAACACAAATTAGAATGAAGGGTAAATTTGACTGGGAGAATAAGGTAAAATATATAAATTAAAGTTGAAAATAAAATAACTGTACAACAAAATACACAATATAGAACTATATAAGAATGTATGAAGAAATATAAATAAATATATACACAATAACAGCAGCATATACACAATAACAGCAGCGTGATTTAAGTAATGAAGTGAAAACAATGTCCAGAATGTCCAGTGTGTGTAAGAACTGTATGTGTGGGTCAGTACTGTGTGGTGGTGTGATTGAGAGACCGTATCGCCTGCGGGAAGAAGCATTACATTACATTACATTACATTACATTACCAAAGTGATATGACTTTAGTCTCATGAAAAACATTAGCTAATTGTTATTTACTAGCTAATCTTAAATGACTGTTCAGTACAGAAATGAAGCCCAACAATCATGTTTTACTGTCCTGTGGTCTCAGCCTCAGATACTTATTAAATCTCACAAAGCTCTTGTAGAAACAAACAAACAAATGAACAAAATATGTTCTTCTTCATTTCTGTCAAACAAAGTTGTATGACACGTTTCCAGCGGTTAGTATCATGGTTGCTAGGCAACCTGGGAAGCGCGATGGAGACTAGACTGTCCCATACAGCCCATGTGTTTGCAACAAACTTGCCGTTTATTTTGCAAATCGAGCTCAACACTGCCCCTAGCGTCCTGGAGCACTTCCGTTGTGATTTGGAGTTTGCATGTGTTTTGGATTTTGCATGTGTTTTGGAGTTTGCATGTGTTTTGGATTCTGCACGTGTTTTGGAGTTTGCATGTGTTTTGGATTTTGTACGTGTTTGGATTTTGCATGTGTTTTGGAATTTGCATGTGTTTTGGAGTTTGCATGTGTTTTGGAGTTTGTACGTGTTTTGGATTTTTCATGTGTTTTGGAGTTTGCATGTGTTTTGGATTTTGTACGTGTTTTGGAGTTTGTACGTGTTTTGGAGTTCGTACATGTTTTGGAGTTCGTACGTGTTTTGGAGTTTGAATGGGTTTTGGATTTTGTACGTGTTTTGAATTTTGTACGTGTTTTGGATTTTGCAACGGTATAAACAATGAAAGGTGGTGGATTAGCCAATTGGTCATGATCAACTGTGGGCTGGACCAATTACAATACATCCGTATTGAGGGGGAAAGGAACGCGATTAGTCCTGTACTTCAGCTACAATGAAAAAGACACAAAACTGGAGTTATTCTGTCTTTGCTGCACAGCTGCCTCTTCTTCTCTTTCTCTCCCTCTCTCTCCTGTTGCTACTTCAATCATGAAACTGATCAATGATCAGCTGATCATCTCTCTTGTTTGTTTATCGCCCACTTTGTGCCAGAAAGAGGAAACCAGTGGATGTTGCGCTAAACAACAGCAGCACGTTTAAGCTTGATAAGCTGTTGTTAAAATTTATTTAAAATTTATTTCTAGTATCAGCTGATGTTTGCTGGAGCCACAGCTGTAAAAGCTGCTGCTCATGATATCGGTTTGGATATGAGGTGAGAAGGAAACATGAAGGTGATACAAATCATACATATATACCATAAAGCCAGTGTACGTCACTGTCACAACAGCGTTTGTTTTAGTTCAAAGGCTTTATGGTTTTTCCTATAATACCTGGTGGTGTAGTCGGTGATCTTTTGTCAGTTCAGCCTTATATATATTATATACTATATATTATGTTTAACCCGAGTGACCACCCGGTCAGCTGGTGGGTAACAGGCATCTCTGAAAATGTTTAGAGCACTTGTGCAAACATGTGATGTCTTGATGAATCAAGCAGATATTTGAAGTTTACACAGCAATAGTGATGGCCTGCTTGAAGCTGACGCTCTGGTGCGTGTGTCAAAAAAATCAACACACTGCTTCAGAAGCACTGTGTCGAAGCTTGATTCGTTTGGCCAGAGTCAGGTGATCAGTGACGTCCGAAGCTTCATTTAGAACCTAACTGCTTTGGTATCTGATTCAATGGTTTATAAGGAAGCGAATCATTCGCGGGATTTGTGGAGTGTTTGATGGTGACAGATAGCAAACTACTGATATTTTTACTAAGAGATTTGGAGCAAGCGAGGAATAGAGGAGTTTCTGCTGTGTGGAAGTACTTTGAGTTGATTTTGGTCAATCGGCTTGGTTTTCCAGCTTTGTGTTCTTGTTGTTTGCTTTTGTTTTGTGCGTGTTTATTTTATCTGACAACGGGAAAAACTTAAAATGTCAAAAATCTGCTTTTCATAATATAAATATCATTAAATAACTTTAGAAAGACTTCTATTTGACTCTTTACATTTAATGTTATAAAAAGATACATTTTATGTTTTAAATAATCTTAAACTGTTAGTCTGCAAAATGTGCAGCAATTTAATTTATTTATTCTCTTTAGCTGATAGTTTGTGGGGCCCAGTTAAACTGTATAACTGCATCTCTACCAGTTTCTCTGCACTCCAGCCTCTTCTGTTCCATGTGAAGGGATTTTCCTTAAGGCAGGAGAAATTATCTAAATATAAAAGGAACAGGTTCGGCCATCGCACAGTGGAACAAATTTTCTTGTTAAATACAAATGGAAAAGGGTTACCTTAAATGCATGTTTTTAATTTGCAAGTTCATAAACATTTTCCCTTTCCAGTTCACAATCAATTCTACCCCCAGGTCAAAAATATGTATAGGAAAATTTCCCTAATGTAATATTATTTATAAAAATACCCATCTAGCAATTAACTGCATAACTACATGGAGGCGGGACCTCACAGCAGAAGCATACTCCATAATGGTTGTGTCCAAATTCATGAGCTGCATCCTCCTGAGGACCCGGCCTTCACGGTCTACGTGGGCCGGGACCTCAGAAGGTCGGGTAGGCCGGAAGTAAACGACCGTGAAATTGGACGGTCTAGCCTTCTGATTAGCGTCACCGCTGTCTCGGTGGAGTTTAATAAACTCAGTCCGCGGTGATCTGAAAATGATGTGCCGGGAGTTGTGCCGTTCTTGGCCGCATCAGTAATCCTCGAGCTCCCGGCTAGCTATGGAGCTGGTGGGTAGCAGACGTCTCCGAAAACGTCGAAGCACTTTTGCAAATATGCGATATCTTGATAAACCGAGCAGATATTTGATGTTTACACAACTACTTTCTCGCTTGAAAATATGTTAAAAGTTTATTTTGTGACCCAGAAAAATTAGTATGAGTAATTTTAAAACTTAGTAGCGGCCGCCATTGTTGGAAACTGGAGTTTGGCTGGGCCGCGCTATGAATTCTGGGATATGGTAGGCCACGAAGGACACACCCAACCCATCCTTCAAATTCGGGGAAAAGGAGGACGCATTTGTCGGCTGCATTCAGAGGAGTCTATAAATTTGGACAGCCTTCGGCGCGTTGCTGTGACGTAATCGGTCTACAAATGCGGACTCAGGAGGATGCAGCCCATGAATTTGGACACGACCAATGTGTTGTACATTATTATATGTAACGTGGTATTTTTCATTTATTGTATTTACCAACATCAAGACGTCACAAGCAAAGAAAGACCACACCATGGTGCATGTTTAAACAAGGAAAGTTTACTGGTCAAAATTATTTATTAAAGAAATAAATAACATTTTTGTCACCCCAAAAAATACACGTTTAAAGCAACACAACGGTGGCCCAATATCAGACAGAATTCCATTCTGTAGAGTGGGAAATCATTACGAAGCAGTTGGTTTTAATTGTGGATTCAAGCTGCTCTTCTTTTTTTTGGCCACCAGATGTCACCAGAGAAGACTGTGTTGAAAAGCTTCAAGTAATGAACCGTTTTTCAATACAAGCTTCAATGCTTCAGAAAGCTTCATTTGGCCATCACTACAAAGCAACATTCACGCATGAAAATATCTTAAAAGTTTATTTTGTGACCCAGAAAGAGTAATATTTCAAACTCCGCCACTCTGTGTTCCTCTGCCACTGCCTCATTTGAGTTTTGGACGAAATAGATTCTGCAATATTGCATTTCGTCACTTCGAGCTGATTGGAGACCAAAACAGCCAATCAGATTTTTTTGAATCCAAGTCTGTGATTGGCTGGTTTTGTGGCACAAATATAACGGGGTAGAGAAAGAGTTGAGCGCGCACGGGCAGAAATGTTGAGAGCGCAAGCAACACATTGCCAGCAAGCGCAAATGCAAAAACTGAGCGAGTGGGGCTGCTATTGTGCGTGTGTATGGATAATAGCAAACACTGAAATACATTTTTTGCACGCAGCAATGAAGTTTGTTCACTCAAATTTAGCTTTTCTTTGCTCAAAATAAATTTCGCCTCAAAATGCAACACTTGCAACTGCAAATTATTTTTACGTGCGCTCAATTTTTCTTTACGTGCGCTCAGAATAGTGGCACAAAAATAACGCCATAGGAGGTTTGCCCTGGTGCAGGTGTGCCGCAGTGGTCAGTGGAAGAATCCGGGAGTTTCTAGGTGAATTTTCCATTAGGTCATAGCGCACTCGGTGCTTGCTTGGAAGTTTAGGGGTTTTTTTGCTGTAAAAAGAAGTTTTCTTCCCACGCACAACGGACACTAATGTTTTTGTCACTTTTTATGGAATCAAACTCAAAGTAAGGTCAGTACTTCCACGCTTTAAACGCTGCAGGCTCATACTCTCTCCCGCACTCGATATTGTTGATCCATTGTTGATCTGCACACAGCTCTTGTCACTAAAATCGCACTCGCTTACGTCACTGTCGTGAGACATTCTCGCAAAAAAATCACGGTTTTAGTAACGCGGTAACGCAGTGTGCTTACGGGAAAGTAACGGTAATCTAATTACCGTTTTTGCAACCCCTTACTTTACTCGTTACTTGGAAAAAAAGACTGAAGACCACTGAGAGAATAGATTTACTTTTTCTGACACTCATTTTGCTGAATATAATGAATATAATATGCAAATGGGTGCCCCTCCCTGAGCCTGGTTCTGCTGTAGGTTTCTTCCTGTTAAAAAGGAGTTTTTCCTTCCGACTTTCTGAAATTGGAATTAATATATTGCTGGACAATACCTTTTTTTTCTTTTCTTTAAAGACATAATCATAAATAATTGTATATGCAAGAAGTCTAACTTAGTCTTTGACCTTAAGTACTCAGGGTGTTTTCCTGTGTGTGTGTGTGTGTGTGTGTATCTGAATAAAAAGGCAACATGATGGACTATTCTGGTCCAACAGCTACTGTCCACTCTTCTCTGTTATATGAAAAACACTCTTCCCTTTCTAAGTTGTTTTTCTCTCACATCTCCTATGTAATTTTTTGCTTCTCATTCTACCTCAACATTGTCCTCTATTATCCATCAGAATTCTTTTTAAATTAAGACATTCCCCTTTTACAACTGCCACTGTTGTGTTTGCCCCTCTCCTGTCATGCCTTTTTGTTCCCCTCTCAGTGCAACACCAACATGTTCCTCTCTGACTCTCTCTTTCCTACCTTTTATTCCACCTCTGACATGGTTGTCCATCTCTGCTCCGTGTCTTATAATCCTGCCAATATATCAAAGGTAATATAGTTTTATTTGACATGTGTCCTGGTGTCATTGGTCACAGATAGACAGGGCTACACCTGCTACAGACACTTTGTAAAATGAACAGGCCCCTCAGGACGGAAATAGATATTAACATATAGATCAGACTGTTGTTATATTGCATGCTATAAACTCCTAATGCACAGAGTACTATAGGTGTGGATGCACTCAGAATAGCATTTGTACTATGGAAATGTTACTCACCACAGCTAAGGTTTCTATGGATCTTAACCTGGTGGCAAATGCGAGATTGAATAGGCATGCTAGCTATAACTTAGACTGCGTGAAAATCATGGCAAAACTGCATTCTTTCTGCTTCAATGTTTACATATTAATATTGTTAATGAGGATTAGTATAGCATTTTGGAGATTCACCTCCTAGTAAAGCTTTTGAATTTTCCCTTTTTCTTTGGCTGTTATTTAGTTTTTTGTTTTGTTTTTTTAAATATTTCATTAACTGTTTAGGGATTGCAGTCAATGCCTGCCTGAAGTCAAGAACCAATGCCATCACCAAATGCTGTGTTTTCTCCCTTGAGATACTCTGCAAGCCCTTTACTGGAGCTTCCTTCTATTGCTGCTTGTTTATGGGTCTCTCTGCATTCAGTTTTTTTTGCAGTATCTGAAAAGCATGGTCTGTCGGGTTTAGGTCAGGTAAATTGGTTGCCCATTAAAGAATATGCATTTATTTGCCTTGAGAAACTCTTGAGTGCTTTTCGCAGTTGGCTTTGGGTAATTATCAATTTGCACAGTGAATTGCTGTCTAATCAATTTTGCAGTATTTCACTAAACAGAGAGAACAGCCTTGTAAACGCCAAAATCCATCCTGCTGCTTCTATCAGCTGTCACATCATCAATAAATATGTTGACCCGATTCTACTGACAACCATGCATCCCCATTGCCTGCACATTGCCTGCACTATGTTTGACAGATGATGTGGTGCTGTGATACAGGTCATAAGCTGTTTCTCTCCTTTCAATACTTTTCTCTTCCCATCAATCTAGTGCAAATTAATCGTGGTTAAATTTGTCAAAATATATGTTTTAAAGAATACTGCAGATTCATTGTTTACTGCTAAAGTGTAATCTGGCCTACTTACTCTTTTTCATGAAGGTGGCTCTTGATTGTACATTCTGACAACCTCCTCAAGTGTTCTTGTTATGAATTTGTAATGATCCACTTCGGTTGTTTTCTGTGGTCTTTTAGACCTTTTAGTGTTGCTGAGTTGCCCAGTGCATTCCTCTTTTTTAAGAATTTACCAGATTGTTGATTTGGCCCCTCCGAAAGTACTGTATTTTCACTTTCTCCCTCTGATAGGTTTATTTTGGTTTGTCAGCCTAATGATGGCCTCCTTCGCTTGCACTGACTTCTCTTTAGACCTCATATTGAGAGTTCCAGTAAACAGCTACCAAATGCCAGTTTAACACATCTACAGATCTTTTCTCTGCTTATTCCCAAGTGGAATAGTGAATGAACAGACCTTACCTGGCCTTGCACCTTTTGCTCAGTCAATTTTTCAATAAAAATTAAGGCTCTGGAAATGTGGGACTATGAATAAGAATGGCTTTAATTCCTAAAATCTTAATGCAGTATTTTTGTTAACCTCCTTGAATTAAATCTTAAAGTCTGTGCTTGACATCACATCTTGGGTAATTTAAAATCCACTCATGTGGATCCACTAAGGCAATATATGAAAATGGTCATTGTCCAGAAATGGACCTGGATGTATGTTACACTTCTTTATACATTCAGTTAATCAGCAAAGAAATTATTTGTGAGACTCATATGGAATTTTTGCTTTGCATATGAAATTTTTTAACAAAGCAGTTTTGGGGGAAAAAAAAAAATATCAAAATTTCAAAACCTGTTGACTATTCTGGCGACTTCAGTCTCTTTCAGGATGTGTGTGTGTGTGTTTTCTGATGTTAAGTGCTCATTGCCAGATCATTTTATACTGACTGTGATTTGTATTTATTTAATATGTCTCACTACGCTAAACCTGTTAGTTTAAATAGTTGAATTCACAAGATTCAGTACTTCCCGCTGATGTCTTCGACAATTTGCTTTTTTTTTTTTTTTTGCTTTTTTTTTTTTTTTTTTTTTTATCTTTAACCTATTAGTACACATTTTTGTTTCATTTTTCTTCTCACCATTTATGTTTCTGATTGCTCTTGAATACGGAGTTAAGAGTCTCACATGCCACACAAAAGGACAAGACAGTGACAAGAAAGTGTTTCGTGTTTTTAAATATGTCTGTGAAGGTTCTCAGTCATCCAGGTCATCGTAGTTAAAGGAGCTTGCAAAGAAAAGCGTCTGGACTTCTTTAAGTTACTTGAAGACGTTTCACCTCTCATCCGAGAAGCTTCTCCAAGCATGTAGTGATGGGATTTCCGGCTCTTTTTAGAGATCCGGCTCTTTCGGTTCGGCTCACTAAAAAGAGCCGGCTCTTTCGGCTTCGAACCGGCTCTTCAGATTGTTTTGTTGCTTTAATTAATTTATTATTAACAATAATATAAAATTATGCACAAAAGGAATTACTAACGTAAAAAAAGTGGTTTTATTTATATATGTTTATATATAAATATATGCAGTGGCTCCTAGAGACAAAACACGTACAAACTCCAAAACACATTTCTAGCATGAACTGAACTTCCAAAGCAGAGCTACTAGATCACTTAAATTACACAATTGAAAGCATGTATGTATTGTATGTGTATTCATACACAAGCACTCATATATATTCAAATAATTTAAAAAAAAAGTTCATTTACCTGTTACTACCACACATCAAATCCGGTCGTTGGTACTTGCTGGCTTGTGTAGCCACAAGATAACAAAAGCTCAACACTGCGCCCAGCATCCTGGAGCACTTCTGTTGTCTTTTGTACGTGTTTTGAGTTTTTATATGCTTCTAAGTTTTTACGTGCTTATGAGTTTTTACGTGTTTTGGAGTTTTTACGTGTTTTGGAGTTTTTACGTGTTTTGGAGTTTTTACGTGTTTTGGAGTTTTTACGTGTTTTGGAGTTTGTACATACTTCAGAGTTCGTACGTGATTTGAAGTTTGTATGTGCTTTGTCTCTAGGGGCCACCAAAAATATACTTTTATTTATTCACTCCACATAAAATGTAATAAATAAATCATATAATACAAAAATCAACTATTCACATTTCAACTTTTAACTATTTAAATTTTCAGCTTTTTCCTTTTACAAATTTAAAGTGAAAACAACACAAAACACTGCAAACCACAACACAATTAAATATAAATTATAATATGAAAACATAAAGAAGATGCATATTCTCTGTCATATGGGCCTGCATGAATAAACTTTCTGAATCCTTTATCATCTGCAACCGAAAATAGTTGTGGATGATTACTATACCTTTCTAATGTGATGTTGTTGTCCCTGGCTCTCTTTCTCTCTCTCTCCCTCTGGCTCTGTTCCTGTGCTACTGAGTGTAACTACCGCCCCTCCCCCCTCTGCCCAGCGTAAAGCACAAGGCTCACGTGCGGAGTGAAGTGGGAAAAAAGTGCGAGAGAGAGAGAGAGAGAGAGAGGGTGAGAGAAAAAAAAAAACCCACGTGACGGCTCGCGATAAGGAGCCGGCTCGCATCGTTCACGTCAAAGAGCCGGCTCTAAGAGCCATTTCGTTCGCGAACGACCCATCACTACAAGCATGACATCCCGGTGCATTTCAGACCCAGCAACACGCTCAGACAAAAACTGGTTCACCCGAAAGACAAAACGCCAAAACACAGACTTAACAATGTGGTGTATGCTGTACAGTGTATCCTGTACAGTGCAGCGAGGAATGCCCAGACCTCTACATTGGAGAGACCAAACAGCCACTTCACAAGCGCATGGCACAACACAGAAGAGCCACCTCCACAGGACAAGACTCAGCAGTCCATCTGCATCTTAAGGATAAAGGACACTCTTTCAAGGATGCCAATGTTCACATTTTGGACAGAGAGGACAGATGGTTTGAAAGAGGAGTGAAAGAAGCCATCTATCTCCACTGTGAGCGACCATCTTTGAACAGAGGCGGTGGTTTACGACACCAACTGTCTGCCATCTATAATCCAGTTTTGAGATCCCTTCCCAGACGCCTTAACGCCCACTCACATCCTGGACCATCTGATCTCAGGAATTCGCATGATAAGGTGGGGCCAGGTTTCACAATGAACACACCCGAAACTCTGGCTGATTGGGACCCACACCCAGTTTCACACCTTGGCTCAGGTGATTAGAGGATCATCAGGGGTCCTTTTGTCCCTCTGTGGGGGGATACTCCCACTAGGTTTATATCTGGGACTCTCCACCATTTGACCTTAGAACTGAAGAAGCTTCTCGAATGAGAGGTGAAACGTCTTCAAGTAACTTAAAGAAGTCCAGACGCTTTTCTTTGCAAGCTCCTTTGACTTCGTGTTTTAAACTGCATAAAACCTTTGGGATTTAATCTGCAAAAAGGGGATGAGAATTAAAACAGACTTCACCCAAGCTGTATCTTTGTATGGATAGCACTCTGCCCTTATAATTACATGATGGCTGCCTGCACATACAAATGTATTTCAAATTCACGTATGACTCAGTAGACAATAAAATAGTTTATTTAAACTACATCTTGAATTATTCATGGTATAGGTTCCTGTCAAAAGGTAAATTTCCCACTGTGCATTCATTTGTATTAACGAGCACACATGGGTACATGTTCATTTGTCTGTGTTGCTCAGCGTGAATTTGGTCAGTGTGTGTTTTTGTGCATAAACATATCTGTGCGTGCTTTGGTAAGTACATTGCTCACTAATGTGTGTGTGTCTGTCATCAAATTATTGTCATCAGCTCAGGATAGTCATTTAAGCTTGACCTCACGTAATGGGGTTTGACAGCCAGTGGCTTAAGACAATAATTACACAACACACAGACAGCCTGTATCAAAGCGTGCTGACTAGAATAAAAATCATCTCTGAGCTGCTGTTACTAAAGAGAAGCAATTATCTGCACACAAAAGTAGGCTGAGGAACAAAAATCTGGAAAAAGGAGGGGAAATTTCAATTGGTTTCCCCCCCTTTTTTAGAAAGGTGCTGATATTAAATAACCGAGTTGAATACTTGGCAGTAAAGGTTCAAGGGGGAGTTGCTTAGTTGTGACTTCTCTTGGATTTTCAATAATACAGTGGCTCATCTGTCCATTTTTATCTCTCCTCTTTTCTCCTCTCCTCTTCTCTCCTCTCAGTAGATGTCACTGCAGTTCCATCACCCACCAGGCGAGCCGACGGATTGCAATGCATCGTGGGACGTAGACACCCTCAGGTTACGATAGCAGTGACGAAAGGGACTGGAGGGGAGGAGAGAGGTGTGGAAATGATATAATGAGGGGAGGAAGAGGACTGATAAAAGGAAAAAGAGAGGAGACAGTCCGGTAGAAACATTTCATCCTCACAGGTAAGCCCTGCACATGCAACGTGCACATCTGATCCTAAATCCCAAATGTATACAGTAGCACAAAATTGCACGCCACAGCAGTTGATGGTGATGACCTGTTAAAGCACACACACTCACACACATACGCGTGCACACTCACATATCCCAGTGATGCAATTAACTGTCATGGCCCATCTCCTATCAGTTGTTAATGAAGAGATAAAGTGTTGTGGCATCAGGGGAAATGTGAGTGAAGATAGAGGTGTTGTTGACTTGCCTCTGTCAAACAGATAGCAATCTGTCAGCTCTCCAGTGCTCCACCACTTCTGCTGATTGGACGCCACTGTAATTACTTTATTCAATATGGGAAATGAAAAATATCACTGCTCATCAAGTGACATTTCAAGCGCTGTTTTTACTTTGCTCAATACGTGTAACTTTTTTTTGTATGTCAGTTTGG
The DNA here is from genome assembly GCF_057382275.1 of Copadichromis virginalis. Classification (NCBI taxonomy): domain Eukaryota; kingdom Metazoa; phylum Chordata; class Actinopteri; order Cichliformes; family Cichlidae; genus Copadichromis; species Copadichromis virginalis. The sequence continues at coordinate 16,825,304 of NC_140631.1, read as the reverse complement.
TACTTCTCAACAATCCGTTTTTCTGTTTTTGCTGTATATGTACCACGTTTATTGCTAATGTGTTCTGCCTGCCTGTCATGCAGTTTCAGAACAGACTAAATGCTGAGAGAAGTGATTTTTCATGGGTTAATCCCCCACTTTTCCTCTAAATAGTTGGCCTCCTCAGTGAAAACAACCCTTAAGTGAGTCCAACTGGCACTGTCTCTGTTCTGTCTTCCCTGATGGTAGACCATTTACCAGCAGATTGTTTTAGACTTGGCTCTTCCCCAGCAAGTTGGGAAGAACTCTATCGCTCCTCTCAGGAAAGATCAGCTGCAAATTTTTGAACATTTTTAGGAAGTGAAGCAAGACTGTGAGGTTGGGCAAAAAAAACGTAAGCGCCACTACTCTATAAGCATGATCCCTTGCCAAATTCAGGCTCTGGGCAATAGCCTTGCTCCCTGCCTTTCTTCATCCCATTTTCTCCCATGGTGAGGGAATTTCCACATCACAGTAATTCTACTAAACATAATTACACTGCTTGTTTATAGCGTATTTTAACTTTGACAAAAGCATCCCTGGAAGAATTAGTACAATTATGTTGGGATGACTTCTCTTTTAACATGCGTTTTCTCTCTTGGGTAAACGCATTGTTTGAATGTTGGGTTGCACTCACTGGATACTGTTAAATTCTTTTCAAGTACCTGTTTTGGCAAAAAGAGAGAAAGAGACGTGAAACATTAGTGAGGAGCAGAGTAGGTTTGTGTGCGTGTGAACCTGGTTTTCCTTTTGTGCAAGAGCAAGTCTGTGTGTCGAGTGTATGCCTGTGCAGTTGTAAGCATTTTTATGTGTCACAGTTCAGCAGCAGACAAGTGGAGACAAGCATTAAACGCCCTCTTCCTCTACTAATCAGGGATTAGACAGTGTTAAAGAGCATAAGAGAGAACCATAAAACAAATGAGTGTGTGAAAGAGACTGTTGAAAACGCCTATGAGGAAAGGAAATGAATGGCTGTCTGATGTTTTGTCTTAGGCATTTGATAGTGCCAGTGTTTGATTTCCTGCAATTTCTCAGTTATTACGAGTTTCATTTCCATTTTGACTAGGGCTGAACGATATATCGCATTTGCGATAATATCGCGACATGATCAAGTGCAATTTTCTAACCGCAAAGGCTGCGATTATACTCTGGACATGTCCAAATTCATGGGCTGCATCCTCCTGAGGCCGCATTTGTAGACCGATTACGTCACAGCGACGCGCCGAAGGCTGTCCAAATTACTACCATATCCCAGAATTCATAGCGCGGCCCAGCCAAACTCCAGTTTCCAGCAATGGCGGCCGCTACTAAGTTTTAAAATTACTCATACTAATCTTTCTGGGTCACAAAATAAACTTTTAAAATATTTTCAGGCGAGAAAGTAGTTGTGTAAACATCAAATATCTGCTCGGTTTATCAAGATATCCCATATTTGCAAAAGTGCTTCGACGTTTTCAGAGGCGTCTGCTACCCACCAGCTCGACAGCTAGCCGGGAGCTCGAGGGTTACTGATGCGGCCGAGAACGGCACAACTCCCGGCACATCATTTTCAGATCACCGCGGAGTTTCGCTGCTCGGGTTAAACGTAATATATAAGTCACTTAGACAACCTAAAAATGTTATTGTTGGGCTTTTTTCAGTGTTTTGTTTGTTCGTGAGTAAATCGGTTTGGCTGAGATTAAAGTTATTAGATTAGATAAAATAAAACTTTATTAATCCCCCGGGTGGGTTCCTCCTTGGTTTTCACACAGCTGACTAAACGTCAAACAGAAAACTTATTAAACAGAAGTATGAGACAGTCGAGAATTTACACCAGTGTCTGGTTATATTTTAGATAGCAAGGAGCAGACGGCCGAGTTTATTAAACTCCACCGAGACAGCGGTGACGCTAATCAGAACTAGACCGTCCAATTTCACGCCTTTAAATTTTAAAGGCGTGTTTGTGTGTGTGTTTATACAATTGCTATTATGTTTGCACTTTATGTGTAATGTTACTGACTGCAGAGATCAGTAAGATGTGTGTATTTTTTATTTATTAGTTTTATTTATTTAATATTATTTTTTAATTGAATGACTGTCTAGTAGTTCACAGATGTCGAAAAACTGAGTGTGGTAAAGCCACTGATTTTTTTTTATGTATATTTCTGCAATCTGCACATTGTACTGACTTTCATTTTAATGTTTACACCAGGGTTCCTTGTCAGCACTTTATGCTCAGATGTTTGTAAGCTAAAAATAAACTATTGTGTATGTTCAAATATACTGTTGTGATTGAAGAAGTTAAATAAAAATGTCAGTCATCAATTCATGCATCACCTCATGTCATCATAACAGAGGTCTGTCTTCCAGGAAAGAACAGTTTAAAATTAATGTAATATAGTATTGGCCATACTATATGATGTATTGCTTGTCTTTGTTTAATAATACAGAAGACAAAGACCTTAAAAAATAATCGCATCGCAATCGCAATATTGGGGCAAAAAAATCGCAATTAGATTATTTTCCATAATCGTTCAGCCCTAATTTTGACTATTCGTTTCAGCCAGTGACCATCAGAAACGTTGCATAAGTGTTTTGAAACAAACGAAAAAGAAAATAGTAAAGCAAAGAATTTTTTTGATAACTCTCACCTTTTTTTAAACTACATGTTTATGAACATCAAACAATGTCATCAGATCAAAGAAACTTAAAGAAAAACAATACTGCCATTTATTAGAGACTGCTTGAAAAACTGACAGTGGCAATTAGACAATGCACACTTTAATTATTGTAAGAAATAACGCATTGCACAGATATAATGCAAATGAAAAGCATTTACCTCAATTGATTTAAATGGATAACGTAAACTTTTATTTGACTCTTCCTCAAGGGTAGTCAGTGTTGTTGCGTAGTGAACGGTCGAGTCCTCCAAAACTAACATTGTCCTCAGTAACTATTTCATCAACTGATTTGCTGTTAGAAGAACACAGAAAGGTTTTTTTCTCTCTCAATCTTCTGATTATGGTAGCCGCAGAGAGTGTGCTGTGACTGGGTTGTACTCTTTGTCCTTCTTACCTCATTGCCATTCCATGGATGAGATCGTTATCTATCACAGTTGCTTGAATTTTATCTGCAATTACTATTATTGGTCTTGCTCTTCTTGTTGCCCTCTTTCTCCTCATCAAAATTCACATGCACTCCTACATGCTTATATTAATCTCATCATCCTCCTGTCCCCCAGATGGTTTCCATCCATTTTTGTACTAAACTTCAACTTTCTGGTGCTGCCTGTGCACTCTGAACTAGTATATATTGGTTTAATTGCATCATTGCCAACAGGTGTGAACACTTTTGCATCATTTTGTGTAAGCAGTGACAGCTGTGCTGTAATTGTGTTTAACTTATGCCACCTGTGGTTACCAATGTGCATCACAAGTGTGGCACAGTGAAAATGTGTTTTAGCGAGTGAGACTTTGTTTAAAGTTTTGCAGAAAGAGTAAATTAGATCTGCAAATTGCATCTAACTAGATGAAAGCTGTCAAGGTTTGCCAAAGGGAGCGACTGATTCAATAAATGGGTTCACAGCATTGAGAACTGGCTTCAGAGAATGGTATCTGCTGTTTTATCAGTATGGCTGCTGTATCCATTTTTATGAGAGCACAGTTTAAAGTCAAAAAAGTAGTGTACATGAAATTGTAGTAAAGCAACCAACTGCAACGGTCAATCAGCTACAAGCAAGTGAAAATTTCCAGTGAATTACTTTGCAACAAGAATGATTGAGTATAGTCTTTAAAATGCATTCACGAAAAAATGTTTCAAATGTTTTTTGCACAGTAGCCCAACTTGGTACTGGCAAAGTCAAATGATACACTTTTCTTAAAAACACATGAATGCCAAACACCAGTTCTCAACTGTCTCAGGTGGAGAGGAACAACATTGCACATGCTAAGTGGGTTAAAATGCCTGAAAGCCAGCATGTGCTGGCTGAGCAACTTTTACTGGAAATTAATGAGGTGCCATCTTGAAACGCAGTAACAAGTTCTCTTGTTATGTCTTCAGAGTCTTAAAAAGAGCTGTGTAGTGTCCTGCCATCTCAAAGAGCCATAAAACTTGTGGATGTTTCACTCACACCAGTTAAAAAGGATAATATTTCATTGTCTCACCAATACTTGAGGCAACACACCCACACCAAAGCAGCCACTTGTGTTCTCTTTTTGTTTTTTTTAAACTCAGTGCTATTTTTGGTCTGAAGACTTTCCCATAATATTCTCTTACTTCGAATAAATCATTCTGCCACACACACACTGCCATTCCGCTGCTGCTTCAGCGAATGCAAAACTTGGGAAGCGTATTCCACATGTGATAAGTTAATACAACTGGGAGATGGGTGCTAGCGTTTTTGTTGCACGTACATAAATAGGGATTTGATGAGAAGTGATAAAAAAGAATGAAAGAAGCAGTTTGTAGGGAAAACGTGACAGCGGGAGAGCGAGTGAGACAAAGATACATGCAGAAGAAAAAGGAGAGAAAGAGCTAGAGTTGAAGAAGGCGAGTCTTCCTGGGGATATAGGAATGATTAATGTGAAGCTGTCAGAGAGGTGGAGAGGGGAAACCACAGTGATGGGGGAAGAGTCATGGCCAGGTGCAGAGAAAAGAATATGACAGAGATGGGGGGGGGGGGGGGGGGGGGAGAGAGAGAGAGGGAATCAAAACGGGCTTTAGAGAGTGAGGAAAATGTGCAGAGAGAGAGAGCGGTGAAAGCATGAAAGGGGTTTTTAGGAAAGACTGCTTAGAGGGAATGAGAGGCAAAAAAAGAGGTGCAGAGTGAGTGGGAGAGGATGAAGGTGTGAAAGAGGATACAGCAGAAATTGCTGAGAAACAGAAAGGGAGGCAAAGAGAGCAATACAGAGACAGGCAGGGACACCAAGATGGAAAAAAGACACAGCGGTACCTACTAAGATGAGAGACTTGTGATAGAGTGTCTTACGGTTTCTGTATGAGAGCCTACTGTGTGTGTGTGTGTGTGTGTGTGTCTCAGAGAAGGAGAAAGAAAGAGATTAACTATCTGAGCAAAATTAACTTGTGCTTTTTTAAGGCTTTTTTTTCCCTTTAATGTTCAGCATCATAGTGTTTGAGTATGCGTGTGTGCGTGTCTGTGTGTGTGTGACACCTTACTGTTAATTAACCTGAAATTATATTGGTCTGTAACCAGCTTTAGTGTTCAGCTTCCCCTTTGACCTTGCTCTGCTTTTTTATCCCATTCTATCAAATGTAGAAACCACTTCCTAGTTGGTTCACCAGTCATGGTTTACTGTGTGTCTTTGTGTGTAGGTGTAACAAGGTGTAGCAAGGCTAGAATTTGTAGACAGGACCGTAATGGGAAACTCAGTCATAACAGCTCTATTTGTTTAGGTTCCACTCAGTAACTGATTGATTTTCTATGAGAAGAGGTGAATCCATCAATGTGTACTTTGAAGCAGTATGAACACAGGTAGGCGATGATGGTGTATGCACATACACAAAAGGTCAGTGCAAATTAAACACCTGTATTTGTTACCCTGAAGATTACTGTAATTTCATGATGACAACTGATGATGACACACGTGTCATATGTTGTTGTAATGGGGTAATGTGCTGAGCCCCAAGTGGCCAAAAAACTCTATAACTAACATGGTAACTTTTTCTTTTTTCTTTAACTTATCAGCTCAAAGTAAATTCCATTTATACAGGGTATTCATTATACAATTATAAAATGTTGTATAAAGGGCTTGCCTATAAGTCTTGCTTTCATTAAGCAGTTCTGTACATGTGACATTTATAAAATGTTCCAAGGAAATATTTTAATTGTTGTTTTAATTGGTTAAAATAAGAATGGGTTTAACTCCTTACAGCATGCTGTTTTGTGTGATGATAAGTCCAGATGAATTCCTAGTTTGATTTGTGCACACCTACATATGACTTTACTATAAATTTAAGCAAAGCTGGTCAAACAAGTCCTTCTCTCCCTCCTGGGATCAATATTTCTGCACTTTGGTTTGGTTTAATCTCATAATCCCCAGACATACATTTCACCATTCTATGTACCCTTGACATTACTGACATTAATGGCCCTCGATACACCTCATGTTCATCATTATTTGCTGTGATGTTTTAAGTGGCAACTAATAACTGGCACCTTCTGTCTGTGAGCTTCCTTCTGTGAATCACCACCTTGTCATGTTTTTTTTGTGTGTGTCCCAATAATCCCTGGGGTTATGTTGCTGGGGGCTTATGCCTAAGGTAGGGTTTCACAAGGCAAAGTGGTGATAAGCCAGACAAAGGGCAATTCACATTACACGTATGGGAAAATGAAAAACATCTAGAGACCATTTTTACTCTGCCCAGGACAGTTACTTATGCCCTGCCACTGAACTTGGCTTCAGGAGAGTGCTTGAGGGAGAGTGTCAGTTTGCTGAGCTCTAGCTCGAGGGAGCCAGCCTGGGGTCAAACCAGAAGTGACATGGGTCCACCCTTCTGTGGATTGTTGTATTCCCACAGTCACTGCCTATATGTTGGGGTTTCTTCCACTGGGCAAGAGGTTTGTCTGCACTTTTGTGCCAGATGAAAGTTCAGAGTACTAAGCTTTCTTGGAGTCACTACTTATGGTGCTGGAGGGTGCCCCACCTTGTGACTCCATTGTCACTGGTCGGAGACTTCAACATGGGCAATGGCAGTGAGACCTGGAGTGGCGTCATCAGTAGGAATGGCCTACCTGATCTTAATCTGAGTGGTGTTCTGTTTTTGGACTTTTGTGTCAACCACAGTCTATCCATAAAGAACACCTTCTTCAAGCATAAGTGAGTTCTTTTGGGCTCCTGGCACTGAGACAACCTATGTAGCAAGCTGATCCATTTTGTAGTTGTATCATCAAATCTTTGGTCATATGTTTTGGATACTTGGGTGAAGAAGAGTCCACTGACTATTACCTGGTAGTTAGATTGGGTGGTGGGAAAGACACTGGACAGGCCTGGAACATCCAAACGTATAGTGATAGTGGGCTGCCCCAGTCTGTGAGATCATCCATTTCCACCTCCAGTAGGTCTTTGACAGCATTCTGAGGACGCTGACGATGAATGGACCATGTTATGCACCGTCATTGTTGAACCAGCTGCACAGAACTGCAAGGTGGTTGCACCGAACCGAATGATGGACACTGGAAATGAAGGGAGCCATGTAGCTGAAGAAGGAGTCCTATTGGGCTTGGTTAGCTTGTGGGACTGTAGGGGAAGCTCACATCCTTTGGGAATCTCTTCAATACTTTGAGGATCTCTTCAATCCCACTTATATGCCTTTCAGAGTCTGGTGATGAAGGGGATAACTCGGCCATCACTGGGAATGAGGTCAGGTACTTAAAACTTCTCAGTGACAGGCCCCCTTGGGTGGATGATTTGCTTTAGAAGTTGTACACTGAAAAAAATGTTTTGTTCAATTTACTCAATTTTTTTATGACAAGTGGTTGCACGAAATAAATTTGTTTGAATCCAGAAATATTTTTTAAGTACACTGAATTTAATTTAAGCGAGTAAAACCAACATATATTTTTAAGCTACTTTAACTTAACTGTTGTGGATACGTCTTAGTCAAATATTATTAGTAAGTCCAACTAAGGTCGTGTTAAATGTACCAGAATAATTTGTTTCCTTTACACTTATGTCCCAAACTTATATTCAAATCAATCAAATTGTTAATTTCTCTCTATTTCAATTAAGTTAAGTTTACTTAAAAAATATTGCTTACCCTGATTTGTAGTTTTTAAAAACGTCAATAATGAAAACTACAACATTCTTTCACATCATTTATTAATGCAAAATTTGTTGCAAACAGAATAAGAATCCACATCTCTAAGGGAAATTGCTGCAATTTGTATAATACAAATTACAAAACTTTTGCCTATGAACTAGTAGCTTTAAAAAGCTGTATTCAAACAAAACAGAAACAACAGACAAGAGAAATGTTAACCAATGTTTCTCTTCCTCTAAAAAAGAAAAAAAAAAACCAAACTCCTTACATAAAAGAATAAAACACTACCAGCAGTATAATGTATCACAATTAGAAACTGATGCATCCACAAACTAACCAGTTTCAGACTTGCTGTTCTGCGATCCATATTTAGAAATTGCATTTTAATAAGGTAATTAGACTTAAAATTAAACTTGTGTTTTCCTTACTGCTTATTGACCACTGTCTTTCCATTCTAGTCCTTCCTTGAAGATTCTGAATGTTTTACATATTTTCTGACCTAACATACTCGCTTCAAAACAATTAATAGTCTTTAAAGTGTTACCAGTGTGCTGCAGTGTGGTAATCATGAATGGTTTTTTTTGTTTTTTTTATCCGGTTGAGTTAACACTGATTATACGCAGGGCAGCAGCTATAACTGAATAATTACAAAGTTGCTCTTCAAGCTACTCAAATGTACCACACGTGAAACATTCATTATTGAAAGTTAAAATGTTCAATCGAAACATAACACAGAACAAATGATGGTTGTACAAGAGTTTCACTCCTATTCACAAGAGCACCAGTCATTGGTAATTTACATAACAGCATTCTCTTGATGTGTTATTTTAGAAATCTTCCTATCCAGTAGCAATTTTGTTCTTCAGCCCAAAGACTTTGGGGGAGAGCTTTTCACCATCGAATCCCATCAACACTTTCTAAATGAATTCATAATAGTCCTTCAATTCCTTGGGGAAGGCTAGGTTTAGTGCATAGATTACTCCAAGCATCAATGCACAAGCTTGCGCCAGAGATCCAATGTTGTCCATGACTATCTCCCCTTCAACAAATATTCCAATGTCATCATAATGTCCATTTTGTCCATCCTCCCTGTTGATGACATAAATGCCCATGGTGTGCTTCTTCAGGTCTCTCTGGATATCATCTCCTTCAATGTCCTAAACATTTAATAAAAAGGTAAAAGAAAAAACAATTAACTCTACAATTAAATTCCAATCTAGTCGTTTGTGTGTGTGTGTGTGTGTGTGTGTAATACACACACACACAGATATCTATCTAAAAAGTGTGTGTATAGATGACTTGCTTACAATGACTTAAATGACTTACAAAGAACTCCCGAATAAGGCTTCCGTCCTCTTCACCAAGGTAGAGGCAAAGTGCCCTGAGAACTGCTTCCCTTTTCACTTTAACATCACTTTCAGCCTGTTTAAAGAGAGTTGCTGATTAAACCAATTTGGAAAAAAGAACAATGTCTGACATTCGCAATAAGTAAATTTTATCATATGTCAGTTCAAACATAGTAAATAAAATTTATATATGAAATTTCAAAATTTAGATTGCTTGGCTGGTCACCTAAAACGGCTTATTGGACTCACCAGTGACCTGCCACTTAAGACAAAAGAAATCCAAATAGAATTTGCAATATTCAGATTTACCTCTTGCATGATCTGCAAGTGGTGGGCAAGTTTCTGCCCAGAAACACCGCCCTTCTTCTGGAAAACTGTCATCAACTGAGGTGTAATTCTGTCTAACTGTGCCGCGAAGGTTATCTCCAGTTGAAGTGTTGTAATACACTGGAATTCAGCATTTACCTGTATCTCACACACACACACACACACACACACACACACACACACAGAAAAAAAGAAGACTGGTGCTTAATCATTGGTATGATTATTTTGTTATTTCTTCATTAAATGCTACAATGCAATTGCCATCACTTCATAAAGCATGATTATCATATGGGTTAGTATACAGTGCATGAAGGATGTTACTACTGTTAATCAAAGAAGAAATGAATGGCATCAGTCCATTTAACGGGTTTAAAGGGTTTTAAAAAGCAGATATTTGTCTGTTTCAGGTGGTTGGCAACACATTTTCCTGTGCTCTTTGTCCACTGGTGGGAGTGTCTCACCTGTGAGGTCAGCGGGGCAGAACTCTGCCATCAGCAACAGAGAGCAGAGAAAATTTAGATGTGCAACTAAAAACATGCTTGCCATGTAAGCCCCAAACATCTCTGAAATTGCTCTGCAAACTTCAGAGTACTTATACTTCAGGAGTCCTGTGGGTACCGTAAAGACTCATGTATGCAAACAAACCACATTTTTTTTTGCAATCTGATCCTTTTTCTCTTGGCTGTTTCCTTCAGGGATCACCACAGTGAATGATCCACCTCCATCTAACCCTATGCTCTGCATCCTCTTAACTCACAAGAACTAAATTCCTGTTTTTCATTTCACTTTCGCAAGTTTTTTTTTTCTTTTGTCCTGGATAAAAGAAATTTAATCATATATATTAATTGATATTAATTAATATCAATATTAATAATCACAAGAACCCTTAAGATGAGATAGATAAACTTGTCCCTGCAATACTGTGACAAATACTGTTGTGATAAATATGTAAGGAATTTGCATGTACTTACCAAAATAACACCATCTTCTTGAATAAACAGTAACACATAAGGGGAAGAAAATCTGCCAGAAAAGGAAGACAAATAAAAAAAAATAAACTTTAGAAAGACAAACAATTACCGTTTCCAAGCCATTAGTGCATTACTTCATGATACTCCCTTGTAACAAAACAAATCTTACTTGTGCCTCTGTGCAAACTACAGATGGCACGATACCACTTTTTTATGTCCGATACCGATATCATAAATTTGATTATCTGCCGATGCCGATATGAATCCGATATAGTGTATTTTATAATAAATAAAACTGTTTTTATAAATATTTTGCTGCATTTTGTATAAGTTCATACTCAGTTTTAAAAACAAAACATTAAAGCTATTCTGTTATACCTGTATGCAAAAAATACACTGCACCCAAAATATTTTATACTTCAGCAATACTGATCAACCTAAAAAACTTACACCATCCTCCTTATTCAGGTATTCTAAACAGTACATAGAAATATTAAACTAACTAATAGGACTGCCAACTCCCAGCAAAAATATTAGGAAACCACCCCGCACCCTTCGCCTGATAATGCTTAATTGACGTAATCTACTTTAATGCACAGAAATCAATTATTTTTCTATAATAATTTGATTCAACATTTTTCTTCAATACAGTTGCAGACAGCGCAGACAGCGTACCTTCCCAAAGGAAAAAGTGCTATATGTACTACTATTACTAGGGCATATATTAGACTTAATATTTACTACATACAATAATGGATCTCTATACATTTAACCAGATCACCACTTTGGTAGTAAGATTTAGAATAATTATTTATTAAAAGCTAGACATTTTAAATGAGAATAAGAAAGAAAATTATGTCGTTGTGTCTCCCTTTCCCTGTTAATGCCCTACCTGGCCCCCTGGCAAAACTTTGCTAGATCCGCCCCTGCACAGTTACCAGATGTCAGCTACATAGAAAAGGATCCTGGTGTTATTTGTCTCTCATAAACAGTTCATAACTTCCCTTCAACTCATTCATGTGACCTAAAATGTAAACCTGTTTCTTCATTACCTGTTCAGCTCTAATGATTCAGTAAAAACTTCTCCTGGTTTCACCTTCATGTTTCCTTCTCACCACATATCCAAACTATCATGACCAGCAGCTATTACGGCTGTGGCTCCAGAAAACATAAGCGGATACTAGAAGTAATATTAAAAAAATTCTAGCAACAGCTTATCAAGCTTAAACGTGCTGCTGTTGTTTATCTGCCGTTTTCCTCTTTCTAGCGCAAACTGGGTGACTAACAAATGAGAGAGACTAGCGACAGAAAAGCCGATCACCTGATAATCGATCAGTTTCATGATTGAAGTAGCAACAGGAGAGGGAGGGGGGAGAATGAGGGAAGAAGTTTTAGCTGTTCAGCATGAAGACACCGAATAACTCCAGCTTTGTGTCTTTTTTCATTCTAGCTGAAGTATAAAACAAATCGCTTCCTTTCCCCCTCAATACAAAACTCCGACAGCCAGTCCAGCTGTGGCTCCATACATCGGTTGTTAAGCTCAACATGGAAATACTATGCAAACATAAAGAGATGAACTTACACACTTGCTTTACTTCTCTGTGTTAGTTTTCTCTGAGATTAAATGCAGCGGTTTGGAAGCACGTAGCGAGGCTTTAAATGCTAAACCAGACCGCTGACAGGTCTTGCACTCAACAGCTCTATCAAGTGAAGCAACTTCTTTTCTGAGTTAATTTCAGTTCTGACAAACATCACTCTCAGTGCCTTTTGATCTCACATTTTTGGCAACCACTGAGTTATTCTCCTCCACAGTTTACAACCATTATTTTTTTCTGCACAAAAGACGTTGTGCAACGCCAATCCTACTTATTTCCTACTGCACCCCTGACTGTGCAGGTGCGTTCAGAAGCCCCCTCCCCCGCCCGACTATTCCTTAATGCCAATGTTGTGGCGGGAGGGACGATTTCTCCACTTAAAACTGCAGGCGACTGTACAGTGAACTTTACAGCTAACTACAGAGAAATTGCCTCGTTCCATAATTTGTTAGTACAAAGTGTGCCACAAGAACTAAGCTAAAAACATATGACATTTTAACGCATCAATACAATTACTCTTTTAATAGAGCAGTAGCTAATAGAGCACATAGCTAGCTTAAGTCAAATTCATGACAAAGTTCAGAGGTGTACAACTACTTAGACTTCTTTCTCCATGTGCACACGTCTTAAAGAGTCAACATGCTTTGACTGAGGTAAAAAAATAAAACAAAAACGACCGTAAAAGGTTTACTTACCGAAGCTAGACCACCTTTATATGAAGTTGTGCGATTAACTTGAGCCCGCTTGCAGCACACAAAGAGTCCGCTTCTTCAGTCCGCGTGCAAAATGGTGGCCTGTCCTAACGCATGCGCAAAATGGCCCAGCAGGAGGCTATGAAAAACATACTTAAGCATTTTGAGCTACATTTAATTAACTAAAATTAATTGGATTAAAACGCAGGGAATGTATTCTGGAGTTACTCGAATTATATATGTAGACAGGAATTACTCATTTGAATTGAAAAGATATACCAAAATATAATATGCTATATTTAAAAGGAGACAATATCACTTTTTTCAGTGTAGGGCTGTCTTGGTTGACACACCTCTACAATGTCATGGGGTATCTGGCTTATTGTGTTGAATTTCGCAAGAGTTTCCCTGTCATTAATTCTGTTTATAATATTTATGGACAGAATTTCTAACTAGAGGCAGGTGGTGTAAGTAGGTGTCCTCAGGATCTTGTCTCTGCTTTTTACACATGGTGGTGGTCACCAGCTTGAACTGAAGTGGTTCATATATGAGTGTGAAGCAGCAGGAATGAGAATAAGCACCTCCAAATCTGAGATAATGGTTCTTAGTAGGAAAAGGGTGGAGTGCCCACTCCAGGGAGAAGGACAGCCTCAATACACAATGAGAAGTTCAGTCATTCAGAGGGACTCAGAGTAGAGCTGCTACTCTCCTGCATTGAAAGCAGCCAGTTGACAGGGTTCAGGAATCTGATTAGGGAGCCTCCTGGGCAAGGTGTTCTGAGCATATCCTACTAGGAGGAGGCCCTAGGGTAAACCCTGTACACGCTAGAGAGATTATGTCTCTCAGCTGACTGGGAATACCTCTGTATTCTTGTGTATGAGCTGAAGTAATTGGTTAGGGAGAGGGAGGGCTGGGCTTCTCTGTTTAGGCCACTGCTCCAGCAACTCGGCCCTGGATAAGCAATAGAAGATGGATTAATGCAGTGGTTCCCAAACTTTTTTTGCTAGGCCCCCTTTGTTTTACAAGAAAAATGCCCCCCCCCCCCCCCCCCACACACGTGCACGCACACATGCACACGCACAAACACATCCTCCAACCACACACACCCTTATTTTGCTCCATTGCTGTTTATTTCACAACTCAAACATTTAGAATACAATTAAGCAAATACAAGTAATCTGCAATAAATTACAGGTAGTAATAAAATAAACTACTAACTCTTTTATGCTACATCCACATCTACACAAGTATTTTTGACAACGCAGCTGTTTCGTCCACACGTAAACGGTGTTTCGAATCACCAAAAACAGAGATTTTTTAAAACTCCTTTTTTACGTTTACGTGTGGACGAGGAATACAGAGTTCGTCATGCAACGTCAAAGGTATGTGCCTTTTTCCATGTCACGCTGTCTGCCACATTATTGTTTACATGAGATGAATTGCAGAATGGCAGATAGAGACAAAATACTGTTAATCTGACTATCTACGGTTTTTACAGGCTTACATACACACACGCAGCTACTGTCCCTCTAGAAAGGCTGAGGCGTCACGGTGCGATTATTTTACGTGTAGTTGTTTTTTTTTTTCCTGTGTAATAATATTCAGCATTGCTATCAATTCATTTTCAAAAAATGCCTCTCTGTGCAAAATAGGTTTAAAAACATGAAACAACTGTGAGATACTGTTAGTCCGTGATTTAGACAGGGGGAACAAATCATGGCAGGATCAGCCTGATGTTATTTGTATCCCACTGTAACTTTACTGTATAAAGAGCTAACATCTCCAAAATGTCAGGAGTAGTTAGTCATTAAACAAGTGTTTGAACTAAAAATCAAGAATGTGGGATACTGTTTGTCCGTGATTTGAAGAGCCCAGCGAAAACCAATTCTGCAGGGGAGACCTACCTTGGCACTTGTGCAGGTGAAGCCAAAGGGAAGATATGCTTCACCATATTTTCTAGTCTTTGGCTTAGAATGAAGTTGGTTTGGAAACATATTCAGCTATGCTTCATCTCCTGCTTTGCGTTTCTGTGGGCGCCCTGTGCTAGCAGTGTCCAAGCGTTTTGTCCCCCCCCCCCCCCTTTTTCATACCACGCCCCCCTGCAATGGGGGCGGGCACCACACTTTGGGAAGGTCTGGAATAATGGATGGATGTACAGGTAGTGCTGTATGACTCTGAATCCAAATCCAAAATAGTCCATATTCAATTCAATTTTATTTATATAGCGCCAAATCACAACATAAGTCGCCTCAAGGCGCTTCATAGATACAGAGAAAAACCCAACAATCATATGACCCCCTATGAGCAAGCACTTTGGCAACAGTGGGAAGGAAAAACTCCCTTTTAACAGGAGGAAACCTCTGGCAGAACCAGGCTCAGGGAGGGGCGGCCATCTGCTGCGACCGGTTGGGAAGACAGGATAAAAGACATGCTGTGGAAGAGAGACAGGTTAATAACAGATATGATTCAATGCAGAGAGGTCTGTTAATACATAGTGAGTGAGAAAGGTGACTGGAAAGGAAAAACTCAATGCATCATGGGAATCCCCCGGCAGCCTATGTCTATTGCAGCATAACTAAGGGAGGATTCAGGGTCACCTGGTCCAGCCCTAACTATATGCTTTAGCAAAAAGGAAAGTTTTAAGCCTAATCTTAAAAGCAGAGATAGTGTCTGTCTCCCGAATCCAAACTGGAAGCTGGTTCCACAGAAGAGGGGCCTGAAAACTGAAGGGTCTCCCTCCCATTCTACTTTTAAATACTCTAGGAACAACAAGTAGGCATGCAGTGCGAGAGCGAAGTGCTCTAATAGGGTGATATGGTACTACAAGGTCATTGAGATAAGATGGGGCCTGATTATTTAAGACCTTGTATGTGAGGAGCAGGATTTTGAATTCAATTCTGGATTTAACAGGAAGCCAATGAAGGGAAGCCAAAACAGGAGAAATATGCTCTCTCTTTCTAGTCCCTGTCAGTACTCTTGCTGCAGCATTTTGGATTAGCTGAAGGCTTTTCAGTGAGTTTTTTGGACATCCTGATAATAATGAATTACAGTAGTCCAGCCTGGAAGTAATAAATGCATGAACTAGTTTTTCAGCGTCACTCTGAGACAGGATATTTCTAATATTCATCCAACTAGGCCTGAATGCAGTCCCTTTGCAGTTTGTGTTTTTAAATCCCTGTAGGATTGCAACCTAATAACTTATATCAATAATTAGTTTTGCAAAGAAGGAGATCCACTTGCATATAATGTATTGAACAGGTCCCAGTCCGCAGTTTCCTTTCAGTAAAGGGTTTGCAGAAGTCATGTACAAAGCACATGCAACAACAAAAACGTTATAATCCAGACACATGCTTCGTCAACCTAATCAGCTAATCAAAGCACTTCCTATGTCGGAATAATCGTCATCACTTTGTCAGCATGAACTATCACATGGTTTAATGTGCGCCATTGTCTGCTTGTAAAAACAACACTGCTTATTGACAGAAAAGTTCAGGATATCCTCAACAAGTCACATTACGATCACCGTCAGCAGGCAGAAGTGAGCTTCATTGACTCAACAACCTCTATGAGACCCCTTTCACAAATTTTTACAGCCTCTTCAAGAATAAATACACATGGATGCTTCACATCTGGCACTTTGACAGGTGAGGTAAACAGCAGACTGACAGTTTACACTTAGGATAGATGAGGTGACTCAGAGATAAGAAGGTAAAATACTGCGAAATAAGCAGCCACATATCAATTTTTTATGCCTTATTTATTGTTGAGTGTTCAAATACATTAAAATGTAGTGTGTACACAAATGTTTGTAGGCAAACTGCAGTAGAAGCTTGCCAGCTGTCCACGGCTGGCAAAGCAGCCGGCTGAAAAAGGTCTTCATAATTTTATATGATGAGCTGGGAGTGACTTACTGTGGCATACAGGCCATTACAGAACTCAGCCTAAAGGACACCATTGACTTTAACAAAACCAAATTAGGGTGCACAAGGAGTGAAAACAGACTAATTTTCATTCATTATAAAATATGTGAGATACACTTTCAACAAATAAGACCTGACTTTTGTTAGGCAATTATAAAATCAGAAGTTATATTACTGCTGTAATCGTATCTTCCCATAAGAACAATAAAGTGCACTGAAGTGATCTGCAAATGCTGAACTGCCATATAGGTGACCGTCTGCCCCAAGAGTTTTGAATTTTATTCATTTGAAACTGTAAAATCATTTTTATGACATTTCCATTTTCCTGTATATTATGCAGCAGATGGAGATGGAAAATATGGAAAATAAAGACAAAAAAGCGACACACACTGTAAGCAAGAAGTGAATTGTTACTAGTTGTTTTGCTGGAGAGTTTACACTAAAAGAAATCAGTATGTGAGTTTTGCATCACCTAATAATAAAATTAAAAAAAATAACAGTTATTTTATGTACAGCTTTGGTAGGAAATAATTCAAATTATTATTATAAGTTAAAACACAAACAAACAAATGCCTTAGTGGAAAAAGTCCCCTTTCGGACAAGAACTATGCCAGTGGGCCAGGAGATCGACACATTTTTATGTCATTAATGATCATCTATGCAATGCAGTTAAAAGAATATACACTGTTTTATTTTCTTCTGTATTAGGAACTTATTTATTCACAACACCTGGTACAACATGGTGCCAGAGAGTCTCAGTAGCTTTTTATAAGCCTCTGAAGCTAAAAATGTAAGTTGCACTGAAACAGAGTGAATCTGCAGCTCTGTGTGTCAGAGGTACCAAAGGACCATCTGTCTATCTATCTTCTGTCTGCTTCTCTCTCTCCATCCCCCTTCCCATACTTCAGTTCACACTTTCTCCCTCACTCCCATTATCTCAGTGCAGAGTGTGTAGGTGGTACAGAGTACATGATGACTGATTAAATAGTACAAGCAGCCTATACTAGAGGTTTCATTAGTCATAAAAGACCAATTCGCCAACAATTAAGACCAGCTTCACTGACTTTAATGACACCACACAGACTGCATGAGCTCCACCACTTTACAAGATAAAAGGACCCCAAGACTATTAAAGAAAATATGGAAAGTGAGATGAGGTTTTAGAAGGGAGAGAGCTTTGAGGGTGAGTACAGTACATGCTTGGTGGTATGTTTCTTGCAAAATAATGTATTGTCTGTGCACACTGCGTAACGTGAAGCCAATTAGAGCAAAGCCATGCTTGGGTTGATTGAAAGGAAAAGGATATAATAGTGTTCTTGTGCAATATACTTCATTATATGCTGTTACAAGATAGGCAGTAACTTAAGCAATGCACTGCAAATGAAACTAACTATGGGGCCCAGAGCTGTTTCTTGTACCAAGCTGTAAACATGTTCCTGCTGTACATTTGGGCAATTTAGCACAGGGGCCTGTGGGTATTTCTCAAGATTGTTTCTAACTATTTAAGGAACTGCGGTGTTTGTCACTTCCATGTTGTCCGTTGTTGGAATATTAGTGCCTTAGTAAGACATATGTGTGTGACATGGCAATGGCTTGCGTTCCCAGTAAAGTTGTGCCCGTCAAAAAATCCAGTAGAGATGTTCTAAATTAATATACGTAGCTGCTCTTTGGATGGTCTAATACACTGTCTTACCCTCAGAGTTAAGTGTCTAAAGAAAACTCATCTTATCCAGTTCTATATTTTTTGATTAAAAGCAGAAAAGAAGATAATAATAATAATAATAATAATAATGGATTGCATTTATATAGCGCTTTTCAAGTCACCCAAAGCGCTTTACAGCACCACTATTCATTCACTCTCACATTCACACACTGGTGGAGGCAGCTACGGTTGTAGCCACAGCTGCCCTGGGGCAGACTGACAGAAGCGAGGCTGCCATATCGCGCCATCGGCCCCTCTGGCCCACACCAGTAGGCGGCAGGGTAAAGTGTCTTGCCCAAGGACACAACGACCAGGACAGAGAGCCCGGGAATCGAACCGGCGACCTTCCGGTTACAGATACGGATGATAAATAAAAGTAAAGATTAAAGTATTTCCAACTTTCTTAACGTATGGATATTCATTAAGAACAGTATTTGGATGTCCTTGCTGGACTTTTAGCAAAGGGGACCTTGTTTGTCATAACCTTTGCGTATTTTCCTTCTGGCATTAACAACAAAGCAAGCAAACAAACAAACAAATGGGACGTTCAAGGGGAAACAATAATACATAAAATAATTTATTTAATAATTTCTCCCTACTTCTTTGATAGTGTCTTTGGGTCTGAGCAGCATTTTCTGGATCTGTGCTTAAGGAGAAATTATGTTTGGTTGTTTTTGTTATTATGATTAGTTTTTATTATCACATTACATCCATAATCTAAACAGGTAATCTCACTGACATTGAGATCTCTCTTTCATTCTCTTTCATTGGCAGCAGTGTACTTATATACAGTTTTTTTCAAGTCGAGTGTGAATAACGAGGTATAGCTAATGTTAATATGTCCGGTGACCTGACACTGTAAGTTAGTAAGCAATCTTTGTGGTAGAGTTTTGTAAATAGACACCATATATGTCTTCTCTCTTTGATTCAATTGGAAGGATACACCTTTAAACAGAAGATGCAATGATGAGTAAGACACGAATTGCCTGTAATGAATCGTAATGCACTTTGATACACAAAATCAACACCTGACTACAAAAGTTGTGTGATATATGCAATAGAGCTGGGAGTATAGATTTGATTGACACCAGTGCTAGTGTCATTAACACCCTAGGGAAAAAGGTTGTCCCCTGGATGTCCTTGTATAATTTCCTACTTGCCAGTATTTGAAAAAGGTTCCAAAACTGGATTGCTGTCTCTTGTCTCAGAGTCTTAAGGCATCATGTTCTCCCTCATCTGCTCCTGTTATACACTGATGGCTCTTGAAGTTATGTGGTACAGTGTGGAATGTGAGAATTTTAGACACGCTGGCCCTCCTAATTTAGCATGCAGGACCTGAGGAACAATGCCTTTCGATTAGACCCAGTTTTGTAGGAGAGGGAATGACATTGATTGGCCGAGGGAATGGGGATTGACATTGATTGGTCCCGGCTTGTTTGTGCGGGCAGGAAGTGATTTGCATAATGCAGACATTTGCAGTCTGCTGAGGCTCTGTACGTGGTAAAGGAGGCCAGAATATAAAAATCTGGACTTAACAGCAGAAAAAGGGCACGACTGAGATGAATGCACTGTTGTCTTCTTTTATGCACATATAAGCTCATTATATTTTTGGTCAGTTTCACAACTTATAAGGACAGAAAAGGACTTGTTGAATTATTCAGGTGGTCTGGTAACTGCAAATAGAGACAGATAAACAGGACAGAAGGAGGTGAACAGAAACGGCTTTTCCTATATATTGAAAGCAGCCAGTTGACAGGGTGTGTGTGTGTGTGTGTGTATATATATATATATATATATATATATATATATATATATATATATATATATATATATTTGTCATAAGGCCAAGATGAAGGAAAAACCAAAAATGATATTTTTATGAGTGAGAAACAAGGGGACAGTAATAAAGAGTAAGGGGCGGTGCAAGGCAAAGAAGGGGAGAAGGGGAAGAGAAAATCAAGAGAGGAGAAAATAAAAGTTAGAGAAGAAGACAGGGAAGAAAAGGTAGCAGACACCAGAGAGAACAGGGAGAGTGCTGTGTCTCTTGGTTGTCTTTGTTTATGGTGACAGGGACAGGTGGAGGCTGACAGCAGGACCTTTACAGACAGCCAGTTAAATAAAGAGGGGATGGAGGGATGGAAATGAGCTGAAAGAGAGGAACAAAAGAAGAAGGGAGACGCGGAGACTAAATGCCAGTCCCCAAATGGCTGCCAACCCTTCTGTTTTCTTCCGGCTCAGAGTTGTAGTGCCATGTGGTTGATCAGCTGCATAGATCAAACTGCTACAATTATTTGACCACCCCTTTGTCTGTTCAGTTTAAGCATTACCTTTTGATTATGGTGTCAACAGTGCAGGGGCATCATGGTTGCCTTGTTCCCTGGATGATTAATTGGAATAAATTTGATGATCCTCCAACTTCTCATCTACAGCCATCACTAAGTCAGTGTTTTAATTAAAGCTGTGTTTTATGCCTAAATGACGGCAAGGCTGTAGACATTCTATCTCTCCAGCTTTACTTTATGTTCAGTGCTAATTTGGAAATAGTAAGCCAACTTAGTAAACTGAGTTTGCCAGAGTTTAGTGGTGTTTACGTTAGTGTTTATCTCAAAGCATCGCCACATGAGGATGGTTATGACATGATGCCACTAGCATGGCTGCATACTTTCTTTTTAATGGAATATATGTTTGAAGGGTGCTTCAAAGTCAAAAGAGTTAAAAGAGTAAACATCTCTGTCACACATAGTCTATTTCTCACACACTTACAGATGAGCCTTTGAACCTATGGGGTATTACAGGATTGTCTCACAGTGATTACAGAGGATCAGGGTTGCAAAAGGGGGGGGGGGGGGAAATCCCCCCACAAACAAGAACAACAAAAAAGAAGAACAAAGATGCATATGCGTGTGGACATACACATGCAGGAATATCCCTCACACGCAGATAGACTCACTCGTCAAGCCAGGAACTCCAGCCACTTTGACAGGGATAATCCTGTGGCAACGAGAGAGGGTAAAGTTAGGAAGAGACAAACCCAAACCCAGAAAAGCCGATTAGAGGCTGAGGGAACAAAACCCAGGCGGTGGGAGAAGGAAGAGGAGAAACAAGTAACAGAACACCAAAGCCAAGCCAACCCTGACACAAGAGGCTGGTTATGCCTTATAGACTGGGAGAACAGAAGGGGAGGGGGAGTGGATACAGAGCACAAGAACAGATTGTGGGGAGGGAGAAGGAGATCTACAGGGAGAAGGTAGAAAAGGTAGACGGTAGTCGGTGATGAATTTTGATAGAGAACCTTGGAGGGAGCTGGGGGGAGGATTGTGAGATCTTAGGAAATAGAGACAAAAATGACGTTTCCCATTAAATTTATAGATATTGAATATTATTGATAGGTTTGTATCATAAACCTATTTGTTGGAACGTTCAAGACAATTTAACAACACAGCAAAGCAAGACATGAGTAGGCAAAGTTCTTTATGTTTCTCGTGCACGGGAGAGAACTGGACAAACGCCGTTCCTTCGCTTGACCCCAGTTGCTCTCATCCGCTCCCCCGTAACACTGCTCTTTTATTGAGGTTACATGAATATACATAGGTTCATTAACATATGACGTATACATACACACAAAGAGTACCTTGCCTGTGCGTTGTGTAAGTATGTGTGTGTGTGTGTGTGTGTGTGGGGGGGGGAGTCCAGCAGTTCATCTAAACAAATGGCACTTAGCGTAAAATAGATATAGATGTGTTTGCTTTACCATATATCAGCAAGAAAAGATACAACCTTGCTCATGATCCCAAGAGGTGTGTGATCTATGCCAGAACACTCTGGAGAGGAGTGAACGCACCCCCCTCTTCATGCTACACAGGGTTGTTACAGACCTCCTAGGATGAGACATTCTTTCAATCTACAAATGATTATATACTTCTAAGCATATATGAGTAGATATTTCTAAGCATAAATGACAATCAACAATATAAACCAGACAGACATCAGGCAATGCACAGCGTTCTGTGAAGCACTTTGGCATACCTGTGTTTTTTTAAATGTGCTATATAAATAAAATTGTATTGTATTGTCATAAATGGAACGAGAAAAAGGTGAAAAAAGTCAGTCCACGTAGATGCATTTGTCCTTGTCACAAAGCTACTCTATATCTCTCTTTTTCTCTCTCGCTCTTTTTCTGAAGTCACACACACACACACACACACACACACACACACACACACACAGCCAGCAGAACACACATTCTCTTACTTGCTCCCTGTGCAGCTATGTTTCCACGAAAATGTTCATATATAGCCAATTTACAACAGAATATGTATTTTCCACAGCAGGGTTACATTATGTCCTTATTCATGTCCAGGGGTTTAGAGCCGCCCTTAATATCCACAGCGAGCTAGATAGGAAAAGGATAATGGCAAACAAAACAAAAACAGAAAAGAAACAAGAAAAAAAAAATACCCTGCAATCTTTCAGAGACATAATGAAATAACTTCATTTTGTCTCTTTACTTCTCAGTCTTTGTCTTTTCCCTTTACTATTCCCTGTGCATTGCCTGATGTCTGTCTTTCTATTACACTGTAAGGATTGTAGAGTTGTTTTTCCAGTCAGTGATAAGGACAGGTCTGACACTGGAGGAGCCAAATGTGTTGTAAACAGGAAAACACAAAAACACATGTCTGTGCACATGTGGACACATATAAAGAAAAGACTTGATCCTATCTCTGTATAGTAAAATGGTGTGCCGATATCAGCAGCGATAGATGGATTGGGGAGCCTTATGTATGTCATGATAAGCACTGGAAACATAAACTTATAGGTAGAAAATGGAAGGGCTGGATTAGATATTCCAGCAGGCTTCTTAACCTTTCCATCACCACAGCTCCAGATGATCTACATTCAGATGATATTTGGCACCTATGGTTGCATGTAAATTTTTTCAATCTGTTCTCTGATCATTTCGATTATATTTAATGAAGGCGCTGTTACGGCATTTGCTCACTCGGTACAAACAAAATCACGTGTGACTGCAAACACAGAGAGCCAAAAGAAGAGGGCTTTTTGTTGTGCTTCTAGCCCTGTCACTTCCTGATGTCCTGCTGTGATTAGATGATAAATACTGCAATTAGAAACTCTGACAGAGATAAATGTTGTTGGCCATTGTATGTTTGGGAGAATACGTGCATGTCTAAACCATCTGTGGCACTTATCACTTATCCTTAAATTGCAGGCTACAAGGGCTCAAACTAAAGAAACAAATATACAAACAATCAAGCAAACAAACAAACAAAAGTTTCTTTCAAGTACATCCCACAAGAACCTCTTTACACACTGAGGAACGTTTCTGTTAATGTTTTCCGTCTTGGCTCTTACGCGATATTATAGTCGCTTCATAAAAGTCACATTTATTACCTAAACCACATTTAGAGCAAACTGTACTAATCATTGTTTTCATACTGCAATTTATAGCACTGTGCAAAAGTTTTGAGCCATCCCCATGTCTTTATGTTTTTCTTGGAAAATGGGAAATGGATGCAGTGATTTATTGAAAATGTGCAAACAGAATTTGGATAAATCTACAAAGCGTATAAAGGAACAATTTCACAAGATGATGCCACGCTGCTTCAGTAATGTTGAGGTCCGGGCTCTGGGGAGTCTAGTCCATCGTGTGTTTGTATATGGCACGCTTTTACTGCACTGGGAGTGTGTTTCTAATTATTGTCATGCTGAAAAATGAAGCTGTTGCCAGTCAGATGTTTTTTAGATGGTACTGCATGGTGGATCAAAATCTGACAGTAGTTTTCTGAGTTTATAATTCCATCAATTATAACAAGATCTCCAATATAACTGGCTGAAATGCAGCCCCAACCAAGACAGTCCAGTTTTTACACACATCTCAGCCTTTTCTGTTATCCTTCCTTAAGAATGGCTTCTTGACAGCCATCCTACCACTGAGACCATATCTGATGAGGCTTCAGTGAACAGTTTTACAAAATTACTTTCAGGTACTATTCATCCATTTTTATTTATTTATTGTAATTTTTTGGTAGCTCTTTTTCTGTGTCTTTTTTGGAGCTATCTTTATCTTAACAAACTGCTTTTTTATACCCTGAAGACTGCAATAGTAGCTGAATGTTAGAGGAAGAACATGCTGACGATGAAAAACTGGTGGACAGCAATTTTGTGTGTGGATGTGCAGATTTCTAATATGAGCTCATATGTATTCTTTCCTTATACTGCTCTTCCTTCTCATGTTTAATATGTGATTTTACTTCGTCATAGGTGAGCTTGCAGGTGGAATTTATAAAGGCAATAGTCAGTATGACTGTATTCTGGAAGGAGTCATGCAGGAATTGGAAAAACACTGCAAATTGAAGTGTCATAAAGATATAGAGACAGGATGTAGCTACCAAAAGCCAGGACAAATTGGCTAGCAAACAGAAACAAGCTTATCCAATGGAAATGACAGGCTAAATACATCCTAAACAGCTGCTGGGATACAGAAAACTGCATATGTATTGTGCTTGTGTTTTTATGAATGTTTGGTCAGTCTTCGATTACAATAGAAAGAGTTAAAGTTTGTGACAAAAGCTACACTATCTATTTTTTCAGCCCCTTGTGGGGAAAAGCAATTTCAGTACTAACAGTTTTAGACAATTTAGGCTGAATGAGAGCAGAGAAAACAAACAGACAGTAATATTAAGAAAAAATAGGGAAATAGAGGCAAAGCTATTTTGACGAAATAAAATTCTGAGTGTCAAAGTGGGAAAATTAAATCATGATGGTGAGGGGTATAACCAGGGAGGGTAGGGAACTTAGAAGTGGGAGGGAAAGAGTTGAGTATAAAAAGGATAGGGGGATAGACAGAGACGGAGACAGAGGAGTAAAAGTATTGATATTTCCAGCATAAACACTCGTCCTAATGGACCTGGAGAGCTGAAGCTAGAGATCGATCAGAAGACAGAAGTCTCGGCAGATGTATGGAAGGAAAATATACCTCTCACCTACTGTGAAGAGGGCATAGGAGGGGCGGAGGAATAGAGGGTGGAGATTAGGATATGACCAGACGCAGTGGGCATACAGAAAGAGGGGGCCGAGACTGAATCCTAATGCGCAAAATTTATTTTTCATGAGAGTGGAATCAATAGTGATTTGGATTTTTCTCTTTGTAGCTGGAATGAGTCAAGTCTGAGCAATCTAAGAGGTAGGCTATCTGGAAATCAGATAGCAAGGATGGAGAAGAGGACTGGATAAATTAGTGGATAGATGGATGGATAACTGAAAAGATAAATGACAGCAGCAGTTTATTAAAAGGAAGTTCCTGGAACTGGATGTGGGAGGAGGACAAAGTAGGGTGGCGGTGTGGGAAGGTGATGGGCGAATTGGAGGTGTACCTATGTCTTGGAGAATTTGACCTTCAATTAGGGTCATTCTGAGTCAGTCTTTACTTTCTCACAGAAAGTTTCACAGAGCATGGTTTTGCTGCAACAGGTGCTGTTATTTCTACATAAGAATGGGTTGTTTGCCTTTCCAAAGGAGGACATTAAAAAAAAAAACATTTGTCACGTCTAAGATTATTTTAGATTATGTATAGGTATCTGAACACTCTTTTGTGAAGTAAACTTTGATATTTTTTTGGCAATAAGTCTTTCTTGTTTTGGCCCAGACAGACGAGAACATAAATAAGCTTACCGCTGTTATGTTTGTGGAACTAGCAGATCATTAGCTTAAGTTTGCTTCAGTCTTAAAGCAGTTACAAACAACTAGTCTGGCTCACAGCAGAGCTAAAAAAAATATGCCTGCAAGCAGCTCTAAACCTCTGAAAATGACATGTTGTGGTTTTATCTGGAGTTATGTGCTATATTTTCTTCACTCTATGTCTACTGACATCCTGGAGCTAGTTACCTCTATGAAGTTGCCAGGCAACCAACAGAAATACTAGGAAATCTTGTCATTACAGTGTAGTTGCCAAGCAATAATAGTTACATGTAACCCCCCACAAAAGGTAAAATTTTGTTTTCACAAATCTGTTTAAGTCAAATATAAATTGGAACACAATCCAGAGTGAATGTTAAGATGCTAAAAGTGATCATTCAGGTTTAGTGTGTCGCCGTGACATCACCCACACGTTTGTAATGGTGTGTTTTTGAAGCCTCAAACCATCATCATTTTAACCACTGCCATCTTTTTTTGTAATGTACAGTAGAAATAACTGAATCTGGACAAAGGGGTGGATTGTCAAATTATCAGCTAACGTTAGCATGCTTGGTTAACAAGGCAGATATATAGACTCTATGTGTGCATGGGCAGACACAGATAGCTGCAAATATTTGTTCAAATATAAAGATGAATGTACCAAAAATAGAGTGCTGTCACCTCATACCAAAGGCCTTTCTGTGTAGAATTTGTTCTCTCCGTGTCTCCTTCCTTCAGGTAATCTGACTTTTTCCTGCACTTCAAAGGCGTGTTGTAAGATTCAATGGTTTCTAAACTCCCTAGATGGATGGATTCTCCAAAAGTTAAAAGGTTCAGTTTAGTGGCTCCAGTAAGCTTGAGGCAAAGTCTAGAAAGTCAATAACATTCAGCAATTTCAAGTGACGACAGACTGGCGATGCAAAGTGGGTAGGTCCCGAGTTACACTATTCTCAACAGGAAGGAATGTGATCAATGAGAGTGAAAGGTGCTGATACATTACAGTGGTGTAAATAAATACATCTGAGGGAATCACTTCCTCTGTGGACGCCCCTTAACAGAGATATCCTGGCTATAACTGCCTATGTCAGCATCTGTTTGTCAGTCAAAGTGTCAATGAATATAATAATGCAAACCTTAAATAGGTGAGTTAGTTAAAAACAAATAAATTTAAATACCTGGGATCATCCAAGACAGCGGACAGTGCAGTGCAGTGACAAAGAGAGGACAGGTGAAGCAGGTGGAGACAAGTGTTAGGAGTTATTGTAGACTGAAGGATAGCATCAAGAGTGAAAAGGAACGTTTATAAGATGGTTATACATGGTTTAGAGAAAGTGGCACTAACAAAAAGAGTAGGAAGAGGTGAAGACGGTAAGAATTTCATCGGGAGTGACCAAGAGGGACAGCATTAGAAAAAAGTTCATCAGCGAGATAGCTCAGGTTGAGCAGCTTGGAGACAAAGTTGGAAAGGAAAGGCTTAGATTATTTGAACACTTGCAGAGGATATATTGGACAAAAGGTGTTGAATATGGAGCTACCAAGCAGGAGGAAAACATGAAGACCACAGAGAACACATGTACAGGGGCGGTGTGACAGATGAGGATGCTAAGGATAGAAAGATGGAGACAGTTGATCCTCTGTGGCATCCCCTAAAGGGAGTCGCTGAAAGAAGAAGTATTCAGAAAGAAAAACAAAATAAGGTAGTAGAGTTAACAATAGAAAAAAAATAGATGTAGAGACCTTTTTGTACCAAATAATGACTACATTTTAACACTGGTGTCTTTGTAGATTGCTCACTTTTACACTCAGCCTCAAGTGGCCGTTTGAGGAACTACAGTTTTTGGCACACCCATTTTGGCTTAATTTTAGAAGGTTGACACTTGCTGCAATTGCAGTGCAAAAACCTTTATTCAATTTATTCACAGAAGGTGACAGAACATAAATTTGTGCCAATGCCTGTCTTCACCTTCCTCACTGAATTGCAATAAAAACAGGTAATTTCACACCCGAGTATGTGTGTTTCAGTTTATGTTAATGCCTTCACATCTTTCGTTAACACAGAGGAGTAACGTGTGGATGAGAAATGGTGGGGGAGTCTTTTTCTCATATGCTTTCGGACACATACATGCGCATATGCAAACACAGACGCAAAACTACTGCTGCTGTTTCTTACATCTGAATCCTCTGCAGTACGTTCACACAGGCTTTATGCAAATCATGTGAGGAAATTAGATACATGCTACAGTGCTTACACATATGCATATACACACACAGTAGAGTTGCTTACACACACACACACGCACACAGACACAGACACGTGGACCCAGACAGTCTCTTATTCTTTTTATGGCAGCACCTGAGCTTGGCTTTAAGTACATATTTCATGCTACATTACCCCCTATGGCAGCAAACGAGGAGAAGAATCGAGGAGACTGAAGGAGGCAGATAGATGAGGCTCGGCAATAAAATGCAGACTTCTTTCTCATCCAATGCATGTCTGCCTCAACATCCCTTCTGCCTCTTCTGTCCTTTCTTCTAGCTTAATATTTTTAATGGTCACTAACCTGAATAGGCCACAGACGTGTTCCTACTGGGTCGCCACGACAAGAGTAGTGATATGTTTTAATGAGCCAAGGACACAGGGCAAGAAAAGAAATTTCTCATATGGGTCTTATTGCAAAAAAAAAAAAAAAAATCTAGCCGTCTCACTCTCTCTTATGTTCCGCTTTAAATGTTTCACATCATTTTCTCCATTTCATTGTGGATGTATCCATATACATTAACTTTTATTGTCATCATTTTATTCTTATTTTATATAATGTTACTTTGTGTTTATAATCGTTTAGCTTATGTTTTGCGGGGTTAGCTGGATTGAAGCCATGCTAATAAATAAATAAATAAATAAAATTGACATATATAGATCAATTGGCTTGTGACTGCACTCCGACAGCTTTCAGGTGATTGGCCATGACCGGTGGCAGATCAATCAGTCTCAGATGTATTTGATTCTGTGCCAATCAAATTAGCCTGACGTGCACCTCTCCAGGAGTGTTACTAAATGGTGCACTGTAGACCACAACAAGTGTAAATGGCCAGCTTGGTAGCAGAATGCAGTGAAAACACACAAATCAATATATCCAAGGGATATTGATTCTTGATTTCTTTTCTAAACGAAGTATAATATGTACAAGTCTTTAATTTTTTGTGTACATTTTCTCTGTTTAGACTTAGTTGGTTCTGAATGTTTTTTTCAGTTTCATGCAAGGCAGTAATTTTAGTTACAGTCAGTAAATGCTGTTTGATATCTATTTAATCCAACTTCATCAGGATTCACTAAGTTTCTGTCAAAATTGCACAAAGAGATGCATCACATTTCTTCTGATTTGGAAAAGAGCACTGATGTCTGTATACTCGACTCTGTTTGGGTACACAGCAACACCAGTGTTTGTTAGCTTTCAGGGAGAGGGACAAGTACTCTGTTCATACGGGTCTATTTCACTGTTCACAAAACCATTTCCTTTTTGCTCTTTTGCCATTCACTTGTTTTAAAGGTTTGTAGGGCTGTGGGCTGACTATAGGCTGCATCTGGCATACTAAAACACTCACTGTGCTTTAAGAGTAAGCAGAGTCACTAGCAGAAGCGCACGGGCAGTCATGTGATGTTCACTGTGTAAATGGTTTGGTGGTATTTTAATTGCAGCAGACTTGAGGCATGATCAGTATAACTCCTGCTGGACCTTGGGGTCTCTGTAAACAATAAAGTAAAATTCATACATTTTAAATAAAATATCAAAATAAAATTTCTTTTTTCCAACTTTTCCTTAATTTGAAATAAAATAAATTTATACTCTTCAGGACATAAAAGAAGCATTTGAACTCTTAGGCTCCCACAGGGCTAATGGAACAGAAAGCACCCTAACCCAAAAAAAGTTTTACAAAAATTTAAATTAAAAAAATTAAAAAAGTAACAAGTACATTCATTATATTTATGCATTCAGAATACTGGACGATGGCTGGATGGATGGACTACCAACATTACAGCTGATGCATTTGTGCAGTATTTTCTGTTACGGTAGAAACTGTAGATAAAATGGTATAAAAAGATTGTTTTGTTTTTTTTATCAAACCTATCAATTAATTGAAACATGAAAAAATATGGATACAAGCAAAGTCAAATAATGCATAGTCTTTTAGGTTATTCTGGCTAATGAAGAAGCAGCCAGAGAAACTGGAACCCATCTTCAGCTGAATAGATGGCTAAGTCTTTCTTACTCACAGAATTGTGAAGGTGATACGCGTGACTTCTCGGCCTTTCTCATAAAACATTTAACAAGGATATAAGCTTGAACCTCAGTAACCTATACAGTGAACTCGCTGTGTTGGATGAAGCCCATAAAATACTTCTAGAATCGTCCGTATGCACATGAACCTTCACACACCCACACATACTATACATATATTGAGAGTAGTAGTCGCCCATCCATCAATTTCTTTTCTGAACTGGATTTTCTGCTTATCCAGTTAAAGTTACATGGGGACTGACAGCGGGCCAAAGGCAGAGGACACACTAAGCAGGTCGCCAGTCCATCACGGATCAACTGACAATCAGTTTTAAAGGAGGACTAGAGGTAGCATATATTGTATAATGGTATGTTTTTAAGGTCATGTGAGAAAACTGTATTTTCCTTCTTACTGGTTATAAATACATCTGTTAATAAGTTGATGAATTGTTTTAGTGTCAACAGGGTCAGATTTGGAGCAGTTAGCACTGATTAAAGCACAGTACTGGGATACTGTTTCAGTTTTTCTCTCATTGTAATCAGTGCAGCATAGGGATGGGTATCGTTTAGGTTTTATCCGATACTGGTGCCAAACCGGTACTTTTGAAACGGTGCCGGTGCTTAAACGGTGCTCAAACCGGTGATTAAAGAATGGAGAACACAAAATTGGTCCAAAAACCTCTCATGTTCAGCTGTTTTTTTGTAAAAAGATAACAATGTTAGCCTTTTCTGCCGCTATGGGGCATATATGGTATCACTCTTGGCTGGAAGCAGTGCTTAAACAATGGAAAAAACACAAACTTTGTCCAAAACCTCTCATGTTTAACTGTTTTCCACTTTTTCTTTGGTCATTTTAGCCTTTTTGGCCAGAGTGAAGGGAGTATCTGTCATCAAACAAGAAGACAGCTGCATGTAGTTATGATGATGTTTGCTAGTTCACCTTACATGCATTAATGTAATAACGTGGTTAGCCTACTCAACGTAAATTACACACGAACAACATTAAGCTACTCATGCAGAGAAGAACGGCTGCTGCTGCCATCATCATCCGTCATCATTTCTGCTACACTGGCAGGGCTAGGGGCCAGGACTCTACTCTTCGGGTTTTTGGGGATGTTGCTAACTCCGGGTCCGATAACAGGCAACCCACCCGCAGTAGATGCGCTCGGTGTGAGGTCTCACAGCAAGCTATCAAATACGGCGCATTTCTTGGCTTTTAAAAAAAATGCTATACGTCGCCAGGTGTTTCATCGGATTTGAGGTGTTACCTCCTTTGACAGTATCACTGTCATGATCCGGAGTCTGCGACTCCGTGTTTATGTTTAGTTTATTAGTATTCTGTGGTTTTGGTCACCTTGGGTGTTTATACTCTTCTGTTTCATAGTTCATGTTCATATGTTCTGTGTCCCCCAGTCTGTGTTAAGTTGGTGTGTTATGTCATTGCTAGTATGTGTTTCCTGTTTTATTGTGAAGGTCTGCGTCTTATGTGAGTGTTTTCAGTTTGTCTCCCTACTCTCGTCACGTAATCACTCTCAGCTGTGTTCCTCACCTGTGTGTAATCTCCCTGTGTTCTCTGAGTGTATTTAAGTTTGTCTTCTGTCATGGTAGTTGCTGGTTCGTCTGTGTTGTTTCCCCTCGGTCTCCCTGCGTCTCTTCATGTGTATTTCCCCGGATCTCCCTGCACCGTCATTCCTGGTTTGTGTTGTTAGTTTACCCAGTTTAGGTTTTCGGTTTCATGTTCACACCCCGTTGCTGTTTGTACCCACTCCTGTAAATAAATACTCACCTGCACCAGAGCTGCCGCCTTTTGGGTCCTTTCTCCACCTCCACACGGCTTGCCCCGGCAAACTGTGACAATCACAGTATCAGCTTAAAGCACTTGTTGCAGGCTGCTGAGTTTGCATATTTTGCTGTGAAGTACAGCCAGACTTTTGACCGCTTCGCCTTGGGCATTTTAATCTGTAGCTCTGCTCTAAAAGAACGTACGTACCTGGACCCGCCTACTATTCTCGGAAACGTAAAATGATTGGCTAGAATCTAAAGTGTATCACAGCTCAGGAAAAAAAAGCACCGAAATAAAGCACCGAAATGTGCGCTGCTTTTCGGTCTGGTTACTACCGTTTGTGCCATCCCTAGTGCAGCATATTGCCAACAGAACTAAGGAATATGTTATAAAGCAGTCAAAATAAGCCTGACATTAATTATGATTTACTGTTTCTTATGAAACTTAATGAATGTAGCCCCTGTATGTAGAATCTAAAAGCATTTAAAGGGTTTGGTTCCTCATACTAATTAATGTGTAGTTTGTACAAATGTAAAGTAGATGGGAGAGCTCACTCGTTTTGACTTCATGTAAATTGACTATTTTGAAACAGTATAGATCGTGCAAGCATTTAGTTAGTAATCATGTAAAATAACAGAAACTGAACAATTGTAAAACTTAACAAAACTTAAATGAAAAAAGTAAGGTGCTTTTAGCTGGTCACTTATTCCAAAAGCGTCCCCACAGTGGGTAGCTCTGTATGTTTGATTTGGTAGCTTTTTTCAATGAATGTCCATCCTAAAGCAACCCCCAGGGGATTTGTAGCTACACCACATTAATAAATATGTTATAAATACAAGAACTTTTACTTCACATGTCAAGGGCGGATGCTGATTATTTTTTGGAAGTCATAGCCAGTAAACACATTACATAAAACATGCCATTAGAGTTAGAAATATTACTTTTTGATGTTTCATGAAAATAAGAAAAAAAGAAAACAAAGAAAAGAAGAGTAGCGCTACTAAATCTAGTCACAGCCTAAAGTTTTTGCAAAAGTCGGTGTGTGCAGTGAGTTATACTTGCCTCCAGACTTAGACAAGCACCTCTTGTTTGTCACAGGTTTGTTACACGAATACCAAAGTCTAAATAAATGAACATGAGTGAACCAGCCAGGTCACAGGCCAAACACAATTAATGCTATTTCTTTTAGGCAGAAAAACACAAGGAAGAGAAACAGCAGGGAGCTGGTCATTCTAAAAATAACAAATTGACATTCATCACCATAACAGCTGTGGTAAAAAATGTTGCACGCTGGTTGGTGCAAACAACTGGAGATGTGTCCAACTGATTGTATCTAACGGTGGGGCAAAGGAGGAGCAATCCAGGGGTGAAATTCAGGGTGAAGGACAAGTACAGGCGTCAATTGAGGCAACAGGCTACACAGAATAATTAGATTGCAAAATAGACACGTGGGAGTCTGTGCAATGACCTTGAGCCTTAACAATGTAGATATATTTTACAGTGACATTTTTAAACCTGCACACTGCTTCAGTCCAGTACAGTTACATTTAAATTGCTGGAGACTGTCTGTGCAGGAAAAACTAAATTAGGTTTAGGTTTATTTGCTTTTAATGGTGAGAACTGATCCTGATTTAATTGTATGGGTAAGTAGAGCATGGAGTTACAATCAGGCAAGACAGTGAGGCTGAAATAGTGGTACTGGAATGAACACTCAGTTTGAGCTATTTGTATATTTGTTTCTCCTTAGTTGTAGTTGCAACCGGATTTTCAACATTCATACTCTTTTAGGATCTTCATCAATCTTATCACTTGTTATAGAAGTTCAGAAGTTCTTACTAGCATTAATTAAAATCATTCCTTCTAACTAAAATCCTTAATCCAGGTCACTTAAAAACATTATGATTCATGTCTAGAAAGCAAACCAGTAGGAATATGTTGATTAAACAGTCATATACAGTCTGATGCAAACATGCACAAGAGTAGTGCATGTACTAACTCTGACAAGTACTGGAGAGAATTTCATGCGAACTGTTTTAGTTAAATTTTAATCATTTGTTTTTTAATATAAAATGAAATTATTTCTATTTCACATATGTTTCTGTTGCAGAATTGGACTGTTAGGAAAGTTTAAAATTCATTCATCTACAGTACATTATCAAACTAATCACAAGATTATATTGCTTGGCTATTCCAGACTGTACACTTTTTCTGGTGTGTCCCTGTAGCTTTTGTTCTTACAATTGAAAAGGGAATTGTCTTTGGACTGTTGGTGTGCTATGACCACTTAAGTAATTATTTGAACAGGTCAGCCTTGGTGCTAGAGAAGAAAAACAGCCTGAAAATACATACAAATTTAGCTGATGAAGCCCTGACGAAGTGTGGGTTAAAGCTCATTAACTTTTGTGAACAAGTGCCAAGGCCTTGTCTCATGGTCAAAAGACAAGATTCATATGGCTTTGAGACATGCTGTACTCATTTGTCTTGTGGCAAATATGTCTGTGTGTATTGATGTGCACTTTTTGGCAACTGTTGTTGTGACTTGGTGCTATATAAATAAAATTGAACTGAACTGAATTGAATTGATGTCTGATGTATTACATAAATGATAATGGATAATTAAACTGCAGAATGCTAATCAACTATCATATACAGGATATAAATATGAAAACATACTGCCTCCATTCCTTAAAATTAAAGTTATGTCCCACTCTTTTTTAACAATCCCATAGGAAAGATAAAATAGTTTGTTCTATAGACCCTATTTATTCATCTATTCATTTATTTGATTTAACCAAATGAGGAGCGTCCTCAAAATGGTTCTCTGAAAACTGACTGGTAACACTAGGGGGCACCTTCCACGTGAGCTTAACAGAGAACCTAATAGAACAGAAAGGACAACATTGCAAATAGCTCACAAAAGTATAACATAAGCACTGCATTAGCCTTGTCATTTTTTTACGAGTTAAATGTTCAACATTCAAAGAAAATATAAGCCTACAAAACAAAATGAAAAATAAATAATAGTAAGTTCTAGCATGTGAGATTGGGACTGCTACTGTACAGTCCTTTTGTCTGTAATAAAAACAAATGTTTTAGTTTTAGTTTCTTTTGCTTTCAAACTAAACACTGAGCATGATGAAACAGCTGACCTGACATGCACGTCTGTATTTTCTCTCTGTCCTAAACGCCCGTTCTCTTCCATTTTACACATGCTAATGATTTGTAGATACAGGGCTTGTTATAGAGATGCTGTTTTGTGTGTGTGAGAGTGACTGCACTCTAATGATTAGTAGAGATCTTCACCTGCATAACTAGCTTTTTGATGTCTGCTGTTCATCTGCTTTCTTCACCACATATTTATTTCTGTCATGGAGAAGGCATACCGCTCATTCACTGTGTCTCCTTTTCTTGTCTTTTCCTTTGCCAACCTGTCTGCCCCTTCACTGCATCTATATATAATCATTCTCTTTGACTGTCTCTCCTGTCTCTTTCCCACAATTCATGTGTTTATCACTGTTCCTCTTCTTTTTTCGTGTCCCTGCTTCACCTTCTTGCTGCCATTTCAGTTTCGCTCAATCTGTCCTTCCTAATAATTCTCATTCCTCACTTTATGTCTCCGTCTCAGGAAAAGACCCAACCCTCTCTTCTTCCAGAAGCAAGTCATTAACTTCTGTCCCAGGTTTGTGAAAGATTTTGTGCAGTAATGGTGTTCTGTTCTGTGTGTCTGAATCAGCTGCAAAGATGTGTAAAATAATTACTACTGAAATATCCATCCCGCTGTTGACTTCTTTGAGAAATAGCATTAGTTCCCCCTTTTGTTTCAGATTTATTCTGAAGTCACTTCTAATATAGTTAAAAATCACATCTTCTTTGTGTCCTGTCCAATTTAGTCTATCCATCTTCTCATATCTTCTTTCAACAGTAATGAGTATGAAATGATGCAAGTTTCATATAGTCATATTTTGAAAAGTTGATGATACACCATTGTAAAGATTCTCCTGCCTGCTTTGAAGATGAAAAAAAAATCTATTGATCTCTTTTTGCTGTAGATTCAGGCCTAGCTATAAAATGATAAAATCTGATTAAATAGCAGCCTAATAGTGAAGTTAAACATTACCCAAAAATGACAGACAACCAACAAAAGATGCATAACATTTTAGCTTTAGATGTGCCTGTGTGAAAAATAGAAGAAGAAAACCAAAACTTGCATGCATGGCTGCTAAAAGTGATATATCTTTGCTGACCGACCACCGTAGCACAGGTAATTGCATCTGTGATTTAAGGTGTGGGAGAAGCAGGTGTAGAATTTGTGGCACTGTTGTAGGCATGGCAATTATTTCTATTCATAGCAGACATTGTTAGTGTGGTGGAGTTAGGGTTGCCAACACTATCTGACAGAAATCCAAGAGATTTTAGTGGGGGGTGGGGGGGAGCTGTTTGTGTATACATAACTGTTTCATTATATCAGACAAAAAGACAGAGAAGGCAAGAGTTAGAGTTCAGGCACTGAAATTTAAGAAACCTCTGTAGTGTTATGACACTAAAACCACAGAGAGCAAGAATTAAACATGCTCTTTACAGTTTAGCTACACAGAACCACAAAACAAGTAAAAAAATATATATATCCCAAGAAGTCTTTGGCTTTCCAGACATGTGCAATGTTTTACATAGTCCACCATCAGGACTTAATTGGCAGTCTGCAGTCAGTCAAATTAATTCATTGGCAGATGTGCTCATTTACATCATCTGTGTTTGTAAATAAAACATGTGTTGAAGCAAAACCTTCCAGCCCTAATGATAATTTGTGGTAGATTTATTATATCAAACCCTGAAACCCTTCCAGCCTTTCCCATCAAGTTCTTCCCAGCTCAGGGGTTCTGTTGGGGCAGAAAATTTAACAGCGCTGAATCCAATTACACGATATATATTATCTAAGGAGTGCTTACTTTACAGGTAAATTTGGTGAAATGTTGTTAAAACAAAGGTTAAAAGTGATTAAAAAATAATTTTGACGGTGTCAAATATCTTCTTGTAGTGTTTCTTACTACAGTAAAACAGAAAAAAAGGTGCATATAAATTTTTTTAAAATCTGTTGACACAGTGTTTGTGTGTGACAGGTCTGGAGTGTCACCTGTTTTACTGTTACAACAGGATGCCAAAAGGTTGTCAGTCATAATCATTTCCTGCTTTGTTATCTAATTTACTCCAATTGGGATAATTTATAAGTGAACAAAGGATCAAGTTGTGTTCAAACTAGTAAACAAAAAATTGAAACTTATCAGCAAAAAGTTACCTGGGCCATAGATCAATTGAATAGTAGAGTAATTTTCTCATAGGGTTTTATACAATTCAACACTTTTCACATTGGCTTTACTTCCAAGGCCCTGAGGCAACATCCATTTTTTATAAACAATCTGTGCTCCCAAATTCGCAATGCAAGGCTGTTTTAAACAATTTTTCTGTCCATTGATTAGTTCTATCTATTTACATTTTCAGCTAATGCTATTAATTAGAACTGGGATTCTCATGTTTTTTTTTTCAATTATACATATGACTCACTAATCAGTAGTTCAACTTTTTTTTCTCAATTTTCCCAAACTCTAGGTATCTGACCTCAAATTTAAAAAAGTGATGATATGGAGCTAGTTAGCGTTCCTCCTTCCATCAATAGACTGCACTGACTGTGTGCAACTCAGCAGAACATACTGGAATGCAACTTTTCAACCTTATATCCTTCATGTCGTTCTACTTACCTTTATTATTTTTCTTTCAAGAATATTTTTTTCCTGTCAGTTCAACTGGGTATTAATTATGTCTGCTGTTGTAAATTCAGTCTATTCACCAAAGGATCAGGGCTTAGAGGCACAGTTGTACTGAAGGCCGTTCAGTTGAGACTGCAGCAAAATGAAGAATGGGCTCTACTCTCCAGAATCTTTCCTACTCAAGCTTTTTAATAAGAGTTGCAGAGAAGATTGAGCTGGATAGTCAAACTCTTAACCATCTGTCTTCCCTGTCCTTTCAGTCTATTTGTCCTCTGTGGCACACTCAGCCCCATGCTTTGATTCTCTAAAATTTCCACCATTACAACCCTTTATTATCCTGGTTAATCCCTCTTGCACATGTCCGGTGTAGACTGTAAGATGGAATTGAACAGATCTGTTCACCGACTCTCTTCTCTTCTCCTGTGTCGTTCTTTTCATGCCCTTTGAAAGAGCAGAATTAGCTTTTCCCTGTAGCAGCAATGAGGCTGGCTCTTGTCCCTTTCAGTCTCTCTTTCTGCTGTCAAATAACCCACTTTGCTGCTCAGCACTGATATGATTACGCTTCTTTTTCAGCTGGATTTAACACTGAAGTCAGGGTACGCCGCTCTTGTAATACCGTGAAAGAAATTCTGGAAACACTGGACAGTCATGTTTCCTGTTCAATGCGGACGGTGAAAGAAAAGAAAAAGACAAAAGTAGGATAAAAGACAAAATTAAAAGTGACAACTGGGGGCTATGCATTAAGGAGAAGCAGAAATAAAATAACATGGATTTGTTAAAAAGGATGTGAAAGACACGAGGCAGCAGCTAGCTGGATGAAATTGTCAATAAGTGGCTATTTTCACTCAGTGAAAACTTTAAGTGCTTTTTTTTAGCTACTTCAGCAAACTGAGAAAGAAATGAAACCAGAGTGAAAAACTACATAACAGCCTTATAAGAAATGGGTAGACAGCTAGTTAGAGGCTAAAAGAGACAAGAAGTAGACTAAGAAACACTGGCCTACTTTAGTATACTTCAGCAATAGTTTAGCTAAAAGTACTTTATTTTAGCAAAGTGAAATATATTTGTGAAGTTAATTTTATATAACCCAAGCCTACACACTGCTAGTCTAATTATGAACCATTTTCTCATGAGAAAATTAATTGCTCTTTGAACGGCACTCTTATTCACATGAACATCAATTGCTTGCAACTTGCAAGGTTATCTTCATGGTGCATTATAGTGAGAAATGAGGTGAGAAATAGGATTGGTTGTTTTCCTTTGTTGTTGCTTTTTTCCCCAAGTCCTTGCGTTTCTATGTGTTGGCATGGCACACTGGTGCATATCTCTTCTAAAATGACTTGAAAAGAATGCCAGCAGAGTATGGATTAGGGATTTTCTGAAGCCAAATTTCCAAAGCCAACTTTTTTATGATATTATGTTGTTTTGTTAACACTGACAGCATTTCAAGTGCATTTTATGATTTTCAAGTTCAGCTCGAGGGTTTGTGTGCCCATGAATGTGTAGTAACACAGACAACTTACATAAGATAAAGTTTTCTCCGATCTTGTTCTCCAGCAAACTGCTGTCTGGAGTGCAGCTGCACGAGCTTTCAGCAGATGAGCTCTATGTGTGTGTTTGTATCAATGTGCAGTTTTTGTGTGCTGGCATGTATAGGAATGCATATGTGCTCATGCAGCTGTGACCCCTCCATCAAACTCATTTGTACTTGATGCCTTTAAAACACAGATTTGATTTTTGAGTAGGGATGTCTTGACACACCCCCGCTGAGCTTGCTGACTCTCATGTCTCTCATGTCCCAGCTTACCTTGTCACATCGACGCGACACGCAGACACATAAAAATGTAGACACAAGCGCGCACATACGTATCTCTGCAGCTGTGTTTATACTTAACTTGGAAAGCATGCCATATACTGGATGAACTATGAATATATCTGAAACCGGTCATTTTGCAGCCTGCATCATTTTATCTGATTGCCAGCCTGGTTGGTCTCCCTTTTTCACACTCAGTTCTTTTTTTCACTGTTTTTAAAAAAAAAAAAAAATCTTACTTCCATTTTTAATCATACATTGCTTCTCTTCCGTTATTTTCCCTCTACCCTCGTTCTGCATGGAGCCACAAACAGGAAGAAAAGAGGTCAGTTATGTATTAACAAGACAAAACTGTGTTCTTTTGTTTTTTCTTCTTTTCTCACTGTCTGCCTCTTATGGTATTAACCGTTTGTGCTACTCATAACTGTTCCTACTCGGTACCCGTTCTCCGTACATGGATGCAGCCACATAACTACCAATACTATGTTGGACTTCAGACAACATTGCAAGCCTGGAAATGACATGGCCAATGACACTAGCAAATGACCTTGCCATACTGGTATCTGAAACAAATTCAAGTGAAATTTCTTCTGTGGTACTGGTAAATGTAAGTTCTGAAGTTATCCCTGATTGTTATCAAACTAATGTCTATCTGGGTCTATTTAGGGAAATTAACCTTACCTTAACCTTACCTTAACCTTTCTTCTTTTTAGAAGAGTTACATTGGCTAATTTTTGTTTATTATGGAGAAACACTGCACTAAATAACTCAATATTTATGAATTTCATAGTGATTTGTAAAGTAAACCCTGATGCCCAAACATGCACAAGGTGAATATATAAGGGAACACACACACACACTTCACCTTGGGAGCCTACCTAAGCGGAGGTGTGCTGTGACCCTGTGTTCTAGCAGATGGTGCTTGTGGGCAATACCAGCAATAACCATAGCAATGTTATCTCTGTTTCTCTCTCTCTTTCATTTTCTTTTATTTTCTTTTCTCTCTAAAGTGATTACCTTTTTCAGTACTATGAATAATGTAGAATAAAATGCTTAAACGCTCTCATACAGCATATTTGTGTCTGTTTGAGTGCATTTCTTATGGTAAATTTGCAACATAAGCATTTATTTGATTACTTGGCAAATCTCATTACTCCTCAATGAATTTAATGCAAGGCATAGCATGTGTATTTAATTTAAGTGTGATAGACTTGCATGTTCTCAGAATTGCAATTTCCTTTTAAAAAAAGCAGATGTGAATTTGTCTGCCTGTGAACGGTAGACATTGTGGACGATGGATTTATGCCCAGACTGTTTACTGATGTAGGAATGGAGCAGAAGGACGTACAGGAAGAAGCAAAGAAAACTAATGAGCAAGAAACAACACCCAGCCTTTATCATGGGATACTGGGGGAGATAAAGGATGATATTTTGGCTCAAAGCAAGAACAATATATATTTATTCCCATAATCTCCTGAATATATATAATATATACGTGTTTCGAGAGTATGAATATCTGTGTGTTTCTGCCAGAGAGAGGGAGAGAGAGAAAGACAGAGAGAGGGAGACAGCACTATAATGGCAGAACAGAAATACCAGAGTATGCTTTATCACTTACCTAATTATGTGAGTTTGCAAAACTAATCTACTACTCTATTAAAACAAGAGACCCTACAGCTCAGGGTTAAACAAAAGCAAATTACATTACCCTGTCACACACACACACACACTTCACTTTTCCTTTACACTGTGCCATTCTGTCAGCCAGACTTGTTCCCATTCACCCATATCTCCTCTGAGATTTTAGAAGAGCAGTCATGCATAGAGTTTAAGTCGGCTCCGAGACGATATGGATATGTAGTTGCTCTTTAAAAAAATCCCTTGTTTCTTTTGAACTTTACAGTTTCATTAAAAGTTGATTTGATTGAAAGTCAGAGATGTGCTTCCTTTTGTTTTTCTTGAAAGTAACGGGGAAAAAAATGCACATGGGATTGATGATATTGTACACGTTATTTTCCTATACACATGAGTGACAGTGAGGTCCTGTTGTGGACACGTGACACAAAACATGTAACATTTATAAATTCAATTTGTGATTTATCAGTGATCAATTTATTATTATTATTGTTTAATTGATTTATTGAGCCAAACTCTAATTTTATATTTCTCTTTTATCCGGTTGATCTTACATACTTTTTGCTAAATCTAATTCACTGGATTATGAACATGACACGAAGTGGTCATTCAGAGTGTTGCAACAGAAGGTTTTTTCTTATATTGAGTGCAACTATAGAGCAGACCAAAGACAACAGATGTTGATGTAATCTGTAGCTATGATTGGCATTTAGAGTCTTTATTACTCTTTCACATCAATAAGTCTGCTTCTTTTCACAGTTAGTTTATCTGATCATGTTGCAAACAAAGGCGATACACGTGCCTAAAAATGAAATATTTACTTATAAGGCTTAATGGTTAATTTGGACGCAAGT
Source organism: Copadichromis virginalis (assembly GCF_057382275.1). Classification (NCBI taxonomy): domain Eukaryota; kingdom Metazoa; phylum Chordata; class Actinopteri; order Cichliformes; family Cichlidae; genus Copadichromis; species Copadichromis virginalis. Next base: position 16,783,159 of record NC_140631.1, on the reverse strand, counting down.
GATAACTTAGGAATTAGATGAAACTGATATTTTATTGCATCGATAAAATTAACCGGAAGAAAACGGATGAAGATTAAATTAAATGCTATCTATCTCACATTTCGTCAACATGTATGCCAGTTATTTTCCATTCCTGCAAACCAGCCAAACAATCAACCAACCAACAAAAAGAGAGAATACAGAAAGACTCATTCACTAAGTGATGAAACTGAATGAAAGGTTGTAAAACAGGTTTAACAGATTATCAGTGTAAGATCTAAAAAAAATTTCAAAAAGCAAGGATTCATTTCTACACTTTATGTAACAACTTTAATGACCATGGGGGAAACAAATTCATAAACTGGTGTAGGAATTCCACAGTGGATCACAATACAGTAGTATACACCACATATATCACGTTTTCATCCAACCATCTTCATCCACTTATCTAACTCAAGGTCGCAGGGGGGCTGGAACCTATCCCATCAGTCACAGGCCACCCTGGACAGGTTACCAGTCTATCATTGTGCTAACACAAAGTGACAATGGTTCATGCTCAAATTCACACCCAATTTAAAATCAGCTATTAATCTAACCCCATGCATGTATTTGGACTGGGTTAAGAAGCTGGAGTAGCTGGAGACAATCCATGCATACATGGGGAGAACATGCAAACTCTACACAGCATGGCTCGCTTTAGTGCATGTGGGCTGATATATGTGAAAGTTAGCTTCACTAATGTGATGGTATAGTGTACTGGATTGAGTAGGATATTGTATTACAAGTTCTGGGTTTGAGTCAGCCCTGAGGCTTTTTACTGCATGTCTTCCCCCTGTTGTTCTCTCTCACTCTCCTTTCTACACTGTCCTCTCTCGATAAAGGCTAAAAAATAATATAATAATAATTTTAAAAAATCAGCTGAGATTCATACAATTCTCAAAAAAATTTTGTTCAACTTACACATTTTCAGTAATTTTCAATATTTGTTATTTGTTGTTGTTGAATCATAATCTACTTCTTCTTCACAGAGTTTGCATTTACAGTAACCTTTCTAAAATTCTTCAACACTTCATAATTCTGCATAATCTTCCTTAGCCTTGCTCATTAGCTCATTAGTAACCTTTACTGTTTAGGTTCACTATGTAGTAATGAAGGCGAACCAAAGACAGACACAGTCTTATCTTTGCAGGAACCAGGCTTGTATTTCCTTTGGCAGTAAAACTGGTGCACAGCATTTTAGCTTTTACCCTTAAACTTCAGCATATCCTGACAATTAATGGCCGACTATTATAATTTTATCACCTGTCTGCATGGTCACTTACCAAAACATTCCCATACTTTCACAAAACCATGTTGAGTATCCTTCCGCCTTTCATCAGTGAACCAAAAGAAAAGTAGCTGTAGCAATACTGACTGAACAAGCGCCCAACTTTCAAAGTAAAATCTGAAATCTTCGAAGCACTGACTCAACCCAACTAAAAACATGTCTCCAGCTACTGTTGTCACCAGGGCAAGAAAAACTATTTTGACACCCAAATAAATAAAACAGTTTTTTGCTAGATTCACACAACAGCACTGCATGACACAGCCCTCTCATTAGCCACCACATTGGCTGTGTAGAATCTGGTCTGTCATGCAGCAGTGCATTGCAAAATTCACTGTAATCTGCCAACATGCTGTGTTGGTCAATCAAATATAACTACCACTTGTGTTATATTTGTAACGTGAACTTTATTCCGCAGTGGTTTGGCATCTAATAAGACATCATATTTCAGGTCATTTCAGTAAAAGTGGACTTCCGGGACCATAATCTAAGAAGTACTTCAGGAAAAGTGTGCCAGCACAAAAATGCAGACTCAGATCAAGTTAGTTCTGGGGATAAATTCCCTGCCAGTGTATATCAGTGCACTTATTTGCAATCCCCCTGAGTCAAACTGCAGCTGTTGACACTTGTTTAGTAAGGTTACAATTTAACTCCCCAGGTGAGGACACAATAAACTTGACAGCACTGGTTATTATGGGTCATATGGGTCATTTTGGAAGGAAATGACAGCTTATTTTGTCATTCAGGTTGGAGAACTGAGGTTGTCCTCAGTGGGGTACCAACCCCAACTATTGCTGCCACGGATGACTGAAAAATACCAACTGAGCCAGGCAGAATAACAATAGCAGTTGTAATACATCCTATACACGTTTAGTAGGATGGGTATTTGAATGTTTTCACTTATGCTGGGTGCCTCTGAGTTTTTGTACCAAGGTTTTGTGTCCTCCACAATCCTCAGATAAATATTCTAAGAAAGCTAGTGCCCGGGAGCAAATTTATCTAAGGTCAGCCTACTTATCCACATTTCAACAGTGGTCATTTTGTGCCTGAATGCTTACCCTCATATCAGTTGACCTCCATATGAGAGTAGCCATTTTGTGTCTGATAGCAACAAAGATTCAGTCCGTGTGGGCCAGAGAACAGTTGGTACTACATAATCATTACAACTATGAAATGGTATGGTGAGACAATATACTTCTATATACTTGCTGCTGAATTAAATATTTGCTGAATGAACTGTGCACAGGGTATAATTAAATTACTAACATCGGGATATGCAACACTGAGCTCTGACATGAAAACACACAGAAACAGGAGGGTTTGCAATATAAACCATGGTTCATGGATTGATTGATTATAGCACACACCCATCCATCCTTTACATTACACAATGTGCAGGGAGCATCACAAATAAAACAAACCCGGAAAATAACCATACTATATGTCAATCATGTTCAGTGGGTAGAACGGTTGCCTATATATTTATATATCGCTTTCATAAATGTCTTCATATATATATAAAGACAAAAATGACAAGTAGCAGCTGAGTGACAAAAAAGACACCAAGGAGGAAACATATTGGATAAAGAGGAGGTAGCATCTGGCAAAATAACAGGGGGTTTGGACCACACACAAAGTCCAAGCACAGATGAATGCTCATGTTGGCACCTGATTTTAAAATTTGTATATGAAGTTATATAGGTACAACAAAAATGGGGCAAAGCAACCCTAAACATGCTGTGGACAGGCACGCATGCATGCTAATATGCATATTTTTAAACCTGCCACAACACATTGGCATCTGTGAAACTGCCATTTCCACTGGGGTCACTCGACCCATCAACCTCTACCTCCTGAGTCTAGTTGGCATTTTCACAATAAAAGGCAGAAAGCATGAAAAGAGAGTGAGAGGGCTTTTGACTGTCAGCTAAAAACTCAGAGTTGGAGGGTGGACAAACAGTTCATGTCACTGCTGTGCGAGTTCTTTTTTTTTATTACGCTGCACTGAAGAAATTTTTAAAAATATCAATAAATGTCTGTTACAGCCAGTGGCTTGCCAGACAAGCTAACAAAATGCTGATTAAGCTTACTGACTTTTGCAGCTGCAGTTTAAACTGGTATTTGTGTTTACATCTATGTGTTTGTATACTAGTAGTGTTTACATCAACCAGAGTTGACGACAGGAACTGTAAGACGGTTATTTTGCATTAGGAGGAATTGAAAATAAAGTCATGGCTAGAGAGACTGCTGATGTGATTTAGCTTTTCCTCATCAAAAAACGTGTCAGCATGTCATGGTCCTGGCAGATGTTGCTTCTCTCTCCCTCTTGCGCTTGTTTTTTTATCTTTCTGTCTCTGTCTCTTTCACTTTTTATCTTTTTTTCAGTTGGCATTTGGGAGAGGCTCTGGCTCTGGTTTACAGTGGGTGAGGCTGCTCCTGCCTCATGGGTCCAGTGGGTACACCTGTTCCTCTCTACTCATTACTTCTCTGGATTTAAGGACCGGCTGGAACCTCCATTCTCCTCCAGATTGTTGACGCCTGTGTGGGAGTAATCAGGCTCAGTTACTATGATCTCATCACTCTTTTGCAGTTCCCTGACTGTTCTCTCAGCCTATCTCCTAGTTATTCTTCTGGCTTGATTCCTGGTTGGACCCTCACATAAATAAAGAATCAGTGCATGTATATGACTTACTATTGACAGGATGCATTATTAAACAGTCTGGTGGTCAAAGACACAATTTCCTTATTTTGTCTGCTGTTATTTCCCAGCTTTATTGTTGGTGAATGTGTGGTGCAGCATGAATATCGACAGTGAGCAGCATTATTTTTTTCATCTGACCTTCATTAATATGGAATAATATACATACTGTAGCAGTAAGTGCAGCTGCATTTGGAAGTCAGAGATTATTAGGCATCACTCTGCATCACTGTAATGCTTGCTGTGCTCTGAATGCAGCTTTTCATTATATGTTTATTTATTTGTTCTGCAAAGCAAACAAATAAAAAAAAATGTGTTCTGTTCTAATCATTACAGACAAAAATACAGAGAAATTGGGAATGTGATCATGTGAAGTAAAAAAAAAATCTGCATGTGTAAACACATGACGTGTGTGAGAGAAAACATTTAAAGCATATGCTGTTGGTCCCATACTTAAAAACCCAATACAACATGTTGATTTTGGGCTTTATCATATCCTAGACCTGCACAGTCACAATATATACTTTATTTTGAAGAGAAATTGACTTTTATTTCTGTACAATGTATTTCTGCAACATAAAGGTCAACTAAGAATGACTGGAGTAACATAGTAAAATGATAGACAAAGACAAAACCAAGAATTACTCATTCTTTAACCCTTGTATGGTGTTCGGGTCTGTGAGACCCGTGTTCAGTTTTTTTCAAAAGAAAAATTAAACAATTAATTATTTTTTCACGTGTAAATGTGTTGTGTCTTTCCACTCACTCCACTTGATTATAACTGATTTATTTATAACATTTTATATAAAAGAAAAATGAGAAGCACATTAATTCATAAATATGATCTAACAAAGGTAAAGGGAAAAAATTAACCATGTTTGCTGTTCATATGTCTTGTAATTGGGATGAAGTAAACATCTGTTGAGTAATTTAACATAAAATTGTTTGATAGTGTTAATTTGGAAAGCCAAAACTCTAGTGGGTCCACCAGACCCATGAACACTGGCTGAGTAACAAAAATACGAACACCACACAAGGGTTAAGCTTATGAGCTGATCAATTTAGAAAATCTGGCAGAAATGAATGCTCTGTGTAAACCAGTGATATAATTCCTGCGACTTTTTGTTTTCTTTTTCCATTTTTGAACCTGTGCTGATAATTTATGAGAACATATACGCATAGACGAACAACTATTCCTGCTTTTGTCATGTTTACTCTATTTGAGAAAAATCCCGTCTTTAATAACAAACTGCTCTTTCATATTGCTCAGGTAAGTCAATAACTTGAACTTATTAGAGAAAGTCAAATATACACAATATATATCTGGCAGATATCAAAATATATTATCAGTGTTGGAGGAAATTAATGATTACAGCCCTGATAAGGTAACTAGTATCCGTGATAGTGTGCACCTCTAAAATAACCTCGGCAGTCCTGTGTGTTGCAAAACATGTTTGTGCGCTTGTAGTTGAATACATTTGCATGCTAATACCTCTACAAAATGACACGTGTGTGAGTGTGTGTCTGTAATGTGTTTGTGAATGTGTCATACCCTCTTCCACTCATTATAGTAGGACATACTCATGTGTGGCATTTACCTCTAACCTCTGCTCCGCAGCAGGCACAATTACTGAAAGGCCAGACTTTTCAGCTAATGTCCATCATATTGACTCTCTCTTCTCTCTCAGTTCTTATATATATATTCATTTTCTCCTCGTCAGACTTGGTAGTGTTGCTAATCTGAAGTTAAAAGAAGAAGAAAAGAGTGGAGTTAATTTGACATGTAGTTAAAAAGGTGAAGATCAATCTTTCTAGGACTCTCGTTAATGAACCGCAGCTGTTTTATGTCATTTAATTTCTGTTTCTTATGTCTAATGCATCTTCCCTGCACTTCAAATCAAAGACCAAGCAAAGTCTCCAAATCCAGAGAACAAGATAAAAAGAGAAAGATGGAGCAAAAGAGCAAAGGATGGAAAAAAGAACATAAAGACAGAACGGAAAGGGAAACCTGATTAGGGGCAGTCACAGGCCACCCTCCTGTCCCTCTACCTGCCTTCTTCTCCGCGTCCCCCACCCCTCCTACTCCCTCCATCCCCTCTCCTTCTTCGTCTGCAGGTAACAGAGCTCTTTTCCGGAGAGGATGGGATGAAGAGATTAAGAGAAAATTACACCGAGTCCTTATCTTTGACAAGACAAGGGAAGTGGAGAGTTGAAACTTCTAACAACTTTTGAGAAGTCAGGGTCAGAGGTCAGAAAGAAAGGCTGAAGAAGAGAAGGACAGACGGATGCACACAGAGAGAAAGGGATAGAATAAGCTGTCTGGGATTTGAGGTCGTAGTAAATGAAGGAAGGAAGACAGAGAGGAGTGAATTAGAGAAGACAGAGAATCTCTACGTTGACCCTTATTGTGGTGGCAGAAATAAATTGTGATCTAAAGGTCATGAGACTGAGGACCAGCATTTCATAGACACAAGAAAGTCCGCCTTTCCATTATTATTACTATTTTACTAGGATACCACTACTGGTATTACTACGACTGCTACTACTGCTATAATAATAATACAAATTTAATTAAAACAGGGTTAAAGAAGGATATGTCAAATTCAGGATATGGCATTTTTGTCTCAGAATAATGAACTTTGTCAAATCCTTGTCAATATATAAAAGACAAAAACATTCTAACACACTATTAGATGTTCTTTGTTTGCATGTTCATTTTGTTACATTGTGATCAGGCACTTTTTTTCTCTGCCATCAGTTTTCTAATTTGTGACTCAATTAATAAACGCAGGAGAGTAATTTTATCATAATAATTAGTCAAAAGGATGTGAATTAAGGCCTCTGTTGATGAAGAAATTGGAGAAACGACTCTTTGTGATTACAGGTGGTGCGAAATATCAACACAACAATATATCATGCGAGCTTCCTTTTGTAACACATTATTGGTAAACTGGCACCAGTTATTGATAGAATATTTATCTAAACATGCAGGCACTTTAAATGGATTCCCCCACGAATATCATTTATCCAGAATCACTACCTCATGACTCATGGTGGCGTATATCAAATCAATTAGGGTATTGAAAGGAAGTTAACTAACTTGGAGTGAAGAAGAACAAATTCAGACATGGCACACAGCAGGGGGAAGCAAATCAGAGAACAGATTAAATGACTAAAATATTACTAAAATTGAATGAATATTTTATTTCTGCTTATTCTTCCATTATAGATATTGCATTTGCTTTGCAATTTACTGTGTATTCCTGACACTTTGACAGTACAATTACCCTCGTAATTGAAGGTAATATACTGTAATACAGCTCAAACCAACATTCACCTATGGATTCAAACATGCAGTCAAGTGTCGAGGTAGCTGTTTTCTCTGTAAGAAAAACATGTTACAGGCATGCTAGGCCCTTATAATCATGGAAATGTCTAACAGAATAAATTCATGATTATATTTAAAAGGTTAAAAATGATCTTTACTGCACTATCATAATGTTTTATAATGTAATTTGGACCTTTATTCAGAAATATCTTGTGAATGGATTCCACATGAGTTTAGATACTAATTTAGTAGTAGTAATCACTGATGCCAGCCTTGCAAATGCGGGGACTGTAATAGACCTTCTGTGCTAAGATTTTAGCATTCATAGTTTCTTGGCACAAATATTCATATTTGAAAATTTGAATCATTGCACTGTCATGTAGAGAACATGGCATTATATCAGAATTCGTTTTATTGATTGATAATATGATGGGTTTGCCAATGCATTTAGGCATAAGGCTTTAATTGTAGTGTTTATGTGGTGAACTGAATGCTTCCTCAGACCCTTTCTTTTTCACACTGCCAAAAATAAAACTGTCGGCAAACAACCACACACATCACCACGTGCTTTTAGTATAAACAGCCACATTGTCCTATTCTTTGTGTTCAGCATCTTCAGCATTACCATATGAATGTATTCGTATATAAAGTAGTAAGATAGTGAGTGCCAATTCACAGATTCATAACAAACGAACAAACAAAGCAAAACACTGTACTATGCAAAACCACTGAATGGCATCCTTAAGCAGAAGTGACGTGGCACAAGCAAAAATAAGCTCTAAGTAAATGCATTCCAAATTTGTGAGATTGAAGTTTGGAAAGTCAAAAAGGCCCACACAAAGGTCTCACAAAGGCCCACATCAAAATAGCTTTAAGCAAACGAGCTTTGCTGAGACTGAAACTAGGGAGGGTTGAAAGAAGTCCTTTCATGCATAACTCATCAAACCAGCACCGCTGTTCTCTTATCATTACCCAGCAACCTAATGTTATGTGATGTCATTCACAATGCAAAAAGAGCAAAGCGAAGACAGTGGGCTTACATTTATTAATATTTATGCATTTTAGGACTTTGAAAGATGCTGAGATATAGCTTGCCAAGACCTTAATCAAAACATGAAATATGCATACCAATATTTGTTAAAACTGCAGTGTCTCATTTGGAGCTGAAATATTTCAGAATGAATATATTATGTGTCTGTGCAAATTTATCTGGGACTTTACACCGAAGCACCATTTTTGAGTAATTTGTTGAAAAAAAAATTAGAAATTATTTTAAATTAAACATTACAGTGATTTGGTGGAATGTGTTTCTATGTTGTGCATTAAAGCTGCTTAATTATTTATAGGATATTTGCCATACTATTTTTTTGCCAACATGAACACAGCATAAATGCATTAGCGTTTGTGTTTCCTGTCCATGTGTGCACATTGTTTGTATAATATGTGTGTATTATCAGCACGTGCATGCAGAAGTTCCTGCTGTTTTGTAATTAAAGCTGAAGTAAAGTCTCATTTCACTTACTTTGCAGTTCTGGGGGTTAATTGCAAAAGCTACACTGCCTCTGGCAAGCTCTCTTCCATTTTAGTACTTTCCTGTGCAAACTACAGAGAAGACTGTCCATAGTAAATGAGAGGATGTGAAGATGCAGATAATAACAACACCATTATCCTCATGATACAATGAACAAGTGGAGGGAGGATAACTAGTTAGTCATGCAAATATCAGAGGGGTTGAGAGAAATGCTAATAGTTTTTTTAAAAAAAAATGGTTAAAGAAACTCTGTGTGCATGATTTCAAGTATTTATGCAGCTGTGTTGAATTTGTCCTTGTCGGTGTTTAAATTCTTATCAGTCAGCAATACAGTGAGGGAGGTGAGTCATATAGCTCATGTCAGTGAGTTCAGCAAAAAACATAACAAAACAAGTAAAATACTGTCTCCAAAAAGCCTTGATTTCAACATTGTGAAGTCAGTGTGGGATTCTATGAAGGGAAAGAGGTAAACTCAAGGACCTAATACCAGAAAGGGATATGGGGGGGGGGGGGGGGGGGGAGTTATAGCACCTACCAAACTAAGTTGAAAACCTGTGTGCAAGAGTACCTCAAGTGTACCTAGAAGAACCCATACTGTCTCCAAAGTGTGATATGAGATATTTATTGTTACTGCAATGTCTTTTTAATAAGCAAAAACAAAAAATCTTTATTACTCAAAGTTAAAAATTGTTTTTAATGCCCCAAACGTTTTCTGTACATTAGGAAATATCTCCATTTGTTTGTATGGGTATTTAGAGTTTTGTATTTTGTAATTATTATTATTATTATTTTTTGGACTTTTTTTGCACGTTGTTAATTTAGTTTAGTTTCAGTTGGTTTCCAGAGTGGAGTTTCGTGTTTCAATTTAGCTTTTTTTTTAGTTTGAAAATGTTTAGCTTTAGTTTAGTGTTTTGTAGTTTCAGTGCTATTTGTATGTAATGTAGTTTTTTATGAAGTTCTGTAATTGTTTCTGACAGAAAAATCATACCATGGACACCAAGCACCAGACAGAAAAATAATGTGTGCACTCAAAAAGCCTGAATTCATTATACACATAAACTGGTATTTATACCAGAAGAGCGTGCAATATGAGAATATGAGTTCTAAGTATACATATAGTTCTTTTAAGTCAGAAGAAACAATGCATTGTGCAGCTCAGCAGCACCAAAATGCACCAAAGACCATACAAGACAATTAGCACGGATAACTGAGAAGTATTTAATAAAAACCCTCCGCAACACAAAGCCAAGTCAAGAAAACTCTCAAGAAGGAAGGCATATCATTACCAAAAGTCAGAAAACATCTAAGGAGTGTGTCCAGTTTAAAATAAAATTTTTGGATAGATGAAAAGAGTAACTGTAACAAGATTAACAGATTGGTGAGGGAAACAAAATAGGGAGATAGAAAGGAACAGCTCATGACAGACAAAACATTATCTGTCAAAAATGGAGACAATGTTGTGGCATGAATAGCCTGAGGAACTGAATCATTAGTGTTTACTCATGACGTGGCTCCAGATAGAAATCTGATGTACACAGGGCTATACTCTCTTTTCAGATTCAGGCAAATGCAGGTTAATGACCCAAAGGATACAGCAAAAGCAACCCAAGAATTTCTCAAGATAAAGAAATGTGATATTCAGGCAATCGTTGACTGCAAAGGATTTTCATCCATGTATTAAAAACCATACTTAACCATACAATAAAATTATATTATTCGTTTTATTAATTTTGAACCTGCTGCTTTAACTCCTAAACAGCAAAATAAAATGTTTTTGTTAAAGCCCTTGAATTAAAGCTGAAAATCTGCACTCAACCATACAATAAATGTTTAATGTGAAAGCCACTACGGTGGTGTAGCGAGTTAAAATCATGCACTGTATACACTGTCTTAGTTGGGAATCTGCACATTTTGCATTTGGGCCCTGGAAAAGCCAACGTGAGCATGCTGGGTGGTGTGAGCGACATTGCATGTCTGTACACGCTTGGTGCCTGTAGGCAGTTAAAGTTGTGGAACTGACAGACAGTCTCTAACCTTCTCGCCATGCAACCCTGTGATTGACGTCTCCATGGTGAGAAAGTGGGCGGCAGGAGGACCAGATATTACTGCGGAGGTCAGGGTTGAGCTGAGTGAGCAATCACTTCAATCCATGTGTGTGTGCGTATTTCTGTGAGGCGATTTTTGTGCAGCTGTATCTACCTTCCCATAGCAATTTCCCCCCAGTGATGATATCAATTTAGCCGACAGATAGCATTTGCCATTGAACTGTAGAATTATCATCTGATGCCACTCGATACCTACATTTTTCCCCACAGTGTATCAGAAAATAAACAGAATGGCAAACGGGCAAATGGACAGAGGAGTGATGGACATAGGTTTGAGCGCTGCTGAGCGTAGTCAGTACCAGAGAAAATCTGACTGCATATTTAGAAGACTGGGATGCCATTGTCTCTCTTTCACTATTGCCTTTTTTTTGTTGCTGCCATCATATGTGCTCCATCCTACATGAGGGAACTCTTATGTATCTCCATAATTCCCATTTGCCTCTTTCTCAGCTCATAATAGCCTCTATCCAACTACTATAGCTGTGAAAATACAGCTGTGGGCCTGTGGACCCCCAGAATACCTTTGATGGTGAAAAGAATACATCTATTCAAAAATTAAATTGTAGAATCGAGGAGAAAAAGGTAGAGGCACCTATGCCAGTGTTTGAATCTGACTAATGCTTTTGACTTTGTTCTAATAATACAGCAATTCCACTGTGTATGCCAACATGCTGATGCCCATTTTGGTTATTATATTTCTTGTCCTGTTTGTTCATCTGTGGTTTTCTGAATGTGAGCAAGTATCAGATCATCGAAATGAAATTTGATGGAACATATCAAAGTCAGGTCTCTGAGATTAAATGCAGCAGGCACAAACATCTGTACAGACCATTTCACTGCATTTACAATGCCACAAATATTGTTTTGACTTTGATTAAAAATGAAAATGGCATTGAGGGAAAAAAACAAAGTAAACGGAGTAAGGTCTCAGTGGAAAACAAGTTTAACATTCAGTGCTAGTACTTTCCCCCCGTGCTTTTAACTGTGTCTTCTAATTAGACCTTTATATGAGCCCACCTTGCTCTTCTCTCATGGACTCTGGTTAGCACAAGGTAAATGTGTCATTTGTGTGTGTTTGTGTATATATAATGTGTGTGTCTGTATTAGAGAATAGATGGAGGCGTGTATATTGTCTAGTGGTTTGAGAAAAGCTCTTTGCTGTCAGCTCATTTGTCTTTATCATACACAATCAGAATTTCCCTCAAGGAGACAGCCATTGCCGTCTAGGTTCTCAGCCTAACAAAGGCATGCAGATATACACGTGCAATTTCAGCCGGGTCAAGCTGCAACCTTCAGTTTAGATTCATGACACGTGTAACACCAACATTCACAATGACAACTTTTCAAACACACTTTAAGATTTAAAGGAATTCAAACAGACAGGAAAAACATGCACAATTATACCATCACTCAGTGAATAAAAAATTACCTTTTACATACACAAATGTGTACAGTCTAAAGGCGCAGCCACCCAAGAATGAAATATTTCCTGCGGGAGACAGACAGTAAGTGTGATAAAGCTGATTCATAATTTATTAGGACTAATAGCCACCTGCCACTAGCTGTTATCTGCCACAAATTATGAGCTCCGAAAACCCTATGTTTTGACTGTACATGTGGAGTGACAAGCTGAAACAAAATGAGGTGAAAATGAGCCTCAGACTGTAAGATAGTAATAACTGGGTCTATTCTCTGGAAGTGAATGCTTCGAGACATCGGTTGCAGATTCTTCACGCTCTTGTTTAGGTTTCATGTGCCAACATGTGCTACACTTCTGCTTACCTGATGCCATTTCAAAGTACAGTATTTCTGTAGAGTATATTATTGAATGTGTTAATGGATGATGAGATAAGATAGCCTTTATTTGTCAGTTGCAGGTCTTTTGCCCACAACCGAGATGACAGACCTTGCCGACCGTACATACAATACACAAACATCACATTGGGGAGACAGGTCAGGCTAGCGAGGAAAAAAAACAAACATCGAAATGTGTAACACAGAAGGATAATACGGGAATGCACAGATATCAACACACCATAGCACAATAAACACAGACAGCAACATGGGAAAGATAATTTCACTCCTAGAAATTGACAGTAAAAAAGGAGGCAAGAGAGGAAGATGAATAAATATGTTAGAGACTGTTTTGAATAATAACTGATTTGAGGGTATTTTTAACGATGTTTTGAAGCTACTGGTTACGTTGTTATCTGTCTCATAATTCATTAAATTAAATGGGATTTTGGATGCTGCCAGATCGCCCATAACATGATAATATGATAGCCCAACTAATAATGTACTGCACTGCATTAGGAATTGGTATTAAAAACAACAAAAAAGAAAAGTGCTGTTCAAGTCCTTCTGGACTTGTTTTAGTAATTCTACTTTAGCTGCAATAGCAAAACATATAGTATTTTTTCCTTATTAGGGTTTTTTCTCTATTTGCCCTCCAATAACAAAAGTACTATTTTGTGTGTGCAGAAGTAATGCCTGTTTTTTATTTAAACGTAAATGTACATCTACTAGTGATGCTGTTGTTATCAATAAATAGGAGATATAGACCTTTACTAAGTAGACTGGAAATCAGAATTGTTTTTGTATTGTGCTTTTGTAACTATTTCATTCAGTGTATTACAAAATATTTTGCATTGCTCTATATCAGTGCCATATGTAGTGTAAGAAGCAGTGACACTGTGCATAAAAAATCAAAACTGACTGACAAAATAAAATAAAAAATCTTTTCATACCATTAATTATTTTTTCTTGTCTAAACATCCCACGTACATTACCCACAATCCTACTTGAGTCAGAGATTTGGGGCTTTTCTGCTTGTAGCGGCTAATGTTGCCTGAAGCTGTTGGCCTCAAGCAGAGATGAGGAGTAGGCTGGAGTGTGCTTGTAAGCTCACCTCTTTCTCACTCCACATCCAAATTTCTCATTCATTTTTCAACTTGTATTCTTCAGTCTCAACCAACCGTGACTCCCTAGGGGCCGGCAATTTGTTGGAATTTGTGCAGCTTCCTTTAGAAATCCAAATGGTTTCATACAGTTTTTTTTCTCTTTTAACATACTCAGTTACTTTTACTCTTTAATTCCCCATAAATGGAGTAAGATTTAAGAAAAACTTAAAGGTGAGCAACATCTGAAAACCTTGATTAAGTGACATTTTTATCATTTTTGATGCCTTCCATTTTGGGATGTATTAAAGCCAGCCTGGGTTTACTTTATCATTTCTTAAGCGCTTTACCCATTAAACCTTTGACTCTTTCCAACTACAGTACATCCACCTCTTTAACGACCCATGTCTTAATTTATTCCATGCCTTATATGTATCTGGAAAATCTGAATTAGTGATATGCTCTATAGCTCAGAAAAGGAGATACAGTAACCTGAACTTTCAAGCTCTTAATCAAAAGTTCATGAAAGTCCATCAAGTCTGTTCCAACACACCTACATAATGCGGATAATTTGACATCACCCATAACGTCATTGTGATACGAGAGGAACACACTCCTTTTTCTGTTTTTTCTTCTATTGGAGCAGAAAATTGCTTCATGATTTACAGCTTATTAACTGAAATGATTGCTATAAAACTTAATGAGAGGAGTAAACCAGTGAAATGTGTAAAATGTCGGATCCTGGTGGTTAAAAGAATAAAACTTGTGGGTTTAATGGGAAGCAGACACAGAGTACACGGTAACTTGGATCACAATACATTTTATATCGGAATTCAGTGAATTTTTTCACGAGGTCCAATATAGGCCAAAAAAAGCAATCTCTCTGAACAGCTGTTCACACAGTTGCAAAGAGTCATACATTAACTTTCCTTTAATATAAGAAGACCTGCCGACTGCAGGAGTTTAGCAAGACCAAGGAAGTCCCCTAAGCTGGTACTGAATAGACTCTGTACTAAATATGCATTTTCACTGCTGGACATCAGTCCCCAGATCCAAACTGGCAAAGTCAATTGGAAAAAGTAATTTAATTTTGTTATGGGTTATCAAGATTATCCCAAGGGAGAGTAATTAAATGGAGACCTGCAACAAACTTTTTCCAAAATAATTTCTGAGTCTTCTTCAATTTATTTTCTCTGTCAAGATAGTTCAACATCTCAATTTGACCAGAGGAGCCTCCATGTGCCTGTTTGAGTGTGTTTTTAAAACGTGTCACCTCAATTTGTCCCTTTGCTAAGTACTTCAAAAACGCCCCCATGTTCAGTTTCGTCCATGTGTGTGTGGACAATCTTGGATTTAATAAATAATTAAAGAGGTAATTACAAAATGTAATGTGATGACTTTGAACATCCCTGATTTATAATTTACCACCATTTCATAATCCTCTTTCCTACATATCTTATCCCTGTTGAGAGCTGGATAGGTATTAAAAATGTATTGCTATAGAGATACAGACTGAAGCAGTAATAATGATGCCTGCATCCTATACGACTTACATAAATACACCTCCATGTTTTTTACCTTTAGATATAAACTCAAAGACCATATATTGGCAGATTTAACAGAAACTGAAGTGTATACACAAAAATGGCCCACAAAAAACTGATTTACAGACACTATTAGTTTTCTCTTTTAGTCTCTTGGTACCAGTGCCAACAACAATTTGTCAGGTGTCAGTATTTGGCTAAATTCTAGCCTGATGCACTGGGGAACTTTGCCACTACTAGTACTCTGGCATCAGAACTTAGCTGATCACAGAATATAGGTGGAGGTACAAGAGGCAGAAGGCAGAGACACAGAAGTATGAAAGCAACTGAGTCTGCATAATTGTGTTTGCATTTGACGTTACGTGGATGCTTAGTGTCCTTTTTATTGTATGTGCATGTGCCAGGTTGTGTAGCATTTGTGTTTGTATGAATGTATATCTCTCTTTTTCATTGGAATAAGTTGTGTATGGAGATGAATATGTGATTGATGCATAATAATGCAATCAAAGGCTGTCAATCTTTCCACTGTTAGGTGACTGCTCTGTCATACTGGTTGTTAATTCTGACTCTGTGACAGTCTTTATAGCCTTTGTTTTGACTGCATACTAATCATGTTTGGAATGTGAATGGGAAGTTTAGGTCACCCTGCCTCATTGTCAAGAACAATACAACAGGCCTGCACTCCCTCAGACTTGAGAGGAGAATTTGTTAGCAAATGCTGGGACACTAAAAAAGCATCCATATGAAGAGACACAAGCAGACATGCCAACACGCATGCACACACACTAATTGAAGCTTGTACATTGGACACCTGTTCATTATTTCTCTCAGTAGGGAACTTAGTTTCCTGCCACTCTCCATGTTGTTACACCCACATTCGTACTGTGCATCATGGCTGTGTAGATGTATTTAAATTTGTTGCTATATGTGTGTTATTTGCATACCTTTTCTGTCAGTAAGCAAAAATATTTTGGATTGCACTGTTGTTTGCAAATCGTGAAATATGCTCTGTTGTTGAAGAAGCAGCAAGATAACAGGCCACTTGCTAGATAGCGGTCCTTGGAGTTGGGTAAATTGTGGAAATCCAGTTTAGGACTATATAAAGTCTGGAGAAGTGAGGTTAACAAAGGACTTTTGTGCAGCCTAATAACCAACGGCAGCAAAACCAAGAAACACACACAAATCGTGTTGTGGAAAATGGGACCAGCTGCTTTGGACTGAAAATTCAAAATCTGGAGTTATTTAGATCTTAGTTAGTTAGATCCTAAGTGAATTTTCCTCAATTAAGTTTTTCTTTTTAATCTAATCTAAACAAGATAAAAGCTGTATTTCTGACAAAGTTAAAGCCCCTGCTCAAAAACCTAGAACCTGGTTACATAAAGAAAGTGAAACTGTGCAAGGTCAATGTTACATAGTAGAAATATAGAGGCAAACAGTAGCTTTGACGTTGAAGATGATTGAAAAATCAGTATGCATACGACACACAGCTTTACAATTATGAGTGAAGGAGAAGAAACAGCACCAGCTAT
The DNA here is from genome assembly GCF_057382275.1 of Copadichromis virginalis. Classification (NCBI taxonomy): domain Eukaryota; kingdom Metazoa; phylum Chordata; class Actinopteri; order Cichliformes; family Cichlidae; genus Copadichromis; species Copadichromis virginalis. The sequence goes on along the minus strand of NC_140631.1, from coordinate 16,766,224 downwards.
CAATGCTGCACAGTCCTTGCTCCGAGATCCCATCCAGAACTCAATCATATCTCTAACATAATCCTTCTTTCTAAAATGAGCACCACGCATGTTTTGTTTGTGGCAGATGCAGCAGTGTCCCATCACCTCACATGCACAAAATTCACCCGGGCATGAAAAAAAACAACTTCTTCTTCCTGTCATGAAAAGCTGTAGACTTAATGCTCTGTAAGGCCCAAGTTTGTGCTACTGGGACACACAGTAATTCATTGTGATGAATTATTACTCACAATTACTTACAGATACTTGAAAAAAAAAAGAAAACAGGACTCAAACTCACTACCATCTACTACTGGACAGAGACAGAGAGCATAGAGTCTTCTCAGTTACTTAACACAGTGTGATGTGTATTGTGTTTTTAAGAGAGCCGCAATTCAATTTGTCATCTGAATTTTAGCCTTCTTCTCTTAAACATAAATCATCCATCAGCTTTTCAAACATTCATTTCCAAGAAATATTATATATATATTATATATGAATAAAAAAAAAAACTGAATAAAATCCAGGTTGCCCTTTAAGGAAGGTAATATATTAGCTGAAGGACTTAACAACAATAAGTGGTCTGTGGACAATAATGAAACATGGTAAAGACGATCAGTAGGCATATAATGGTGTGGAACCCCATGGCTACCTACAGAGCTATGGTTAGGTTAATATAAAGACTTTAGCAGAGCGAAGATGGAGGATAAGGATAAACTTTTTTCCTCTTAATAAAAGTCAACACGAGACTGGGCAGAAACAAATGTAGTCATATGGCAGGGAAAGGACACTGACAACGGACTTAACATCAATCAAGAGAAATCTGAGATGATTCATCCAAAACACAAGGTTAGTCATTAATATGCTGCTTTGTGGTTTGGATGACTCAATTTAAGAAATTCCAGATCCCAAGCTTCATGTTACCATTGAGATCTTAGTTAGCCTTGGAGTGACTCTTTTCTAAACCTTTCAAATATTTGGTTTCTGGCAAACCATGAACCCATGGGCTGTAGCTACACTGTAAGAATTTAAGAACTAAGCTTAAAGGTGTGCTGCAGAGGAATAGTGGTAATAAAAAGATAGAGAATACAATAATGATCAGTTTTAGGGGATTTTAGGGGATTGTTTATATGAAATAAAACAAGATACACAGCAATGCGACACTTTAAAAATACAACAGGATTAATGCACACTATAGGAGCTTATCAACATGGCATCGTTTGACAAGCAGATGATGTCCAGTCATTCCCCAAAAAAGTCACCGACCCAAAACATATAACTAGGGACTCGAAGAACTATCTTCAGAGAAAAAGAGAATTACTAGTCTAGAAAGAGATAAAAAAAAAGACTTGACTTCACCTAAATTGATGTGGATTTACATTAAGACTGAGACAAATTCAGTCCTGTAGAAAAAAAGAGAAAGAGGCAACTTCTCTTAGATTTCTGAAAAACCTAACTGCTAATGACTTGAAAAAATATGTGCAAGTACAAGTGTACCTTAGAGGATACGTGCTGTTAGTAAGACTTAGTTGTATTGATTTTGAATGCATAGACTCCTTTAGACACCCATATTGTAACTACATGTAACTAATTTACATTTCACCAATTTCTGCTTTACTGGACCCTGAATCTCTTCCAGTACTGCTGTTTTTTAATTTTTTTTTATTTTTATTTTTATTTTTTATCATTGCCAGTTATTGCAAATACTTGATTGCAGTTGTTGCTGCTAAGGGTGGTCCAACCAGTCAGTTGGTCCAGAGGGCAATTGCTTTTTCACACAGGGACATGTAGGGTTGGATTTTTCCCCCTTAATAAGAAAAACACCTTCACTTAGAAACTGTTTTTTTTTTGTGTGTTTACTTGCGTTATTTTTGTCTAATATTTAATTTAGTCCCTTTTTGAGTACAGTAGTTTATTGCCCTGTGACAGTCACATCCCCCCCAGCAGAAGTTAAAAATCTAAAATCAATGATGCAATTGCCTATTGGTTTAATAGGGTAAACAGAGCTGACCTATTTCTTATGACCTCATACTCTGTTCTGGGTTTAATCTGTGGTGTAATTTAGCTTGGTGCTGATATGAAAATGGGAAAAATATATATATATTTCTATTAAGCCTGAATAATGAGAGTTACAGAATTGGAAATTGCTGTCTAGCCTTCTTAGCCAGAACTCTTCTTCTTCTTAGTCTTGTAGAATTAACTGAACACTTAACATTATTATGGAGGGCACATGTATGTTAGTGCATTAACTTCTCAGGGTAATAAAATATGGAACAGGAAGACTACACATTTTGTCTCCTGCCCAAGAATGGTAGTGTCTGTTGTTCCAATAAATGTTCATTATTATATACCAAATATAAGGATTTGTGTAGCAGTTAGACAATGCAGAAAGCAAAGATACAATTATATGGGGAGAAAAAAATCAGCAATAGAAATACAGACAAAAGAAGCCATGAAAAGGGAGACTTGGAGAGACGGACAAAGAGACAAGTGTTAAATCTATGAGGTTTTTTCATGAGAAATAACTCTAATCATCTCTGCCTCATTAAATCCTACTTTTCTCCACCTCCTCCTCCTCTATACAGGCATTAAGATACCTGTATTATACCAACTAAAGAGGATTTTGTTCAGAGATATTGGCTTACGTTTAATTGCAGGTGCAATTAAAGCTTTCTTGTTGCAGTGAGAGAAATATATTGCAATGGAAGTTGAGAATATGGAATATGAGGCCAAAAAAAATCTAATGGATTAATCTATATCATCAAAATGTGTGTATGCATTTATGTGTGTATGTGTATTGGGCTTCACCTTGAAGCAGCAGCAGGCTGAACAATCAGATATTTGATCTGGGCTTAGAGGGAAGATTTAATCCCCGGAACGGTGAAAAGGTTTTCTCCCAAGTTGCATTTATGCAATTTTGCCATCTTGAGCAATTCTATAGAATTGTATTACTGCAATTTCAACATCCCAGCTAGGATTAGTGTGTGTTGGCATCTATTTGTGTGCATTTGTGTATTCGTGTGTTCATGTGTGTGAGGTCTGGAAATCGGTCTGGTCTGGCTTGTGAGCTTGTGTGAAGCGGCAAATACCTCAAAGCAACTGTCAACCAAGTGTGAGCGGGTGCTTTGAGAAAGGATGGAAACATGAAATTCCTTCTTTGAGTGTAACTCCTTAGGGCAGATGGCACACACATGCACATATGTACATGCAAAGAGAAAAAGACAGAGAATATGAAGGCATCCAGAGATTAAATCCTTGATGCGTGAATACATTTACATTTCATGTAATGAACAGGAAGTGTTCAGAACAAACTCTACAAGAAAATGATCTATGGCTTTACAATTTACTGATTGATAAGAGCTTAAGTAATAGCAATATACCATTAGATATTAGATAGATATTAGATATTATGTGTGAAAACTTTAATGGTAAGAACCAGCCATAATAATGATCTATATTTTAAAATGTTTAAATAATGCCAATGAAGCACTCTTCCGTAAAACAGTTAATCCCAATCCAGAGTGGAATAAATATGCTTTTGAACTCTATATACAAACTCTATATGCTTCTCTGGTGTCCTGGATTGTTGATTACCTGACAGGAAGACCACAATATGTACGTCTCCCACAGTGTGTGTCTGACAAGGTGATTAGCAACACAGGGGCACCACAGGGGACTGTCCTCTCCCCCTTCCTCTTCACCCTCTACACCACAGACTTCAGCCACTGCACAGAGACCTGCCATCTTCAGAAGTTTTCTGATGACTCTGCGGTGGTTGGATGCATCAGCAGGGATGATGAGACAGAGTACCGGGCTGTGGTCGACTCCTTTGTCACGTGGTGTGAGCAGAATCATCTGCAGCTCAACGTGGCAAAGACCAAGGAACTGATCGTGGACTTCAGGAAGACCAGGAAACACTTGACCCCTGTTTCAATCCAGGGGGTCAGTGTTGACATTGTGGAGGACTATAAATACCTTGGAGTACACATTGACAATAAACTGGACTGGGCTAAAAACACCACAGCACTTTACAGGAAGGGCCAGAGTCGTCTCTATTTTTTGAGGCGACTGAGGTCCTTCAACATCTGCCAGAAAATGCTGAGGATTTTCTATGAGTCTGTGGTGGCCAGTGCGATCCTCTATGCTGTTGCATGCTGGGGGAGCAGGCTGAGGGTCGCAGATGCCAACAGACTTAATAAACTGATCCGTAAGGCCAGCAATGTTGTGGGGATGGAGCTGGACTCCCTCAAGGTGGTGTCGGAGAGGCGGATGCTGTCCAAGATAAAGACAATGTTGGATAACACCTCCCACCCACTCCATGACATGTTGGTCAGTCACAGGAGCTCGTTCAGCGAGAGACTGAGATTACCGAAAAGCACCACTGAACGACACAGGAAATCATTCCTGCCTGTGGCCATCTCCCTGTACAACGCATCCACTTAACACACTGGTTACTGCTACAACTACACATGTTTCTTTTCCAAATATTTATTTATAAGTGACTTATGTATGTATGTATGTATATATATGTATATATTGTACTATTCTTAGTTAGCGTATTGTCTGTCTTGTCTTAATGTTGGTTTAAAATGGAGCACTGTAACAAAAAATAATTTCCCCCAGGGAAATGCAAGATTTAAATAATCTGTGTGGTTTATTAAAAGAAATGGGCAGACCATGAGGGCTAAGTCCATGGCCAAATAGCTGCTGCAGACATTTTTTAATGAATTTTGGAAAGAAGCAAATCGTAACAATGCCTTTGCCATCCAGTATCGATGGGGTCACTGAAAATATTGTTTAAAGGTGAAGAAAGCATTACAGGGGTCTTTTCAACTGTGTTAAGCGATAAGTTCAATGTTGTTCAGGTTTCAAACAATATCTGTGTTGTTATTAGGCTGGAGGAAGTGAGCTGCACTGCTGAGAACTTGGCAGTAACCAAACACATGGCCATTATGGAATAACAGTTAAACGTCTGCCATTTGCCTGGAGAAGAATCTCAGTATCACTTGCATTGTGCTTTCCTGGATTATTAAAGATGGCATCCTATTGAACTGTGTTAAATGCTCTGTTGGTGCCTCCAGTCAAAGGCAAAACTGGTAAAATATTCAGCATTGAAAACTAAGTGTTTTTACAGGCCAGTTGCTTTGGCTTACATACTGTCAATAATATTAGAACAAATTATTTGGGTTTGGCTTTGATAATATATAACAACCACGGCAATTAGATTTTAAAAGTAAGCACAACAATGATTTGTGCATCAGTGCTCTGAAAGAGGTTTCCAAGAACAGGAGACAAGACTTTACAACGATCAAGCATAACATTATGACCATCTCTTCATCATGGTACCTGTTAGTGGGATTTAGTCGGGAGCAAGTAAACATTTTGTCCTCAAAGTTGATGTGTTAGAAGTAGAAAATATGGGCAAGCGTGAGAATTTGTGCAAGTCCTACAAGAGCCAGATTGTGAGAGCTAGACGACTGGCTGGTTTGAACCCATCCAGTAGATTAGTTTCTCACTTAGTCAACAAAGCTAATGCTGGTTCTGATAGAAACACCCTCAGATCTAGCAGTTTGTTGCACAGCCACAAACCATACAGAGGGGGCCCATGTTGACCCTTGTCCACCACTGAAAGCACCAACAATGGACGCATCAGAACTGGACATAGGAGCAATGGAGACAATGACCTGGTCTGACGAATCCCTTTTTTTTTTTTTACATCACATGATGGCCAGGTGTGTGTGTCACTTACCTGGGGAACACCTGGCACCTGGACACACTATAGAGCCCATGCCAGTGGAGTCAGTGTTGTAGTTTAGGCAATATGCTGTTGGGAAACCTTGTGTCCTGCAGTCTGCATGTAACAAACGAGTCAGATCCATGGTGACCTCAACTCGAAACTTAGATGACTTAAGGGGGGTTGTTGCCAACTTCTTGGTGCCGAGGATGCCTTCAGGTGTGTCGAACTTTCTGGGTAACGACTGTTTTGGCAGCAAAAGGGAGACCATCACAGTATTAGTCAGGTGTGTCACGGTACTGGGTCTGCAACCCAGTATTTGTGTTTTAAATCTTGGTTTAATATTCTTTGATTATTTATATTCCTGGTTTTGCTTATCTTTCGTTTGTGCTTAGTGATCTTAGTTCTTCTTTTCTTTGTATTTTTCTTAGCCTGTGTTTAGCCTCTGCTCCCATGTTTTCTCGGTGCCCGTCCTGGTCCCTCGACTCATGTCTAGTCACCCTTGTCTCTATGCTCTCTCTGTTCCCGAGTCAGTCATGTCTCAGTGTCACTGTGGCGTCGTACCCTCACTATGTCGTGTTTCTTCCCTCCATAATTCCTAGGTCTCTTTTCCTGGTTTATTTTCTGGTGTGTTTTAGTTTGGGTTTTCTTGTTTCTAGTTTTAAGATTTATTTTGTATTTGTAGTAGTGATTTCGAGCAATAAAGCTGCTGCTTGCAATCAAATTTCCCGTGTATGAGTCGTGCGTTTGGGTCCTGCATCCTGCCTGCCGCACAGCAAACATTGACAGAACGTCATTGTACCCAGCAGAGTCAGCCCGAGAGAGCGATCTGGCCCACATCTTCAGCCTCTTACCTCATTCAGTTTGGGACAAAACGTTTTAAATATGGTGACCAAAGTTAGGCATTTGGGTCTCATCATCAGGAATGATCTCCGTCCATAAATTCTACTTGTGTTCTAATGACATTAAAATATCTTCTTTTTTTTAGAGCTTGTTATATACTGTGGTGCACTTACAGTATGTCAAAAATGAGAAAGTTTCAGGTGGCAAATATAGTAATGATGAACTCAGGATTTTGCTTAAGCTTCCACCATGGAAGTGTAGGTGTAAGCCAAATGTCTGTGATAAGTAATGTTCCTATCTTTCATGTTTTACCAAGAAATTTTATATGCAAATCTATGTGCTGATAAACTGATTCAGAAAAACTGGTCATGATGGTTTTAACTGTTTTTTCTTGAAATGATAAAAGATATTTCTCTCTTCTGAGAACACTGGAACGATTGCTGAGCCATTTTGTATCTGATTATTTCATTTTTGTGTTATCGTTTCTTTTATATTCAAATAGTCTGCAATGTCTGACGTTTAAGAAATAGCGGGGCGCAGAGATAGAAATCCTTCACATATATATATATATATATATATATATATATATATATATATATATATAACGGCAATGCTCAGTGGCTAGAGGATCTGAGGGCAGACCACAGCGACCTCCCTGAACAGGGTCCAGTAACCATCACAGTGGCAGATATCCAAGAAAGGGTCTCCAGTATGAAGAGTTGGACAGCACCAGGGCCCGACATGGTTCACGCCTACTGGCTGAAGAAGCTGACTGCACTCCACGAGCGTCTGGCAGCACAAATGAACCAGCTGCTAGTTAACGAGAGACACCCGGAATGGCTAACTGAAGGCCGGACGGTCCTGATCCCCAAGGACCCCAAGAAGGGACCGGTCCCCTCCAACTACCGACCAATAACCTGCCTCAGTACTACATGGAAGCTCCTGTCAGGCATCATATCGGCTAAGATGAACAGGCACATGGGTCAATACATGAGCGGGACACAGAAAGGAATTGGCAAGAATACCAGAGGCGCAAAACACCAGCTACTGGTAGACAGAACAATCAGCCGAGACTGCAAGACCAGACTGACCAACCTGTGCACTGCCTGGATTGATTACAAGAAGGCCTATGACTCAATGCCCCACAGCTGGATACTGGAATGCCTAGAATTGTACAAGATCAATGGGACCCTAAGAGCCTTCATCAGGAACTCAATGGGGATGTGGCGTACAACACTAGAGGCCAACTCCAAGCCCATAGCACAAGTCACCATCAAGTGCGGGATCTACCAAGGAGATGCTCTGTCCCCACTGCTGTTCTGCATAGGCCTGAACCCCCTCAGTGAGATCATTAACAAGACTGGCTACGGATACCGACTACGGAACGGAGCAGTTGTCAGCCACCTCCTGTACATGGATGACATCAAGCTGTATGCCAAGAGTGAACGAGACATCGATTCACTGATCCACACTACCAGGCTATACAGCAATGACATTGGAATGTCGTTCGGACTGGAGAAGTGTAGTCGGATGGTAACAAAGAGAGGGAAGGTAGTCAGAACTGAGGGGATTGAACTACCAGAAGGCAACATTGCAGACATAGAGGACAGTTACAAGTACTTGGGGATCCCACAGGCGAATGGGAACCATGAAGAGGCCGCTAGAAAAGCTGCAACCACCAAGTACCTGCAGAGGGTCAGGCAAGTCCTGAGGAGTCAGCTGAATGGTAAGAACAAGATCCGGGCCATCAACACGTACGCCCTGCCCGTGATCAGGTACCCTGCTGGGGTAATAGGCTGGCCAAAGGAGGAGATAGAAGCCACTGACATAAAGACAAGAAAGCTCCTTACCATGCATGGAGGGTTTCACCCCAAATCCAGAACCCTGAGGCTGTACGCTAAGCGGAAGGAAGGGGGCCGGGGACTGGTGAGTGTCAGCACCACAGTCCAGGATGAGACAAGGAACATCCAAGAATACATTGGGAAGATGGCCCCAACTGACCGAGTGCTCAGTGAATACCTCAGGCAGCAGAAACCCAAGAAAGAGGAGGGAGACGAGGAACCATCATGGAAGGACAGGCCCCTGCACGGTATGTACCACCGGCAGATAGAGGAGGTGGCTGATATCCAGAAATCCTACCAGTGGCTGGACAAAGCTGGACTGAAAGACAGCACAGAAGCACTAATCATGGCAGCACAAGAACAAGCTCTGAGCACAAGATCCATAGAGGCTGGGGTCTATCACACCAGGCAAGACCCCAGGTGCAGGCTGTGTAAAGATGCCCCAGAGACAATCCAGCACATAACAGCAGGGTGCAAGATGCTAGCAGGCAAGGCATACATGGAACGCCATAACCAAGTGGCCGGCATAGTGTACAGGAACATCTGTGCCGAGTATAACCTGGAAGTCCCGAGGTCAAAATGGGAGATGCCCCCAAGGGTGGTGGAGAATGACCGAGCTAAGATCCTGTGGGACTTCCAGATACAGACGGACAAAATGGTGGTGGCTAACCAACCGGACATAGTGGTGGTAGACAAACAGAAGAAGACGGCCGTAGTGATCGATGTAGCGGTTCCGAATGACAGCAATATCAGGAAGAAGGAACACGAGAAGCTGGAGAAATACCAAGGGCTCAGAGAAGAGCTCGAGAGGATGTGGAGGGTGAAGGTAACGGTGGTCCCCGTGGTAATCGGAGCACTAGGTGCGGTGACTCCCAAGCTAGGCGAGTGGCTCCAGCAGATCCCGGGAACAACATCGGAGATCTCTGTCCAGAAGAGCGCAGTCCTGGGAACAGCTAAGATACTGCGCAGGACCCTCAAGCTCCCAGGCCTCTGGTAGAGGACCCGAGCTTGAAGGATAAACCGCCCGCAGGGGCGTGCTGGGTGTTTTTATATATATATATATATATTTTTTTTTTATTTTAGAACAACTTTTAAGCCTGTAAGCATGACAGCACTACATTCACTAAAAATCAAAACTCCACACTTTACCAGAGGTGCTGTAGCAGTAGCTAGAGCGATAACCAAGTCAATTTATCTGAATACAATAGTGTCTGGGACCTTTGCTGCTGTTTTACTACCTCACTATTCCTTTAACTGCCTTCATAAATTTTTTTTTTGTTGTCATCTGTAAAAATGTCACTTGTAAACTGTGATGAACTTTAATGAGTTTGCCTGTTATTTTGCATTACATTTTTGAGTGAAACATATCTACACTTAGTTCCCTTAATTAGCTTGTTAAGATTGTTAGCGTGTCTATCTTGAAACAATGGGGTACCACTATTGTTTTTCTCGCCTTTACTCATCTCCCCTTTCCCGGTCTGTTGCCTTCTCTTCTTTCACTGCATGTAAACACAGCCAGGACTTGGTGCTTGGTTAAAGGGATGGACACAGTTCACAGACCTTGGGGCCATCTGTTCCCCCTGATTAAAGGGGAGTGTAAATATCTCTCTGGCCAAATATTGATATCAATTCAATGAGAGGTGCCATCTTCTTGCTTATCTGAGCCAAAACTGCGTGTATGTGTGTACTTTTCAATATCTGTGCGTGTCTAGCCATAAGACAGGCTCATGGGCGATGACAGCACAGACTCATCTCATCTCGTCCACCTTTACTCTCCTGAGTCTGTGTTTTCATCATTCAGATGACTGTGTATGGGATTGTGTGGGTGTGGGTGCTGGCTGCTGCCTGTGTGGCTCTGTTTATGTGTTTATGCATAAAACATGTTGATGTGTTTGATTTTGCAGCTCCAAAATGACTAGGTCGCCAGACTGCTATCAGATTTAGTCAGTCCCTGCCTGAGTTGGGTAAATAAGAAGTAATGAAGGAGCCAAGAATAAATTCTCTGGTGGCTTCACAGCACTGGCCTCAGTTTAAGCAACTCACCAGCCAACATATCCACAGCATAATGAGTAAGAATCTCCCTAGAGTATTGGGATGAATCTAAACACTCAGTGTAACCTATCAGCATGTGTATTTTTTTGGGTAAATCTAAACGCAGCTCATTGGCATAAGAGGATTTGACTTTTTCGTTGTCGTGGTAATGAGCTGTGATAAACACCAGCAGATAAGTTGCATGTTATACACAAACAGTAATAATAAATAAAATAGTAATAATAACACATTGTCAGTGCTACCATGCAGATTTCCCAAGCGCCTTGTTGTAGCAGGAAGTTGGCGATGATGTTTACTTTCCCTCTGTGTAGGTTTAACTCAAACCATTGACTATGGCTTAAATTTGCTACATTTGAGTTCATTTATGTTTAAAAAATGTATCTCACAATTATGTAAGGGCCATCATCACCTTCAGAAATTTAACAATTTATATGTTGTTCTTTTTTGAAAGTTAAAGAATAACACACTACTGGCATATAAAGGAGTCTTTCTGCTGGTGTAGAAAACCAATAAATTATCAATATTTGTTACAATTTTCTTCTCTCTAGATATTTTTTCTATAATAGCATCCAGTGAATTCATAAAAATGTTAGATACAACAAAATGCATGCCATAACATTATTGCATTATATTGGAATGTAATTCTTATGTTTCATTTGCAAAAGAGGAAGCAAAATTCCTCCACCCACCACTCAAAAACTAGATTATATGCACTGAAACCTTGATTTATATATATATATATATATATATATATTAGGGGTGCAACGATATTCGTATCGATATTGAACCGTTCGATACAGCGCTTTCGGTTCGGTACGCATATGTATCGAACAATACAACATTTGTAATTTATTTTATCAATTTTCCTTCTGACGATGCTGTCTGTGTTGAGCGCTCAGTGAATCTGTGTTCGACTACTCCGCCTAGGCTGCACTGTCCAGCGCAGATCCACTGAGCGCTCAACACAGACAGCATAGTCAGAAGGAAGAGCGCAGGGCAAGCTAGCGAGACAGAAGTTAAGCTCTCCTTTTAACATGGACCTCCCCCACCCTCATTCAGATCTGGCGTTTGGAATTATTTTGGTTTTCATGTGACGTATGACCCTGAAGGTAAGCGAGTCATGGACTAAAGTAAAACAGTATGTTGGATGTGCCATGCAATGTTCAATTACATTGGTGAGAACTAGTGTGTTAGCGCAGTTAGCTCGTTAACGTGTTGGCCGTCTAGCCCCATGCACGGAGCGATCGATTTGCCGTGTTGTGGCGTTAAGGTCATTTCAACGAGATTAACCTGAAAGCACTAGTGGGAACACGACGAATATGACTGCACATTTACGCCGACATCATCCTAGTGCAAAGACAAGTGGAAGCAGACAAAAAAAAGCAAGCATGCTACTAACTTTAGCCGAGTCATTTAGACAGCTGTTAGCACATGATTCTCCTTATGCTGCTGAGAATATAGCCCAGAAGAAGCGGATAGTATAGCTTTTATTTTGGAAAGAGCCATTTCTCTGTAATAAACTCTCTTTTCCAAAGATGAGTGATTCCTCAATCAGATACAGGGCTCGCAATATCGCTAGCCCGACGTCCCGGAGCTAGCGATTTTTTTCAGTCGGGCTACCAAAATTCTATCTCTTCCCTGCCCGTCGGGCTATTGTAGGAAACATATATGTCAATGCTTTTGCATTCTTTCAGAAATGTAGCTGGGTAATTATGTCATTGGCATCGGTGAGCCACTGTCAATATGTGACATATTGAAGTCGCGTTTGAATTTGCGCTTGTTTTTTTGCTTTCACTTTGCAATCGTGCGAACTGTGTATAGAGAGCGACAGCACTGATCTGTGAGTGATGATAATTTGTGCACCAATTCCTCTGACATCGTCTTATTAATCGTTAGCTTACTATGCAAACATGACAAGTGAAATCTCCCGCAGCAAGCTTAAACATGTGAGAGGTTGATCGCGCAGAGAATCGCTGAAATTATGTGAGTGCGCGTGTAAAAGCATTTCAGTTCTGCTGAGCCAAATAAGACAGGTCAGGGTGAAGAAGTGACAGCCAAAGAAAAGCTTACCACAAAACGGAGAAGTTATGACAAATCAGACTATAAGGCAAAAAGAAAGTGCAGCTTTATGGTTTCATGGACAAAATAATTTCTGTGGCTGCAATATGATGAGCTAAATAACCAGGGCTGCACATAAGTGGTCCGCAGGTGTGCATTCGCTGTCAAAATAAAAAACACGCACAAGGGTTAGGGTTAAATTTAAAAACTGTACTTTTGAGTTAAAATATATATTTATAATTTTAATAAATGACAAATTAAAAATGCTTGAACATTTTTTTGTATCGAAAAAATATCGAACCGTGACACCAAAGTATCGAACCGAACCGAACCGTGAATTTTGTGTATCGTTGCACCCCTAATATATATATATATATATATAGATAGATAGATAGATAGATAGATAGATAGATATAGATATATATATATATAACGTTCTTCTTGAATATCTCAGGCAAGAGGTTGTATTTATTTGTCACGTTAGCCTTCACTTTTTGGCTCATCATGCAGAAAAGCATTTGCAGAACTTTTGCTCTTTCCTCCTTTTTCTTTATTCCGCATAGAAAAATCTGTTGTGAATAGTATATGCTTAGGCTATGGCTGATTTATTCTACAGAAACATTTAAGAGTCAATATAGATTATCCATTGTATAATGCATCTCTAATTGTGTTAATTAATCAAATAAATATGGGCTGCTTAAAAAGCACAGGGATGTATAATCAGTTGAAAGGCCATATTCCGAGGTCCTCCTCTAAAATTTCTTAGACTGTCACCTCCGCTCACTTTTTCTCACGCTCTTTATGATCAGAAGATGTTGTACAAGGAGACAGCCATCATCATCATCATCTCCTGAATTAATTACACATGCTCATCTGCAATCAAATACCTCCCGGTCACGACAGTGTTCTTTGTTCATATCAGCAATCATATCAGTGTTTGTGAATATATATGCATATCAATGCGCATATCTGAGAATGAATTTCCACAAGAGTCTGCAGTTGTGTGCGTATGGGAGACCATGCCGCATATCAGCTTATGATGTACAATAAACCATGGGTATCCCCTAGCACCCAAATGTTAATAATGGAAGAAGTAGCTTTCTTTCTGTTATGTATTATTAAAAGAGATTATGCACACACCACGTCTACAGGGACAAATGAATCAGCACAGAATAAACCTGTGTGTGCATAGCCTACTGACTGTGTGTGTGTGTTTGTGCATGTGTGCATGGAAATGTGATGAATGTGGGCTGAAGATCAAAGATTTAAGATAAGAGGAGTAGTTAACTGTGCATTTTTCCTTCTGGCAGGAACCATAGAACTATCATACTCAGGAATAAAATGCATTTTACAAACTCTGATGTGAGCCGGCAAATGATGAAAGATACTAAACAGGGCATGGATGTAGGCTTATCATTGATTATTATTAACAGCATCTGTATATTCTAAAGACCCAGGTAAAAATGTACACATAAAGTAACTGTAAGTTGATTTGAACATTTTTTTAGCATTTTTATATAATCATTGTGCTGTGGCAAGGCCTTTATTTAGAATAGACTATTCATGAGAGGTCAATACCAATCTCTGTTAGATATTTTACATCATACCTTCTTTTTATTAATTAGTAGTTTTTTTCTTATCAATTTGTAGTAGTAATAATAATACTAATAATAATGATAATAATAATATTTTAAACATTATCCCCCTCTAGAGCAAACTTTTTGTTGTAGTTGTAAAAATCACATTTACTGCACAATAATGGAGGAATTGCTGTTGACAAGTGGTGAAAGCCGTGAACTGAAGTTAAGACAGTGAATTGGGCAGATGGTATGAAATGAGGGTGGCATTTTGAATATCATTTTATAATTGAATCTACATGGCAAGATTTCTTTTGAAAACTGTCAGATAACATGCTGTGTAATATCAATAAATAAAAAATAAATGCATCCGATTTTCATCTAGGTTTTACATCAGCTCATTGTGTAGAAAGGAAGAATTTTCATTTTTTTAGTATTGCTGACAGAAATTAATTGATTTTAAAGTATGCTGTTATCTTTTCCCCTGGGACCACAGTCGGAATAACCTTTCAGTTTTTCTGTAATTAGTGTGAATGCTTGAAAAGCATTCACAGTATTGTTGTTGTAATCTTTATTATTATTAGTGTGAATGCTTGAAAAGCATTCACAGTATTGTTATTCTAATCTTTATTATTAGTGTGAATGCTTGAAAAGCATTCACAGTATTGTTCTTCTAATCTTTATTATTATTATTATTATTATTATTATATTTTATTCTGTATTCCGTACGTTTTTTGTAATCCTACTCCTTCAAAACCGTTCAACTTAGAAAAACCATTCCAACACCGTTAGATTCCTATTCTTTTGGACAACACTGCTTCCATTTTTCATATTTTTAACATTTATATTTTTAATTTTATTCAACTTTATTCAACAAAAATTTCCCATGTATTTCAATGGGGAGACCCTTCAAATCCTCATTCAACTTATTCATTTTTAAACTCTTACTACTTCCACATACGTTGACATAGAGCCACCATTCAAACTTTAAAACGAAGACAAGACATTCAACTATTCAACTTGTATTTATCTTTTCAATATCTATTATACTTTTTCTTCAGTTCCAGTTTAAGTTTCATGATGTTTTTTCACCCGTTTCAGAGTTTATAATGGGTGTGTATGGGACGGAATGTTGGGGCTAGAGTGAGACAGCTCAACTGCTAGAGTGAGAGGAGCAAAAAAATTTATCTTAAAATATTTTTTAAAACTGCTGCTGTGTCCGCAGCGTTTGCTCTACAGGTATGATTTTACCCTCAAAACGTAGCCATCGCTGTCCTCTTTCATCCAATGTGTTTACTATTGTACTAGGTGTTATGGTTCTTTCATAAATGCCACCAATGCACAGCCTCCTCCCTCCAACTCTTCCATAGACTCTAATGTTAAAATGGCTCAGAAGGTTCGTTTGAAAATCAGAAGAGCATGGTGTCTTTCCACTGTCACCACGTCCATATAATAAACTCCACAGGCATGAAAACTGAGAATTAGGTAGACTAGACATTGCTGCCGCTCACGGTGAAAGAATTTCGTCAATACGACCTATACTTTTCATTTGGGAGCGATTTGTTTCGGCCTGACTTTTCTGTTCATTTTAAGCAGCAAAAGTGAGGCGCATGTCTGTGTACGTGTGTATGGAGCCCTTGGGTGCGGTCACTATAGCAACCAGGCTCACACCTGCCTGCTTAACGAGCTCTGCCTGCCACTGTACCAAGATTCATCTTAAGCACTTCTCTTTCAACTGCTGCTGTGTCCACAGTGTTACAGCCATCATTTTACCCTCAAAACGTTGCCATCGTTGTTCTTTTTCCAACATCTTGTCTTTCAAAGCTCAGAGATGTAAACTTTTTAAACTGTGTGGGTCCAAGTGGAGGGATCACATTTTAGTCATTCAGTGATTCAAAGAATATGACCTTTTAATATTCTTTCAGATGTTTTCTGACTCTAAATGTTCTTTTCTCATTTCTTAGGTTTTTCTAATTTACAATTAAAACATTTTCAGCTTTTTTTCCAACTTCTTCTTCTGTGTAACCTTCAGCTTTTAGCAGTTCAGCACTTTTGTTTTCAGGTTAAATTCGGGTTTTTTTTTTTATCTCATTCAAGATTTTTAACTTAAATTCAGTAATTAATTCATTTCAGTGCATACATTCAGATTCAAGCATTCACACTGCAGTTTCTTCAGAAAATGCACTTTCTAGTTAGTGTGAATGCTTGAAAAGCATTCACAGTATTGTTCTTCTAATCTTTATTATTATTATTATTATTATTATTATTATATTTTATTTTTCCGTACGTTTTTTCAAAGCCTACTCCTTCAAAACCGTTCAACTTAGAAAAACCATTCAAACATCGTTAGATTCCTATTATTTTGGACATGACTGCTTCTAATTTTCTCATTTTTAACATTTATATTTTTAATTTTATTCAACTTTATTCAACAAAAATTTATTATGTATTTCAATGGGGAGACCCTTCAAATCCTCATTCAACTTACTCATTTTTAAACTCTTACTACTTCCACATACATTGACATAGAGCCACCATTCAAACTTTAAAACGAAGACAAGACATTCAACTATTCAACTTGTATTTATCTTTTCAATATCTATTATACTTTTTCTTCAGTTCCAGTTTAAGTTTCATGATGTTTTTTCACCCGTTTCAGAGTTTATAATGGGTGTGTATGGGACGGAATGTTGGGGCTAGAGTGAGGCAGCTCAACTGCTAGAGTGAGAGGAGCAAAAAAATTAATCTTAAAATATTTTTTAAAACTGCTGCTGTGTCCACAGCGTTTGCTCTACAGCCACCATTTTACCCTCAAAACGTAGCCATCGCTGTCCTCTTTCATCCAATGTGTTTACTATTGTCCTAGGTGTTATGGTTCTTTCATAAATGTCACCAATGCACAGCCTCCTCCCTCCAACTCTTCCATAGACTCTAATGTTAAAATGGCTCAGAAGGTTCTTTTGAAAATCAGAAGAGCATGGTGTCTTTCCACTGTCACCACGTCCATATAATAAACTCCACAGGCATGAAAACTGAGAATTCAGTAGACTAGACATTGCTGTCGCTCACGGTGAAAGAATTTCGTCAATACGACTTGTACTTTTCATATGGGAACGATTTGTTTCGGCCTGACTTTTCTGTTCATTTTAAGCAGCAAAAGTGAGGCGCATGTCTGTGTACGTGTGTATGGAGCCATTGGGTGCAGTCACTATAGCAACCAGGCTCACACCTGCCTGCTTAACGAGCTCTGCCTGCCACTTTGCCAAGATTCATCTTAAGCACTTCTCTTTCAACTGCTGCTGTGTCCACAGTGTTACAGCCATCATTTTACCCTCAAATTGTCGCCATTATTGTTCTCTTTCCAACACCGTGTCTTTCAAAGCTCAGGCATTTAAACTTTTTAAACTGTGTGGATCAAAGTGGAGGGATCACATTTGAGTCATTCAGTGATTCAAAGAATATGACCTTTTAATATTCATTCAGATGTTTTCTGACTCTAAATGTTCTTTTCTCATTTCTTAGGGTTTTCTAATTTACATTTAAAACATTTTCAGTTTTTTTCCAACTCCTCCTTCTGTGTAACCTTCAGCTTTTAGCAGTTCAGCACCTTTGTTTTCAGGTTAAATTCGTTTTTTTTTTTGGTTTTTTTTAATCTCATTCAATATTTTTAACTCAAAATTCAGCAATTAATTCATTTCAGTCCATACATTCAGATTCAAGCATTCACACTGCAGTTTCTTCAGAAAATGCACTTTCTAGTTAGTGTGAATGCTTGAAAAGCATTCACAGTATTGTTATTCGAATCTTTATTATTATTAGTGTGAATGCTTGAAAAGCATTCACAGTATTGTTATTCTAATCTTTATTATTATTATTATTATTATATTTTATTTTTCCGTACGTTTTTTGTAATCCTATAACTTCAAAACCGTTCAACTTAGAAAAACCATTCAAACACCGTTAGATTCCTATTCTTTTGAACAACACTGCTTCTATTTTTCATATTTTTAACATTTATATTTTTAATTTTATTCAACTTTTTTCAACAAAAATTTATAATGTATTTCAATGGGGAGACCCTTCAAATCCTCATTCAACTTACTCATTTTTAAACTCTTACTACTTCCACATACATTGACATAGAGCCACCATTCAAACTTTAAAACGAAGACAAGACATTCAACTATTCAACTTGTATTTATCTTTTCAATATCTATTATACTTTTTCTTCAGTTCCAGTTTAAGTTTCATGATGTTTTTTCACCCGTTTCAGAGTTTATAATGGGTGTGTATGGGACGGAATGTTGGGGCTAGAGTGAGACAGCTCAACTGCTAGAGTGAGAGGAGCAAAAAAATTAATCTTAAAATCTTTTTTAAAACTGCTGCTGTGTCCACAGCGTTTGCTCTACAGGTATGATTTTACCCTCAAAACGTAGCCATGGCTGTCCTCTTTCATCCAATGTGTTTACTATTGTACTAGGTGTTATGGTTCTTTCATAAATGTCACCAATGCACAGCCTCCTCCCTCCAACTCTTCCATAGACTCTAATGTTAAAATGGCTCAGAAGGTTCGTTTGAAAATCAGAAGAGCATGGTGTCTTTACACTGTCACCACGTCCATATAATAAACTCCACAGGCATGAAAACTGAGAATTAGGTAGACTAGACATGGCTGTCGCTCACGGTGAAAGAATTTTGTCAATACGACATGTACTTTTCATTTGGGAAGAATTTGTTTGGGCCTGACTTTTCTGTTCATTTTAAGCAGCAAAAGTGAGGTGCATGTCTGTGTACGTGTGTATGGAGCCATTGGGTGCAGTCACTATAGCAACCAGGCTCACACCTGCCTGCTTAACGAGCTCTGCCTGCCACTGTACCAAGATTCATCTTAAGCACTTCTCTTTCAACTGCTGCTGTGTCCACAGTGTTACAGCCATCATTTTACCCTCAAATTGTCGCCATTATTGTTCTCTTTCCAACACCGTATCTTTCAAAGCTCAGGCATTTAAACTTTTTAAACTGTGTGGATCAAAGTGGAGGGATCACATTTGAGTCATACAGTGATTCAAAGAATATGACCTTTTAATATTCATTCAGATGTTTTCTGACTCTGAATGTTCTTTTCTCATTTCTTAGGGTTTTCTAATTTACATTTAAAACATTTTCAGTTTTTTTCCAACTCCTTCTTCTGTGTAACCTTCAGCTTTTAGCAGTTCAGCACCTTTGTTTTCAGGTTAAATTCGTTTTTTTTTTGTTTTTTTTTAATCTCATTCAAGATTTTTAACTCAAAATTCAGCAATTAATTCATTTCAGTGCATACATTCAGATTCAAGCATTCACACTGCAGTTTCTTCAGAAAATGCACTTTCTAGTTATTATTATTATATTTTATTTTTCCGTACGTTTTTTCAAAGCCTACTCCTTCAAAACCGTTCAACTTAGAAAAACCATTCAAACACCGTTAGATTCCTATTCTTTTGGACAACACTGCTTCTATTTTTCATATTTTTAACATTTATATTTTTAATTTTATTCAACTTTATTCAACAAAAATTTATAATGTATTTCAATGGGGAGACCCTTCAAATCCTCATTCAACTTACTCATTTTTAAACTCTTACTACTTCCACATACATTGACATAGAGCCACCATTCAAACTTTAAAACGAAGACAAGACATTCAGCTATTCAACTTGTATTTATCTTTTCAATATCTATTATACTTTTTCTTCAGTTCCAGTTTAAGTTTCATGATGTTTTTTCACCCGTTTCAGAGTTTATAATGGGTGTGTATGGGACGGAATGTTGGGGCTAGAGTGAGACAGCTCAACTGCTAGAGTGAGAGGAGCAAAAAAATTAATCTTAAAATCTTTTTTAAAACTGCTGCTGTGTCCACAGCGTTTGCTCTACAGGTATGATTTTACCCTCAAAACGTAGCCATGGCTGTCCTCTTTCATCCAATGTGTTTACTATTGTACTAGGTGTTATGGTTCTTTCATAAATGTCACCAATGCACAGCCTCCTCCCTCCAACTCTTCCATAGACTCTAATGTTAAAATGGCTCAGAAGGTTCGTTTGAAAATCAGAAGAGCATGGTGTCTTTACACTGTCACCACGTCCATATAATAAACTCCACAGGCATGAAAACTGAGAATTAGGTAGACTAGACATTGCTGTCGCTCACGGTGAAAGAATTTTGTCAATACGACTTTTACTTTTCATTTGGGAACGATTTGTTTCGGCCTGACTTTTCTGTTCATTTTAAGCAGCAAAAGTGAGGCGCATGTCTGTGTACGTGTGTATGGAGCCATTGGGTGCGGTCACTATAGCAACCAGGCTCACACCTGCCTGCTTAACGAGCTCTGCCTGCCACTGTACCAAGATTCATCTTAAGCACTTCTCTTTCAACTGCTGCTGTGTCCACAGTGTTACAGCCATCATTTTACCCTCAAATTGTCGCCATTATTGTTCTCTTTCCAACACCGTGTCTTTCAAAGCTCAGGCATTTAAACTTTTTAAACTGTGTGGATCAAAGTGGAGGGATCACATTTGAGTCATTCAGTGATTCAAAGAATATGACCTTTTAATATTCATTCAGATGTTTTCTGACTCTAAATGTTCTTTTCTCATTTCTTAGGGTTTTCTAATTTACATTTAAAACATTTTCAGTTTTTTTCCAACTCCTTCTTCTGTGTAACCTTCAGCTTTTAGCAGTTCAGCACCTTTGTTTTCAGGTTAAATTCGGGGTTTTTTTTGTTTTTTTTTAATCTCATTCAATATTTTTAACTCAAAATTCAGCAATTAATTCATTTCAGTGCATACATTCAGATTCAAGCATTCACACTGCAGTTTCTTCAGAAAATGCACTTTCTAGTTATTATTATTATTATTATATTTTATCTATTCCGTACGTTTTTTGTAATCCTATAACTTCAAAACCGTTCAACTTAGAAAAACCATTCAAACACCGTTAGATTCCTATTCTTTTGGACAACACTGCTTCTATTTTTCATATTTTTAACATTTATATTTTTAATTTTATTCAACTTTATTCAACAAAAATTTATAATGTATTTCAATGGGGAGACCCTTCAAATCCTCATTCAACTTACTCATTTTTAAACTCTTACTACTTCCACATACATTGACATAGAGCCACCATTCAAACTTTAAAACGAAGACAAGACATTCAACTATTCAACTTGTATTTATCTTTTCAATATCTATTATACTTTTTCTTCAGTTCCAGTTTAAGTTTCATGATGTTTTTTCACCCGTTTCAGAGTTTATAATGGGTGTGTATGGGACGGAATGTTGGGGCTAGAGTGAGGCAGCTCAACTGCTAGAGTGAGAGGAGCAAAAAAATTAATCTTAAAATCTTTTTTAAAACTGCTGCTGTGTCCGCAGCGTTTGCTCTACAGGTATGATTTTACCCTCAAAACGTAGCCATGGCTGTCCTCTTTCATCCAATGTGTTTACTATTGTCCTAGGTGTTACGGTTCTCTCATAAATGTCATCAATGCACAGCCTCCTCCCTCCAACTCTTCCATAGACTCTAATGTTAAAATGGCTCAGAAGGTTCGTTTGAAAATCAGAAGAGCATGGTGTCTTTCCACTGTCACCACGTCCATATAATAAACTCCACAGACATGAAAACTGAGAATTAGGTAGACTAGACATTGCTGTCGCTCACGGTGAAAGAATTTTGTCAATACGACTTTTACTTTTCATTTGGGAGCGATTTGTTTGGGCCTGACTTTTCTGTTCATTTTAAGCAGCAAAAGTGAGGTGCATGTCTGTGTACGTGTGTATGGAGCCCTTGGGTGCAGTCACTATAGCAACCAGGCTCACACCTGCCTGCTTAACGAGCTCTCTCTCTCACTCTGCCAAGATTCATCTTAAACACTTCTCTTTCAACTGCTGCTGTGTCCACAGTGTTAAAGCCATCATTTTACCCTCAAAACGTCGCCATCGTTGTTCTTTTTCCAACATCTTGTCTTTCAAAGCTCAGAGATGTAAACTTTTTAAACTGTGTGGGTCCAAGTGGAGGGATCACATTTTAGTCATTCAGTGATTCAAAGAATATGACCTTTTAATATTCTTTCAGATGTTTTCTGACTCTAAATGTTCTTTTCTCATTTCTTAGGTTTTTCTAATTTACAATTAAAACATTTTCAGCTTTTTTCCAACTTCTTCTTCTGTGTAACCTTCAGCTTTTAGCAGTTCAGCACTGTTGTTTTCAGGTTAAATTCAGGTTGTTTTTTTTTTATTTTTATCTCATTCAAAATTTTTAACTCAAAATTCAGCAATTAATTCATTTCAGTCCATACATTCAGATTCAAGCATTCACACTGCAGTTTCTTCAGAAAATGCACTTTCTAGTTATTATATTTTATCTATTCCGTACGTTTTTTGTACTCCTACTCCTTCAAAACCGTTCAACTTAGAAAAACCATTCAAACACCATTAGATTCCTATTCTTTTGGACATGACTGCTTCTACTTTTCTCATTTTTAACATTTATATTTTTAATTTTATTCAACTTTATTCAACAAAAATTTCCCATGTATTTCAATGGGGAGACCCTTCAAATTCTCATTCAACTTACTCATTTTTAAACTCTTACTACTTCCACATACATTGACATAGAGCCACCATTCAAACTTTAAAACGAAGACAAGACATTCAACTATTCAACTTGTATTTATCTTTTCAATATCTATTATACTTTTTCTTCAGTTCCAGTTTAAGTTTCATGATGTTTTTTCACCCGTTTCAGAGTTTATAATGGGTGTGTATGGGACGGAATGTTGGGGCTAGAGTGAGGCAGCTCAACTGCTAGAGTGAGAGGAGCAAAAAAATTAATCTTAAAATCTTTTTTAAAACTGCTGCTGTGTCTGCAGCGTTTGCTCTACAGGTATGATTTTACCCTCAAAACGTAGCCATCGCTGTCCTCTTTCATCCAATGTGTTTACTATTGTCCTAGGTGTTATGGTTCTTTCGTAAATGTCACCAATGCACAGCCTCCTCCCTCCAACTCTTCCATAGACTCTAATGTTAAAATGGCTCAGAAGGTTCGTTTGAAAATCAGAAGAGCATGGTGTCTTTCCACTGTCACCACGTCCATATAATAAACTCCACAGGCATGAAAACTGAGAATTCAGTAGACTAGACATTGCTGTCACTCACGGTGAAAGAATTTTGTCAATACGACCTATACTTTTCATTTGGGAACGATTTGTTTGGGCCTGACTTTTCTGTTCATTTTAAGCAGCAAAAGTGAGGCGCATGTCTGTGTACGTGTGTATGGAGCCATTGGGTGCGGTCACTATAGCAACCAGGCTCACACCTGCCTGCTTAACGAGCTCTGCCTGCCACTGTACCAAGATTCATCTTAAGCACTTCTCTTTCAACTGCTGCTGTGTCCACAGTGTTACAGCCATCATTTTACCCTCAAATTGTCGCCATTATTGTTCTCTTTCCAACACCGTATCTTTCAAAGCTCAGGCATTTAAACTTTTTAAACTGTGTGGATCAAAGTGGAGGGATCACATTTTAGTCATTCAGTGATTCAAAGAATATGACCTTTTAATATTCATTCAGATGTTTTCTGACTCTAAATGTTCTTTTCTCATTTCTTAGGGTTTTCTAATTTACATTTAAAACATTTTCAGTTTTTTTCCAACTCCTTCTTCTGTGTAACCTTCAGCTTTTAGCAGTTCAGCACCTTTGTTTTCAGGTTAAATTCGTTTTTTTTTTTGTTTTTTTTTATCTCATTCAATATTTTTAACTCAAAATTCAGCAATTAATTCATTTCAGTGCATACATTCAGATTCAAGCATTCACACTGCAGTTTCTTCAGAAAATGCACTTTCTAGTTATTAGTGTGAATGCTTGAAAAGCATTCACAGTATTGTTCTTCTAATCTTTATTATTATTATATTTTATTATTTTTCCGTACGTTTTTTGAAAGCCTACTCCTTCAAAACCGTTCAACTTAGAAAAACCATTCAAACATCGTTAGATTCCTATTATTTTGGACAACATTGCTTCTATTTTTCTCATTTTTAACATTTATATTTTTAATTTTATTCAACTTTATTCAACAAAAATTTCCCATGTATTTCAATGGGGAGACCCTTCAAATTCTCATTCAACTTACTCATTTTTAAACTCTTACTACTTCAACATACGTTGACATAGAGCCACCATTCAAACTTTAAAACGAAGACAAGACATTCAACTATTCAACTTGTATTTATCTTTTCAATATCTATTATACTTTTTCTTCAGTTCCAGTTTAAGTTTCATGATGTTTTTTCACCCGTTTCAGAGTTTATAATGGGTGTGTATGGGACGGAATGTTGGGGCTAGAGTGAGGCAGCTCAACTGCTAGAGTGAGAGGAGCAAAAAAATTAATCTTAAAATATTTTTTAAAACTGCTGCTGTGTCCGCAGCGTTTGCTCTACAGGTATGATTTTACCCTCAAAACGTAGCCATCGTTGTCCTCTTTCATCCAATGTGTTTACTATTGTCCTAGGTGTTATGGTTCTTTCATGAATGTCACCAATGCACAGCCTCCTCCCTCCAACTCTTCCATAGACTCTAATGTTAAAATGGCTCAGAAGGTTCGTTTGAAAATCAGAAGAGCATGGTGTCTTTCCACTGTCACCACGTCCATATAATAAACTCCACAGGCATGAAAACTGAGAATTCAGTAGACTAGAAGCTGCTGTCGCTCACGGTGAAAGAATTTTGTCAATACGACTTTTACTTTTCATTTGGGAACGATTTGTTTCGGCCTGACTTTTCTGTTCATTTTAAGCAGCAAAAGTGAGGCGCATGTCTGTGTACGTGTGTATGGAGCCATTGGGTGCGGTCACTATAGCAACCAGGCTCACACCTGCCTGCTTAACGAGCTCTCTCTGCCACTGTGCCAAGATTCATCTTAAGCTCTTCTCTTTCAACTGCTGCTGTGTCCACAGTGTTACAGCCATCATTTTACCCTCAAATTGTCGCCATTATTGTTCTCTTTCCAACACCTTGTCTTTCAAAGCTCAGGCATTTAAACTTTTTAAACTGTGTGGATCAAAGTGGAGGGATCACATTTGAGTCATTCAGTGATTCAAAGAATATGACCTTTTAATATTCATTCAGATGTTTTCTGACTCTAAATGTTCTTTTCTCATTTCTTAGGGTTTTCTAATTTACATTTAAAACATTTTCAGTTTTTTTCCAACTCCTTCTTCTGTGTAACCTTCAGCTTTTAGCAGTTCAGCACCTTTGTTTTCAGGTTAAATTCGTTTTTTTTTTTTGTTTTTTTTTTAATCTCATTCAATATTTTTAACTCAAAATTCAGCAATTAATTCATTTCAATGCATACATTCAGATTCAAGCATTCACACTGCAGTTTCTTCAGAAAATGCACTTTCTAGTTATTATTATTATATTTTATTCTGTATTCCGTACGTTTTTTGTAATCCTATAACTTCAAAACCGTTCAACTTAGAAAAACCATTCAAACACCGTTAGATTCCTATTCTTTTGGACAACACTGCTTCTATTTTTCATATTTTTAACATTTATATTTTTAATTTTATTCAACTTTATTTAACAAAAATTTATAATGTATTTCAATGGGGAGACCCTTCAAATCCTCATTCAACTTATTCATTTTTAAACTCTTACTACTTCCACATACATTGACATAGAGCCACCATTCAAACTTTAAAACGAAGACAAGACATTCAACTATTCAACTTGTATTTATCTTTTCAACATCTATTATACTTTTTCTTCAGTTCCAGTTTAAGTTTCATGATGTTTTTTCACCCGTTTCAGAGTTTATAATGGGTGTGTATGGGACGGAATGTTGGGGCTAGAGTGAGGCAGCTCAACTGCTAGAGTGAGAGGAGCAAAAAAATTAATCTTAAAATCTTTTTTAAAACTGCTGCTGTGTCCACAGCGTTTGCTCTACAGGTATGATTTTACCCTCAAAACGTAGCCATGGCTGTCCTCTTTCATCCAATGTGTTTACTATTGTCCTAGGTGTTATGGTTCTTTCATAAATGTCACCAATGCACAGCCTCCTCCCTCCAACTCTTCCATAGACTCTAATGTTAAAACGGCTCAGAAGGTTGGTTTGAAAATCAGAAGAGCATGGTGTTTTTACACTGTCACCACGTCCATATAATAAACTCCACAGGCATGAAAACTGAGAATTAGGTAGACTAGACATTGCTGCCGCTCACGGTGAAAGAATTTCGTCAATACGACCTATACTTTTCATTTGGGAGCGATTTGTTTCGGCCTGACTTTTCTGTTCATTTTAAGCAGCAAAAGTGAGGCGCATGTCTGTGTACGTGTGTATGGAGCCATTGGGTGCAGTCACTATAGCAACCAGGCTCACACCTGCCTGCTTAACGAGCTCTGCCTGCCACTGTACCAAGATTCATCTTTAGCACTTCTCTTTCAACTGCTGCTGTGTCCACAGTGTTACAGCCATCATTTTACCCTCAAATTGTCGCCATTATTGTTCTCTTTCCAACACCGTATCTTTCAAAGCTCAGGCATTTAAACTTTTTAAACTGTGTGGATCAAAGTGGAGGGATCACATTTGAGTCATTCAGTGATTCAAAGAATATGACCTTTTAATATTCATTCAGATGTTTTCTGACTCTAAATGTTCTTTTCTCATTTCTTAGGGTTTTCTAATTTACATTTAAAACATTTTCAGTTTTTTTCCAACTCCTTCTTCTGTGTAACCTTCAGCTTTTAGCAGTTCAGCACCTTTGTTTTCAGGTTAAATTCGGGGTTTTTTTGGGTTTTTTTTATCTCATTCAATATTTTTAACTCAAAATTCAGTAATTAATTCATTTCAGTGCATACATTCAGATTCAAGCATTCACACTGCAGTTTCTTCAGAAAATGCACTTTCTAGTTATTATTAGTGTGAATGCTTGAAAAGCATTCACAGTATTGTTCTTCTAATCTTTATTAGTGTGAATGCTTGAAAAGCATTCACAGTATTGTTATTCGAATCTTTATTAGTGTGAATGCTTGAAAAGCATTCACAGTATTGTTATTCGAATCTTTATTATTATTATTCTATTTTATTATTATCTATTCCGTACGTTTTTTGAAAGCCTACTCCTTCAAAACCGTTCAACTTAGAAAAACCATTCAAACACCGTTAGATTCCTATTCTTTTGGACAACATTGCTTCTATTTTTCTCATTTTTAACATTTATATTTTTAATTTTATTCAACTTTTTTCAACAAAAATTTATAATGTATTTCAATGGGGAGACCCTTCAAATTCTCATTCAACTTCCTCCTCTTTAAACTGTATCTACTTCCACATACATTGACATAGAGCCACCATTCAAACTTTAAAACGAAGACAAGACATTCAACTATTCAACTTGTATTTATCTTTTCAATATCTATTATACTTTTTCTTCAGTTCCAGTTTAAGTTTCATGATGTTTTTTCACCCGTTTCAGAGTTTATAATGGGTGTGTATGGGACGGAATGTTGGGGCTAGAGTGAGGCAGCTCAACTGCTAGAGTGAGAGGAGCAAAAAAAATAATCTTAAAATCTTTTTTAAAACTGCTGCTGTGTCCGCAGCGTTTGCTCTACAGGTATGATTTTACCCTCAAAACGTAGCCATGGCTGTCCTCTTTCATCCAATGTGTTTACTATTGTACTAGGTGTTATGGTTCTTTCATAAATGTCACCAATGCACAGCCTCCTCCCTCCAACTCTTCCATAGACTCTAATGTTAAAATGGCTCAGAAGGTTCGTTTGAAAATCAGAAGAGCATGGTGTCTTTCCACTGTCACCACGTCCATATAATAAGCTCCACAGGCATGAAAACTGAGAATTAGGTAGACTAGACATTGCTGTCGCTCACGGTGAAAGAATTTTGTCAATACGACTTTTACTTTTCATTTGGGAGCGATTTGTTTCGGCCTGACTTTTCTGTTCATTTTAAGCAGCAAAAGTGAGGCGCATGTCTGTGTACGTGTGTATGGAGCCATTGGGTGCAGTCACTATAGCAACCAGGCTCACACCTGCCTGCTTAACGAGCTCTCTCTGCCACTCTGCCAAAATTCATCTTAAACACTTCTCTTTCAACTGCTGCTGTGTCCACAGTGTTAAAGCCATCATTTTACCCTCAAAACGTCGCCATCGTTGTTCTTTTTCCAACATCTTGTCTTTCAAAGCTCAGAGATGTAAACTTTTTAAACTGTGTGGGTCCAAGTGGAGGGATCACATTTTAGTCATTCAGTGATTCAAAGAATATGACCTTTTAATATTCATTCAGATGTTTTCTGACTCTAAATGTTCTTTTCTCATTTCTTAGGTTTTTCTAATTTACAATTAAAACATTTTCAGCTTTTTTCCAACTTCTTCTTCTGTGTAACCTTCAGCTTTTAGCAGTTCAGCACTGTTGTTTTCAGGTTAAATTCAGGTTGTTGTTTTTTTTTTTATCTCATTCAAATTTTTTAACTCAAAATTCAGCAATTAATTCATTTCAGTGCATACATTCAGATTCAAGCATTCACACTGCAGTTTCTTCAGAAAATGCACTTTCTAGTTAGTGTGAATGCTTGAAAAGCATTCACAGTATTGTTCTTCTAATCTTTATTATTATTATTATTATTATTATATTTTATTTTTCCGTACGTTTTTTCAAAGCCTACTCCTTCAAAACCGTTCAACTTAGAAAAACCATTCAAACATCGTTAGATTCCTATTATTTTGGACATGACTGCTTCTAATTTTCTCATTTTTAACATTTATATTTTTAATTTTATTCAACTTTATTCAACAAAAATTTCCCATGTATTTCAATGGGGAGACCCTTCAAATTCTCATTCAACTTACTCATTTTTAAACTCTTACTACTTCCACATACATTGACATAGAGCCACCATTCAAACTTTAAAACGAAGACAAGACATTCAACTATTCAACTTGTATTTATCTTTTCAATATCTATTATACTTTTTCTTCAGTTCCAGTTTAAGTTTCATGATGTTTTTTCACCCGTTTCAGAGTTTATAATGGGTGTGTATGGGACGGAATGTTGGGGCTAGAGTGAGGCAGCTCAACTGCTAGAGTGAGAGGAGCAAAAAAATTAATCTTAAAATCTTTTTTAAAACTGCTGCTGTGTCCACAGCGTTTGCTCTACAGGTATGATTTTACCCTCAAAACGTAGCCATGGCTGTCCTCTTTCATCCAATGTGTTTACTATTGTACTAGGTGTTATGGTTCTTTCATAAATGTCACCAATGCACAGCCTCCTCCCTCCAACTCTTCCATAGACTCTAATGTTAAAATGGCTCAGAAGGTTCGTTTGAAAATCAGAAGAGCATGGTGTCTTTCCACTGTCACCACGTCCATATAATAAACTCCACAGACATGAAAACTGAGAATTTGGTAGACTAGAAGCTGCTGTCGCTCACGGTGAAAGAATTTCGTCAATACGACTTTTACTTTTCATTTGGGAACGATTTGTTTCGGCCTGACTTTTCTGTTCATTTTAAGGAGCAAAAGTGAGGTGCATGTCTGTGTCGTGTGTATGGAGCCATTGGGTGCAGTCACTATAGCAACCAGGCTCACACCTGCCTGCTTAACGAGCTCTCTCTCTCACTCTGCCAAGATTCATCTTAAACACTTCTCTTTCAACTGCTGCTGTGTCCACAGTGTTAAAGCCATCATTTTACCCTCAAAACGTCGCCATCGTTGTTCTTTTTCCAACATCTTGTCTTTCAAAGCTCAGAGATGTAAACTTTTTAAACTGTGTGGGTCCAAGTGGAGGGATCACATTTTAGTCATTCAGTGATTCAAAGAATATGACCTTTTAATATTCTTTCAGATGTTTTCTGACTCTAAATGTTCTTTTCTCATTTCTTAGGTTTTTCTAATTTACAATTAAAACATTTTCAGCTTTTTTCCAACTTCTTCTTCTGTGTAACCTTCAGCTTTTAGCAGTTCAGCACTTTTGTTTTCAGGTTAAATTCGGGTTTTTTTTTTTAATCTCATTTAAAATTTTTAACTTAAATTCAGTAATTATTTCATTTCAATGCATACATTCAGATTCAAGCATTCACACTGCAGTTTCTTCAGAAAATGCACTTTCTAGTTATTATTAGTGTGAATGCTTGAAAAGCATTCACAGTATTGTTCTTCTAATCTTTATTATTATATTTTCTTATTCCGTACGTTTTTTGAAAGCCTACTCCTTCAAAACCGTTCAACTTAGAAAAACCATTCAAACATCGTTAGATTCCTATTATTTTGGACATGACTGCTTCTATTTTTCTCATTTTTAACATTTATATTTTTAATTTTATTCAACTTTATTCAACAAAAATTTCCCATGTATTTCAATGGGGAGACCCTTCAAATTCTCATTCAACTTACTCATTTTTAAACTCTTACTACTTCCACATACATTGACATAGAGCCACCATTCAAACTTTAAAACGAAGACAAGACATTCAACTATTCAACTTGTATTTATCTTTTCAATATCTATTATACTTTTTCTTCAGTTCCAGTTTAAGTTTCATGATGTTTTTTCACCCGTTTCAGAGTTTATAATGGGTGTGTATGGGACGGAATGTTGGGGCTAGAGTGAGGCAGCTCAACTGCTAGAGTGAGAGGAGCAAAAAAATTAATCTTAAAATCTTTTTTAAAACTGCTGCTGTGTCTGCAGCGTTTGCTCTACAGGTATGATTTTACCCTCAAAACGTAGCCATCGCTGTCCTCTTTCATCCAATGTGTTTACTATTGTCCTAGGTGTTATGGTTCTTTCATAAATGTCACCAATGCACAGCCTCCTCCCTCCAACTCTTCCATAGACTCTAATGTTAAAATGGCTCAGAAGGTTGGTTTGAAAATCAGAAGAGCATGGTGTCTTTACACTGTCACCACGTCCATATAATAAACTCCACAGGCATGAAAACTGAGAATTCAGTAGACTAGAAGCTGCTGTCGCTCACGGTGAAAGAATTTCGTCAATACGACTTGTACTTTTCATATGGGAACGATTTGTTTCGGCCTGACTTTTCTGTTCATTTTAAGCAGCAAAAGTGAGGCGCATGTCTGTGTCGTGTGTATGGAGCCATTGGGTGCGGTCACTATAGCAACCAGGCTCACACCTGCCTGCTTAACGAGCTCTCTCTCACTCTGTGCCAAGATTCATCTTAAACACTTCTCTTTCAACTGCTGCTGTGTCCAGAGTGTTACAGCCATCATTTTACCCTCAAAACGTCACCATCATTGTTCTCTTCCCAACACTGTGTCTTTCAAAGCTCAGACATTTAAACTTTTTAAACTGTGTGGATCAAAGTGGAGGGATAACATTTGAGTCATTCAGTGATTCAAAGAATATGACCTTTTAATATTCCTTCAGATGTTTTCTTTTTTGTTTTTAGTCTAAATTACTTTTCTCATTTCTTAGATTTTTCTCATTTACATTTAAAACATTTTCAGCTATTTTCCAACTTCTTCTGTGTGGTTTTCAGCTTTTAGCAGTTCAGCACTTTTTTTTTCCGGGTACAAATTTCTGTATTTTTCATCTCATTCAACATTTTTAACTTAAAATTCAGCAATTAATTCATTTCAGTGCATACATTCAGATTCAAGCATTCACACTGCAGTTTCTTCAGAAAATGCACTTTCTAGTTATTATATTTTATCTATTCCGTACGTTTTTTGAAAGCCTACTCCTTCAAAACCGTTCAACTTAGAAAAACCATTCAAACATCATTAGATTCCTATTATTTTGGACAACATTGCTTCTATTTTTCTCATTTTTAACATTTATATTTTTAATTTTATTCAACTTTTTTCAACAAAAACTTTATAATGTATTTCAATGGGGAGACCCTTCAAATTCTCATTCAACTTCCTCCTCTTTAAACTGTATCTACTTCCACATACATTGACATAGAGCCACCATTCAAACTTTAAAACGAAGACAAGACATTCAACTATTCAACTTGTATTTATCTTTTCAATATCTATTATACTTTTTCTTCAGTTCCAGTTTAAGTTTCATGATGTTTTTTCACCCGTTTCAGAGTTTATAATGGGTGTGTATGGGACGGAATGTTGGGGCTAGAGTGAGACAGCTCAACTGCTAGAGTGAGAGGAGCAAAAAAATTAATCTTAAAATATTTTTTAAAACTGCTGCTGTGTCCGCAGCGTTTGCTCTACAGGTATGATTTTACCCTCAAAACGTAGCCATCGCTGTCCTCTTTCATCCAATGTGTTTACTATTGTCCTAGGTGTTATGGTTCTTTCATAAATGTCACCAATGCACAGCCTCCTCCCTCCAACTGTTCCATAGACTCTAATGTTAAAATGGCTCAGAAGGTTCGTTTGAAAATCAGAAGAGCATGGTGTCTTTCCACTGTCACCACGTCCATATAATAAACTCCACAGACATGAAAACTGAGAATTTGGTAGACTAGACATTGCTGTCGCTCACGGTGAAAGAATTTTGTCAATACGACTTTTACTTTTCATTTGGGAGCGATTTGTTTCGGCCTGACTTTTCTGTTCATTTTAAGCAGCAAAAGTGAGGTGCATGTCTGTGTGCGTGTGTATGGAGCCATTGGGTGCGGTCACTATAGCAACCAGGCTCACACCTGCCTGCTTAACGAGCTCTCTCTGCCACTGTACCAAGATTCATCTTAAACACTTCTCTTTCAACTGCTGCTGTGTCCACAGTGTTACAGCCATCATTTTACCCTCAAATTGTCGCCATTATTGTTCTCTTTCCAACACCGTATCTTTCAAAGCTCAGGCATTTAAACTTTTTAAACTGTGTGGATCAAAGTGGAGGGATCACATTTGAGTCATTCAGTGATTCAAAGAATATGACCTTTTAATATTCATTCAGATGTTTTCTGACTCTAAATGTTCTTTTCTCATTTCTTAGGGTTTTCTAATTTACATTTAAAACATTTTCAGCTTTTTTCCAACTTCTGCTTCTGTGTAACCTTCAGCTTTTAGCAGTTCAGCACCTTTGTTTTCAGGTTAAATTTGGGTTTTTTTTTTGTTTTTTTTTTTAATTTCATTCAATATTTTTAACTCAAAATTCAGCAATTAATTCATTTCAGTGCATACATTCAGATTCAAGCATTCACACTGCAGTTTCTTCAGAAAATGCACTTTCTAGTTATTATTATATTTTATCTATTCCGTACGTTTTTTGTAATCCTACTCCTTCAAAACCGTTCAACTTAGAAAAACCATTCAAACACCGTTAGATTCCTATTCTTTTGGACAACACTGCTTCTATTTTTCATATTTTTAACATTTATATTTTTAATTTTATTCAACTTTATTCAACAAAAATTTCCCAAAATTTCCCATGTATTTCAATGGGGAGACCCTTAAAATTCTCATTCAACTTATTCATTTTTAAACTCTTACTACTTCCACATACATTGACATAGAGCCACCATTCAAACTTTAAAACGAAGACAAGACATTCAACTATTCAACTTGTATTTATCTTTTCAATATCTATTATACTTTTTCTTCAGTTCCAGTTTAAGTTTCATGATGTTTTTTCACCCGTTTCAGAGTTTATAATGGGTGTGTATGGGACGGAATGTTGGGGCTAGAGTGAGACAGCTCAACTGCTAGAGTGAGAGGAGCAAAAAAATTAATCTTAAAATCTTTTTTAAAACTGCTGCTGTGTCCGCAGCGTTTGCTCTACAGGTATGATTTTACCCTCAAAACGTAGCCATCGCTGTCCTCTTTCATCCAATGTGTTTACTATTGTCCTAGGTGTTATGGTTCTTTCGTAAATGTCACCAATGCACAGCCTCCTCCCTCCAACTCTTCCATAGACTCTAATGTTAAAATGGCTCAGAAGGTTCGTTTGAAAATCAGAAGAGCATGGTGTCTTTCCACTGTCACCACGTCCATATAATAAGCTCCACAGGCATGAAAACTGAGAATTTGGTAGACTAGACATTGCTGTCGCTCATGGTGAAAGAATTTTGTCAATACGACTTTTACTTTTCATTTGGGAGCGATTTGTTTCGGCCTGACTTTTCTGTTCATTTTAAGCAGCAAAAGTGAGGCGCATGTCTGTGTACGTGTGTATGGAGCCATTGGGTGCGGTCACTATAGCAACCAGGCTCACACCTGCCTGCTTAACGAGCTCTGCCTGCCACTGTACCAAGATTCATCTTAAACACTTCTCTTTCAACTGCTGCTGTGTCCACAGTGTTAAAGCCATCATTTTACCCTCAAATTGTCGCCATTATTGTTCTCTTTCCAACACCGTATCTTTCAAAGCTCAGGCATTTAAACTTTTTAAACTGTGTGGATCAAAGTGGAGGGATCACATTTGAGTCATTCAGTGATTCAAAGAATATGACCTTTTAATATTCATTCAGATGTTTTCTGACTCTAAATGTTCTTTTCTCATTTCTTAGGGTTTTCTAATTTACATTTAAAACATTTTCAGTTTTTTTCCAACTCCTTCTGTGTAACCTTCAGCTTTTAGCAGTTCAGCACCTTTGTTTTCAGGTTAAATTCGGGTTATTTTTGTTTTTTTTTAATCTCATTCAATATTTTTAACTCAAAATTCAGCAATTAATTCATTTCAGTGCATACATTCAGATTCAAGCATTCACACTGCAGTTTCTTCAGAAAATGCACTTTCTAGTTAGTGTGAATGCTTGAAAAGCATTCACAGTATTGTTCTTCTAATCTTTATTCTATTTTATTTATTAGTGTGAATGCTTGAAAAGCATTCACAGTATTGTTATTCTAATCTTTATTATTATTATTATTATTATTATATTTTATCTATTCCGTACGTTTTTTGTAATCCTATAACTTCAAAACCGTTCAACTTAGAAAAACCATTCAAACACCGTTAGATTCCTATTCTTTTGGACAACACTGCTTCTATTTTTCATATTTTTAACATTTATATTTTTAATTTTATTCAACTTTATTCAACAAAAATTTATAATGTATTTCAATGGGGAGACCCTTCAAATCCTCATTCAACTTACTCATTTTTAAACTCTTACTACTTCCACATACATTGACATAGAGCCACCATTCAAACTTTAAAACGAAGACAAGACATTCAACTATTCAACTTGTATTTATCTTTTCAATATCTATTATACTTTTTCTTCAGTTCCAGTTTAAGTTTCATGATGTTTTTTCACCCGTTTCAGAGTTTATAATGGGTGTGTATGGGACGGAATGTTGGGGCTAGAGTGAGGCAGCTCAACTGCTAGAGTGAGAGGAGCAAAAAAATTAATCTTAAAATCTTTTTTAAAACTGCTGCTGTGTCCGCAGCGTTTGCTCTACAGGTATGATTTTACCCTCAAAACGTAGCCATGGCTGTCCTCTTTCATCCAATGTGTTTACTATTGTATTAGGTGTTATGGTTCTTTCATAAATGTCACCAATGCACAGCCTCCTCCCTCCAACTCTTCCATAGACTCTAATGTTAAAATGGCTCAGAAGGTTCGTTTGAAAATCAGAAGAGCATGGTGTCTTTCCACTGTCACCACGTCCATATAATAAGCTCCACAGGCATGAAAACTGAGAATTAGGTAGACTAGACATTGCTGTCGCTCACGGTGAAAGAATTTTGTCAATACGACTTTTACTTTTCATTTGGGAGCGATTTGTTTCGGCCTGACTTTTCTGTTCATTTTAAGCAGCAAAAGTGAGGCGCATGTCTGTGTACGTGTGTATGGAGCCATTGGGTGCGGTCACTATAGCAACCAGGCTCACACCTGCCTGCTTAACGAGCTCTCTCTCTCACTCTGCCAAGATTCATCTTAAACACTTCTCTTTCAACTGCTGCTGTGTCCACAGTGTTACATCCATCATTTTACCCTCAAATTGTCGCCATTATTGTTCTCTTTCCAACACTGTATCTTTCAAAGCTCAGGCATTTAAACTTTTTAAACTGTGTGGATCAAAGTGGAGGGATCACATTTGAGTCATTCAGTGATTCAAAGAATATGACCTTTTAATATTCATTCAGATGTTTTCTGACTCTAAATGTTCTTTTCTCATTTCTTAGGGTTTTCTAATTTACATTTAAAACATTTTCAGCTTTTTACCAACTCCTTCTTCTGTGTAACCTTCAGCTTTTAGCAGTTCAGCACCTTTGTTTTCAGGTTAAATTTGTTTTTTTTTTTGTTTGTTTTTTAATCTCATTCAATATTTTTAACTCAAAATTCAGCAATTAATTCATTTCAGTGCATACATTCAGATTCAAGCATTCACACTGCAGTTTCTTCAGAAAATGCATTTTCTAGTTATTATTCTGTATTCCGTACGTTTTTTGTAATCTATCTCCTTCAAAACCGTTCAACTTAGAAAAACCATTCAAACACCGTTAGATTCCTATTCTTTTGGACAACACTGCTTCTATTTTTCTCATTTTTAACATTTATATTTTTTATTTTATTCAACTTTATTTAACAAAAATTTATAATGTATTTCAATGGAGAGACCCTTCAAATTTTCATTCAAATTCCTCCTCTTTAAACTGTATCTACTTCCACATACATTGACATAGAGCCACCATTCAAACTTTAAAACGAAGACAAGACATTCAACTATTCAACTTGTATTTATCTTTTCAATATCTATTATACTTTTTCTTCAGTTCCAGTTTAAGTTTCATGATGTTTTTTCACCCGTTTCAGAGTTTATAATGGGTGTGTATGGGACGGAATGTTGGGGCTAGAGTGAGACAGCTCAACTGCTAGAGTGAGAGGAGCAAAAAAATTAATCTTAAAATCTTTTTTAAAACTGCTGCTGTGTCCACAGCGTTTGCTCTACAGGTATGATTTTACCCTCAAAACGTAGCCATGGCTGTCCTCTTTCATCCAATGTGTTTACTATTGTACTAGGTGTTATGGTTCTTTCATAAATGTCACCAATGCACAGCCTCCTCCCTCCAACTCTTCCATAGACTCTAATGTTAAAATGGCTCAGAAGGTTCGTTTGAAAATCAGAAGAGCATGGTGTCTTTACACTGTCACCACGTCCATATAATAAACTCCACAGGCATGAAAACTGAGAATTAGGTAGACTAGACATGGCTGTCGCTCACGGTGAAAGAATTTTGTCAATACGACATGTACTTTTCATTTGGGAAGAATTTGTTTGGGCCTGACTTTTCTGTTCATTTTAAGCAGCAAAAGTGAGGCGCATGTCTGTGTACGTGTGTATGGAGCCATTGGGTGCAGTCACTATAGCAACCAGGCTCACACCTGCCTGCTTAACGAGCTCTGCCTGCCACTGTACCAAGATTCATCTTAAGCACTTCTCTTTCAACTGCTGCTGTGTCCACAGTGTTACAGCCATCATTTTACCCTCAAAATGTCACCATTATTGTTCTCTTTCCAACACAGTGTCTTTCAAAGCTCAGACATTTAAACTTTTTAAACTGTGTGGATCAAAGTGGAGGGATCACATTTTCTTCATTCAGTGATTCAAAGAATATGACCTTTTAATATTCATTCAGATGTTTTCTGACTCTAAATGTTCTTTTCTCATTTCTAAGGTTTTTCTAATTTACAATTAAAACATTTTCAGCTTTTTTCCAACTTCTACTTCTGTGTAACCTTCAGCTTTTAGCAGTTCAGCACCTTTGTTTTCAGGTTAAATTTGGTTGTTTTTTTTGTTTTTTTTTTATTTCATTCAATATTTTTAACTCAAAATTCAGTAATTAATTCATTTCAGTGCATACATTCAGATTCAAGCATTCACACTGCAGTTTCTTCAGAAAATGCACTTTCTAGTTATTCTATTTTATCTATTCCGTACGTTTTTTGTACTCCTACTCCTTCAAAACCGTTCAACTTAGAAAAACCATTCAAACACCATTAGATTCCTATTCTTTTGGACATGACTGCTTCTATTTTTCTCATTTTTAACATTTATATTTTTAATTTTATTCAACTTTATTCAACAAAAATTTCCCATGTATTTCAATGGGGAGACCCTTCAAATTCTCATTCAATTTACTAATTTTTAAACTCTTACTACTTCCACATACATTGACATAGAGCCACCATTCAAACTTTAAAACGAAGACAAGACATTCAACTATTCAACTTGTATTTATCTTTTCAATATCTATTATACTTTTTCTTCAGTTCCAGTTTAAGTTTCATGATGTTTTTTCACCCGTTTCAGAGTTTATAATGGGTGTGTATGGGACGGAATGTTGGGGCTAGAGTGAGGCAGCTCAACTGCTAGAGTGAGAGGAGCAAAAAAATTAATCTTAAAATCTTTTTTAAAACTGCTGCTGTGTCCGCAGCGTTTGCTCTACAGGTATGATTTTACCCTCAAAACGTAGCCATCGCTGTCCTCTTTCATCCAATGTGTTTACTATTGTCCTAGGTGTTATGGTTCTTTCGTAAATGTCACCAATGCACAGCCTCCTCCCTCCAACTCTTCCATAGACTCTAATGTTAAATTGGCTCAGAAGGTTGGTTTGAAAATCAGAAGAGCATGGTGTCTTTCCACTGTCACCACGTCCATATAATAAACTCCACAGGCATGAAAACTGAGAATTCGGTAGACTGGACATTGCTGCCGCTCACGGTGAAAGAATTTTGTCAATACGACTTTTACTTTTCATTTGGGAACGATTTGTTTCGGCCTGACTTTTCTGTTCATTTTAAGCAGCAAAAGTGAGGCGCATGTCTGTGTACGTGTGTATGGAGCCATTGGGTGCAGTCACTATAGCAACCAGGCTCACACCTGCCTGCTTAACGAGCTCTGCCTGCCACTGTACCAAGATTCATCTTAAACACTTCTCTTTCAACTGCTGCTGTGTCCACAGTGTTACAGCCATCATTTTACCCTCAAATTGTCGCCATTATTGTTCTCTTTCCAACACCGTATCTTTCAAAGCTCAAGCATTTAAACTTTTTAAACTGTGTCGATCAAAGTGGAGGGATCACATTTGAGTCATTCAGTGATTCAAAGAATATGACCTTTTAATATTCATTCAGATGTTTTCTGACTCTAAATGTTCTTTTCTCATTTCTTAGGGTTTTCTAATTTACATTTAAAACATTTTCAGCTTTTTTCCAACTCCTTCTTCTGTGTAACCTTCAGCTTTTAGCAGTTCAGCACCTTTGTTTTCAGGTTAAATTCGGGGTTTTTTTTAATCTCATTCAATATTTTTAACTCAAAATTCAGCAATTAATTCATTTCAGTGCATACATTCAGATTCAAGCATTCACACTGCAGTTTCTTCAGAAAATGCACTTTCTAGTTATTATTAGTGTGAATGCTTGAAAAGCATTCACAGTATTGTTATTCTAATCTTTATTATTATTAGTGTGAATGCTTGAAAAGCATTCACAGTATTGTTATTCGAATCTTTATTATTATTATTATTATTATTATATTTTATCTATTCCGTACGTTTTTTGTAATCCTATAACTTCAAAACCGTTCAACTTAGAAAAACCATTCAAACACCGTTAGATTCCTATTCTTTTGGACAACACTGCTTCTATTTTTCATATTTTTAACATTTATATTTTTAATTTTATTCAACTTTATTCAACAAAAATTTATAATGTATTTCAATGGGGAGACCCTTCAAATCCTCATTCAACTTACTCATTTTTAAACTCTTACTACTTCCACATACATTGACATAGAGCCACCATTCAAACTTTAAAACGAAGACAAGACATTCAACTATTCAACTTGTATTTATCTTTTCAATATCTATTATACTTTTTCTTCAGTTCCAGTTTAAGTTTCATGATGTTTTTTCACCCGTTTCAGAGTTTATAATGGGTGTGTATGGGACGGAATGTTGGGGCTAGAGTGAGGCAGCTCAACTGCTAGAGTGAGAGGAGCAAAAAAATTAATCTTAAAATATTTTTTAAAACTGCTGCTGTGTCCGCAGCGTTTGCTCTACAGGTATGATTTTACCCTCAAAACGTAGCCATGGCTGTCCTCTTTCATCCAATGTGTTTACTATTGTACTAGGTGTTATGGTTCTTTCATAAATGTCACCAATGCACAGCCTCCTCCCTCCAACTCTTCCATAGACTCTAATGTTAAAATGGCTCAGAAGGTTCGTTTGAAAATCAGAAGAGCATGGTGTCTTTCCACTGTCACCACGTCCATATAATAAACTCCACAGGCATGAAAACTGAGAATTCAGTACACTAGAAGCTGCTGTCGCTCACGGTGAAAGAATTTCGTCAATACGACCTATACTTTTCATTTGGGAACGATTTGTTTCGCCCTGACTTTTCTGTTCATTTTAAGGAGCAAAAGTGAGGCGCATGTCTGTGTACGTGTGTATGGAGCCATTGGGTGCGGTCACTATAGCAACCAGGCTCACACCTGCCTGCTTAACGAGCTCTGCCTGCCACTGTACCAAGATTCATCTTAAACACTTCTCTTTCAACTGCTGCTGTGTCCACAGTGTTACAGCCATCATTTTACCCTCAAAATGTCGCCATTATTGTTCTCTTTCCAACACAGTGTCTTTCAAAGCTCAGACATTTAAACTTTTTAAACTGTGTGGATCAAAGTGGAGGGATCACATTTTCTTCATTCAGTGATTCAAAGAATATGACCTTTTAATATTCATTCAGATGTTTTCTGACTCTAAATGTTCTTTTCTCATTTCTTAGGGTTTTCTAATTTACATTTAAAACATTTTCAGCTTTTTTCCAACTCCTTCTTCTGTGTAACCTTCAGCTTTTAGCAGTTCAGCACCTTTGTTTTCAGGTTAAATTTGGTTGGGTTTTTTTTGTTTTTTTTTTAATTTCATTCAATATTTTTAACTCAAAATTCAGCAATTAATTCATTTCAGTGCATACATTCAGATTCAAGCATTCACACTGCAGTTTCTTCAGAAAATGCACTTTCTAGTTATTATTATTATTATATTTTATCTATTCCGTACGTTTTTTGTAATCCTATAACTTCAAAACCGTTCAACTTAGAAAAACCATTCAAACACCGTTAGATTCCTATTCTTTTGGACAACACTGCTTCTATTTTTCATATTTTTAACATTTATATTTTTAATTTTATTCAACTTTATTCAACAAAAATTTATAATGTATTTCAATGGGGAGACCCTTCAAATCCTCATTCAACTTACTAATTTTTAAACTCTTACTACTTCCACATACATTGACATAGAGCCACCATTCAAACTTTAAAACGAAGACAAGACATTCAACTATTCAACTTGTATTTATCTTTTCAATATCTATTATACTTTTTCTTCAGTTCCAGTTTAAGTTTCATGATGTTTTTTCACCCGTTTCAGAGTTTATAATGGGTGTGTATGGGACGGAATGTTGGGGCTAGAGTGAGGCAGCTCAACTGCTAGAGTGAGAGGAGCAAAAAAATTAATCTTAAAATCTTTTTTAAAACTGCTGCTGTGTCCGCAGCGTTTGCTCTACAGGTATGATTTTACCCTCAAAACGTAGCCATGGCTGTCCTCTTTCATCCAATGTGTTTACTATTGTATTAGGTGTTATGGTTCTTTCATAAATGTCACCAATGCACAGCCTCCTCCCTCCAACTCTTCCATAGACTCTAATGTTAAAATGGCTCAGAAGGTTCGTTTGAAAATCAGAAGAGCATGGTGTCTTTCCACTGTCACCACGTCCATATAATAAGCTCCACAGGCATGAAAACTGAGAATTAGGTAGACTAGACATTGCTGTCGCTCACGGTGAAAGAATTTTGTCAATACGACTTTTACTTTTCATTTGGGAGCGATTTGTTTCGGCCTGACTTTTCTGTTCATTTTAAGCAGCAAAAGTGAGGCGCATGTCTGTGTACGTGTGTATGGAGCCATTGGGTGCGGTCACTATAGCAACCAGGCTCACACCTGCCTGCTTAACGAGCTCTCTCTCTCACTCTGCCAAGATTCATCTTAAACACTTCTCTTTCAACTGCTGCTGTGTCCACAGTGTTAAAGCCATCATTTTACCCTCAAAACGTCGCCATCGTTGTTCTTTTTCCAACATCTTGTCTTTCAAAGCTCAGAGATGTAAACTTTTTAAACTGTGTGGGTCCAAGTGGAGGGATCACATTTTAGTCATTCAGTGATTCAAAGAATATGACCTTTTAATATTTTTTCAGATGTTTTCTGACTCTAAATGTTCTTTTCTCATTTCTTAGGTTTTTCTAATTTACAATTAAAACATTTTC
Organism: Copadichromis virginalis; assembly: GCF_057382275.1. Taxonomy (NCBI): domain Eukaryota; kingdom Metazoa; phylum Chordata; class Actinopteri; order Cichliformes; family Cichlidae; genus Copadichromis; species Copadichromis virginalis. Next base: position 16,723,859 of record NC_140631.1, on the reverse strand, counting down.
AGCTTTTTTCCAACTTCTTCTTCTGTGTAACCTTCAGCTTTTAGCAGTTCAGCACTTTTGTTTTCAGGTTAAATTCGGGTTTTTTTTTTTTTTATCTCATTCAATATTTTTAACTCAAAATCAGTAATTAATTCATTTCAGTGCATACATTCAGATTCAAGCATTCACACTGCAGTTTCTTCAGAAAATGCACTTTCTAGTTATTAGTGTGAATGCTTGAAAAGCATTCACAGTATTGTTCTTCTAATCTTTATTATTGTGTGGATGCTTTAAGCATCCACACTATAGAGTTCCTGTTTCTCTTTATTCTTTATTATTATTATTATTATTATTATTCTGGGTGTTTCCGTACACTTTTCGCTGTTAAACTACTTCCACAATTTTCAGCCGATTTTCACCGTTCAAATTTTAAACTATTCTGCTATTTTTGCTCATTTCTGCTATGATTTTTGCTATTTTTAACTATTATACTTTTTAAAATATTCCACTTTTTTCCTTTAATTTGTCCCATTGAAATGAATGGAAATCTTCCAAAATTCTGCTAAATTTTGCTTGTTTTTGAAACTTAACTACTTCCTCATACTTTCACCTAGAACAACCATTCAAATTTTAAAATGTTCACAAATTATTGGGCTATTCAGGTATGATTCAGCTTTTTCAAATCTTTTACTGTTTTACTTTTATGCCTCTTAAAGTTTTGAGTTGCAAAATTGTGATTTTTCACAAAATACATGCGTTGTTATGGTTGCTATGCTCTTGGCTTCCAGTGTGCCACTGAAGCTTTTGCAGTCTTCTCTTCATGTCCGAACAACTGTTTGCTACTTGCTCAATTTTCACTCAACTTCCACAAATTATACATCAAAACGTAGGTATTTTTTCTGGCTTTCAGAAAATGTCACTATCATTGTTGTGGTATTCATAGAACTTTCGCAAATCTCCTCAGACTAACACAAGGTCAGAAAACTCTCCATATAAAGTCAATGGAGAGTTTGTTCAAAATCACCGCTGCATTTCTGTAATGAGAGGCATATTCGAATCGTCATATCTCCTTAACGAAGCAAAGTTAAGACATGAGGCTTGTCCCGGCATATCTTCAGACACTCCTGACGCTCACAATTCAAGAATTTCTTTCTCAACTATTACCGTTCTGAAATGAGTTGGACTTGTTTGAGGGTAGGAAATTCGTCCTTCGCTCAGATTTCTTCAGATTTCAAACCCTGGAAATGAACCACTTTTTTCTCTCGTCATAACTTTTTGTTGGATTTCCACAGAGACCTGAAAATTTCCATGATTGTTCACCAAAGCCTGCTGTCTCTTACGGTGAAAGAATGATATCGATACTCCAAATAGATTTCAAGTTACAAAGCGTTGTTTGAGGGCAAGTCAAGGCAGTTTTTGCTTCGCTCTACTCAGTTATGGTGCATTAGAAGTCAAATATCTTTAATAATTCATATTTTAATGATAAATTGTAAACACTGGAAGATTCCCCCATGTCTTCTGAACAAAACGGTGTAAGAATGACCGTTCTAGCCCCTACGGTTAGGAAATTATGGTCATTTGTTTGAGGGGAGTCGTCACTATGAGAAATAGACTGCAATAATCCTGTGCCTCTCTCTGCTGCGTGTGTAAAAAGATGCACCTGTTTTGGCGGGAAAACGTAAACAGCCACTCTGATTGGTGGATTTAAATTCGGCAGCTCTCTCCCTCTGTGTCTGTGTGTGTGTGTGTGTGTGTGTGTGTGTGTGTGTGTGTGTGTGTGTGTGTGTGTGTGTGTGTGTGTTTAGTGGGAGAGAGAGAACCCTACCCTTATTTGGCAGCATGTCATTGTAGGATTTAAATTGAATATAGTTAGACTGGTTGACTGGATTAGAGCCTGTGTTTGTGTGTCCCTCTCTGCATTTCTGTTTCAATATGCCTCCATATTTGTAATTTTGTAAGTTATTGCTATTCTGCTAAATCATAGTATTTCTGGTGCTTTTCGGTACTTGTGCTAAATACAGTATTTCTGCTAAATTATAGTATTTCTGCTTTATTATACTATTTGTGCTAAAACATAGTATTTCTACTAAATGTAGTATTTCTGCTTTTTATACTATTTGTGCTAAATTATAATATTTCTGCTTTTTATACTATTTGTGCTAAATTATAATATTTCTGCTTTTTATACTATTTGTGCTAAATTATAATATTTCTGCTTTTTATACTATTTGTGCTAAAACATAGTATTTCTACTAAATGTAGTATTTCTGCTTTTTATACTATTTGTGCTAAATTATAATATTTCTGCTTTTTATACTATTTGTGCTAAATTATAATATTTCTGCTTTTTATACTATTTGTGCTAAATTATAATATTTCTGCTTTTTATACTATTTGTGCTAAAACATAGTATTTCTACTAAATGTAGTATTTATGCTTAATCATACTATTTCTGCTTTTTATAGGATTTGTGCTTAATATAGTATTTCTGCTTTTTGTAGGATTTGTGCTTAATACAGTATTTCTGCTAAATTATAGTATTTCTGCTTTTTATAGTATTTGTGCTAAAACATAGTATTTCTACTAAATGTAGTATTTATGCTTAATCATACTATTTCTATATATTTCTGCCAGGTCCCCAGGCAGCCAATCCTCTGTGAGGACTTAGACATTCAAATTTTCAAATCAGGGCCGGCACGGTTTCCCAGCCAATCATATATGTGTCCTGAGGCATTCAAATTTGCATATTGGGGCCTTCATGGCTTCTAAGCCAGCCAATCATATCTGAGGGCTGAGGAATTCAAATCCACAAATCAGGGCCTGCATGGCTTCCCAGGCAGCCAATCATATATGTGGTCTCAGGCATTCAAATTTGCATATTGGGGGAATTCGTGACTTCTAAGTCAACAAGTCATACATGTTATATATCTCTAACAATTCATATTTTAATGATAAATTGTCAACACTTGAAGATTCCCCCATCTTTTCTGAACAAAACGGTGCAGTGACCGTTCTAGCCCTTACGGTTAGGAAATTATAGTCATTTGTTTTGAGGGGAATCCTTAATGGATAATGTTTATATATATATATATATATATATATATATATATATATATATATATATATATATATCTTGTCTTTATGTCAGGCAGCAGAAACCCAAGAAAGAGGAGGGAGACGAGGAACCATCATGGAAGGACAGGCCCCTGCACGGTATGTACCACCGGCAGATAGAGGAGGTGGCTGATATCCAGAAATCCTACCAGTGGCTGGACAAAGCTGGACTGAAAGACAGCACAGAGGCACTAATCATGGCAGCACAAGAACAAGCTCTGAGTACAAGATCCATAGAGGCTGGGGTCTATCACACCAGGCAAGACCCCAGGTGCAGGCTGTGTAAAGATGCCCCAGAGACAATCCAGCACATAACAGCAGGGTGCAAGATGCTAGCAGGCAAGGCATACATGGAACGCCATAACCAAGTGGCCGGCATAGTGTACAGGAACATCTGTGCCGAGTATAACCTAGAAGTCCCGAGGTCAAAATGGGAGATGCCCCCAAGGGTGGTGGAGAATGACCGAGCTAAGATCCTGTGGGACTTCCAGATACAGACGGACAAAATGGTGGTGGCTAACCAACCGGACATAGTGGTGGTAGACAAACAGAAGAAGACAGCCGTAGTGATCGATGTAGCGGTTCCCAATGACAGCAATATCAGGAAGAAGGAACACGAGAAGCTGGAGAAATACCAAGGGCTCAGAGAAGAGCTCGAGAGGATGTGGAGGGTGAAGGTAACGGTGGTCCCCGTGGTAATCGGAGCACTAGGTGCGGTGACTCCCAAGCTAGGCGAGTGGCTCCAGCAGATCCCGGGAAAAACATCGGAGATCTCTGTCCAGAAGAGCGCAGTCCTGGGAACAGCTAAGATACTGCGCAGGACCCTCAAGCTCCCAGGCCTCTGGTAGAGGACCCGAGCTTGAAGGATAAACCGCCCGCAGGGGCGTGCTGGGTGTTTTTATATATATATATATATATATATATATATATATATATATTTGTCTTTAAAACATCTTTGCAGACTGACTGTCCTGGACTGGTTGTTTTGTTTTTTTTTCAGGTCTGGTGAACTCAGCTCTTTGGTGTTGGTGTTCAGGAGTAGAGCCTTCTAATAATATGTATTCAACTTATAGAATTAAAGTTCTGCGAGTTTTTTCTGTAGCAAATAAATATTGTATAGAATA